>NC_091849.1:19567500-20192500 GCF_037783145.1 Equus przewalskii | reverse complement strand
TCTTGTATGTTTTCCATTGCATGTTGGACCATTTCTATGTAACTGCTATCATATTTTATCAGCACTAAATGTCCATCTCCTCTGTTACACTGTGAGGTGTTTGAGGGCAAAATTTCTGTCTTTTATCTCTACAGCCCTAGTTCAGTGGATCCTAACCTTTTTTGCTTCATACACTCCTTTGAGAATCTGATGAAAACTGTACACTTCCTCTCTAGACAAAGTACTCTAAATTTTGCAAATAATTTCAAGGAGTTCTGGGACACTAAGTCCATCTGTGGATGCTAGGAGTCCTTAGACCCCTGGTTAAGAACCCTTGCACTAGCTCCTGGATATGTCAAAATAGTTATCACTTAACAAACACTTAACGTGTGTCACTGTTCTGAGCACTTCACATGATCTGCCCCGTTTATTCCTTACAACAACGCTATGAGGTAGATGCTAGAGTTATCCCCAATTTGCAGATGAGGAAACTGAGGAACAGAATGTAAGTAACTTGCTCAGGGCTACTCCCTTAACTAGCCTGCTCTGTTAACCACAACACTATGTTGCCTCTCAGCCTCCCTATGGTACTGTTCATAGTACTCTACCTAAAAGGCACTGCATAAATGTCTGTGGAATGAACCATACAATGAATGCAAACAATAGTGTTATAAACCGGGAACTGTGAATAAGGTTCAAATCATCCAGAAAATAAACAGGCTTAGCATTCAAATGGTTTGTAAACGCTATGAGCTTTCTCAGTGGAGTAGATAGCATGGGGGGTAAGTTATAGCCAACCTTTATTTAGCTTTAAGGATAAAGAGTGGAAAGGTAAATAACTTTTATTGAATACTTAATACATGATTGACATTGAATATAGTGCTTCCTAAACCAACCATTTCATATAATAGTGCTTAAAATATAATTGAATTTTGGGGGCCGGCCCGGTGGCAGACCAGTTAAGTTTGCACACTCTGCTTCATTGGCCCAGGGTTCACTGGTTTGGATCCCAGATGCAGACCTACACACTGCTTGTCAAGCCATGCTGTGACAAGTGTCCTACATATAAAGTAGAGGAAGATGGGCATGGATGTTAGCTCAGGGACAATCTTCCTCAGCAAAGAAAGAGGAAGATTGGTGGCGGATGTTACCTCAAGGCTAACCTTCCTCAAAAAAAAATAAATAGTTGAATTTTGAGTCCAATACTGACTCTGGGGAAGGACTGAATGGGAAAATATAAACTATAAAGTGTTCTTTAAAGCAAGCATTCATGAAGCAGTTTGTAAAAGCCTAACTATTGGCTCCTTGTGACATCAATGAATGGGAGTTTTACTGCTAGAATGGAGAAGGGTTAAAGAGGTAGGGTGGGGTAAGTCTTTTCTTTCTTTTAATAAAGATAAGCCTTTCCAGTCTTTTGTGATAAGAGTTTTACAATTAGATGTGACTAGGACCTTCACTCAAGTGTGTGCACACACATTCCTGCTCTGGTTTCAGAAAGGCAGGAAGGGAAGGTGAGAAAGGGAGAGGAGGAGAGACCAATATGTGCTTATCATGCGCCAGTAATCACATTAAATAATTCCAAGTAGACTCTCTCAGCTAATCTAGGCTATAGCTCCTACTATGGTCAATGGTTCAAAGGTCAAATGTCAGGCACTTGGTTGGGGTCGGGACCTGGCAGGAGATCCAGCAGCAGGGACACTTTCCTTGCTCAGAGAAACTTGTGATCTTCTTCAGAAGCTTATGAGAATACTACATTAGCAATCTAATCATTGTTCATGAACAATTGTAACCACTCTTGGGAAGGACTAGAAGTAAGAAAATGCAGTTGGTGTCATTCATCCGCCATGGTTGGTAAGTCTGGTCCTACTGTGTTCTGTACATCTGATTCAGGAGATCCATCTCCAGAAACCATCTCTGTGGATGGAGGTGGTTCATGTCTGCACAGGGCCAATGTATAATCCTAATGCTCTTGGGGATATGAATTACATGTCTGGTGGGGAGGGGAGCTCCGGATCAACCCCAGAGATCAAGGATATGTGACATTGGTCATTGTCCAAGTTTGTGTCCTCACTGTGGATCTCAGTAGTCAAGTACTTACAACTGCATCTCATAGGTTGTGGGTGATACTTTTCCTACTGGTCGTTTTTATTGCCCTCACGCTTCTCCACATCACTGACTAGATATCTTTGTTTCTCAGTGTTGATACATTTGGATTAAGGAGGATGATATAAAGAACAAACTAACAGAGGACTTTTTGGAACTAAATTTGGGGAAAATTTTCTGGTTTCATGTTTTACAGAAAATTTTGTCTTGAAATCTCGTATTAGCAAGTAATTTAAAAATATTTAGTTGGAAATGTTTTTAAATTTTTCTTATATTAGCTTGAATATTCATTATAATTTAGCTGTCTTAAACTATAAGCAAAATGAAACTCTTAGTTTGAAATACAGTCATTTTCTTTAATGAATCATCTGAAGGGGATTAAGTCAAACCAGCTTTCCACTGAGTTACAATAATGGAGACAATGATTGCCCAGTCTGCACCTCAAATTGCACTGTAATTAATTAAAATTCTTTTTGCCCCTTTTAAGTTGTATGCATTTCAGAATCTAAAGTCTGGTCTCTTCCTATTTCAAAAAATGTAGACAGGTAATAGAGTATATTTGTATCTCATTTGTTTGTTAATTTGATTTTGTAATGATCTCTTTGTCCCTTCATTTCTATAACCCATGGCTGTGCCTATATTACCAGTCAAAATGCAAATTTTCTTAGAGGCTGGCCCTACAGTCCATAGCAAAAGAATTGTGATCTTGCAAAATGATTTGCATATGGATGACGGATTCCCACCACATGGAGGAATTTGCACCTGGATGCAAATCCAGGGAGAGTGGGCATGGTGGTGGGCTCCAGCAGAGGGAGTTGGAGTCTTTGGGGTGAAGGAAGGTATTAAACCAGGTGAGGAATGCAACCCCCTGCTACAGAACAGGTCTGAGAGTGAAGCTTTGATTTTGCCCTTTGGAAGGACTCCATAGGTACATAGCCTTAAGATGTTGGCAAGTCAACTACATATTGTCAGAGCAGTTGAATTAATGTCAGTCGTCTGCCCTTTGGCTTTCAAAGATCTCTCTGGGCAGCCCAACTAGGAGAGGTTATCAGGTCCCTTGACTGCTTGGTGGGGGTCACTATTTAACTTGTATAAACTCCGCATGGGACTGTGTATCTTTCCTCACCACGGACCATCTCATTTTTGTAACTAGGCACCCAGGGAAGTCTCAAAGTATTCCTCCCAGGGATGGTAGCCGTGGAGCTGCCCATATGCAGTTTATCTTTGCTTGTTCTGATGTTTGCTATCTGGAGAGGATTAGCCAGGGAATAGTTTGGCTTAGGTGAGAGGCTGATCCTTTCATTTCTTCTCACCCAGTGAAAACACTGAGTCTTTAGATTACAAACCAAATGTAATTCCATCAGGAAGAGCAGACTCCTAGGAGAAAATACCAACGGTTGAAGATTTACTGAAAAATGAGAAACCATGTGTTTTCCCTCCACACTTTTTAGAGAAGAAAGGACTATAATTTACACTAGAATTCTGCTTTGTGTTTCAAGATGTGAATTGGAGAAACTTTTAGAAACCATTGCTTGCCCCCAATCAAAAGGGAAATGAAGTTAGAAATAACTTTTAACACATATCCAATTACCTGAGTATCATTTTACAGGTCTGAATAAAGAGACAGAACATGATTTTAGATTATATATGATAGCTCAGTATTTGTTAATAGTCTCATAAAAATGAAATCAGATTGCACATCATGTACTCAGTATTTTATTTAATATAGTTTTACTAAATAGAAATTTTCAAGGGTAGTTCACTATTGCTAATGCACAGTGATTATACTGGTTAAGGATTATGCATTAGAAGAAGATAAAAAGTAATTGAGCTGATTAGGAATTTTATCTAATTTCATTGGTCCATTAAAAAAATACAGCCTCCATAGGTCAGCTAAATGGCGGAAGCATAGCACCAAAAGTTATTGCTGGAAATTCAAAAGCTATCTTCCTAGCTTTCTTTTCTTTTGTCCTGTTGAACATGGTGTACCAAAGATCTCATTCTGCAAGGTTTTGCAAGATGACTTTAACAGCCCTCCCTCTAAATTCCTTCTGCAAGAATCATTCCTTCTTTTGAAGCATGACTATACATATTTATAATTTGGGTCTTGAACCTCTGGGACTCTTGGAGATACTTTAAGGAGTCCTGGAATCTATATTTATACTAAGTATTATCAAGGACAGAATAAATAATCTATTTATTATATAAATAATACATGTACTACTATTTTCCATGTGTAAGTAGCTGTTGTAATGATTAATAAATCTGAAATATGATGTGTTTTTAAAAAAAATTTTATTTTATTTTTCCTTTTTTGCCCCAAAGCCCCCCCGGTACATAGTTGTATACTTTTTAGTTGTGGGTCCTTCTAGTTGTGGCATGTGGGAGGCCACTTCAGCATGGCCTGATGAGTGGTGCTGTGTCCATGCCCAGGATTCGAACTGGGGAAACCCTGGGCCGCCAATTCGGAGCACGTGAACTTAACCACTCGGCTATGGGGCCGGAGCCCAAAATATGATGCTTTTATGGTAGCTTTTGATATTCTCAATCAATAGGGACCAAAATAAAGCTACTATAACTAGGTAAAAACTGGGCTCTCTTACTTGAAAAGTTTGGAAACTATCAGAGAATAGGAGTAGAAAGTGTCATCAATTTGGCAAGTTTCTGTTTCAACTAAAGTTCCTTGCATGTCTCTGAACCCTACATGGTCAAAGGAGTTATTCAATTCTAAGAATGAATCATGCTTATATAACATACTGGTAACAAAAGTGTAGAGCATTAGGATTTGTGGGGAAAAAAAAAGCACATTCAAATGATCTAATATGGAGTCTTTTTTTTTTTTTTTTAATGCTCTCAAATTACCACGTTGTGGCTGGGTAGATGACAGCTGGCTGGAGAGGTCCCATAAACTCATCTGTATTGTGCTTTCAGCCCGCCAGGATCCACTGAATCATAGTTAAGGAGGGGACTCCATGAAATCCACCCAACTCTGCCCCATTTCCCAGGCTGAACTATATTCTCCCACCTCAGGATCCATGCTGGGGCAGGAAAACTGGAGTGCTGAGAGTCGAGACCAGCTGGAGGCAGATGCACCAGAAAGTCCCAAGGCAAAGTTATGAAGAGAAAAGGTGTCACTTTTTAAAGGGTAGAATCATTGACTAGCAGACAGAGCACGCAATCCATATTGAGTCCACTCCTACCCCTCTGATAGAAACAAAACCTATAGCCCAACACTTGAATATAAAGGACAAGGTGAAGAGGAGGCGTTTCTAACCACAGCCCCGAAGTTGTCAACAACCAGGCAAACGTCTGCTTCCACTCTGCGTAGGCAAATAAATCCATTCATTTTATACTCTCCACAGAAGTTTTTATTGTTTATAAATAATTACAGCTCTCTTTCATGTTTCCACATTCTGGATCTAAGGAGAGAAGGGAATTGGGCCTGTTAACCTTCTTATGCAACTAAGAAGCAGTTTATGGCTGGCCAGGTGCAAATGCCATATCTAATCTCGTGTCTGTCACGTAGCAGCTGCAACAGTTGGAGGGAGTTGTTAAATATCAAGGAAATGTCTGTGCCAGTATTGTCCCACTTCAGGGTGGGAAGAGAGATTTACAAATTGTTTTCCATTTAGAAAGAGTGACAATCATTACTGGGGAAAAGCTATTTTCACTGAGATCCCATCAGCAGGGATGAGGGCAAAGCGACCCACCCCAAGTTCAAAGGGAAATTTGAGATGCTTTCTCAGTCTCTTTCCTTTCCAGCACTGTGGTCCCTGTAGTTGCAAAAGCCTTTAAGCATACTTTTCTTACTGCCACTGCTCCTCTGTGGTTGTGGATGGGACATTCAGGGACTCAGAACCAAAGTCTATTCACCTGAAAGATAAAAACCTTCTTTAATACCCAAGGACGTTGAAAAGGTTAATAATATAACTTGGGGTGAAGTAGAATGAGATCTTCAAGAGAGAGCATAAGACAGAAGGAAGGTTTGTATGAGTTATTCAGCTGGGCTGGTACAGTGCCATAAACACTGGCTTTGAGGGTAGGAGAGGGAGCAGTGGCTCTAGGCCTTACTGGAAGCCTGAGTTGGGACAAGGCTTCTCAGCCCTAGTTTTCTTATCTGTACAATGAGAAGTTGACCATTGGAAAACCCTTTTAGTTTTACAAATCTATATTGAATGCATATCACCCATCCAGAAGAGGGGCAGGCACTGTGTCAAGTATAAAGGAAATAAGACACAACCGATATGATCTAATAACGGAGATAAGACTAGCAGAGGTGAAATAATTACCTATTGACATGACACTTTTTACAAAGATATTAATGTAAAAACAATCTCTGTCTTTCTCTCTCTATGGTAGACATATATATAGTATATATATAGTATATCAAATCATCACATTGTACAACTTAAACTTACGCAACATTATATGTCAGTTATATCTCAATAAATCTGGAAAAAAAAAAAAACAGTCAAGCTGGAGGATGGTTTGTAATGATATGCCATCATGTTCTGTCTTTAGTTCTGTTCTGTTTAGGTTTCTTCCCCCAACCTCCCCCCAATATTTAGATTAGACTACAGATGGCATCTGTAGCAGGTAGAAATTGCATTTGCTAATGTAATAGAACCCTAATGACAGAGACTTAACCAAATAGGGGTTGTTTTTGTCACATGACAAGGACTCTGGTGATGCACAGTGAAGGGTCTACATAGCAGCTGCACAATGGCTATTTTTCTTTCTTTTTCATCATTCCTAGAATCTGGCTTTCATCTTTATGGGTTTGGCTTCTTTAAGAACATACCTAGAAGCCCATCCAATGACTTCTGCTTTCACCTCATTGGCCAGAACTGTATCATATGACCACCCCTAGCTGCAAGTGATGCTGGGAGATAAAGTGCTTTAATTGAGCCCCTTGCTACAATTGAACCAAGTCAAGCATTTGTCAGTAAGGAAGAAGGTGAAAATGGATATTGGGTATGTAGTAACAGTGGCTGTCACAGGTCTCTCATGAGAGTCACAGATCACACAGGCTGGAAAGGACAATAAGTACATGGAATGATGGAGTCACAACTCAGATGAATCTTAGAAGAATGGAATAAAAAAAATGAATCTAACATGCAGAATTCAATAGGGTTAAATTAAAACCTTACCCCTGAGACTAAAAAAATCAACTGTGCAAAGAAAGGGGAAATGTTTCTTAATAGCACCTTTTTAAAAATATCTATTAATTTTAATTGACCACAAGAGTAGTAACAGCAATCAAAATAATATCTAACCTTTCTTGAATGTTTATTACTAATCTCATTTAATTCTCTCAGCAATTCTGAGGTAGATAATTATTATTATCATTATCCCTATTTTATTTTTGCAAAATCTGAGAATTATAAGTAACTTGACCAAAGTCTTATAGCTAGTAAGTGGCTAAGTCAGGATTCGAACCTAATCCCAGAGCCCTTATTCCTTACCTCTATATTATACTATTTCCCAAGGAAAAGTGATCTATTGTCTAAGAAAGCTGATTGAATTTTGGATTGCATTAATAGAATCACAATATTTATGTCCGGGAAGATAATAGTCTCCGTCTTTTCCAATCAGAATGTATTAGCAGCATTGCTCTTAATTACGGAAACCACATTCAGACAGACAGGACCAGCAGCTCCTTCCTATACCCATACCACCTTTGCTTCAGTTTTGGAGGATGAGAGAGATGTTCAAGGTCAACTCCTCCATCTTGCTTTTGACCCCATCCCTGTCTCCCCTGGAACCCATCAACTGACTCTTTTAGCTCCCGTATCTCCAACTTACACTTTCTACCAATTCTTTTTTCCTCAGCCAATAAATTTATTTTAAAGGTTTCCATCCTAAATAGGTAACCCCCCAAAACTTCACTTGTAGAAACATGTACCTTTTTAACTACTACTTCTAATGAGTCCTTGTTAATGAGTTTTTAAAAGAATATTTAACATATTTAACATGTCTCCACCTCCTTACCTCCCATTCACATCTTCCTCACCTTCCAACTATGTGGAACATCCTTAGCAATTGCAAAATACAAGCCTCTCCTCAGCGGCAGCCATCTTTCTAAGTCAAAGAAGTTGACAAAGTGAATGCTTGTTAGTTGCTTGTATTTTAAAGGCTGCTCATTTATCTGATGTGCATCCAGAAAGCAATCATAAATGTATTAAGAAGTCTAGTTTTCACAAATATGTTCTCCATCCAAATCAGTTTTAATTTTTAATTCCCTCTGAAACTGTGAGCCTAGATTCTGTGTGATTCTATTGGCTCTCTATTGTTTTTCTCATTATATTATTCTTAACGTAAGAAGAATGACTACTTCTGCTCTTTAATACATAGGAAGTAATTTTGGTGGCTGTAACAGTATTTAACTTCTCATGGAAACAGCGGTATGTTGAGTGATAAATGAAAACTGACTGATTCCATTTTGAATTATCAGTGGAATAAGTGTTAGTGACAGGAAGGATCTGAGAAAAGAAAATCTGTTGTCGGTATGCATTTACCCTGGGATTGTCATTCTCCTGCACTACATCCTCTGAGAACAGAAGAGACCTGAGTCACTTTGGCAAACACTTTGGAAGTAGATAGTTTCACAAAGGCATGGAAAACCGTAAATTTCAATTCCAAGTGCGATATAATTTCTAAACTTCACCGTTTTGTGTATATTAAGAACACTGGTGGTGTTGGAAAGTTCTAATTCTTGCCAGTTTTAACTCTTGGACCACTCCTGTATCCATGGGATTGTAGCAAGCAATATCCTAGAAGGAAAAATCCTAAAATCTTCTAAAGGTAGATGTGAAACAGTAATTAACTTAATCTCCTGTTAACATACAAGAATAATTTTTCTACCAGATACTTCTTGGGCTTTTTGCAGCTTTTCCTTCTTGACCATTTGCAGAGTACGATTAGAACAAGAAATCGCCAAAGCCAGGATGGAAGGAGAGGCAGGACCCAGGAGTGGTGGGGTGGAGGGTAAGCAGTGGTGTACAACTAGATCATTTTAGCATACTGGAATTACTCAAAGTCTAAAGAATACCATTATATGAGTGCGTGTATTTTAAAATAGCACTTCAAACTTTTTAAAGCACATTCAACATGCATTATGCATTTGTGTGCATTACTCACAAGATATTTTCATTCTCAGCTTAGAATTAAGAATCCTGAGATAGAGAAAGTAAGTGATTTGCCCAACGTCTTATATCTCCTCACTCAAAGATCTCGCCCCCATGTCAATATGTGCACTTATTTACTTTTGTCACTGGTTTCTATCAGTTTCCATTCCTGAAGTAAGAGGAGAGAGGAGAGAGAAATGCAGCCAGACTTGTTATTAGAATGAAATGGAATAACAAGTTAGTGATACTTGCAAAGCATTTTGCAAGCACATCCACATTAATAAACAACCAAGAAACTTGACCGCTATGCATTTTTTCAAAATAGACTGCATTTAACAATCAACTTTAAAATCTAGTAACCTTTGCTCTATGTATTGGAGGAAAAAAATCAAGCTTCATACCAACTTCCTAACTTGCACTTAGAGCCTACACTTTAGTATATTTTACCAAATAACATTATTCAACAGAGTTATGGCTTAGCGTTAAACAGAACTAAGGAAAAAGAATAACCTGAAAGTGTTCCACAGGTACATGAAACAGGTTAGGGGAATATTTTATTAAACATGTTTTCATGGAGGGATCCAATAGCGTGCAATTATTTTGTAATTACCTTTCAGCCCCTCGCTATGTAATTATTCATTTGGTTATATGTGCTTTACAAATTAGCACCCCCAAAGATCTGAAAAAAAAAATTACACAGAACATGGTGATTATCCTTAGAGTTACATGGTTTCTCAAAGGGTAATTGCCATTTAATTTCCTAGGTCTGAATTCCTATCATGACCTCATGGTAATCACGTACTTACAGAGTGACTTGCTTGGCTGTTGGGGCCTCAAAATATTGTGCATGGCTAAAGCATGAGAAAGCACTTCGGAACAGGTGCAAATCCAAAATGGTGAGTGCTGTGTGTTCGTATATGCTTCTGCCTATACGGGGCTCCCATTAGATATTGTTGAATGCATGTGTGTGTGTGCACATGCACGTGTGTGTGTAAACATAGACCTCCAGTTTCCTTAGGTCTCCCAAAGGCTGACCAGTTCATGGAGTGAAGAAGCCTTTTACCCAATCAAGAGTCACTTCCGTTTAAAAAGCCACACACATTGTTATATTGATTAGATCGTCAAGGGAAGAGAAATATAAATGTCTCACCTTCCTTTTAAAATCAAGAACAACAAAAGTAAAAACGTCTTTCACTAAATTCAAGAGGTAAAAGCACATAGTTTGGGAAGGAGATCAAGAAGGATACGGGAGACTGCCGGAGGTCTTGAAACGTCAGAGAGTAGTGTGTTTAATATGAAGTCAGCCCTGAATGTACAGGCATTATAAAAGGATATGGTTTCCGGAGGGGGCACAGGAATCTACCACTTGAGCCCAAAGTGCTGAAGCCAACTCCTGCCGGATTTCGAGAACTGATTGTTTAATATTCAGGAATCCTGTGAACAGTTCGTTAAACCACTGGAATCTTGAAATCCGCTATGGCGGGAGTATTTACACCGTGGAAAGTGGCAAACACTACAAGCCAGGGCTTTTTTCTCCTCCAGAGAGCCAATTTCCTACCATACCACCAAGTTCAAATATCATTAAAGGAACACTTTAAGAAAAAGCCAAGTTTTCTAATAATTCCTATAGGACAGGTATCTCCCTACTCACCAATTCTTAGACTTTAATGCTTCCTCTAAATGACTCCAAGTCTAGTTTCTGGTTTTTCCTTTTTTCTCTAGGCTCTTCAACTCCCTCAAAGACTATTATACCTGAACACCAATTTTTAGGAAAACCATATTTGAATATTAATAGTTAAGAATACAATATTTGAATCTGAACCCAGATTAGACAACTTGGGTTTGAATCCACAAGCCTGTATTGACCAGATGTGTGACTTGAACATACTCACCTCTTCAGTCTTCCATTTTGCCATTTGTGAAAGGTGCATAACAGTTCCTACCTAATGGAGTTGTTGTGGGAATAATGAGATCTTCCTTATAGATTTGTTGTAGGGATTAAATGGGTTATTATATGTAAAGCATTTGGAACTCTGGCCATAGAAAGCCCCATGCATGTATTTATGATTGGGAAGATTATCATGTGTACCCAGCACACTGTAGACAATAAATGGTAATTGTTTCTATTCTTTTTTTTCGCAGTTCTGTTATTAGACAGAATTGGTATTTAGGTTAAACATCTTTTTCTTTAGGGGTGGAAGGCTGATGTCTGCTGGGTCACAACCTGGCCATTTAGAGAGTTCCTGTTGTCACTTCTGATGCCATTTTCTGGGAGCAGAACTTTAGCTCTGAAAATGATCAAGCCCAGAGTGAGCCAGGACACCCACAACCTGCGGAAGGAGGCAGGGCAAGGACAACCAGGTGACCCATCCCTTCTTTGAACTGATAGAACTTTTGCCTGTAACACTCAGTGTATAAGAACTGCATGACTTTATTCTGTATTCCCTCGGGATTTTATTTGAGTATAGGGTACCATGGTGATAACATTTTTTGCTTTTCGCTCTTTTGTGGTTGGGCTGGGAGGGGTGGAAGGAAGTAAGGGTAGTTCTGCCCCCACCTCTTCTCAGCTGCTTCTCTACTCTCTTCCTGTAATAGTGGTTCTGTATTCATAACACTGATTACAGAGAAGCCCAAGAGATGGGATGGAACCTGTGGGACCCGTTCCATGGGTACGTCAATGCCAACGGAAAAGGGAGAGAGGAGGTGTCTCCCTGGCTCTTAGCCCTCGGGACAGAGTTAACTTCACATTTCAATTCTTGGCCTCTATGGACTAAATCCTCCGCGGCCTCTGGGAGAAGCCTTTTCCTCCGAAGCTCCATCTCATTAATAGAGGAATTCTTAGCTCTGAAACATACAGTACGTCTCAGCAGGTGTGCAAATCGTCCATTAGGCTCCACAAGTGAAAACACATTCACCAACAGGGCTATGTGACTGTAGGAGCAAGAGCCCTGACTGCACGTTTTGTATATGGTAATGTAGTGTATGGTTTTCATTTGGCTTCTCCAAAATCTCTAAAATCATGCTGAAACAATGGTCCATCAATAATTTCTCTGTTTAATTGTGATGTTCTTTTAGATTACAGAATTTATGCAAAAATAACACTGGTCCCTCAAATCTCAATTACCCACAAGAGTCAGGAAGCACAGGGGAACCCTCTGTTCTCCAGAATTCCACGTTGGTTGTATGGGGGTTTTTGTTTTTTGCTTTTTTGCCTGTAATCTCTTAAAACTATCTTTACTTATTTCAATGCGAATAATGTCAATCTGCTGTGATGACCAATTGATTACGAAAAAGAAGGAGGAGAAGGCAGAAGAGGAAAATAATCATGGCTAACCACCATTGGGAGCTTAGCATGTGTGAGAATCCATGCTAAGTAGTTTATATGCATGACTTCATGAATATGCATAACAACCTGTACACACACTATTATTACCCCTGTTTTACAGAAGAAGTTGAGTCCTAGAGAGGAGAATAAACTTGCACAAGGTCACGCAGATAGTCAGTGGTATAGGATTCAAAGGCCCTCTGACCTGAAGGCTTTATGTTTAACCATTGGACTTTATATTCTTTTTTGTTTGTTTGTTTTTATTTTTGTCTTTGTTCTTGTGAGGAAGACTGGCCCTGAGCTAACGTCTATGCCAATCTTCCTCTATTTTGTAGGTGGGCTACCACCACAGCATGGCTTGATGAGCGGTGTAGGTCCGCACCCGGGCCCCTGAAGAGGAGTCTGCAAACTTAACTATGCCATTGGGCTGGCCCAGGCTTTATATTCTCAAGCATTTTGGATTCTGGGGTTGAAATGAAGGAAAACATGTTTACAAGTTGGCATAATTAAATATATGGCAACATGTTAATCAGCTATCTGGAAAAAAACAACCACCCTGATTTTTAGTGTTTGCCTATTTCCATGGTGTCAATATTTCCACTGTGGTTGATTTCAAGCTGCCAATGGTTTAACACCCAGCTTTCCAAATTCCAGCACATCTCTGACTGAATACGTGATAGAAGTGGGGCACATGTGGGTTTAGGAGACTTGGGTTCTGGGCTCTAGCACCTCTTTCCTTACATGCTGCTGTAGCAAGACTCAATCTTTTTGACCTTCAATTTCCTCCCTCATCTGTAAAACAAAAGTTGAAGGAATAAATTGCCTTCACATTATTTTTTAAAGCCTTAAGAAGTGTCTGTATAATGTGACTTGACATTTTGGAAAGTATAGTATGTTTTTTGGAATATAAAAAGGGGGAATCTGTTAGTCACTAAAAAGGTCACTCCTGAGAAGAAACATTCACTTTCAAAGTTAATGAAATTCACTAAGTACAATCATCTATTCTCCTTCCCACCCCTTTATCTTGTCTGAGCTCTTCTTGAACTTGCTTTCTTATTGGGTAACAGTTGGAACAGAGACAATCAAAGTCACTTTGCAATTTCACCTTGGAAGTATTTTGATTTTCTAAGGCAAAAGTTCTTAAGCTACGATATTTAATACAATTAGTTTCCTTTGTAATCCTATTTATTGTATTGCATATGCATATAAAAGCATTACTGAGAAGTGATCCATAAATCTCACAAGACTGCCAGAGGATGCGTGGAAAAAAAAAAATGGATGTGCACATATCAAAGTGAAGTTTCCAGAGGGCTTAGGAACAGAAGCTTTTTCCTTATCCATGCGGGAGAGGGCAGATTCCTAGCAAAGACATGAAAAGCCACCACTTTCATGGGCCTGGCTCTCCAAAATGCAAAGGAAAATAAAATGTGTGCCTTATTTTTCTGAATAAACACCTAAAATTAACTGAAATTTACAAACCATTAAATACAGATGAGGTTTTGATTGACTTTCCTACAGCATGTCATCCGTTTTTCCAACCCCTCCTTTTTTTTATTCTTGGCTACATAGGCTTTAAGTGAATATTTATAGTTGAGTATTAGCATTCTTTGGGTCATGGGGAAGCACGTTATTTCAGGATAATTTACAGTGAAAGAAAAGCTTGATGTTCTCATGTTGGAAACTTGGATATCTCGAAGCTGTCTTCTCTAGCAGGAGATGTCCTTCGGCATCCCCTCATCCCTTTCACAAATACTGAAGACATACCACTTGCCAGGGAGTGTGAGGGCCCTGGGGCCATCAAGACAAACGAGTCATGCCCCTGCCCTCAAAGAGCTCTTAAGTCCACTGAGGAAGACACAAAAAGTCACAACACAAGGTGGCTAGTGCTGTAAGAGAGGAAGGAACAAGGAGCTGTGGGAGAGTATGACTACCACAGGTGGCTAGACTGTCCCTGATTACAGAGGACATGTGGGTATATCACAGCTATATAGATTTTCTCTGTTGAAATCATTTTTAATTGATTTGTACAGAATTTTAACAGTACAGATAGATAACTTTAAGGACTCGTTTATTTTTTCATTCTTGTTTTCAACTAAAATATATGCAGTATATCTGAATTTCCAACCACAAATTCACATGTGCAAAAAGGAATACATTGCATATTTAATCAGTAGTTCTCAATCTTGGGTACATGGTAGAATTAATGACCTGGGGACACTTTTTAAAAATCCCATTGCTTGGGCCACTTTTCCTTTGTTGGTGTCAACGAAAATAATCCATAACCAATCTGTAAATGAAAATTTGGGTGAGTTTATTCTGAGCTGAAATCTGAGGACCGTGGCCCAGGGCCATTCTTCCCAAAGGAAGAAAGGGCACCAAAGAAATGAGGTGTACAGAGTGGTTATATACCCCCAAAGAGGGTGCTTTACATATGATTGAAATGTCCCTCCCACAATAGTCACAAGGTTGCCCTGTTGGCACAGCGCAGGTAGTCGGTCTGCTATCTTGGTGGGCGTAGCAGGAGGCAAGTCTATTGTCTCAAGCTGGGCGGTCACAGGTGAGCGCAGCAATCAGTTTCTACCCTAAGGAAAGATACTTAATCCGTAAGGAGACGCCAACGTTGGGAGGGGCAGGGAAGTTGCACCTTTACCTCAAGGGCCTTTGTTCTTGCCGTAGGGAAAATCTAAAGCAGATATACAATGCATGCTCAACGGCCACAGTCAGGCCCTTTTGGAAAGACAAGGTCAGGCCGAATTAGGTTTATACCAAATGGCTTCCTCATATTCTCCAATATATCCTATTGCTTGCCAATTTTATTTGTCATTGGCAAGGACGTGAGAGAAGATGTGAGCAATGATGGGGTGCCCTTGAGGAGGGTGAGAGATGTTGCTAGATTCTCTCCTGCCCCAGTCACCCACACCGACCACCCACATTTGTGGCACGTGCTGGCTTTAACGGGGGCGAAGCTGAGCCTTAGCTATCCCACTGGGAGGTCAGCACCGAGGGCACAGACCTGCCGTATGATGAAGAAGGAGCCTCTCTAGAAGGCCTCTTTGGCCCTCAGAAATGATTCCCCACCTGGAGAGTTGGGGCCTGAAACTCCCCAATTAGATAGCCACAGCTTTTCTGGAAGCTTAATTTTCTTCAAAAATATAAGTGCCTCTGAGGAATTACAATAACACTTAGTGGTTATTTGTGTTATTTGGGGCTCATTTCCTGATAGCAGGGTTTGTTTTGTTTTCTTTTGTTTTTTCGCCCCAAAGCCCCCCAGTGCGTGGTTGTATAGCCTAGTTGTAAGTCCTTCTAGTTCTTCTGTGGGAACTGCCGCCACAGCATGGCAACTGACAGACGAGTGGTGTGGTTCCACAACTGGGAAAATCACCCAGGCCACCCGAAGCAGTGAGAGTGCTGAACTTTATCCACTAGGCCATCAGGGCTGGCACTCCTGATGGCAGGTTTGGAAAGAAGGTAGCAAGGTGAATTCAGGAGACTTGGATTCTCTGTTGAGAGCTGAACAAGGTGCAGAAAGAGGAGGCCCATCTTCGGTTCTCTCCTGGCATCCCTCAGCATGGCCTACAGCTCACTCCTACCAGCTCTTGCCTCAAGGTAGAATCAGTCCTTTATTTAAATGTCACTAACACTCATAGTAATTTTGTAATTGCATGCGTGATGCTCCTTCATCTAGTTTTGACCTCTCTGTTAGCTATCCAAAAACTTCCTCTTTGGAGCAGGATTCACGTCAAGAGAACCAAATAAGAAGCAACTAGAAAAATAAAATTCATAAGACACAAATGGGGGCAAAAATGGCTGAATCCTTACAAAGTGACTAGCATAAGGCAATGGGGTAATCCTCTGCATGCTATTCATACAATAGGTATGTGTCCCTCTGGCTCAGAATCATAAACGCCTGTCCTCAGAGAGGCTGGTCATGGCTTGTTCTGTAGAGGACTTAGCACATTCTGAGTGCTCTGTAAATGTCGAGGATACGAGATTAACTTCAGAGGACGTTTCCTCAGAGGAAGGTGCTATGCAAATACTAGTATTGTTATTCTTTGAGTACAAATTTATAATTGACTTTCTGTTAAACATTGCAGCAAGCTAAATTAATTCAGTATGATTACAGTCATTAAACAAATGCCTAGTGATGATGGCTTTCTTATTTCAGCATTCCTCAAACCAGTGGGGATTACCATATAAGGCTTTTGCTCCATTGTCAGATTAATGAGATGCACAACCTGTGTTTCGCAATAGAACACGCACACTGCATTACAGCAACTGGACCGTGATTGAAGGCTGCTGCTGGACTAATTTACCTTCAAGTTTTTCCTATTGCTCTTGCCGTCCTGCAGGGTACAATTTACTAGTTCATTACAGCATACAAGTAGCTTAAGGCAATTTCTACCTGTTACAGAAAAGAAGTGTGCTTTTAAAACCAAAACAAGGGCAGGAATTCTCCCCCAATTATTCTTCTGATGCTGAAACTAACCAAAAGGATAGGGACAGTGATGATTTTAAGCTGTTCTCCCACTGGAACGGTCACTCCTAGAATTACCTTTCATCTTAGCAAGCAGGACAGAAACAGTTAAGTCCTGAAGGCTGTGAGTTAAGAACTCTGCCAGAGAGAGATGCCATGGAAGATGTCCCTGCCAGGTGTGGGCTGTCACTGCCAGGTGTGGGTGGAGAAAGGCTGCCCTCCTTAAGCCACGCATTACAGTCAAGGTCATCTGTCTGGTGCCACCTTAGAAGCTGGCCTGATTCTGTAGAGGACATTGAATGATAACACCCAGCCAGTCAGCTGACTGCTGTGTCATAGCTGCTGCCTTCTGCATTATCGCAACTGCCGGAGCTCCTGCTCCTGCAGTTTCCTAGTCGCAACGCGGCAAAGCCACGGCATACAACTAGGCACCAAGCGACCGAGTTTTAAAGTGTTATTTTCCTGCTGCTACTTAGCATCTCTCACATGAGGAGTATTTACCTTTGTTTAGCCAGGAGCAGAGAAGCAGTCTGAATGTACACGATGGCTTCTAACTTGGCAGCGTGAATTTTCAGCCGAACAGGTACTGCTCAGAGCCTGGTAGCCAAACTGCCTCTTGGGGAGCACGGCTGCTTCCCACCACCTGTGGGAATAGTTTGCGGGCTTCTTATGCCTCGCTGCTATACCTGCAGGAATAGAGGCTAGGACAAAGGAGACGATGCTTGCCGTGGTGTGTCTGGCTGGGGCCTGTGCAGGCATCTCCACCGAACTGACGCTGTGTGACTCTCCAAGCTCACAGTTAAGGCTGGTCACAGGGGCTGGCGCAGATCCCCACTCCTCACTTAGAACACGGTTTAACGGAGAAGCCAGACCCACTGACCTAAATGAATGCCAGTCCTCTCTGGATGCGGGGACAGCTGTCGACTAGCAGTGACACAACTAGCCATCAAGTGGAGAATCATTGCGACTGCAGTCTGGGTGCAGATGGAGCCTGGGAGAATGACAGTCTCATTTCGGTCATCCGATGGCTTCTTATTTTCCTAAATAACCGTGCTCGCTAAGTATACAGTTGTCTGGATTAGTCTGCCTTGCATGCAGTCTTCATCTGCTCTGGTTGGAAATCAGGGTGCCAGGCAAGCCAGCTTTAGGACTGGCTCCTTTCTGCGTGATGCTATACAACTAGGATGGGTCACACTGACAACAAAGAAGGAAGCAGAGAGCATCACTTTATCTCCTCTTGCCATGTCAGTGGAACATAACTCTTCTTCGCAATGATGCCCTCGTGTGTGTGTCTGTGTGTGTGTGTGTTTTAATTCATCTAATCGAAGAGCCTAACAGATATCATCATGGATGTGGTTTTTAATGATTTGGAAAAAAAGACAGCCTGTGGAGACAGCGATTGGAGACAGCAGCACATTTAGGTTCTTGCCAATTCAAAATACTTTGGTTTGTGAAGCCGAGCCCTAAGGGACAGGCTCGGTAACTGAGAAAGAGATCGTAGATAAAGAAATAAAAATGACAAGCGTAATGGAGGCTCTGCGAAAGGACTGTCAGAGCATCAGTTCATGGATGGCAATTTCGCCAGGCTGAGATTGAATAATTCATAGGTTGAAATTACCCTGCTTTCACCTTTCCATTTAAACCGGCATGATCTGAATCTCTAATAAATTTTCAAGATAAAATAAAATGCCAATTTGAATCTGAAGAGCTTTTAAAACCAGATGCTGCATCCCTGAATCTTTCGGGATCTTTCACAATTATCCTGTGAGGACTGCACTTCATCACGAAGCACCATTACCAGGGAAAATTACTGTGATTACAATAGCAACAATAGAATACCATCAAATGATCTCTAATTTACCTAATTTGCTAAGACTGACTGTGTGGTTTTAATGCCCATTGTATGTCACCATGCCTGGCACCCGTGGATCCATCTCCTACCGGAAAAAAAGTGAGGCAGTGTGTGTAATACCTTAACTCCAAAAGCCTAGCAAAGAACGTTCTCCTAGTTACAATGTCTCTTATGTTTGGTTTGCATTTTCGCATCTTTGTTTTTTCCAATGCCTTTACCCCAAATGCCTGTTTGGGGGGAAATGGTGAGCCTATTGTGGATTTCGGGTTCTTTGGTCCAGGAGAGCATAGACTTGTTTATTTATGCATCCTCTTTCTTTTAATGTATACAAGCGTGTGTTTACGAGAAGGGAGGAAAGGTTCTGTTCCCGGAGAGTAGTTTAAAAATGCAGCCAAGATGAAGTGTGTGTATTTGTCTGTTCTTTGAAACCCCTGTCTGCTTCCAGGTTAGAGATCTTTTCAGGGAATTCTAATCCTGGTCTGATGTGTTAAAAACCTCTCAGACTGAAAAGAAGCTTAAGAGACACATTCGGTAATAACTCTGTGCAGCTTTTATTAAAAGTGTGTATGTTCGATGGAGTGATTAAATGAAGCCTCGGTACCACTTTCGTTGCAGTTGTGTCTCCTCGCTCTCTAGTAGAAGTCTAACCTAAAAAGAACTTTTTCTCCGACAGGCTGCATGGTTCATCTGAGGGGAACGGTGGCACCCTGAGAGAGTGGCATGGTTCATAAAGCCTCACTGGAGAACAGACTGGAATCATTTCATGGGTACAGTGTCTTCTGGAATCTTACTCTCAGTGGCATGGAGACAGTCCGTGGGTTCCTGCTAGTCAAGTGACTTAAGTCTGAATATCTAAAGTTTGAATATCTAAAGCAGGGTTTCTGAGGGATGACAGTCCTTGGGGAGGAAGGTCAGTTTGAAACATACGTGTCTAATATTGTGAGTTTTTTGCTTAAGACACTGCGCTCTGATATGTTTCTTAATCTTTTATCACGGCTTTACCCTCCCGCACCCCACAAACACCTCTGTCAGAAGGAGGTAAGTTGTATTTCTAGTCATTTGTATAATTGACTATGTTCTTCATTGTCTGGTTTTAGTGGGTATATGCTGTTTATGTTGTACTTTCTTTCCTTTTATTGTTATTTTCACTACCCTCGGGATAAGTAACAACTTTTTTCTCTGTGTTTTTTCTAAATACAAATCTAAATGTGGTATTTTAAAAATGATTTAAATATAGTTTTTGTTTTCTTTATCTAAATGCATTCAAGGTTTTAATGCTTTTCAAAGGAAAGGGGAAACAGTTTTACTTAGTAAATAGTTTGCTTAAAAATAGCAAGCAATTCACTAGATATCAGTTATGTTACCATATTGTTTTCTTTAGATAGCTCACATTTCTAATACTGAACCTATTATTCTTATCTTTCGAGAAAGAGGCTTGGCTGGTAGTGACAAAGGGCTTTTCACAAACCCACCCTGCCTATGTGCCAAAGTGTTTTCTTTTTCATTAAAAAAAATGGGCTTGATATTCTGCAAAGGGTTTTTAATTTCTCACATTTTAAAGCCCTTCAGTAGTCAAAGTTTGAGCAGGGTAATTAATCATTGAGCAAACTGGTTTGCATATCTGATATTTAAATAATACAGATATCCTAAAAATAATTAGAAATCATACTCTTGTTACTTTTTTGGGAGTCAGAAACTAATTGTATTCATTTGATAAAATAGCAAATTTGCAGCTAATCGTTTTATGATCCAAGTATTTATACTTTATATTCTTGGAAAATGAGGGGCTTGTTTTATTTTTTTTAGGCTGCAAGTGCCACTAACACTATCATATGTTAGTGCTTGATATTGAAATTTACTTGTTTTGCTACAAAAAAGATTCGCCATAGAGATCTGCTATCTTAAAAATCTTAAACTCCAGTATTTCCCTGAAATTAAAGTTTCTTTTCAAACTCTGCTTAAGTGATGAATGTAAATGAATCCAATATTTGAAAGTAAGTTCATTGGATAACTTCTAATGCATTATTGACTTTTCCACTATTTATGGATGTATCTTACTTAGAGTGCTTTAGATAAGCATAACAGGTGAAAAAGACCATAAGGATAACTACAATTGCAGGTAATTTGGAAAATAAAGAATCAACTGTGAAAGTATACTGTTGGGGTGAATTTGGATGCATCTCAGACAATCATGGCTTCACATTATTTTATAGCTTTTTTGTTTGTTTGGCGGCATGAGAAAGATAGGTAAAAAATTATCCCCTCCCTTCTTCCTCCTAACTTCCAATCACTGAGGAGCATCAGCTGTAGTGACAAAGGGTGATTTAAAATTTAAACACCCGGAACCACACTCATGGAATCCACAAAAAGGCCTCCTGCTTTAAGATAGAATGTGTGCATTTTATCACTTAATCATTGCAGTCTTTTCTGGACGTGAGTACATTTTAGATTTCATCTCATTATTAAGGTCCAGCTTAGAGCAAAAATAAAAAACCCAAAACTCTTCAGAGACAATATGTATTAATCTCTACTTATTAATATTAATCTCTAACTAGTTAGTTAACAAATACTGTGGTGAATAGATGCATTTCTCATAGAGTCAAATAGAATATTCATAGTTGATGCGAGATTTCTCTACTTAACATATGTTACAAGAACAATGGCGTAGTATATGTCCCCTAAGTTTTAGGTGTGTAGTAATGAAACATGCCTTTATCAAGTACCAATATTTGTGCTACACTAGTCTGCCAAAGAGAAAAAGGCAGGTGAGACAAAAGAAACAGGTAAAAATAAAAGAAACCACTCTCATTATTCAGTGAGCTTTTTTAAAAAATGATCAAAAAAATGATCAAAAAAAGGTTGACATCTTGTGTCTGTGTACCTTTTTTTTTTCTGGTGAGGAAGATTGGCCTTTAGCTAACACCTGTTGCCAATCTTCCTCTTTTTGCCTGAGGAAGATTGTCCCTGAGCTAACATCTGTGCCAATCTTCTTCCACTTTGTATGTGGGACACCACCACAGCATGGCTTGATGAGCGGTGTGTAGGTCCATGCCTGGGATCTGAACTGCAACCTGGGGCTGCTAAAGCTGAGGGTGTGAACTTAACCACTATGCCACTGGGCCAGCCTCTGTGTACCATTTTTTAAAAGAACCTCTTCTCTTTAATAAACGAATCTTTCCAACATGTTATGAAAATTTACTAACACACAGAAAAGTTGTGAACACCCAAATACCAACCACCTAGACTCTATAAATAACATTTTACTGTACTTGCTTCATCACACATATATCCAGCTATCCACCCCTCTGTTCATCCATCAATCCATCGTATTATTTTGATGCATTTCAAAGTAAGTTACAGACATCAGTACACTTTACTCCTATGGATATCCCTGCGGAAGTGTTTAACTAGAATTCGAGGTTCATTTATAGTGCTTTCCTTTAAGTAAAACTTTTATGAAATGAAGAAAGAATTTTGAAAAACAATGTACTGTATTTCTTACGAGGCATTAGCTATTTCTTTAACATGCTGAGGGGGTTAGATGCAAACCCTCATGATCCTATGTTTTAACTTGGAATGTAAATCCCACATTTATGGTGGAGAGAAATGGGCCCTTCCCCGTCCCAGGAGAGCCTTCACCCACCACACCCGGGGACCACTGGTCACTCAGCATCAGTACTGGGATGGACGATGTGTCAGGGCGTACATAATTAATTCCCAGGGTCTATTTCTGGGCTTGGACCAGCTTTCCTTTGTCTGTCCTGCAAGCCCATGAAAAGTAACCCCATTGCTTCTTGAACAATCTCCAGTTCTTCTTCTACTTGGGTTCTTGTCTGCATCTTCCCTTTCCTCCTCTTCTCTTCCCAGTTGGCTTTCTCTTTTCCACTTTCTCCTGACTCCTAAATTTCTTTCAGAACAAGGGAACAAATCTCTTCATTTTTCAAGTCATTCTACTGCATGCAATTTCAGGGAAATAGTTACGAGAGGCAAAGGCAGGGAGTTAAAAAATCACAGGAACTCTTAAAGGGGTTAGTTTCTCTTGGTCTTAATAAAAATGAGTTAAGGATGGCCCTCTCAAGACCTCTTCACGAATTCATCTCTTGGATCCAGTCTTGTGGATGAGATTTAACTATTCCTTTCTTAACTGAACCCTACACTAAGCTTCTCTAAGATTTGTGTTGGTATGACTCCTGGAAATGAAAATAGACTCTATGCTTCCAAAATCTGCTAAGTTTCATTGTGGCTGCCAGTCACTAGCTCTGGTCCATAGCACTTCCATTCAGTAGCAGCACAAGGCCTGTTTTTGTTTTTGTTTAAGAATAGACAAGTTTAAATCCCACGTATTAAAACTGACAAAAAGTTTCCGGCTATATGAAGCTACTTTTAAGTGTACATGCATTATATGAATACTTTACATCATTGACGTTACACATGTGTTAGCAACCAGTTATAAACCCACATTCTTCTAGATGCACTGTCAATTATTAGTTTTGTAAAATTTAATCTTGTCTTCAAAAGCATCAGACTGCAAGCATAATAAAATATATTTCCATTATTTCAAGTGTCCACAAGTAAAGACAACACTAAATGTGAACACCCCTGAACATCCTATTCTTATCCTGTCCTTTCTCAATATAACATAAACAGTATAGTTTTACCAGAAAATTGCCCAAACCATAAACAGCATCCTATCATAGCCAGTCTTCAAGACGGCCACCAATGATCCCTGCCTCCTGGGATTCACACCCCTGTGTAGTCTCCTCCCACACTGTATCAGCTTTGGTCAGTGTGGCCAATAGAACAAGGTAGAAGTGATGATATGTCACTTTTGAGATTAGATTATAAAAGACTGGCTTCTTGGACACTCTCTTGCTTATTCATTCTTCTCTCTCTCTCTCTCTACTCCCATCCCCCCCTTGGCTTCCTCTGGGGGCAGTAAGCTGCCACGTTGTGAGCAGCCCTATGGAGAGGTGCATGTAGTGGGGACACTGAGGCCTCCACCCAACAGCCAGTAAGGAACTGAGGCCAGCCGACATCCATCTGAGTGGATGGAGATTTGACTGGCACATCCTTCTCCCCATCACCAAGTCCAAACTTCAGTAACCTGTTGGCAGAGGGCATATCTCTATGACCTCATGGAGATGAGAAAATCACAAGGCCTATTTTTAAAGTTATGCCCTTGGCCCTCGTGGGGGAAATTCTCAAAGCTTGCTTCCTTAGGCTTTGGTCCACTTACACATGGCAGTCAATTTCTAGGTGGCTTCTCCCTCAGGCCATCTTTTTTCATTCAGTTCGGCATGCCTAAAGGTTTCACTAGATATTAAAGACATCATCAGATAGTCAAGGCTAGGTCTATCTTCACCTGGAATTCCATCAATTTGCCTATTTTTGTAAACTATTAATTGGTTATAATTGACTGGTTAAGAGGCTCTGTAGTAAGACAAACCTGGATTATAATCTGTGTTGCTACTTAACTAGCAACATTATTCTAGACCAAGTTACTGAATCATCTAAGCTTCATTTCTTCAAAACGTTGCTGTAAGTATTGTTACATTCATATATCATAATATATAATTATATATATAATTTATAACATATATTTTTTATTAGATATATAATGTATTTAGCATAATGCCTGGCACCTACTTGGTACTCACTATATATTGGTGTAATCATCATCATCATCATCACATCAACAGAAGGTGCCATCATCCTAGAACTCAACTGGCTCTCCATCAGTTGGGGCCATATATTAGATCCTAGCAGACCGCTTTCTCTTATAATGTCCAAATTGGCTTATCCTGATGGACTTCCCATTAAAGTCCCCCTTTTTTATGGTCTAAAGATGCCCCCAGCTTTCAGCTCGGTATGGAGCAGAAACAACCAGCAGAACTCAATGAATGGTTAAGCTCCTCTAGGTGTGTGTGCCAGGTTTTTCTCAGGTGTCCGCCATGCGACTACCTTCATTCTTCCAGAATTCTATATTATAAAATCAAATTGTGGGATAAGTACAAACATAATTAAAATTTAATTTTAACAAGAGCGGGAGGCAGAGGGTCTTTCTCTCTAGGAGGGTCAAAGAGTAGCATCATGGAAGATTAATTTTCTACCACCTCATCTCCTGATCCTTTTCATCTCACAAAACATAGCAAATGACTGAGGATATACCAGAGAAATACAGCCTTTAGTCCCAGGAAGAGGGGCTGCTGCCCTGGGCCTCACACTTTTGGGAGCTGCATTTCAGAGGGCCCTGCTCTGTCCCTCCACTGTCATTCCCTATCACAGCCCTCCCCATAGGACAAGAAGTCAGTGGGTCAGGGGACATGTCCACCCAGAGCCTGTGCTTTACCTCACTTCTAGAGCATGCTCCAGGTATCCTGGAGTCCTAAATTCCCACACACATGTCCCTGCGCCTCCAGGGTCTGTGTGGCTGAGGATGAACTGTGCTGCCAGTGTACGCAGTCCAAGGCCTGAGAGGTGGGTGGAGGAGGCTGTTGGGAAGTGGCCTCAGGAGGGCTGGAGTGTCCACATGTGTAGGAAAAGCCTTTCCTAATGCAAGAAAGAGGTGGGAGTGGGCGGAGGAGGGAGTCAGGCCAGAGGCTCGTGTTGTACTGTCATCACATTCTGGAAGGCAATGGCAGAGCAGAGGAGAATCCTAAGTTCAATTCTGGTCTTAGGAAGGTGTACTTGTCAAGGGAAGAGAGTAGAATTTAGTTTATTTAACAACATGTTGGGTTGATTTGGACCTTTTAAATATTTAGAGGTATGGTGTGGAGGCCTCTGTGTGTACTCTTTCCCAGGCCCTGCTAATGTTGGGTCGGGCCTGAGCCTGAGCTGGCTTTTGGAGGTCTCACTTCTTCAAAAACCCAATTGTTTGGTAGTTGTTGTATTAGAGGGCAAATGAGCCTTTACTGTTAGGACGAAGGAAAGAAGGCCGTACTCACTAAAATATAGGAAGCCCATTCTCCAGTTGAGGCTTTTAATCCAAAAATATTTTTAAAGTTAGTAAATTTTAAAAGCATGAATGTTCCATTTTGTATTTACATATATATATATATTTTTTTTAGTAAGATTAGCTCTGAGCTAACATCTGCTGCCAATCCTCCTCTTTTGGCTGAGGAAGACTGGCCCTGAGCTAACATCCATGCCCATCTTCCTCTACTCTATATGTGGGATGCCTGCCACAGCATGGCTTGCCAAGCGGTGCTGTGTCTGCACCCGGGATCCGGGCCGGGGAACCCTGGGCCGCTGAAGCAGAATGTGCGCACTTAACCGCTGCACCACTGGGCTGGCCCCTACATATGTTCTAACAAGCGAACATAGTTCTGTTATCTTAATCTCTAACTCTCTCTCTCTCCTGGCATATCAAAGAGGTAAACTGGTTTTTGTACTTGACCTAGCCAGAAAGCCAGCAGCCAGCTGAATTAGGTAGGCGACAATTAGGATTACCACATTGAAGGATACGGACCCAAAGGGGCCATTTTATTGAGCTACCTAAAGACATGCTCTCTCTTCCACTGTACTGAATTCAATACTCAGTACTGTATAGGTGACTTTGTAACAGAGAAGTGAAGAAATTAATACTCAATGGAAGGAGAGTCATTGTTTTATAAAATAAAACCTGGAGTAAATATGATAACTCTCCCAATTGAATTTCCACAAGAAAATTCAGGGGACTAAAAGAGAAAGAGACATAGGAAGTATGGAGAGGGCATGTGCCTGGGACTGTGCAGGTGCGACACACAGGAAATGGGAGACGTGTTGATGTCAATTAGCCCAGCAGAACAAAACACAGGGGCTAAGGTAAAAGAGTCTGGGGCCACACAGCTGGGATTGGCATCCTCATCTTGTTGCTTACTATCTATGTGACCTTCGATGAGTGTTTAACCTCTCTTTGTTTCTCAGTTTCCTCATACAGAAGGTAGGGATAATAGTGCCCTTCTCACAGGGTAGGAGTGAAGATTAACTGAGTTAATATTTGCCAAACACCTAGGAGAGTGGCTGGCCTGTAGCAGGTGCTAAAGAAGCATTTGTTAAATAACAGAGTAGAAATGAAAGATGAAGCAATGAAAGTCCAGAGAGGTTATTGACTTGCTCCCAATCACACAGGGAATTAATAAAAGATCCCCTATCCAATGCAGATATTCAAACATCAGGCCTATTTCTGAAAATTGCACATTGCCCAAGAGCTGATTTTGACCAGAAGAAAATACGTATTTGGGTCACTTATATCTCTAGGGAGAAATGAGAACTTAAAAAAAATACTACAGTACAGTTATCCTGATAAATCTGTAAGTTTTTGTCCTACCTCTTCTGTATTTTGTTTTTCACAATGTTATTCCTTTTTCAAGTTAACTCTTATTCCTAACCGATAAGTCTGTCACGATAGCTCACTGCTCCAGAAAAAGGGCCAATGCCACACACATACATACATACACGCACACACACACACACACACACGCACACCCCACTGTACTGTGCAGTGAGTACCGTTACGAAAGTAATGCAGATATATGAGAGAAATTGGGAAAATGCACAGAAGCATAAAAAGGAAAATCAACCTCAACCATACTCCCACCACTCTTGAGACAAGCCCTGATTGTATATGATACAATCGTGGGTGTAAATAAATTCTAAAGATTGGACTTGAATTGCATTCCCTGCTTTGTAACCCACTTGTTTTATGGGTATATCAACAGTCTGTTTCCAAATCACTGAAATAGTTTTTAAACACAGAGCCCTTTAATCGTTCTGTATTATTCCAATATACAATCCTTTAGTGGGGTATTTAAGTTTTTCCAGATTTTCACTATTATAGATGTAATTGGAAGACATTAAAAATTTAATGTGGCAGAATACGTTGAGAATAAACTAGGCCTGTTTTCTAGGTGGTAGGTTCATTATAAAACAACAGAGGTCTTTCTTTCCTTCTCTTCCCAAGGACCTGCAGAGGGCTTTGAGCTGTGGCCATGTGGCCTTTCCTTGGTCCCAGAAGCAAGTCAACAGGCCCTTGTTTGCAGAAGTGTGTGCTCAGGGAGGTGAGTCCAATAAACTAGGAGTCCCAGATAGGAAAGTGTTGGAGGCTTTGAACTTAGACAGTCAAGAAGGAAAAGGGCCAGACCAGAAGTAGAAGGGTGCAATATTCCAACACTGGGAACAAGGGGTGGATTCCTCAAGAAAGGAGGAATCCTAAGCAGGCCGCTGGAGGCAGGAAGCTGGTGGTGGTATCCTAGAGGTGGCAGAGCCTTGGATGGGGGACAGTGGGGGCGCCTGGGGACTACTCTACGTTCTTGTGGCTGAGTTTGGTCCAGAGGGTTGTGATGTTGTCAGCAGGGGGGCTGGTCTTGAAATATGCACGTAAGCCTAGACAGTAAAACTCCTAGGAAGTACGTTTTCTAATTCCTGCACTGCTTAAGCCCAAGGATTCTCCATCATCCCAAGGGCTGGAAGAGTAAAACGAGAAGTAGAGGAAACAGAAAAATTATTGAGCTTCCCACCAACCCTGGCTGGTGGTGATAAACCAGACTTAATTTGTTTAGAAAGATTATGTGGTACCCAAGCATCAGGTGGGCTTCATCAGGTGTGACCAAAATCACACTATTCTTGTATGTGTAACTTAGTGTGCCTGATTATCTGCTTAGGAGAAATTCCTAGAAATGAAATTACTAAAAAAAAGAGTACAAACAGTTTAAGGCTTTTTGTATATATTGTGTCTTATTTATAAGTTTCTGTATTTTTCAAGTCCACTGATTCTTCTATTTATCCTCCGTGAAAGATTGTTAGGGAAAGGAGGAAAAAGCAAAGTTAGCCAAGATAATTGATCATTAAGTATAATCAACCATTAAGTATAAATTTCCATTTATAATCCACCCCATCCCAGAAGACTTCAATTACTGGATTACTTTATTGATAAGCCCAAGAGGTAATTAATCTTTAAGTATTTAAGCAAACAACATAAATTTCCACACGAGACAGTAACACATACTTTATCAGCGATGCAGACTGTTAAGAAATTATCTAAAAGACTGGAAACAGATGCTGGAATAAATAGAATTAAATCTGAACGGGCCCTCAAAAGATGCTTTAAATCTCTTATGGTGTCTTCTCAATCGTGTTGAGAAACCCAACTCCTTGGCAAACTTTCCAGTTGTATGACCTTGAGCAAGTTACTTAAGTTCTCTGAGCTACAGTTTCCTCTTCTCTAAGCACTGGGTAATAAGAAGACTGACTTCATGGCATTGGTGGGAGAATTAAAAGTGTTAATATATGTGATGTACTAGACAAGTAGCGGGCACCTCGTGAGTTACATAAATATCATCATCACCAGCATGCGGTGCATCATCCAAGGAGCACCTCCTTCCCGACTCTCCAGTGTGTCATCTCTCCATGTCCCCTCACCTTAGCTGCCGGCTGTACTGAAATACTTGCTATATTCTAAACTTTCCATGCTCTCATTTTTCTTGCCTGTGTATGTGCTGCTTTTCCACTTGGAATATTCTTTACTCCCTTCTTTTCTTAGCGAATTCTCCTATCATCTTTCACCATTTTAGCTCCTGTGTTGTCCCTTCCCCGCTGAGAAACCCTTCAGTCTGAGCTGGGTGCCCCTCTTAGGTTCATTTATAAGATTTAGCAGAGTCTATATACATGTATATATATATTTTTAAAGATTTTATTTTTCCTTTTTCCCCCCAAAGCCCCCTGTTACATAGTTGTGTATTTTTAGTTGTGGGTCCTTCTAGTTGTGGCATGTGGGATGCCACCTCAGCATGGCTTGATGAGTGGTACCATGTCTGCGCCCAGGATTCAAACCGGCGAAACCGTAGGCCACCAAAGCGGAGCACACAATCTTAACCACTTGGCCATGGGGCCGGCCCCTATATATACATTTTTTTTTTTTGAGGAAGATCAGCCTTGAGCTAACATCTGCTGCCAATCCTCCTCTTTTTGGCTGAGGAAGACTAGCCCTGAACTAACATCCGTGCCCATCTTCCTCTACTTTATATGTGGGATGTCTGCCACAGCATGGCTTGACAAGTGGTGCATAGGTCCTCACCCGGGATCCAAACCAGCAAACCCTGGGCCACTGAAGTGGAACATGGGAACTTACCCGCTGCACCACCGGGCCAGCCCCTTTAGCAGAGTATATGTTAACTGCCTGTTTATGCAGCTGTACCCCACCCCTAGGTGAGCTCCCTGAGATCAGGGAACCTGCCAGATTTATTGTTGTATCTCCAGGGCCCAGCCCAGTGTGGCCCATCATAGATACTCGATAATCATTTGCTAAGTGACCGCATTTGTCACAGGACCATTGGGGGAAGAATGGGACTGTTTATATCTGTAGAGTGTTTTCAAGCCTTTCCACAAACATCTCATTTGATTTATATGGAACAATTAGGGATAATTCCCACTTTTACAGATGTGGAAACTGAGCTTCAAGAGGGTTAAAGCCCTTGCCCAAGATGCTGTAGCATGCAAAAATCAAGCCTGCTTCCTCTCACTCCCCTCCTGGCAGTGCCTTTTTCTGCATTACACAGCTCCATCATTTAAAGCAGCCTCTAGAAGACACTGGGTATGCTTTTGACTAAAGGGCTGCTCTCTCCAAGTAGGAGTTATAAGAACGTCAGACACTCCAGACAGCGTAAAGCCTGGAGACAAATGAGCTGGTTGGAAGTGGGGAGTAGGCTGATGAGGGAAAGGAATATAGAAGACCAGGGTTTTGGAGAGCAGCTTTGGGAACGTGAGAGAATGGGTCCCGGGTGATGTGCCCTGCCTCTGGGTTTGAGAAGTGGATCAGAAAGCTCTTACCACCACTTTTACAGAGGGCTTTAGGCCAATGGAAATCATTCTGGTCCTCTTTCCTTCAAAATCGGCCTCTGTGATTCTTGTCTGCAGCCACCATTGAGGTGATTCAGGGTTAGCCAACCAAGTGGAAATTGGCTACCTGCCCTCTACTTTCCTCCTGTTGACCTTAAACAAATAGACAGCCTGTTATTTCTCCAGCAGAAATGGGTTTATTTGGGATCAGCAAAGAATTGCAATTTGGGGTTTCCAACCATAGTGAGCCACGTGCAGTTATCTCAGCAGCAAGGGAGGAGAAACTCTTTCATAGAGAGGAAGAGGAAGTTGGGAGAGCTACTGTAAACAAAGAGTTCTAGGTGTAGTGGCTTTTCATCGGCTGAGTTGTGACAGTCTTTCATTGGCTGAGATTCTTGCTGGTCAAGAAGATGTCTTTCTTCTTCCTTTTGGTCTCTGCTATCAACCTAGGGCGTGAGAATTACCCTCTTTTGCCCTCCCAAGTGCATTTCAATGAGATTTCTGTTTATTAATCTGACATTCCAATACACTATGAACTTTCCTTTCAGAAGCTGTGATCAAAATCCCACTAGATATCTCTCTCTGTGAAATCATAATACTTGGTTTTTAGAAGATTGGTGAGCTCTTGACCACCGTTGTGTTTATGCTCAAGAAGGGTGAATACTCTTCAGAATGTCATGCCCCAGATACCAGTAAGAAAGGGGCTGTGACAGAAAATGCTTAATTTCATTATCCCACCTTGAAGTCTTATAATTAAATAATGTTTTATGAGAAATTTTGTAGAGTTGAGCTGAAGTGTTCTTTTGTGCTGCCTTCACTTTTCAGTCCCTTCTGCATTGTGAGCTAGGATAACGGTTGTTCTTTATATATTACCTTTCAATTTTCAAACTACTCTCATATATGTTATATCATTTGTTTCTCACAACCCTAAACTTGGAACATACAGAATTTAAACAACTTAAAGTTATCCAGATGGTGAGCCAGCAGATCCGAAACTCAGGGTCTCCTGTCTATAGCCTGGGGTTCTTCCTCCCCCTTCTGAGGATATTCCTACCAGGACCCATCTTACTCCCAAGGCTAGCCTGCCAGGACAATTAATGGAAGCGTGGATTAGCATTCCTTACGACTTAATGGCTTCTGGAATCAAATTTTGAAGACGAGCAGTTTGGGGAAGAAAGGACTGAATGAACTTTTATACCATGTTCAACAAAGACAGAGTCTTCCTTTTAACTCTCATACCATGAGCATTAACTATTTTGGCAGAGTAACTGTAAATGTTTATGAGTTGTAGTCTCAAAAAAAGATTTCATGCATTTACAATAATGGGCCTTTATGACAAGACTCATTGATAGTATGAAGGCAGCAAGATACTGGGTAAAAAGCATGGAATATGGAGTGAAACAGACCTGGCTTTCAACCCAGCTTTGCCACAGACTGGCTGAGTGACCTTCAGAAGTTGCTTATTCTCTCTGGGCCTTACTTTCTTAATTTTTACAATGTAGATAGTAATAACTACCTTGTAACGTGGTGAGGGTTCCAATAGCGTGTACCTCCAACACTTAGAACACCGCTCGTAAGCAGGTGCTCTCTAACAATCTGTGGAATGGATGAAATGAATTTGAGATACTTACAGTGCACCTTGCGTAGGGCCTGATGAACGGTGAGAACAAGAGCTTTCAGCTATCAAAACTTGACAGAAGCATTAGAAGCTGAGGTCCCCTAATCTAGTAAGTAGTATAAATAAATGTGTTTGAAAGAGATGATTTGTTTGGTTATTGTGAAACCAATCCCTATTCCCTTTCTGGTCATTCAAAAGACTGGAAGGGTAGAAGGTGTCTTTTAGATTGTCTTTAAACATTGTCATGAAAAGGGACTTTACCCCAGTCTTCCTCATGTTTTCTGGCTGACAAGTATAGGCTAGCCGGAATCTTTGGTAGGCTTCTGAAGTTCAGGTCACTGGTACACCAAAATTGCACCACATTTGCAAATCTTGTGTAAGTTCACAATGGGGCATTGTCTTCTCTGCTCCGGGGCATGAAGGACTGTCTGGAAAAGCTTAGTTGTTGCCATTACGGAACCTGGTGTAGCCAAGACTACAGTGTAATGTGAAGCAGAAATAAACCATGGGCTCTCAACACGTTTGCCAAGTGATTTACAAATGTGTTTACTTAAAAAGTAAGCATAACACATAATCTTGTATAATATTATGTCTAGGAAAGTTTTGTGACTCTACTGTAAAATGCCCACATCATACTCGAGTAATTGCTTCATATCTACCTGATCAATTTTTAGCTTTATCCAATTTTTAGCATTTTAGTCAACTAAACAAATCTTGATTTCTTGATCTTTTACTTATACCTCATTTTTCAAGTTCTTTTTTCTTGACATACCTGAAACTAATTTTGAGTATGAGGAATAGCATTAACCCTAGAAGCTCTAAAAGCAAAGTGCCGTTGGAAATTCTCCAATGAAGTAGATGGAGTAGGAGGAGTGATTATGAGGGTGGCCATCTTGTATCTTTTAGTGTTTTACAGTGCTTTGAGAGGTAGAGGATGGAGAGCTTTGAAATAGTGAATCAAAGAATCATAGACCTAAGGAAATCATGTAGTCCAGTCTCCAGGCAACTGACTGTCTAAGTCTTCCAAGACACGTGCTAACAAGTCTTTCTCAACTTGAAGACCTTCAAGGACAGAGGCATCACTGTCTGCCTCAGTAGCCTGACCAGAGCTTTAAACATTTTTATCCTATATCCAGCTAGAACTTTGTCTTCTAGACGATCAAGGGAAAATGATTGATCAGTCTTCTTGTGGCAGACAGATTGATAGACCTGATACCCATTCCTAATCACTTTTTCCCATTCTGTCCCCACTATAGAAGCTGGGAAAGTTAACTACTTACTTTTCTAGCTTCCTTTCTAGATAGAAGTGGTGGTGTGAAAATTCAGGCTAATGTTCAGAGGATGAATATATTCTGGGGGTGGTGAGGGAGCAGGGCTCTGGGTAAGCTTTTGTTTTCCTGATAAAACATGACAAATATGTCTTGCAACATGAATTTCCCTTTTCTGCTGTCTTAAATGCAGATGTGATGTCTGGCGCTTCAGTAGTCATCTTGGAACCATGAGGAAAAGGCCAAGAGAATCACAGAGACATTGGTCCTACATTTTTGAGCTATTAAATCACTGCCAGCAACCACTAACCTCCGAACTTCTAATAAGAAAAATCCATCCATATTCCTTTAAGCCACTGTCATTGCCTATTCATTCTATTATTGTCATTCTATTATTTGCAGTTGACCTCGATCCTATCTGAAATGCATCATCTAAAAGATTTGATTTGGCCAAAGAGACATAAATCCATTCAATTCCTCAAGGCAGGCCATGTTCTCCCACTGCACTTATATAAATTCCGTCTTCCCCAATCAAATCAGCTCATGAAGGCACTGCTTCCTCGGTTGCTTGTCTCTATCCTGAGTTTACCTCCCTCTCTGCGCCCCTATACCTAAATCTGCTCCATCTTTAAAGACACATGCTTGTCCATAGTCTTTCCTACAGACTGAGCCCTACACAGCTCCCCAGCAAGATGCTTACATGGGTTTGCTGTGTAGCCTCGTCTTTCCTGTGCAGTCTAATTGTAGTTACCTTGTCCCATCGTCTCTGTAAATGCATTTACACTTGTTGAACCACATGTCCTGGTTGAGAGGGGTGTGTGTGTGTGTACGTGCGTGTGTGTGAAGATAAAATTAATCAGTTTCTGTTAGTTCAACATTAGTTTGAAAAATAAGGTCCTTGCCCCTTTCTGTTTTAGCTTCTTCACAAAACAAATTTTGAGCTATAATGCAGTGCATCTGCTCCTCCAAGTCCCTCTACTGGAAACAAAGGAGAGGCAGGAGAAATACATTGAGTGGGATGAAAAAACTACGTTAATAACCATTGGTTACTTAGAAAATGCTGTGTAACATCAGTCCTTCCATCATTCAAGGTAGCCATGGGGCTTTTAGAAATACAAAGGAGATTTTATAAAGCAGTGGTTCTGACTCCAGAAGTTTCTTTATAATCACAGCTACAGTCATGCATAAGTTTTTTATAAGATTCAATTTCTCTTTCGTTAAATTAGGAAAAATTGTCCCTAGAAATTAAAGTTATTAAATAAAATAAGATGGTTGAATTAGATTATCTTTAAGGTTCCTTCTAGCCTCAAATTTATGATTATAATGAACTTTTCAGACTTTTGCTTGATAAAACACATCTTTCCAAATATCAAGTGATATTTTAGGGAACTAAGCAAAATCCACTTCCTTCTCTTCCTTTACAACTGAGCCCCAAAGCCATGAGATGAAGCAGAGGAAAGTAGAATTTCACTTCCTCAGTTCCTCAGAGAAAGTAAGGGGAGAGGGGACATGATGGCCCAGAATTGGAAATCAGAGCCTAAGTAGAGTGAGGAGGGTGTCCCCATGGAGGGTAACCCAGTGTGGAGGGTCCGAGTCCAATGAGGGAGATTGATCAAATGAAAAATATATTAAGAGTAATGGAAACCATGTGTATTAATCTGCTCGGGCTGCCATAGAAAAATACCGTAAACCAAGTGGATTAAATAACAGAACTTGAGTTTTTCATGCTTCTGGAGACTGGAATTCCGAGATCAGGGTGCCAGCATGGTCGGGTTCTAGTGAGGGGTCCCTTCCTGGCTCACATGAGGCCGCCTTCTTGCTGTGTCCTCACATGGCAGAGAGCTCTGGGGTCTCTTCCTCTTCTTATAAGGGCACTAAATCCATCATGAAGGCCCCACCTTCATGACCTCATCCAAGCCTAACTACCTCCCAAACATACCCATCTCCCAGTACCATGACATTGCGGTTTAGGGCTTCAAAATATGAATTCTGGGGGCACACGATTCAGTCCAAAGTACCATGTTTCTCACTATCAGAGAAGGGAGGTGCAAATTAAAAATACCTAACAGGGGAAAACCAGAATGAACCTGTGGGATTGGATTGAAAGTGGAGAAATTGGCATGAACTCATGGTTTTCTATATATAGATAGATACAGAAACATAGATGTAAATGTATGTGTGACCATGTGTATCTGTGTATATATTCCCTAGGTCTGTCCACTGAGAGTGCCTGGGAGCAGCAGTAGCAGTAGAAATGAGCATATGCAGGGTCCAGATCTTGGCCTCTCCGCTAAATGGACCCAGGGCTCCCAGGAGAAGTAGCTAATTCCAGGGTTTGGGCAGATGAAGTACAACATGAGCCTGAAACACATTTTTGTACCAGAAACTAAGGAAGTGCTCAAAGAATGATGAAGTTATGTGAAAAAGCACAGAAGGCAGCTGGAATGGGCTCCTACTGGCCAAATGCAGGATAATTTGAGCATTAAGATAAATAATTATATGACTAGATTTAACCCATCATATAAAATAGGAAACTATGAATCCTTACATATTAATAATTAAAAATTTGATGAGGAATGGGATATTTACATAGTTTCAAAATATCACCCCACAAAATACTTACTCATTAGAAAGGGAAAAAGAAGTAACTTTGCAGTGGAGAAGGCTGGCGAGCATTATCTTACGCAATCAAACTGCACAGCACACATAAGGGGACAAATTGAAATCCTGGACCACCTAACAGGATGCAAAAAGAGCAGAGCCCTACTTCCATTTTTCCTGCCAAAGATGTATAACCTGAATCTAATCATGAGAGTAGCTGATAAATCCAAATTGAGGAATATTCTACAACGTAACTTCAAAAGGATGTCAGGTTGATGAAAATCAAAGAAAGATTGAGGAACTGTTACTGACAGAAGAAACATGAAGATGGGTGATAACTAAATGTAATGTGTGATTCTGGACTGGACTCTTTTGCTATAAAGTCAGGATATTATGAAGACAATTGGAGAAGGCTACGTATCCGTGTTGATTTCCTGACTTTAATGGTTGTTGTGTGCTCCCGCAGGAGAATGTCCACACTAGTAGGAAAAAATCAAAACTAAGGTATCAGGGCAGCCTTTACCCTCAAATTGGTCAGAAAAAAAGTTCTTTGTACAGTAGCTCCAATTTTTCTGTAAATTTGTGATTATTTTGAAATTAAAAAAATTTTTAGATGAAGCCTTTTTTATGGGTCTAAAACCAAACCCAATAAATCTTAAAAGCAAAATCAATGAGTTTCCATCATCAAAAAGCCGCCAGCCCAAACCCGTGGAATGTACACCACCAAGAGTGAACAGTTAACTATGGACCTTGGGCGATTAGGATGTGTCAATGTAGTTTCATCAATTGTAACAAATGTACCCTCTGCTAGGGGATGTTGATAATGGGGAAGGCTATGCGTGTGTGAGGGCAGGGTGTATATGGGAAATCTCTGTACGTTCTTCTCAATGTTGCTATGAACCTAAATCTGCTCTAGAGAAAAATAATACGGTCTTTAATAAAAAAAAAGCAAACAGCAACCTATTTGTTACAGAGTTTGCACAAATAAAAACTCAGCTTTATTACAGGATACAAGTATATACTTTGCCTACTTGACAGGCACTTACTGGACACCTATTTAATGGAAGGGCAACTGCTATAAGGATTTTTTTTAAATTAGTCTAATGTGGACTTTGCCTTCAAGGAACTCATGAGCTGGTGACATATGCATACCCCTGACCACAACCCCATTTTCTGTGATTCTAGTGAACAAAGCATTTATTTAAGCCTTTCCCTAAAACTACATACATATTAACAACTAACTGCAAATGGGAAAGGAAATTGAGCTATGGGTCCAGAGTTGACTTATTAATGGAAAAGAGAGCAGCCACATTCCTAGCAAATTGTAGATTCCTAGAGCCGACTCTCCCAGCGTATGTTTGTATGTGTGTGATGTGTCTTACATCTTTATGATATCTGCTGCATTGCGGTATATATACTTGATAAGATCTCTCTGGTGACTTTTACCTTTACCTTCACTATGGAATGATGATACATACATTGAAATTAGATTTGCCAAATAAGGAACTGTTTATTTTTTTAAAGCAATGGACGCTGGTTGCTAACAGTCCAGCTGCCCAGTGGGTGATCACACTTCGAAGAGGAACATGCGCTTCCTCAAATAGTCTCTTGCTACTTTGGCAACTCGCTTTGCAATGCATGTCCACTGCTCATTCATTCACTGCTTTTGTTTCCACCTGTAAAAGCCAAGTCCAGATGCTAGCACGTCCCTGATCAAAATTCTCCAAAAGCCCCCAATTTAAAGATTTTATTTTTCCTTTTTCTCCCCAAAGCCCCCTGGTACATAGTTGTGTATTTTTAGTTGTGGGTCCTTCTAGTTGTGGCATGTGGGACGCCGCCTCAGCATGGCTTAATGAGCCGTGCCGTGTCCATGCCCAGTATCCGAACCGGCGAAACCATGGGCTCCCGAAGCAGAGTACAGGAACTTAACCACCCAGCCACAGGCCGGCCCCCAAAAGCCCCCAATTTAAATTTCTTACTTCGCCAAAGAAATCCTAGGAACAATAGTAAAATTCCTATTAATATTAAATTAATGTACATAAAACAGAAAAGATCTAAGATTTTCAGCTTGAATGTGCGGGGAGGAGTCATTTTTCTGTTTGTGACTTCAAATAAACTGATACAACTTAGCTATGGTTGCACAACCAGATTTTGGGTGAGAATCCTTCATGTGATTGGTTAAAGCAAGTCTTTCATTTTGGTAAACCAGATTCTTATTTTTGTGTTTGTAGCAGTCCTCCCTTATCCACAGGGGATATGTTTCAAGACCCCCAGTGGATGCCTGAAATTGCAGATAGTAAGATAGTACTGAACCTTATATATACTGTGTTTTTTTCCTATACATACATATCTATGACAAAGTTTAATTTATAAATTAGGTGTAGTAAGAGATTAAGAATAAAAATAAAATAGAACAGTTAAAACAATATATTGTAATAAAAGCTATGTGAATGTGGTCTCTCTCAAAATATCTTCTTCTTGTGATGATGTGAGATGATACAATGCCTACGGTGCTGAGATGAAGTGAGGTGAATGACATAGGCATTGTGACATAGCGTTAGTCTACCCTTGACCTACTGACGGTACATCAGAAGGAGGATCCTTGAGCTATGAAGACGCTAATGGTTGGATGTCGGGAGCAGACAATGCCTGTGGTTGACTATAGGTAACTGAAACTGTGGAAAGTGAAACCATAGGTAAGGCGGGACTGCTGTATTTTGTCTTTGTCAGTGGTCATGGGTTCTTTAACTGCATCTGTTTGTTTAACAAATGTCTCTAATAGCTTACTGCCTTCCAGGTGTAAAACTAGGGACTGATATCCATCAATCAACAAGATCATCATCGTCCCTGCCCTCATAGAGCTCCACTCTGTCCTGTATATAACCCGATGCTGGACTGCAAGACCATACGAAAATATGGAGAAGCTTGGGGAGTTTATCCATAGTCAGGGGTACTAGCAAAACAAATTACTATGTGAAATTGTGGAAACTTTATTTGAGATCACTGAAGTTAGAGGACTGAGAAACACTTACCCCAGCTGGGTTACAGTCACCTTTCCTAGAAAAACAGAGAGTGGACAACCATTTTAGAGCTTTTGAAATTCGGGGTTTGTTTTTTTTTTTTAATCTACAGTTTACATAAAACTCTTGATTTGTTTTCATACATAATGATGACTCTGTTGGGCAATTATCTGGCTTGCTTTTTCTAGAAGTTGGAATCGATTTGCCCCATCCCATCCTCATTCTTCTAGCTGGTTTCTTTGACACTGACACCTGTCAGACACTTGATTCAGAATTCCGATGAGACTGAGCTTAGGGAACATTGGAGGAAAAAAGGGAAGTTAGTTACCTGGTCCATGTGGGCTTCGGCTTTATGTAAATATGTATAAAGTAATACAATCAGTTGGGAACAATCTAGGTGAGCATCCTGGGAGGCAGTAAGGAAAAAGGAAAGAAGCTGGGTTTTGGTGTCACACGGGCCACTTTTATGTGATCTTGAACTCTGGTTCTCAGTCCTCTCAGTCTGCGTAGTGATATCTATCACATAGTGCTGCTGTGAGGATTAAAATGAGATAATTTACGTGATGTGCTGCAGGCCTGTGTGTCAAGGGCCTCAGCATGCAGAAAAATACCTGGAGATGACTCCTGTGTGTCAATCCTACCTAGAGTGTGTGTGACCTAATCAACTCCAGTCTCTTCCATGTTAGCACAGTCGATAGTGGTCAGTCTGTTGTTGCACTAGTTAGGATAGGTTAGTTAGGATAGGTTAGGTGATACTGCAGTAACAAGCAACCCTTAAATCTCGGTGGCTTTCAAGGAAACTCAAAGGGTTTTTTTTTCTTTCTTTCGTTTTCACATAAGCAAAGGCTACTGCACATCTGTGTGACTCTTCAGGGAAGCCATCCTCCTTCTGATGGCTCAGCAAGACGCCTCCTGATGGAAACAGGCTTCCGTGGTGCTGAGGTAGGAGAGGAGGGTTGTGTAACTGAGTACTGGAGATTAGATGCTTTAACTCAGATGTCAAATGCCATTTCCACTCACTTTTCACCGGTAAAAGCAAGACATACGGCCATGCCTAAACTCAAGGAGCTAAAGAAATGCAGTCCTCTGTGTTCCCAAACCAGAAATATTGCCGAGCAGGCCTGAGGCCTACCGGTCTACGGCAGTGAGTAATCTCTAATCAAGGGAGCACCAGGGCAGGAGGCGGAGGGGAGTGGGTGCTAAAATTTACTAGAAAGCGTTTTAGAATTCTAAACGTTGCAAACTACATAAAAACTTCAGTGGTCACTGCAGTGATTTCTGAAAATGACTCTCTTTTAAAATAACAAGTCTGTTTCTTTACTTCTATATTGCCATTAGCGTGCTTTCTATTCTCTATTTTTTCCTCTTTTCTGCACTTTTGTGACTCAGAGAAGTGGCAGTGAATGGTACCAAGCACATAGTAAGTGCTTACAACTCATTTGTTGATTAACACCATCGTAAAGAAACCGCATTTGTAAAGGCAATGAATTGATATATTATGTTTCATGTCCAAAGTCACAAGGCAGTGAGGGAGCCAGAAAGAGACTTTCATGCTTACTGCCATTAGCCACAAGACTACATTTATTACTTCCTTGAGAAAAGTTGGCCCCAGAAGAGTTATTCATGTTTGTTGGCAGTTTCCAAAGGTGATTATTGCTTTTAGCCTTGGACTATAGTCATGCACAGAGTGTGAGGAGCAATCATGGTGCAAAACAATGTCAGACACGATTAAAGCAAAGATCCTGACTGCGGGTCCCTTCACAGTGTCTGCCCAAAGAGAGAAAGTACACGACTCCCACTCATCTTTCAAACTCAGCTCGTGTCACTTCCTCTGTAAAGTCATTGCCAAACCCCAATCAGAATTAGTAGTTTCTATAGCTTTTTATACTTCTAGTGCTAGATAGTCAAATTCACATTAATAGCATTTCCACATCCTTCACTGGATTGTGACCTCCCTGAAGACACAGGTCTGGTATTATTCAGACTTACTGCCCCAGCACCTAACTGAGAGACCTTTTAGACAAAAGAAGAATGAAATAACTCTTTGCTGAATTGAATAGAAGCCCTGCATTCACTTAAAAAACCCAAACTGTAGTACTTCTCTCACCCCTTGCTGCATTTTAAAATTACAGACCAACATCTATATGCAAAGAAGGAAGATGGGGGCAGTCTGTGTTTGTATTCTCAGCCCGATACACGCACCAGGCCAAAGAGAGAATTTGATTCCATGTAGAGCCAAGGTCTCAGGTCCAATTTAATTTGATCCCCAAATGACCAAGCTGATTAATTGTCAGCTCCAGCCTTTCTTCGCAGTAAGCCCTAATCCCTCATAATTTGCCGTGAAATTAGTGGGAGTTGGCTGGTCTAGGCATGAATAACATAAGTCTTGTTCAAACCTCCCCAGGCCTTATTTAGGCGAGGTGGGGATGGGGCTCGGTGCCCTGAAGAGGAGCAGGTGTAATGAGGATTAGGTCACATGATGGAAAGGGGGCTGCACTGGGCAGGCAGCTGGTGAAATCCCAGGTGTGTGTGAGTTGGCAGGGGTACAAAGAGACGAGAGCTGCGAACAGCTCAAAGTCCCTGGGCTGTGCAGCTGCTGGTTTGGCACTTCCATGGGACCCACCTGTAGTGTTGATGGGCACCACCCACTCCTAGGAGCAGGGAAACATGAAAGGTCTTTGGTGAGCTGCAGGGGCAGAAGGCTGCAGGAAGCAAGCTTGCCCAAGGATTATGGGTAAAGGACCACTCCTGCACTCTGTAACCTCCCAGAGCTTAATACAGAGCAGGTCTGGATTTTCCTTCTCAAAAGGCAGCCCTTGGAGGACTAAGATAAAGATATTTATTTTCTTTGCAATCCAGAGCCTATTCCCAAATTCACCTAGAAAATTTAGTGAAAAACTCCCCGAGCTGGAGAGCAAGTCAACAAACAGAGATACCCAGAGGAAAAAACAGGCTCAAGGCCGAGAGGCAAAAATAAATGATGATCCCTTCTCTTGGGCTGCCGGGAGCTCGTGTAAACAAACTCATCATAAAAAGCCCTTCTTAATCTGTTTCTGTCGTACTATGAATCGCTTCTGTGGTTTTTGCAGGATAGAATGCATTCTCAGGGCTGAGGCTAGTGTTTCACACTTAGTTACTGTGAATTAGGGAACTTCTCTTGATCTCTGAGGACAAAAGGGAACTTCTGGCTGCAAATCTGAACAATTGTTGTCCATACAAGGTGAAATGGCAATCTCTCTCAAGTGCATGAGCTTGTAAAGAGTGGAGATCTCTTCTCTCTATGCCAAGGCCAGTCTCTAGAACTGTTAGGAAGCAGGTTCAGTCCATCTTGACCACTTACTGCTCTGTTTTGGTTTCTCCTCTCTCTGCTTTTAAGTGAAAATGATAGAACCTGCTGATTTGCATAAACACAACATCAATCCCCCCATTCTCTTTATTAACAGAATCCCAGCATGGAAGCAAGGGGACAATGGCAAGGCGCACAGTTAACACTCACTTATAGCCAGACTCTGCAGCATCTGGGCATGGCTGTGTGACATTTATTGTCAAGCAGGCAGTAAGTAGAGGATGTCTGGGAAGGATTTTTGTTCATACAGGCTCCACTCATTCTGGATTCACCCTTTTTCCCTACCTGGAATGCAGATGTGGCATCTTGAGTACAGCTTGCACCCACGAAGATGAAAATCATATGCTAAAGATGTCAGAAGAGGGAGAGAGAAAGAGCTGGGGTCCTCAATGGCATCGCTAAGCCATAGTACCAGCCCTGCCTGCTCAACCCTGGATTTCCTGTCGTAGAGGAGAACCCTGTGGTTCCCAAACTCCAGCGGGCAGGTGAATCACCCGGAGGGCTCATTCAACACAGGTTTCTGGGCTCCTCCTCCAGAGTGTCTGATTCAGAAGGTCTGGGGTAGCAGCTGGAAGCAAGTTCCCAGCTGATGCGGATTCCACTGGTTGGGGACCATGCTTTGAGAACCACTCAGATAACTGAATGCTAGCTGTGGAAGCCACTGGCTTCATATATTCATCGCTGAATATAGTCCCAAATGCTACACTGCCCTCTAACCCCTCAATAGCTATACAGCTCACCTAATGCTTTACCTCCTGAAAGGGGCTGAAAACTCATTTAACCACAGGCCTAAATACCCAGTGAGGTTTACAGTCGATTTGGATTCTGATCTGAGGGAATCATTAAGCCAAAGAAAAGAGTCTCTGCTTTTAACTTTGAGGCATCCTTGGAGCCGAATGGAGGAGATATTTTGGAGCAGAGAGCTTACCTGGAACCTCTGAAGTCACTCAGAGAGTCACTTACCTTTTATACTTCCAAGTGGATTTTCTCTAGCACTCTCCTTCTTTCTAGAGGCTGTCAGCCTAAGGCCATAATACATTAGCTATGGGACTTGGGGCAAATTTTTAACTTCTCTGAACCTCAGTTTTCTCATCTGTAAAATTAGAATGATGACTCATCACACAGGCTTATTAGAAGGTATAAGTGACGTTAGGGAATTAGAGGCTAGCTGAGTGTCCATCACTGGGAGGATGGACAAGTAAGATGTGGGGGTGAAAATCGCAGAAAATGATCTAGCCGTGGGAGCAATAGAAGAGGTGCACACATAGCAGCACAAATGGACCTTAAAAACACGGTACTTAGTGAAGAAAGACATATGGTGCAATAATTTTCTGAATCAAAGAATTAAAAATAGATACATACTGAATAATATCCATTATACACAATATAAACAGATTTTTAAAATACATTAGATTGGTGGTCTCTGGTGAGGAGGGGATGGGAGTAGGATGGATATAAAAAGTTTTTCTTTAAATAAATGAGAGCCTATCAGATTGACAAAAATCAAAGTGTCTGACAACACCAAATGTGGAGAAAAAGCTCTCATACCCTCTTGATAGGAGTGTAAATTGATACAAGCCTGTGATACAGCCTATTAGTTATTTACAATATCCATTTCTCTTTTTTCTACAAAGCTGAACCCTCGTCCTTTAACTTGGCACATGGCCGCGCAGAATAACTCTCCATTTCCCAGCTAAGTGTGGACATGTGAATAAGTTCTGGCCAACCGTATGTGATTGGAAGGGTCATTTGAAATTTCTGGAGAGTGTTATTCAATGAAGGGGTCGCGATAAATGGTTGGGGCAAGAGGGGAGGGGAGAGAGAGATGGAAATGATCTGTAATGTCTACAGTCTCCGCCTTAGCTGGCCCAGCCCCAAATTGGGCAGTAAGTGATCCACAGTGCTTACTCTATCCTTGAAAGAAGAGGAAAATAGCCCTAGAATACACAAAATGATCATACAGTAGATAACTTAGCATTGGCATTGCTACACCCTAAGAGGATGAAACCATTAGGAGGGGGCAGCCATAAACAAATTTTACAGTGGAGAGTTCTGAAGCGCAGTGGTAAAAGAAGTTTTTATAATTATCTTAACCTCTGGAGAGGTTGCAGATAAGTTAACAAAAACAGTGTGCCCCTGTGTGTGTACTGTGCAAAGGATGCATAAATAAATATTTAGAGTTTGTTTTTGATGCTTGGGCAATGCCTGGAAGAAAAAGAGTATGAATTTAATTTGTTACTATTTCTCTTTCCTAAAAAATAAGATATTATGGTTCTTAGCTGCTTGTTTCAATAACAGTTTGTCTACCACTAAAAACCGTAGCCCCACATCTGTTCCTAATAAAAATCTACAATCAGCAATGCCCATCGCCTTTCAAAACTTATTTTCTTCATCCCCAAACTATGCACAGACCTGGCCAAAGCTTATTTCTGTTGTCACCAAGACATAATGGCATTGCTTTTATTCCAGGATAAATAAATCAGCAGCGGTTCCAAGTAGAATCAGTGTCAGCCACTTAGGCGATTGAAAATTTGAGCCTTAATTACAAATTGACATTTTCACTTATTAAAATGCTGAAGTCTGCAGGTTTTTGTTTTTAAGTTTATGACATTCAAACCTTCGTGATACTTTGTTTCAGGTCACAAGGCTAAAAGACATTTGATAATAAAAACAGTTCACATTTTCTGGAAAAACAGACTGTCAAGACAGCAACCTTAAAACACCCTTTCTACAAGAAACATTTATTTATAAAAATTGTGGACTTAGAACTGAGCCCAAAAAACAGCAGATCAGGCCAGTATCTAGCTAAAACCTTCAACCGGGATTGGCCTGCAGCCTGCAGGTTCCGGGATAAGAGATTTAGAAGTGGTCCATAGTCCCTTGGGAAGATTGTCTTGTTGCGATGTGAGAACCAGCCCGGGTGTTTAAAAACAGCCTTTAGAAAAGGATAGTATATAATTCCGGGTGGGAGTTTAGTGCCACTTTTCCTGGCAGTGACAAACCCTATGTATTTTCTTCTTCCTCCAAGAATAGTTGAGCCTCAATGCTTTTTCAGCTTTGAGCCACTTTCAAAGCAAAGCATATGCTGGGGGCTTCAGCAAACTTCTGTTTGTCCTAAAGTTACAGCAAAGTAGGGTAAATGTGCAAAGCAATAGTGCAAAGTAACAGGAGACTCAGCAGGCGCAGTACGTGGTGACACAGGCAGAGAGGGATGGCACCTGGGAGTGGCGTCAAGACCTCATAGCCTCGGGCGCAGCTGTGTAAGCTCATTGCTCAGGGTTTACGACTCCAGGACGACTGTTCTTCCTGATTCAGAGGGGGCCACCAAACATCAGTCACTTCAGACAGCACTATCTCTGAGTTCCCCTGCTTATATCTGATAGGCGTCCTTCAGCTACAACCAGATCATTAAAGGATGCTGAAGACAACATATTCCCTTTTGAAGGATGTACATTATTTTATTAAAATTCGTATTTTTCAAATCCAAGCCCTGTCGAGCATGACGAATTGACCAAGGCGTCGTGTAGGTGAAGGGAGGTGGACTAAATGCATGGAAGGGATGTGGAAGGAACTTAAGTTTGGATCTTACAAGTACAGGAAGGGGTGTTATTTCGCATGAGCACTTGGAAAAAGAAGGGGAAGAAAGATAGCAGAGAGAGGATGCGAGTTGTCTACTCTCCCACCAGCCTAAGGCTTTGTCCATAAACCATAAAATCCGAAAGCGTAGACCCAAGCCCTGAAGTGCTGTGGTCACTGAAGTCTCGAGCAGAAACAGAGCGGCTCGCCTTCCTTCCCTCACTCGTCCAGAGCCCACCGAGCAGCTCTGGTGCTGGGTAGAGGAGACTCCCAAGTGGATTCGGTGCTAGGCACGGTGGGGACCTTCCTCAAGAGGGCACTGGCAGCAGAGATGGTGGGCGCCTTGGCAAAGTTGGCCTGGAAGAATATGAATGGAAATAAATGGAAGGAGATGTGTAGAGGTCCTGCAATCACAGGGGGTGGAAAGGATGCTGAGAACTCTTATGACTTATATTTCAATGTAAATATAATCTCATTTGTACCCACAGGAAGGTGAGGATTGAGATGTTCAGTTTATACATACAAAGGGCCAAAGAATACCTATTGCTTGCCTGCCAGGTCAATGATCAATGAAAAGAAGATCCATCAGACTTCAGCCTTTCGGGGGCACAACCCGGGTCTGTGGAACACCTCTGATTATCTGGAGAGGTGTCATCATTGAGAACCGCGTGGCCCTTGGGAAACGATGAGCTGGGTGCCCTCGGCCAAGGGCAGTCAGGAACGGCAGTTAATGCCCCCGGGCCTGCCCTCAGTCTGTTCTTCATTTATGCATTCTCATTTATTCAACAAATGTTCATTGAGCACCTAATATGTACCATGCACTATTCTACGTGCTGGAGATACAGGAATGAACAAACAGGATGAAAGGTCTTGCCATCATGGGGCTTATATTTCAAAAAGCAGACAGATAATAAGAGACATTTTCAAACTGCATAGTACGTTAGATAGTCATGAGTGCTAAGGATAAAAATAAAGCAGAGAAGGAGGATGGGAAGCGTGTGGGAAATGACACGTGCCATTTTAGAAAGGGTGCTCAGGGAAGGCACCACTGGAGAAGGTGGCATTTGAGTGAAGATGCGAAGGAGGCCATGCAGTGAGTTGTGCAGATATATGCAGAAGAACGTTCTAGGGAGAGGGCAGAGAACGTGCAAAGACCTGAGACAACAGCATGCTTGCCATGTGAGGGGGTTAGTGAAGAGGTCATTGAGGCTAGAATGGAGTAAGAAAGAGGGAGGAACTATGAGGTCTAAGAGAGGACAAAAGGCCAGATTATGCAGAGCCCTGAAACCATTTTAATTACTCCATTTTTTTTTTCCTAAGGAAGATTGGCCCTGAGTTAACAAATGTTGCCAATCTTCCTCTTTTTGCTTGAGGAAGATTATCGCAGAGCTAACATCTGTGCCAATCTTCCTCTATTTTTTATGTAGGATGCCGCCACAGCATGGCTTGATGAGTGGTGTGTCTGTCCGTGCCTGGGGTCTGAACCTGTGAACCCCAGGCTGCCGAAGCAGAGAGTGTGAACTTAACCACTATGCCACCTGGCCTGCCCCCCAGTCACTCCATTTTTTACTGAGATGTGAAACCATGGAAAGGTGTGGAGCAGAGGAGTGAAATGATCTAATTTGGGGATACCTTTCTTGCTGGGAGGGAGGGAATTTGCGGCTCAAATCAGAACTACTCTCTCCCTTGGGATGTTTGCAAGGAGAGGCTCATTACGAAAATTCATGGTGCAGCAAAATCTTTGGAGCTTGGGGAACTTGAAGTTTTAGAGCATCTGAGCACTCATCCCACCTTCTCCCTCAGTCAAAAACCACCTAAAATGAAAGTGTCCCAAAGATAGAGCAGTTTCCAAATTGTGCTATATGTGGAGGCTCGGACACAGAGAGGAATCACAGTGATCCAGTTAACCACAGCCTGAGGAGAAGCACTTGGATTCACCAAGCTGCCCAGGGGCTCTGCCCTTCGACCCCCAAATATGAGCTGCAGAGTGTCCCCCAAGAGGATACAGGCAGTTAATCCTGTGAAGTACTTGACCAATGGCTGGAGGCCCATAGCTAGCATCTGAGGAGACTACCATGAGAATGAACAACGGGGCACTTGAGCAAGCCCAGTCCTGGCTCAGACTCTAAGGCTGCAATAAGCTGCATATTTCCTTTGAAGGTGGGGTGATGTCTCCGGACCTACTCTTTTTTTTTCCCCATTTTTTTTTGTTGTGGTAAAATACATATAACCTAAAATTTACCATTTTAAGGGTACAGTTCAGTGGTATTAAATACGTTCATAATGTGCAACCATCACCACTATCCATCTCCATAACTCTTTTCTTCTCGTAACACAGAAACTCTGTACCCATTCAACAATACCTCCCCATTCTCTCTCCCTCCATCCCATGGCAACCACCATTCTACTTTCTGTCTGGATCTACTCTCAGTCACCCTCTGAGGTCAGGGAAAATCTCTTGGAAATCGATGGATTCATTCTCCAGGGCTCCAATCAGGGTGTAATGCAGAGTTCTGCAGGGCCCACACCTTGACCCAGGACTGCTGGTTCCACTCAGCAGAAAAGCAGGAAAGCGGTCTGTGGGGTCACCCTGAGTCCTCCCATTCTTAGTCAGGGAGACTGACTAAGCCCCAGCGAACTGCAAGGGGCCCACTGTCCAAAGTCCGGAGACCTTTTGTCCAAAGATCTTTGGTCCAAAGACCAGGTTGAAATACCTCTGGACTCTTGCCACAGAATAACAGCTCATTACAGTAGGAGATGTTTCCATTTTTTTTATTCCTTTTTACTAGAAAAGTAAATGATTTGGGGAATTCGCCTGACTGATACAAAGGCGAAAAAAGATTAGACTGTTAGAATTTAACTAATGTCTGCTACCAAGCAGGATGAAACTTGTCTTTATTGAAGGGGGAGTTGAAGGTTAAAAGGTAACGTTTGCCTGCAGGTTGAGATTTGCACACAGAATTTCCAGGCTGCTGAGTTTCAGCAGGTTAACTGCGAAGAAGCCGGCACTCATCTCTTGCGGACTTCTCCGGTGAAGGGGGACTTGACAACTGAGCCTTCACTAATAGGTGACAAAAATGATGTGGGTAATAATTTGACATTTTTAGGGTTAAAGGCTCTATTGAAATAGGATGTGTAAATTAATACTCTTAGGAGAGCTGCTTAGAGGGAAAACAGAATGGGGATCATGAACCCTATTAACTCACAAGTCTGAAGCCTCTAGTGAAAAATTCCTGAGGGAATGGGGAGTGAGTAGGATGCTCCGAGTGTATAGAAATTTTGTAAAGTTCACAAGTATGTGTTTTATAAAGTTGCATAGCAGAGTCCTCCACTGATTTTATAACTGAGATTTATGTCTCTAGTAAAATAAGATACACAGCGAAAGACTCACTCCGCTAGCCTTTTCTGGAGAGGGAGCGATAAGTTCTCTAAAGATATTGTTTATTTTGCCGAGTTATCTATTTTTTCTTAAATTCTCCACAGTGCCCCAGGTTGGAAGTCCAAATCTATTGTTCCCATCAAATCAATTTCCCCACAGAATGAAGAATGTGGTAAATGCTGTGCTTAAAATTCATTGTTATCTGTTCAGAACCCAACTCAACAAGAATCATGGAGATTCAGAGGGTCCATGTAGCGAAGGTGGAGAGAATGTGTAGAAAAAAGAAGATCCACTCGCTGATTATTTTCTAATAAAACTCTTCATTCCATCAGAAAGTGGAGGGAATTAAATATAAATAGATTTGTTTAAATCCAATTTCGCTAGTATTCTGTAGGTTACGTTCAACCTCTTCTGACATCAGTTATTAAATAAATGGTGATATTTTCACGGATAGGAAACAACTGAGCCGAAGTTACCTGTACCTCCAGGATTATTCTGTATTTAATTTTAATGTACAAAGGTTGAGAAAATTGCGTGACTATAGAACATATTCAAAGAATTCACGTGCTTGGAATTCCATCCAACAAAATGACTGTTTGTCAGGAAGTATAACAGAGTTAAAAAAAAATAAAATAGAAAATAACAATAATAGCAACAGCTTATTGAGTGCCTACTATGTGACAGGGACTTTACAAATAGTGTATCGATAATCCTTCCAACAATCCTGCAAAGTAATATTAATATTTCTGTGTTACAGAGAGAAACCCAAAACTTCTGGAATTTATCCAAAGTTAAACAAAGTCTTATCCATGGTTAAATAAAACGTAGAACCAAGATTTTACCTGAATCTGTCTAGCTTGTAACTCCTGTGTAGTTTCCGCCACTGTGCTCTGTCCAATACTACAATTAGGTAGCTGTCAACTGGAGATTCAAAAACCCTATTTTTCATAAATAAAATTCCAAATCCATAATTAAGGGACATAAATCATTTCAAATGTATTTGTGTGCATGTTTCTCTAATCAACTTCCTTGACTGAGTTCAAATTTTCTAAAAGGAAAGTAGAAAAACTGGTTTTATTTGCTTTGCATTTACTGAGTACCTGCTGTGGTCCAGTGCGATTTCAGACATTGAGGATGTGGAGGCACACAGATTTCAGTCTCTGTCATTAACGCTTTAGGTTGTGGTTGTGAGCACTATAGCAAGTTTTCGAACCTATTGATTTAAAAGGATTGATAATACAATTGTTAAGTCCTATTAGGTGTTTCAATTTACCTCTACTAAACCCACGGGACAATTAACCAATAATGCAGAAAAGCATCTTATACTGCATTTTTGTTTCTATATTTCTGAGAGTTATAAATTAAAAGTGAAAAGAGTGGCCGGCCTGTTGGTATTGTGGTTAAATTCGTGCACTCTGTTTTGGTGGTCCAGGGTTCACGGGTTTAGGTCCCGGGTGTGAACCTACACACACTCATCAAGCCATGCCATGTTGGCATCCCACATACAAAAATTACGGAAGATTAGCACAGATGTTAGCTCGGGGACAGTCTTCCTCAAGCAAAAAGAAGAAGATTGGCAAGAGATGTTAGCTCAGGGCCAATCGTCCTCACCAAAAAAAAAAAAAAAAAAAAAGTGAAAAGGAATGTCAGATTAGAGGCCAGCTCTACCCTATACCCACATTATGACTGAGCTTCTTTGAGCCTTGGTTTCTTCATGTCTAAAAATAGGAATAGTAATAATGGTTTTACAGAGCCATTACTCAGACTCTTTAGCGTGATATCCAAGAACTTTATGATCTCCTTTCCAGTCCAATCTATAGCTCTTTCTATCCCTCTGAGTACCCTGGGATCCTGCTGCTTTGAGCTGTTTGCTTCATCCAACAGACTGAATACTTTCCATACCCGCATGGCTCTGGGTGGTTCCTTATCCAGGACTCCCAGCACTCCCTTGCCTGTGGAAATCTCCTCCACTTGGAAACCTCCTCCCTGATACCCCCAGTCTGAACTATGAGCTCCCTCCTCACTGTGCCTCGAGTGATGGATTATCCTCTGGACCATGTCTTAATCCTGTCTGTTTCCTTCGCTGTGCTCAGAACAGTGCTCTACAAAGAGGGGCACTCAACATACGCTGAACAGGTGAATGAATCTCTTCTCGGCCAGCACGAGGAAGGGGCTGGGCAAGAAGGCCCACCTCCTTAGCCAGACTCCATTCACTAATTAGTTCAGTTGTCAAAAAGACACACAGAAAAAGTAATCTTGAACAGTGCATTTTCCGGTGAGGATCTGATTCGCCACCGCTTAATAAAATCTCTTGCAAGACTCCAGTCAAAAGTGATTTTGAGGAAAGATAAGCAATGATCTCCAAATGTTTGATTGTGTACTCCCAACATGAAAAAGGTTTTGTGTGCACACGTCCCCAAATATGCACAAAATTTTAGTTAACCTCCAAAATACATACACTTATTTATTTATAAAATACGTGTATTTCCTACTGTATTAATTAATACATAATATATATTATAATATATATTCAGAAAATATAATCTTTTAATAATTTTTTTGCACCCCAGTAAATGGTCCAGCACAAGGAAAGACTAACCTTGGCAGAGCAGCTGTGTTTTCTGGTAGAAGAAAGGAAATCATGTTTTTCTTTTTCTAGGCCATTCCCTGATGTTGGCTATTTCCTGTCTCTATTCAGGTTCTCTTACAAGACCACCAACATTCTTCAAACGTCAGTGACATAAAACAGGAGGGGGGTTTAGAGCTCTGGATTCTCTGTCTGGAAATGTGACAATTTAATCGCGAAGGTTTGCTGTGAAGTTGTAAGCATGATGGTGTGAAACTTGACAGATTATTCTTGAATTCTTTGTTTGTTTTTGTTGTGGCCTGACTCTCATAAAATTTATTTTTTCTTTAAAACTCCCAGGATGTGTGGACATATGATTTAAGTGGAGAAAAATATTGTTAAAACATTTATCAAGGAGTTATCACTTTTCCATTGTTTTCATTAAATGAAAAGCCCTAATAGTCAGAGAATCTAATACTATAGATTTTCTCTGCATCTTAAAAAAAGTCAATAAATGTTCATGCAAAGAGTTTGTTTTGAAAATGTGTGCAACACCCACTGTGTTAAAATCATTTTAATTGTGTGCGTGTGCCCCCCCAACACACATATAGGAAAAAAAAATCACATAGTTATTCTCCAAAAAGTTAATACTATATATCCCAGGATGGTGAGATTAAGTTTAATTTTCTTTTTTTCTTTGTGCATTTCTGTAATTTTCCAAATATCCTATAATGGCCAAGTATTTTTTAAAAACAAGAGCATATATATAACCAATTGTAAAAAATTTATATAGATTTCTACATTTGTATAGATTTCTACATTTGTATAGATTTCTACATTATAAACTCCCAATAGAAATTTTTAAAATGCCTTTTGGAGTTATTGGTATTGAGAAGAAAATTGTATATTATTTCCATGTTTTGTGTTGCATTTTAACAGAAATATTTTTTTTTATCGTGGTCATAATAGTTTGTAACATTGTGAAATTTCAATTGTATGTTATTACTTGTCAGACACCATATAAGTTAACACAATTTTTAATGTTATTTTGATTTCATATAGGAAAATTGCATTTTAAATCAAATACTTCATAATGGAGCTCACTTATCTAGAGTTCAACACATTTTAGATTGAGGATGAAAAAGGAGGCAGAGAATAAGTCAAGAGGAGCTTGTAAAATGATGAAAACAAGGTAGGAAGGAAAATTCTAAATCTGGAGTTGAGTCTTTCTGGAGAAGATTAAGATTGTGGAGAGCTGCATACAATCCAAACATGTGATGACCAAGAAAAACCATCATTATATAAATAGACAGTCTGGAATCCCAGTTCCCCCCATTTTTTTCTGGGAAAGTCTCAATTTTTCTCCAATGGCCACCCTCCCATGTGCCCAAGTTGGTCTAAACTATGTATGATGGTTTCATTCCCTTCGTCACTGACTCTTTTAGGCAATCTCTGCCATTGGGAACTAAGGGGAATTCTGCTGGGGGAATTCTGGAGAGATTTTTCCTTCCTTATGAAAACTGAATAAAATATTTAAAGCAACTATTGAAAGGCATAAAAGAACAACCAAGGCAGATAAGACTTGAGTGGCTAAAATCCTGGAGAGAGAGGAGACATACAGAAAGAAGCCCCACATTTGCCTCTACCTCTGTGAATTAATGGTGTGGAGAGTAAAGGTGGAGCAAAAAGTGATAGCTGGGGACAGGAGAAATCTCACTGGGCTGGAAAAAGTTGGGGTTTGGAGTTTCCAAAGAGGATGAGCAGATGGAGGTTGAAGTGTGGGTCCCAACAAGACTCAAGAGCCTTGGTACAGTTGAGACCCCAGACGACTCTACCATGGGAGCAAGAACAAACCATTAAAAGATCAAGCCTATCAAAGCTTAAGATTCACCCTCAACCAGATCAGGTTGATCTGAAAACATCCTATCTGCCTTCCAGAAAAGAATTAAATCCTCTTTGGATGAAAATATCATCAACCAGAGCCTTACAATTTTCCATACATAATGTCTGACATTCAGTAAAAAATTTACCAATATATGAATAAATAGGGTCAAGTGACAAAAACCAAAAGAAGAAACAGATAATATACGTAGACCTAAAGGTGATTGAGATATTGGAGATATCAGACAAGGAATTAAAAGCAATTCTGATTAACGTGTTTAAGAAGAGAAAATAGAATAAAAGTGGAGAATTTCATCAGAAAAATTATAGGAATCTTGAAGGGGGCATGAGGTGCCAGTAAATATCTTGATCTTTATGATGATTAATTGGGGGTTGTAAAAATTCATCAATTCAAATTCATTAAATTCACCATTTAAGATTTGTGTATGTGTGTTATACTTTTTAAGAAGTTGAGTAATAAAAAAATTCTAAGAGAAAGAGAGAAAGAAAATGTTTAACTCTTCTTTGCTGGACATTATCATACCTGTGATCCTTCAAATTAATGAGCTTCTCTCAATCATGAGGGAAGACACTGTTGATGTGATGAAGACAGCAAGTAGAAAGCTGAAATTACCTAGGTCCAGGGGGATACAGCAAATATTTAAAACCAGCACACTCTAGGCACCAACCAACTGGAATACAATCAATAATGACTTAACTATTTGGGAATAGCCCTACTGCAATAGTTAAGAGTAGGATCCAGAGCTGGATGGCTTGGGTTTAAATCCTGGATCTTCCACCATATTGTATAATCTTTAGCAAATTGTTAAACTCTCCATACCTCAGCTGCCTCATCTCAAGTTGGGGATACATCATGAGGTTTGTATAAAGGAGTAAATGAGTTAATACATGTTAAGAATGTAGAATAATACCTGGGACTTAGTCCTTAATGTTATTTCTTGAATTAAGTATTATTAATATTATTATTACTTATGGATTTTTGTTATGTGAAATAATAAACACCTTCCTGTATAAGCTTCTATTTGGATCTTCTGTTACTTGCCAAAATCATCCCAACGCATTCATACGACAGCCAGTAAAGACAGAAGTATAAGAAAATGTGTACATATATATATAAAGTGTTGGCTTTCAGGCTAATTGACTTTAGGTCCTTTCTGGATGGACACTCTTCTAAGGATTCTCTCACACTTGTTTTTTTCCTTTTTCCCTCCCAAGAATGAACCTGAACACAGGTGTATTGCTGCCACAGTACAGATTTCCCCACATCGACGCCATATTTCAATAATGATTCATGTACGCTTTTCACATTATTTTATTTAAAACATTGCAAAGCCCTTGTTACCATTGGACGGCAGGGCATGCACTTGAGCAGTGTGGCAGCAGAGCTGGGAAACATTTCCCCAGCCCAACAGCTCTTATCTCTGGGGTTCGTGCCAACTGGTTTAGGAGTTGCTCTCAGTTGCTGTCTATGGCTTCCAACACCCATCAAAATTCTCATTTTCTAAGAGCTGGTTCTAAATTGCCATAGTCTTTTTCAATGTAATTCCACTTTTGGGACTCCTAAGGATGTAATCCTAAGACAAATCAATCAAACAACAAAAGCTATGTTCAGGAAGATGTTCATTGCAGTGTTTTATTATGAGTAAAAATTGAAAATAATCTAAACTTCTCTCTAGTGAACTAGAAACAATCTAAACTCATTTCAGAAGGGATGACTTGGTCTCAGTAAAACAATATATGACTATCTGAAAGAAAGGAGAATTTGGGACATTTTATATCTAATTCTAAATTACATATAAAATAAGAAAATAGTTAAGTAAATGATACATATAGCTATTCAGTAGAATATTCTGTAGTCATTAAAAGGATAGCCATAAAGATATACAACAACAAGGAAAACAGTTATGAGATAGCGCATGTTAAAAACAGGATAAACGAGCTGGCCCAGTGATATACTGGTTAAATTTGTGTGCTCTGCTTTGGCGCCTTGGGGTTCATGGGTTCGGATCCTGGGCTCAGACCTACACACTGCTTGTCAAGCCACGCTGTGGTGGCGTCCCACATACAAAATAGAGGAAGACTGACACAGATGTTAGCTCAGGGACAATCTTCCTTGCGAAAGGAAAAAAAAAGCCAGCACATAAATTTGTATGGAAGAGTCAATATAACTGTGTTTGCAAAAGTATGAGTAGGAGAAATATGAAAGAAGTATACCAAACTGCAAAGCATAGTAACGTTAGGGTTTTAGGACTGTGGATTTTTTCAGTTGTTTCTTTTCGCTGTATAACAAATTCTCTATAATAGAATGATATTCATTCTATTAGTGGAAAACTTACAAGCTAAATTAACTAAAATAAATACAATTTTAACATATTGTATCATCCTGAAAATAGGAAATTAAAAGCCAAAGAATTGAAATAAAGTGATATGTAATCTGAGCATCTCATATAAATCTCTATGAGATGTCTAAATTCTAGCTATAAATTTACCTTTTATTCATTTCAGTGGTACCCCATTTATATGGTCAACTCAAATCTCTGGAATGTGGTCAAGAAATAGGTAAAAGTAAAAAGTAGATTCTAGAAGGAAAATGAACGTCAAAACCTGTGTACTTTACTCACAGGCTCTTACTAAAAGCCAGTTAGGCTCATTCTTGGCCCAATTCTCACGAGATGGAATTTTTAGGCCATAGTATGTAAGTAGCAGGAAATTGAAAAGTGGATGGGGTTGCAAAAAATGACATCTGCCAGCCTGACAGTAAAGTCCAGAGGTAGAGAAAACTGCCCCAAAGTGAACCAAAACATTTTGAAAATGATTAAATATTAGATGCCAAGCATAATTATATTCCAGCATTTTCTATGGCAGTTGGCTCTATTGATGACCTTGGAGCCCTCTATAGCAAGACATTTACCCTGCTTGGGATGCTATCTGGTCAGGGAAGCATGTGGAATACACATTCTAGAAAGAATCTACTTAATACGGTTTCTTTTTAAAATGAATTTATGCTGCTTGTTTTGCCTTGAAAAGCACACAACAGCAAGAAGTTGCTCGCTCCTCCATTATGCGCCAAAAATGAGGAGTTATACTTACGTTTTTTTCCGGGAAAAAAAAAAGTGGCAATTTACGGCAGCAACTCTCCTCAAATTTCCCTCATTTTGCTCTGTTACTAATGAAACACTAAGAGAACATTTTTCAGTCTCAAGGCTTGCAATGTGTCCTTTTGTCTCCCTTTCCAGACCCTCCTCCACCCACGCCTTTTTTTCCTCTGCACTCGTTCCCCCCCACCCCCTTGCTTATCACAGAGTTGAGCTGCACCAGTCTCTGGGGAATTAAAATGGAGCTATGTAAATGTCAGTTTCTATTATAGCTCACGAGAAGCTCTTCCGCCAGGATCTCCACAGGCGTGGTAAACCCTGGGAGATGCGTTGCTCAGGATCTGGGCTGGCTGCAGATCGCAACAGTTGGGGCTGTTTGGAAAGTTTTAAGGTTGTTTGCTTTAGTGGATTTGTTCCAAGTGAGGCGCATGTTTTTCAAAAACGAATGCCAAAGATAACAAAAAATGCAAAGGAGAGGGGAAAGGGAGACTTAGCCAGAATATATGAGTGAACCAGGATAAGACTTACTAAACAGCAGAATGTTCAAGGGCACTTGGCTCTCCACCGCATTTAGAATGACCCAGAAAGACTGAGGTTAAAAACAATGTACATAATCACTGGGAAGACAGTGATTTGGGACCCTCAATGTGTTTTCCATCTTCTTCACGTCACTCGGGGCACAGGCCACTGCATTATTCTGTTATTTAAGCTGTTTACAGTTATATTTGAGTGGTCTTTGTTGACAATTTTGTTTCCAAGTAATTTTCTAAAAACATTCTAATTACTGTTCCCTGTCATTAGCTACTGTAATTCGTTTTCAGGGTTGATGGTCAGCACTGTAATTGTGCTTAGAGCACTGAATGGGTTTGCATGCTCATTTGGCTCACCTCCTGTTAAACTTATTGCTGTTTCTTGAACCCACTTTAGATTAAAAAGGGTATGCCATTTACATGTTTAAAGAGATAATGGAAGATGATTATTTTTGTATTATTATAATTTGACATTTACATAGCACTTCCGTTTCCAAAGGTATTACAATCATTTATTAATTACCCAGCCCTGTACCCTTGAGCGCCAAGCCATTTGGACTCTCTCTGATTTCTAGATAAGCCACTGAAGCTGGGCATGGGGAGTTGGCTGGCGAGAGGTTCCTCCCTTCCTGTTAGGATTCCCATCCTTTTTCCAGGCCACCCCACCCAACTGGGATCTGCACAGGCTGGCTTCACTGCTGTGATTGAAGTTTTGTTTGATGTTCTCTGAATGTGTGTATAAAATACATTCCAAACACACATATAGATTATTTTTGGGTTATGATGTTTTGGGTTCTCCCTACTACTGTTCACTTCCATTCATTCATTTACCCCTTCATTAAAACCTGTATTGAATTCCCCCTCTACGTCAGGCAGGGAGCTAGGCTCTGGGGAGGGGAGAGGAGATCTACAGTCTCGCCATGCAAATGGTTAAGAATACAACTGAAAATACTGTCAGATGAGGTGTGTGATGGCATCAGAAGAAAATACCATGGGAGAACCAGTGGAATTATTTCTTCGTGGGAGGGCAGGGGTGGTGTTTTTTGAGCTTGTGTACAAAACTTTCATGTGTGTACATTAGGTGGGAAGTGGGGAGGAGAGGCTGAAGAAGAGATGGAGATAAATAGCCTTATTCCAGGAAGACAAACCAACGTGGAAAATGGGAAGTCAGGGGGACAGGAAGTCACTTACTTGCCCTGAGTAGAGGGTTTGTTGTAAGAAATGATGGTAAATGAGGCTGGAAAAATGGTTTAGAGGAAGATTCTGGATTTTCTTGAATTGTCTGCAGATCAGGGTGAACTTCTCCATTAAGCAGTGTCTCAATTGGATTATGAGCACTTAGAAGTAGCCAGAAATACAGAGAAAGCAATAGGTATAGTTGCATATGCTGTATGGGAGAAAGTTACACAGAGAGATTATTATATGGACAAGAGAACCAAAAGCAAGGCCAAGACTTACGCTTTAGGAAGGAAAACTGGTAATTAAGCAAGGGACAAATTGTATTGAAGAATGTTAAAAGCAACAAGATTGACTGAGGAGTTTTCCAATTTTATATCAATGGATCAATCATACCTTACATAGGCTTCACTCAGTCATTCATTCATTTATTTGTAGGTGATGAGAGGGTTTAATACTGTGTGAATTTCAGATCTTATTTACTCATACATTCCTCTGTCTCTGTTCCCTTCTGACTTTTGTCTCCACTTTGTACTCTATACCAGATTCATGCCAAGCTCCATTTCATGCCGACTTATCTAGGCAATCCAATCATATCAATAATACTGTGATTTTTTTTTTCTGGGAAAAATTTGCCCTGAGCTAATATCTGTTGCCAATCTTCCTCTCTATCTCTCTTTGTTTTCCTCCCCAAAGCCGCAGTTCATAGTTGTATATTCTAGTTGTAAGTCCTTCTAGTTCTTCTATGTGAGCCGCCACCACAACACAGCTACTGACAGATGAGTGGTGTAGTTCCACACCTGGGTACTGAATCTAGGCTGCCAAAGCAGAGCATGCTGAACTTTAACCACTAGGCCATCAGGACTGGCCCTCAGTAATACTGGGATTTTTGCAGTTTATGGAGATGTGTGGGATGTTGGGAGTGTGGGTCATATCACATCCTTTTATCATTCTCTCTCCTTAGCATCACCCTGCTTATAAAGCCACCCTCTGACTCAGAAAGCTCCCCTTCATGACAAGTGGCCTCCTCTACCAGCTATTAGCCTGTGGACTCTGCAGACCTGGTCCCTGATCCACAGTCTCGGTGTATAACAATACAAAGTATAGTAATAAAGTAGGAGCATCTACCATTTATTGAGCATTTACTATGCACCAGATCCCAAACTAAGAGCTTGCCCATATTATCTCATCTGACTCTCCACCTCTGTGAGGCAGGTATTATTAAGCCACATTACAGACAAATAGAGAAGCACAGGGAGGTTAAGTGACGTGCCCAAAGTAATACAAAGTCTAAGAGGCAGATCTATCAGTCACTAAAGCATGGCATCTTAACAAAGTGTCCTGTGAAAATTGTTTTCGATTACTCAATGCTGAGGACACATTGTCCTAGGCATCTTCTGGATGAGAATGGAATAGGCCACAGCACAATTTTAAATACAGGAACCTCAGTTATTCAGAATGAGAAATCAGTGAAACGGGTGTTGATGTATAAGTTAATGTCTCTGATAATTAAAATGATGTTCCTTTAAATGTGGAGTTTTTAAACTCTTTACATCTTTGGGTGAAAATTTTTCCAAAACTTACTGGACACGTTTGTATATTAGTTAACAGAACACAGTGAACTTAATCTGATTGCTTCTAGGAGGTTTGTTTTTGAGACACTGAAAGCATTGGTTATTGTACTGAGTGTATCAGTGAGGAACCAGGGATGGCAGCCTTTACAGCAGTGGGTGGTTCTTACAAGTTTTCACTAAATGCTACACCATGCCCCCTTGTGTCATACGTTGAATTTTGTCCCCCTAGAATTCATATGTTGAAGTCTTAACACACAATACCTTAGATTGTGACCTTATTGGGGGCGAGGGTCTTTACACAAGTTAAAATGAGGTCATTAGAGTGGGCCCTAATCCACTATGACTTGGTGTCCTTATAAAAAGAGGATATTTGGACACAGGCACACTCATAGAGGGCAGATATAGGGAGAAGATGGTTATCTATGAGCCAAGAAGAGAGGCCTGGAATAGACCCTTCCCTCACAGCCCTCAGAAGGAACCAACCCTGCCAACGCCTTGGTTTTGGACTTCCCAGCCTCCAGAAATGTAAGACAATAAATTTCTGCTGTTTAAGCCACTCAGTCTGTTGTACTTTGTTACAGCAGCCCTAGCAAACTAATGTACCCGCCCCCACAATGCTGTGATAGTTGGAATTCTCTCTCTCTTCCTGATGTTCACCAATATGAATAGAACAAACAGAGCTGATAGCACTTTGATGAGCTGGACATTTTGAACAAGGCATGAGATAGTGAGCTTGTCATAAAATAGTTTCCTTTGAGTTGATCCGCTCAAATGATTGATATAAGAACAAGTATTTTAATATACTTTTCCTGAATTAAAAAAAAAAGAGGAATGAGTTACTGTAGGGTCTGTAACAACTTTTTTTTTTTACCTTTTTTTTATTGTGGTCGTAATAGCTCATAATGTAGTGAGATTTCGGTTGTAAATTATTATTTGTCATACGCCATCTAAGTGTGCCCCTTCACTCCTTGTGCCCACCCTCCACCTCCCTTCCCCCGGTAACCACTAATTCGTTCTCTCTGTCTGGAAGTTTGTGTATATTGCGCATATGAGTGAAATCATACTGTGTTTGTCTTTCTCTGTCTGGCTTATTTCGCTTAACATAATGCCCTCAAGGTCCATCCATGTGGTTGTGAATGGGACGATTTCATCTTCTTTATGGCTGAGTAGTATTGCATTGTATATATACCACATCTTTTTTATCTAATCATCAGTTGATGGCACTTGGGTTGCTTCCACGTCTTGGCTATTGTGAATAATGCTGTAATGAACATAGGGGTGCATAAGTCTTTTTGAATTGTTGATTTCAAGTTGTTTGGGGAAATACCCAGTAGTGGGATAGCTGGGTCATATGGTATTTCTATTATTAATTTTTTGAGAAATCTCCATACTGTTTTCATGGTGGCTGCACCAGTTTGCATTCCCACCAGCAGTATATGAGGGTTCCCTTTTCTCCACAACCTCTCCAACATTTGTTATTTTTTGTCTTGGTGATTATAGCCATTCTAACAGGTGTAAGATGATATCTAAGTGCAGTTTTGATTTACATTTGCCTGATGATTAGTGATGTTGAGCATCTTTTCACGTGCCTTTTGGCCATCTGTATATCTTCTTTGGAAAAATATCTGTTCATATCCTCTGCCCACTTTTTGATGGGTTGTTGGTTTTTTGTAGCTCATTTGTATGAGTTCTGTATATATTATGGAGATTAAGCTTTTATCAGATATATGATTTGCAAATATCTTCTCTCAGTTGGTGGGTTGTTTTTTCATTTTGATCTTGGTTTCCTTTGTCTTCCAGAAGCTCTTTAGTCTGATGAAGACCCACTTGTTTATTTTTTCTTTTGTTTCCTTTGTCTGAGTAGACATGGTATTTGAAAAGATTCTTTTAAGTCTGATGTCAAAGAGTGTACTGCCTATATTTTCTTCCAGAAATTTTATGGTTTCAGGTCTTACCTTCAAGTCTTGTGACAACTTTTGAGCCTGACCCACATTGTGGCAGGTGCTGATTTTAACACAGATGGATTCTCCTGTAAGGTTACTGGAGTGCACCAGTAGTATTCCAAACGGATCTTAAAACAAGTATATGCAGCTTCTTGCTTAAGACTTGTAAATAAACTGGCAGCCAAGTCAGCAGCCCCTTGCCTCTTCCTTTTTTAAAGTAATTTTCAAGACAAGCTCAAACATAACTCTCACAGTTGGTTACTAGAGGAGTTAATGACTCCAGGCTCAAAAGGAATGACTTTTTTTGAATTATCCATTTGACAAAAGTCTCCCTAAGGCGACACTTTTTACCCCCTGCCCGCTCCCCTACTTGAAGTTAGAGACTGTGTATTCATTAGTTGAAGTTAAATCTCAAAAAGCACTAACCCTTGTCTTTTCTTTTTAAGAATATTGAGTTCACATTATTTACTTATTTATTTTTCTTTCTTTCTTAGTTTTTGAGGAAGATTAGCCCTGAGCTAACATCTGCCGCCAATCCTCCTCTTTTTTGCTGAGGAAGACTGGCCCTGAGCTAACATCTGTGCCCATCTTCCTCTGCTTTATATGTGGGACACCTGTCACAGCATGGCTTGCCAAGCAGTGCATAGGTCCACACCCGCGATCTGAACTGGCGACCCCCAGGCTGCCAAAGTGGAACGTGCGAACTTAACCGCTGTGCCACTGGGCGGGCCTCTTGAGTTCACATTAGATGACAAGTAATTCTAAATAACCTGGAAGCTTCTTGCTGTGTGTACTGAAAGTTTCCTGGTAAACATTTTCTGGAAACTACCCAAATTAAGGACCTTTCCTTTCAGTAGGACCGACTCTCTGTGAAGGCAGTTAGTTGCTGACGTGAAATGGTTAGAGAGTTAACAGAAACATGTCTCTCTCCAAAGCATTTCCTTCACTGGCTTATTGGAGACGTCTGAATTTCACAACAAATACATCAGTTTTTGAATTAATCATTGCCTTCACTTCTGCATCAAAAGGTACCACCTCTGGAAGAAGTAACTTCTGGTTTCTCCCAGAACCCATCCATGTGGATGGGGGCCCAGCAAAGATGGGTCATAAGGGCCACACCAGCTTCCTGAGCAAAAGGCTTGGTCTTGCAGGGAGCACTGGGACAATTGGTAGCAGAGGGACCCGAAGCAGAGCACCTTGCCAAGAGAGTGTTGAAAGTCAAATCAGGGCTGGCACCCTTTTTTCGACATGGGCTCGACTTCCAGAGCTTCCTCCTATCGGGGGCCAAATACACATAGTTCATAGTTTGGTGGTACTACCTGGGAAACAAGTCCGTTATTGGATGGACAGGTGACATTTTAAGTTGCTTGCACATTTGTAGAAACTAATTCCTTTTGTGTCTCATTTTCTATGTGATCAAAATGATGCTAGCTGGATGAGAGGACTGGCCCCCAGCGGTGGTTGGGGTTGGGGAGGGTTGCCAAAGAGGATAAAAGAGGAAACTGAAGATACACTTCTAGCCTCTAGAACTGTAAAAAAATAGATTTCTGTTGTTTAAACCATCCAGTTTATGGTATTTGTTATGGCAGCCCCAGCAAACATTTGCCTTGATTTCATCCCTTTATTTGTGTGAAGCTCCAAAAAAGATTGGAAATGCCCATTCCCAAAGCTTTGCTTCTTTTTGTGGTGAGCTACAACTACAAACTCAGCCCACGTCCAACCCTCCTGGAATATTCAAGGTATATTAAAATCTATCTATTAAGTCTTGTTCTTGATAAGACGCTGGGGTAAGTAACCCAGCCCGCCACTGAAAGCGCATACTTAGAGGAGATGGTGAGATAGTCCTAAATGTAAGAGAGTTCATGGAGCCAGAGAAGATGATAACTAATAATCGATGCTCACTGTGTGTCAGCACTTTAAATGTACAGAACTCAATTCTTATGACAATTCTATGATTTGAATTTTAATGCACACTAATAAGGTAGTTACTACTCTAGCTCCCTTTACAGATGAGAAAAGTGAGGCATAGAGAAATTAGGGAACTTCCTTAAGATCACACAACTAGCAACTGAAGAAGAGGGATCTAAACCCTGGCAGGTGGACTCTAGAGCCTGAGTTTGCAATCACTCTGCTGTTCTGCCAAGACATTTAATTTTAGCAATAGAAAGCCAAAATGAAGTTTGACTCCTACCTCACACCATGTACAATAATGGATTACAGACCTAAATGTCATAGCAAACCACAGAACTCTGAGAAGAAAACAGAGATATAAATCTTTTTGACCTGCGATTAGGCAATGGTTTCTTAGACATGATACCAAAAGCACAAGTAAATTAGACTTTATCAAAATTAAAAATTTTGTGCTTCAAAGGACATTACCAAGAAAGTGAAAATATAATCCACAGAATAGGAGAAAAAGTTTGCAAATCATATATATGATAAGCATCTAGTACCCAGAATATAAAGAACTCAAAACTCAACAACAAAAAGACAAATAACCCAATTAAAAAATGGGCAAAGGGCCTGAATAGACATCTCTCCAAAGAAGATATACAATGGCCATAAGCACATGTAAAGATGTTTAATATTATTAGTCGTTAGGGAAATGCAAAACAAAATCATGATGAGATATCATCTCATCCAGTAGGATGACTTTAATTTTTTTAAAAAAGGCAATGATGAGTATTAGGGATGATGTGGAAAAATTAGAACCTCATACCTTACTGGTGGGAATGTAGAATAGTGCAGTTGCTGTAGGAAACAGTTTGGAAGTTCTTCAAAAGGTTAAACATAGTTCCCATATAACCCAGCAATTTCATTCCTAGGTGTGTATATAAAAGAACTGAAAACATATTTCTGCACAAAAACTTATACATGAGTGTTCACAGCAGTATTATTCATAATAGCCAGAAAGTGGAAACAACCTAAATGTTCACAACTGATGAATATAGAAACAAAATGGGGTATATCCATACAAAGGGATAGTATGCAGCCATAAAAAAGAACTAATTACTGAAACATTTACACCACGGATGAACCTTGAAAACATCATGCTACTTGAAAAAAGCCAGACACAAAAGACCACATATTGTTTGATTCCTTTTATGTAAAATGTTTAGAATAGGTAAATCTATGGAGCCAGAAAGTAGATTAGGGATTGCCAAAGGTTGAGGGGAGGAGGAAAGGAGTGTGACCATTAATGGGTTAAGCTTTCTTTCCGGGATAGTGAAAATGGATGGTTACACAACTTTATGAATATACTAAAACCCACGGAGTTGTACACTTTAAAAGGGTGAATTTAATGGTATGTGAATTATATCTGTCTAAAAAGATGTAGGCCTATCAAATAAAGCTTAGCCAAGGTAAACACAACATGATTGTAGATGTACTTTACTTGTTTGTTAGGAAGCGCCTTTGGAAGAACAAAAGGTTTGCCGCTTGCCATCTCTATATGTGCACATTAAAAATAATTTTAAAGCTCCAAGGGTGACTTTCCAAATGACTTAAAATAGCTGTCACATATACTGATACGTTTAAGTGGAAATAGTTGGAGAACGTATCTAATTTGTCATACGGAAAAAGAAAATTTCAGCTTTGCTTTGAATGAAAAGTTCCTCAAATAATTGAGAAGTAAAACTAAGAAGATCTAACACAGATTTTAAAAAACTCAGTAAATTCTGAAAAGGTTAATAGATGTTGAAAATGTATAATTTTTGGTTTTAATTTTAAGAAAGATGGTTGTGTTGACTCTTTGGGCCATGAGGATTGTCTGGGATTCTGACCACCTGATTTGAATTTCTGTTAACTGAACAATGGGATGCAAATGGAAAATGTTGAATATTTATCATCCTGGTCTTTATTCTAGTTAGGGAAGACTTATAAAACAGATGGCCCAGAAATCCCTATAATTGCCCCAGAGTTCAACAATCTATGTTTCATATAAGCATATACACTCATACACTTCTGCACAGACATTCAGCCTGATGCCTTGATGGAGCTTGTGGTCACACCTGGGCTTTCCTCCTGACTCTGCCACTGATTAAAGTCTTCAGGCAAGTTCCTTAAACTCTTTGAACATGAGTTTTCCTATTTGCAAAATGGGAAAAATAATATCTCCTTTGCGGGGGACTTGCCAACATTCAATGAAATAAATTCAAAGCGACTGACACATATTTCATTACATGGGGCTTGCGTTGATGATGGTGGTGATGCTGCTGCTGATGACAAGTGATGCAAGGATTCCCAATGAGATAAGGTTCTGCAGGCCTAGAGCACAGGGCTGGACATGAAGCAGATCCTAAATGAATTCATGTGAGTTGATTAGTTATTTCCTACTGGGAACCACACAAATCAACAACATTTCTCTTCTGATTTGTTGGCTCTTCTCAAGTGACATCCTACCCCTAAGATTTAACCTGTCCTCTTTAACTAGGAAATGCACCTTCCGTTTGTTAACACTGGCTTACGACAGGCTACTCCATGACATTATTTTCTTTTGATTCTCTCTTCCCACCTAAGAAAGTTTACTCATTCTCTATTATGCCAAACCGCATCATCTGGATGAACAAACTCCAACTCCAGTTGGAAAGACCTAATTGGGTTTCAGCCATTGCTGGGAAAGTCAGAGTCCTTGTTTGAAATTACTACTTTAACTGGCCAAATGCCTTTTGTTCCCAGATTAATAATCTCTGCATTGTGCCTGAAACCTTGATGTTATTTTCACTTTTACGCTGAATTGCACGAGATTTTAAAAAAAAAAGCACACCCTCAGTTTCAGAAGTCAGAAGTCCTGTGAGCTTTTCTAATTGCCTATTTCAGAGGCCTAAGCTTTTGAAAATAAATCTTACCACACTGGTTTTAGTTCTCTTTGGCCCATCCATCTAGCCAGCCAGCTTTCACTGGCAAGAGGAAACAATATTTGATTATTGTTCATTTGTTTGTTTCAGAGAAACTTTGTCATGCCCTAGTTGAAACCATACATATTAACATCAGTCCAGTAAATGATGCAACATTTTAGGACTAAATCAGCTCAGACAGTTGCATTGGCATATTACAGTAAATTGAATTATGTACAGCAGGCTCAAGCTATCGCCCCTCTCCCCCAAATTATAAATGACTACAAAATCTCTAAGTAAAAATCTAAGCCAAAGTCAAAACATAAAATAGACGTGTTATGTCTTCCCTATTTAAGCAAACACAAAGTTTTGAAATTATTTGACTAGTTCTCAGATGTTCCTCTTAGTTAACTGGGCTTATTGAAAACCGAAAGTAATCCCAAAACATTACTTTTGCCTCCTCCAAGATAAAATTCGAAGCCGTGGTTGGTAACAAGGGAAATCATTTATTGGTTTCCATGCCTTTCATTTCCTCTGCCACCCGCTCACCTCCAAGTTCTGAAATAGCCAAAAGTCAGAAATATGTTAATGCTGAACCCAAGGGCGAGTTCATTTATAGTTTGTAAAACTCGCCTCTGCAAATCTGAAGCTGACTGCAATTCCAGGCAGATTTCTGAGGAAGAGCCAGTCTAGTAGAGATCAATTGAGGAGGCTGCAGTTAACATGTTGCCGTGGGGCCCACCAGTGGCCAGGCAGCCCAGTGCCCGCCCCAAGGAGGGGGCATTTGTGTGAGAGAATGATAATTGCCCTCGGATGTTAACTCCTCTCCCCGGCTTCCTCTCAGCAGCCTGTTATTGATTTATTGTCTGGATATTTGTCTAAACCCTAAAGCTATTTATCTTTTCACCAGGGTAACAAGTTCTGCATGTATCCAATCGACAACATAAAATAAAACTCCTCTTTATTTTTCCCTTAAACTAGCTCCTTTAAGCTTCAAAAAGATTCCGATTTGGGGAACAAGTTCTTACACAGATTTTGCCTACCTTTCACGATTTTATGGGCTTTCATCACTCCCCTGCAGCTTTAGTCTTTTATTGCCAATACCATCATCTCAGCATGCATCAAGGAAAAGGCAGGAGAGGAGATGGTAAACTGAGGGGGAAATGGAGGGAAAGATACTTGATGGGGAGCCTGGGGGAAAAGATGAAGGCTTGAAGGATTGGTCATTGCACAGGAAAAGGCTTCTGGTAAAATACCAGTGATAACTTGGAAGAAAGTTCTCCACATTAATTTATTTGGCCTTTTCAAGTAGTATGCACTTAAAAGTAAGAAAGAGATACAGGTTAAACCTATTGCCACACATGCCAGTAGGATTAAAAACAGAGTCCTGCTATAGTAAGGACTTTCTAAGTCACATGTATTAAAACCTCATTAATAAAAAAAGTCCCATATTGCATGATTCCGTTTATGTGAAATATCCAGAAGAGGTAAATCCATAGATACAGGAAGCAGATTAGCGGTGGCCAGGGGCTAGGGTGAACTGGGGAACGGGGACTGACTGCTTAGCGGGTATGGGGTTTCATTTTGGGATGATAGAGATGTTTGGAAACTGGAAAGAGGTGATGGTTGCACAATACTGTGAATGTATGAAATGCCATTGAATTGTATACTTTAAAAGAGTTAATTCTATATTATGTGAATTTTCACTCAATAAATTATAACCCTGTTTCATTATAGATATATATTCAGTTTAACAAATATTTGAGTGTCAACAATGTGCCAACCACTTTGCAACCATTGGGGATTCATTGGTGAAAAAAATAAGCTTACTCAAGCTCTTATGGATTTTCATGAATTAACCATGAAATCATCATGCAGTGTGAGAAGCTCGACAACAGGGAAAGCGCAGACAGCTGTGAGAGGGACTTTGAACCCAGACTTAGAGGATCATGGAAGTTTCCTACAAAAGTAACATTTAAATGGAATTTAAAGGTACCATTCCTCCCACAAATGTGTACTAAGCACCCAGAAGGTATCAGTCATTGATACGGCCCTACGGATAGAGCAGTGAACAAAACACAGTCCTGCCCTCGTAAGCCTTACACTCCTGTAGTGAGAGACAAAGGAAACAAATATAATTGTATAAGTGATAAATGCCACGGAGAAAAATAACACAGAGAAGGTGGGTAGAGAGGTGGTAGGAAGTCGGGGGCAAGGAAAGTTCCAGTGCTGCTTTACACAGTTGGACTCCCTCACTGGTAAGCTGACATTGGAGCAGAAGCCCAAAGGTAGTAGGGGAGGAAGCTGGGTTGCTACCTGCGGAAATAAAGACACAGATGCAGAAGAATTCTTGGTGGGCTCAAGGAAAAACAGGGAGGACAGAGGGCCTAGAACACAGTGAATGAGAGGAAGAGGGGCAGGATGCGTAGTTGGGAGGATCATTGTGGCCTTGTTGTCCATAACACATTGGCTTGACTCTAAGATGGGAAGACTCTGGATGATTTTAAGCAGGGAAGCAATTTTAAAAGGACTCCTCTAGCTGTTGTACAGAGGAAATGGATATAAGGGCACAAGCAAGGAAGCATAAAGATGAGCTGGGAAGCTGTTGCATTTAACCAGGCAAGAGACAAGGGGGGCTTGGGTCAGATATAGACATGCAGACAGGAAGAAATGACTAGATTCTGGATAGATGTTCTTTGAAGGTGGAGCCAATGGTTTTACTGATGCATTGGCTGTAGGCAACGAGAGATGGGATGATACCAAGGTTTTTGGCCTGATCGAATGGTAGAGTGGGATTGATATTTGCTGTGTCAGGGAAGACGGCAGGAAGAACAGGTTTGCTGGATGGGTGTCAGGAATTAAAGTTCTGAACATGTTAGGTTTGAGAGGCCTGTGGGACATCCAAGTGGTGATATTGAATAAGAAGTAAGAGTTCAGGTAGAAGTCTGGACTGGGAGACATCAGCAATTCGGGAGACGTCAGCAAGCAAGACGGTATTTAAGTCATGAAACTGAATGAGATCACCTAGGAGTGAGTTAAGTTACCCAATGTTTGAAAGTCATCTAAAAGACAGACGGCCCTAAGTCTTAGGCTAAGCAGATCATTTATGTGGGGAGGGAAGCAGTCATTACAGAGCTTGGAAACTCAGCAAGCATTTATATGCCAAGTCGTTTTCACCAGACATCTCAAAATGGTTCAGGAAAGAGAGGCAACGCATATGTACAGACAGGAAAGACGGCATGTCTCCAAAGATAGATAGGAGTTGATTTAAAAGGGAGAGGCCTGACAGTCATTGATCACAGCTTGCTCGTTACACTGCCTCCTCTACTCTACAGATTTCAAGGAAATTGGGTACTTAACAAGACTAGTATCCCTGCTCAAGAAAGCTAGGAGCACGGTACAGATTGCCTAGGACTTTATCCCATGTTCTTTCATTTCATTTTATTATTTCAATAAACACTTAGATTTCTAGTAAGACAATTGAAGAAACTTTTCAGAATACATAGCATGAGAATTTTTAACCAACAAGATTATTTCTTTTTCAATCTTTTCAATCAGGAGAATTGTAAGGAACAGACCAACTTTTGCTTTGAGAGGGACTGGTTGGATCTTCAGACAAACCTTGGTATCAATGGCCCCGAATGTCCATTACCTCCTCCAGTTACCCTTGGAACTAGAGGACCCTTGTGACAGGGTCCCCTCTAACATATACCTGATGAACAAACATGCATTTGCAACCCTATGCTAATACAGCTAGAAATTTTACTGCTTGTTCTCATAAAGTTTTCAAATGAATAGTTGTTTATAGTTACCCTACAGGTTGTTGTTGGTTTGTTTGTCTTACTAATCTTTCTTTGGTTCTCACTCACCCAGGTCCCCCATTATTGACCCAGAACTCCCACATTTACTGGTAACCTTATTAAAGTTAGACTCTGCATTTCATAATCTATGATGGCAACACTTTGTTCCATTTGCTGACACACTTAACCTGACCAAAATTACTTGGGCCAAGAGCTCTGAAAGAACCCTTGATTGCATTTCTTCCTTTCCTGGGGCAAAGAGTTTTCATTTCCTTCAAGACAAGATCCTTCTCTTCAAAACCAGATCTGTTTCCCAGCAAAACTACCCAAAACTATGATGGCCACTTGTCAGTGGAGACTAATAAGATGATCTGCTCAGACAGAGCCAACCATACAGCTAGAAGGATTTGGTGGCCTCCACCTGGTAGGATTTAAGAACTGGAGTGCTCTCATGGAGAACTCCCTCCCAGACTACTGGAGCCCCGCTGCCTGAAACTCCCCCACTGCTGAATCATTTCTTTATGTTAAGCATCGCCTCTGGAAAACATTCAGTTGGTGATTAAGAGGGTGGGAGCGGGGCACTACAAAAGGTAGAAAAGAGGAAGAGAGTTGAAATAAAGGTGGTAATGTAAAACTTTGCGTGCTGAAAGTTTTATTAAGGACTGTGTTGGGACATTGGTGCAGAGTCAGTAACAATTATGAGAGAATGGTTCCTGTGTGGTTCAAACCCACAGGCACATGGCTAATGTGGTCTCATTATTTATTTATAGGAAAGCTTAATAAATAAGTACAGATTCAACCTGATTTGTAAGTGGCCTACTAATTCAATATGAATTATAGGTTTCTATAGGACAGTGATTCTCAACTGTGGGCAATTTTGCCCCACTCTCCCAGCCGTTATTGGCAGTATCTGAAGACATTTTTGGTTGCTACAAGTGGGGGTGGAGGATGATGCTACTGACATTTAGTGGGTAGAGGCCTCTCCCAGGAAAGCCTTTCCCCAAAATAATTATCTAGCCCCAAATGTCAGTGGTGTTGTAGTTGAGAAACCCTGCTTTAGGGTTATAGGCAAGTAGCCAGGGTTGTAGAAATGATAGAACTCTAATATAGTTATACCTTGCACAGGAACAGAAATACATGGGTATAATGCATGGATGCAAAAAGTAGCCCTCAAATGCTGTTCATCTTCAGAAATTCATTGTTATGTTTTGCTATTTGGAGAGCTGGTTTTTGGTCCCTACATTTGATCTGTTCATCACCATCTCGGTAGCCAGAAGGGGAAGGCTAGGAATCTTAGCCAATTCGTTTTAAGAAGCTCTGGGCCCCTGTTACAGTGATACCACTATCAGTAAGTTCTATGGGAGAAAATTTCCTATAGATAAATCGCTCAATTGATGTATCTTGAAGAGTGGCAAAAATGCCTTAGTTCCCAGCTTCTAATTGTTCCCACCAAATTAATGGCAGACAGACGCCACATGAAGCCATCTTCTCCCATGGCTTCTTCTATCTTTCTTTCCCTCCAGTGGCAGTGATTCCCTGCCACCTCCCCTGCAGCACAGTGTGCACTGTCTAGCCCTCACCTTCTTCTCCATCCCACTCCTTCCTTCCTTAGGAACAAGGGCAGGCGACTAAGAGCAAATGGAGAAGGGCCCGCCATCATTTCCTTCCCTTTATTGATCGACGCAATTTAATGGCAACTCATCTACAGAAATGATGACCTCATAGGGTATTTGTGGAACAAAATAGTTTCTCCATTCCACCTTCCACTTTGGCAAAGTCAGTCCAGACTGTAAAAGCAGCAGAGAGATCTTGGGTGAGGGCAAACTGAGTCTGGAAATTTCACTAAGCCTATTGCTTTGTCTGAAGGTAAGTCTGATTTAGTCTTGAAAACTCAAGACTAAACTTGGCCGATCTGAGAGTAGAAGAAATTTTTTCCAATCCTTCCTGGACCCAAACCCACCATACCCTTAGAAGAATAGCCTCTGCTGGCAATCCTCTCCTTGCAGGCTTTCCTCTGGTTTCTGACTGTCAATCCATCAATGAGTTCTTCTCTTAGCACCAAGGTTTCTAGACATGTATTTTATATCTTCTTGCACATGTCTACTGGTACCTGCATTACCATTGGAAGACTCTTTTGCTTTTAGTACCAGAAGTGCCCTGATGTAGCACCATCGAACCCTCCTTAATCCTCCTATACTCTGACTCTGATTATGTAGTATCTGAGAATATGCGTCCCCACAATGCACCCTCTCGGCTAGTGGAAGCATCACTGGATTGCAGTCATGATCCCTGTTCAGGAGACTCCGGTTTTAACCTGATTGGACCCTGACTGGTATCTGTAGGATAAAAGAGAAATGTTGCTGAGTAGTGAAGAGAATGTGTCCAGACCTCCAGCCAGAGGGAGAAAAGGAAGGAGGGCGGGAGGGAACTGAGCTAATCTTCATTCTTCTAGCAGATACAGAGGCTGGGAAACATCTCATCCATAACAACCAAATCATAGCTCACTCTCCTTTGTGCTCCTTTCCATAAAGCAGTTAGAGAAGAAAAAAAAAATTAAGTCCCTTTTCCCCCCTAGCCTTTATTCTTTTAGCCAAATTGTGACAAGCCACTGATTTCTACCCTATAAATTATTTAAAATTCCACCTTCACATTGGGATTGGAAAATCAATCTCCCTGATTAAAAAGTGACCAGCTTCACATTTCCAAATGTCTCTTTAATCTTTTAATTATGTCTGGTTACAGACAGCAGGGGACTCAAAGAAGCGGAGAAATGCACTCTGTGCTAACTGAACTCAAAAGATCTATAAGTCCATCAGCCTTTTTACTTAACCATCTGGCATTATTACTGTCAGGTAGGACTGCTTTTAGAAATACTGCCGGAAGACTAGAATCTTCATATACTCCTATTTCAACGTCGTATGTAAAGTTTTGTTGTTTCTAATTTCTCCAATTAAATTACGTATTATAGGATCTAACTGGAGACTTTGCAGATGTAAAAGCCAGTTTAATAAAAAGCACTGAGGCATGTAGATGTCCCTGTACAGGCCTGAGAATTCAACCAAACCCCACCATCATAAACAGAGCGAACCAAAGTCACCCGGCCAAATGTATACATTTGTAAATTGACTCTCGGTGCCAAGATTTTTGGAAGAAGAATTACAATCGCTTCAACAACCTGATTTCTCATGAAAAACTGCGCCTCTCTATTGAGTCAGATGGAAAACAGCCTCCAGAAGGCTCTTAAATGTAAGCAACAGATTACTGAGTGCAAAACAAGGAGCGAGGGATCCAGGTAAGCCTTCCAGTGATTCTTGGAGAAGTCATTTATTATGTGCATTGTTTGAAAATGCAGTGAAGTCTGCGATAACGTGGCCCAAGAAACCAAAGCATTTCAAAACCCAAAACCCAGACACACAGCCCGCTATTCTTAACTCTGGATCTCGAGAAGCATCAGCAGAAATCCCTGCTGACTAATCGGCTTGTTTAAGCACTGGAAACCGCTGTTTTAAAATGTTCTTGCCGTGATATGAATTGCACCGTACATTTCACAGCCCCTTTTTCAAGTGCCTAGTGGAGACTAAGCACCACATTTAGCGTTTTAAGGTTCAGTCTAAACAGAGACTGGATCGGAGGCTCCAGGGAGACACGTCAGAGTTGAAATGGCAGATTCCAATTCTCTCACCTGGGAGTCTTTGCACAGTTGAGATGTTTGGGCATATACAACACTGGTGACTCTGAAGCACCTCGACAGATGACTGCAGGCAAGAGGAGAGATTCACTGGGAAGGGTTTGAGGCAGTGAACCACTTTTGCAGTCTAAACTGCCTTCAGCCCGGCAAGTTCAGTGGGCTTTCCTCCATCTAATCTAAGTGGGACATTGCTAACACCCACTGGAGAGGATGTCTTCCACGGTCTTGCTTCCATGTGCTTCTGATAACATCCCTGGAACTCTTAAACTTAAAGGACAACCTCCTTATCTATCCTCGTGTTTCAAGGAACACACCTGAAACCTCTTGGAAATAATGAAAATTTGTATTCCCCAAAACTATTCTGAAAAAGATGATTTAACTCACGTCCCCTATAAGATTGCTCAAAATTTTTCTAATCTCAGCACTACATGCTTCAAAAATCCAAACTGGAGCTAATTTAGACACCCCACTTAAGTTGATTTGGTGTCATAATGGCATAATGATTTCCTTTAGATAACCAACTTTTAAATGTACTATATTTATGTCCTTACAATTTTATTTTATTTTATTGTTTTTGGTGAGGAAGTTTCACCCTGAGCTAATATCCATTGCCAATCTTCTTCTTCTTCTTCTTCTTCTTTTTTTGTTTGAGGAAGATTAGCCCTGAGCTAACATCTGTGCCAATCTTCCTCTACTTTTTATATGTGGGATGCCTCCACAGCATGGCTGATGAGTGGAGTAGGTCTGTGCCCAGGATCCAAACCCGCAAATTCAGGCTGCCAAAGCAGAGCACACGGGGAACTTTAACCACTTAGCCACAGGGTCAGCCCCCTTACAATTTTAGTTTTTATTTTTCTGTCTGAAGCCCTATAATCTTCTCTGGAGAACACATTGGACCTGTTCCTTCCTCTTGGATTGGAAGGATCTTCAGCCCAAAGCACTGTCCTTCTGACCCAACCTTATTTAAATAAAAAGGCTGGACAGTGAATCAAGAGAAACCATCAAACATTCATTAGGCATCTGCACAAGCCAAGTGATAGAGGATATAGGGATAAATACACACGGAGATATTGATACATATTTACATCAATAGGTATAGTTAGAGAGAGAGAGTTTAAAATCAAGAGAAACATACTAAAATAACTAAATAAATACAAGGTAGAATAAAATAAATTCCAAAAGAGAGGAAAACTGATTTGTGCAAAAAAGATGATAAACTTCCTTTGAGGTATATTGAGTATGAGTTTCCTAAGAGGTGGAAATGAGTGTGCAGATTGGCTGTCATCAGCATTGAAGTCATAATTAGAGCTCGGGGAGTAGGTGAGATTCCCCTGGGAAAAAATGAAAGAAAAAGACATGATCAACAGTAATATTGCAGAATCAAAAAGCATAAGCTCAAAGAAGTCCTTGTAAGAGTGTTTAATCTAAAAAGGTGTTTCAAAGAGTCAGCTAGTACAGAGAACTCAGGAAACTAACAGACATGAGGCCATTGGCTAGTAGATCCCTTTGGAGCAAGGCATGTACCAAGCACAGCGGGGAACAAATGAGGAAGGCATGGGCTCGGAACACAAACGACTTCCAACATAACTAGGAGGACAAAGCTGACCAAAAGAGTGGCACTACAGCGCAGTGCTAAATTGTGCAATGCCAATTATAGTGCCTGGGGAGTTCTGTATAGTCCAAGATGCTGGCTGCCTAGGGGACTTTGACCCCATTGGGAGCAGAGGCAGATGCTACCCAGATTGCTGCCGTAAAATGACATTGAGGATAGGACTGCTTTTTTTTTTTTTTTTAAACTAACAGCCCTGATATAATTTTATTGCCGAAGTTAGAAAACGAGGAAGGATGGGTTAGCCAAACATTGTTCTTGCATTTATGAACAGAATAGTGAATGAAGATATAATTGGGAAATGCCACACTATAGCTCTGTGGAGAAAAGCTACCAAAACACGAAAAGACACGTGGATTCTCATCTCACTGGTGGTCTCCTCTTGCCTTTACTCTCATTGTAGAGCCTCACAGCCAAAGACTCTGCTCTCTGGGGCTGCCAAAGGAAATGATTGCCAAATGGTCTTTTAAACTAAGAATGGAGACAATCCATTGCTTCAGACACCTCTTTTACCTCAGGGACACTTCTTTATTTTCTGTACTACAGTGTACACAAGCAAGGTTGGATCTGAAGTGTCATTTAGGTGTTTAAAAATAATGTTAGTGTTTCAGGGCCAGCCCGGTGGGATAGTGGTTAAGTTTGCGCACTCCACTTTGGCAGCCCAGGATTCACAGGTTAAGATCCCGGGCGTGGACCTATGCACCACTCATCAAGCCATGCTGTGGCGATGTCCCATGTACAAAACAGAGGAAGACTGGCACAGATGTCAGCTCAGGGACAATCTTCCTTGGGCACAAAGAGGAAGATTGGCAACGCATTAGCTCAGCGCCAATCTTCCTCACCGCCCCCCCAAATAATAAAAATAATGTTAGTGTTTCTTAGCTCTATTTGCAGCACCACGTAACAAGTAATCCAGGAACTCATAAAAGAATGGTGATTTATTAATATCAGCAAATAGTTAAGGAAGTATAGTCTAAAGGAAGAAAGTGGCAAATAGTGATTCATATATCAGGAAAATACCTCAACCCGTGGAATCCAAACATTCTTTTATTCATTCATTCATTCAAGAAATACTTGTTAAGTGCCAACGTCATGCCCAGCATTGCACTAAAGGTGGGGTTACAGTAAGAATAGCATATGATCTCTGCATTTGAGAGTTTCACTGCCTGGTAAAGGAAGGAAGAAAGAAAAAATAATATCTACCATTTATTCTGCATCTACTTCCCATTAAGAACTGCCTTTGGCGCTTTATCTAGTCTTGCTTATTGAATACAATAAATCTGTGAGTTAGGTGTTATCTCAGTCTGATGCAGTAGGAAACTTAGACGCAGCAAGCTCTAGTAACTAGACCAAAGTCACACAGCTAATACACGGAATTCAAACCCAGCTCCACTGGCTTCAAAGACCACACTCTTTGCACTGCACCATGGGACCTCCCTGAAATGAATAAGACCTTCAACCTGCCATCAAAGATTACACAGACGTGTTTACAAATAATAACAATGACGTGATTACTGTAATAATAATATCACTTCCAAGGCTTACCCAGGACTCTTCTGAGCACTGAGGAGCATTTCTGAACCCATACACTCCACTGAACGACTCCAATGGCCAAAGCCTAGGGAGCCTCTTGTGGAGATGTATTTAGAGTTTTTGTCCATCTCTGGGGAAGCTTCTCTAAGGCACAGGGCTAGCTAAGATAGAGTATCTATCTGTCTATCTATCTATCTATCCATCTATAGCATATAGCTGTATATCTAAGATATAGCATATAGCTATATGGACTCATTTCCAACCTTCACACTAGCCAAAGCCTTGGATGCTACATGAAGAACATCAAGCAAAAATGACCTAGGCATGTTTGTCACCTTCAGGGGGAAGGGTGCTCCCATCGCATTGGGTGCATATTTCTAAACTAAGACAAATTACATTGCCTAATATTTATCTGTTTTCTTTCTAGTCTCTTTCACTGGACTGTGAAGCTTTCCAGGCCAAGGACTCTGTTTCATTTACCATGACATTACCAGTTCATACAGCAATTCATTGCACTTAATAGGTGATCATTAAAATGTTTATTGAAGGAAAGAAGAAAATAGCAGTTCTATTAACTCGTTGTTGTTGTTGTTTTATGTTTATTTGCAAAAGTTTTTGCTAAGTCCTAAGAGAATGATCAGCACAAAACTGAATAAGACAAACCCTGGCCCTGGTCTTAACCTGGTTAGCGCATCCAACTTTCACATATTATTGGTTTAATTCATAAGGAAAGACCAGTCTTTGCAGGTATCAACACTGAAATAAATGCTATGCTAATATGGTGTATAGTTTCCTACTCTGATTTTATTTATCAATACGTTAAGGTCCAATATCTCTCAAAAAATAAGCTGTAACTTAGAAGTAATCATCAATCAAATTACAAAATTCATATCTACTTAAATGTGAGACATTTATTTATTTATTGCTACTCTTTCCTAGAATCCCACTTGCATGTCAGTAAAAGAATACAAAAGTATAAACCCTCAGAATGAACAGAACAGCAAAGAGGACAACAGTGGACAAGAATATTAACAAATATCTGTCATATGAAAACTATTACAGGAGTGACAACAGTTTAAGCAGAACAGAAAAGGCTGGATTCTATGTGCCCATAGAGGCAACCCAATAAGAAACAAGCTAGTCACCCTTCAGAACTCTGAGAAGGCTGGGGAACTGGAGGCATGGGGCCCATAGAAGGTACAGGCATGAGGTTAAGGGTGGATTGAAAGTCAACCTAAAGCACAGTTAACTCTTTAAGTTCCATCCGTCATCATCACCTCCCACCCCCAGAGACAGATGATTATTCTAAAAAAATTGAACCAGCCAGTCGCAAGACTAGGGACCCAAGGCACAGAAGATGGAGAAACAGGGGCTGTTAGCAAAAGTCGGGTCACCGAACTCTTCCAGCAGCCTCTTCCACCTACCACCCAGAAGGCCACAGCCAGGATTATAATGCCCAGGAGGATATTTGGGAAATCCTTCCGTGGAGAAATTAAAGGGCTTCAAGGAACAGACCTGTATAATTCAGGGGTACCCTAGGGAAAATGTTGGCTTACTGTCCCATCATTCTATAGTGAATCCCTCAGTCGGTGAACCTTACACAGGCACACAGAACATTCTCTGGGCGTGTGATTCTCTCACAGCCAAGGATCGCAAGATTTGAGGAACAGCCTCCAATGTGAAAGACAGAGTCCAAAGAAGCAAACCAAAAACAAGGAAGTCAGAGGGAAGAAAGACAATGCAGGGATTAGAAGAACACTTCAAACAAAGTATGATGACTCTCCACAGAGATGTTAAAAACATATTGCATCTATGAAACAGCAGCAAGAATAGGTGCTATAAAAATGGAACAACCTTAGAACATGAAAGATTCCCTGGAAATTAAAAATATGAGCCCTGATTTTTTTTAAATCAATAGAAAGTTTGGGAGATAAAGTAGATGAACTCTTCCAGAAAGTAAAACAAAAAGATAACGCAGGCATTAGTAGGGAAAAGATAAGAAAATGTGAGATGAATCCAGAAGGCTCAGTAGCTGATCCATAAGAGTTCTACATAGAAATCAGGGGGAGTAGAGAGGAAGAAACAAACTGTCAAAGAAACAGCACAGGAAAATTTCATAGACCTGAGGATATGGATCTTGAGATTAAAAGGACCACTGAATGCCCAACACGATAAGTAAGAAAAGACCCAACCAAGGCACATCATTTTGAAATTTCAGAACTCCAGAGAAAACGCAGTGCTCACATCAAAATTACGGGGAATCAGAATGACACTGGACTTGTAAACAGAAACATGGAAAGCTAGAAGATAATGGTGCAATGCCTTTAAATTCAGAGTGAGAATTATTTTTAACCTAGAATTCAATTCTCAGCCAAACTACCAAATAAATGCGAGGGTAGAATAAAGATATTTTCAGGCAGGAAAGTTCTCAGTAAATTCACCTCACATGCACCCTTTCTCAGGAAGGGTGTGCCACCAAAATGAGGGAATAAAGCAAGAAAGAGGAAAACATGAGAACTGGAAAGGAGAGGCACCAACACAGGAAGGAGTGAAGAAAATCACCAAGATGATGACGGAAGGAAGTCCTGGGATGACAGTGGTATAGTGGCCCCAAAGAAAAACCAGTCAGGGTGGAAAAAAGAAAGGCCTTGCGAGGGAGATGTTCGGACTGATAGATTATCTGTTCTATGTTATTACCATGTGGAAAGTTTTGGGGAGACTGTTGGAAGCCGTGGCAGAACTTAGGGATAGTTATACACGAAGCTAGGCTGATGGAAAAAACAAGGCGATTATTAACTCCAAGAAAAACAAAAAGTGATACAAGAAAGGAAAGGTAATTACAGTGTAGTGTTAGCTAAGTAGAACACATTATTTACACAGTTATAATAACATAAATCCTGAATATTGATTTAACCAAAAAGGGGAACAAGAGGAAATGATGTTGTGGGCTGGGAGATTTCAGTCCTCCCCAACTGTTACAGTCGCTAAATAATGTTCTAGTAGGACATATACATTACTTAGAAATATGGAGGTCAATCCAGGAGGAACTGAAAAGTTAATTAAAAGTAGCTGCCTGCAGGGACTGCTGGTGAAGTGGTTGAGGCAGGAGAATTACTGGGGGCTTTTTTTCTTTATCTTTTAAAGCCCTTGAGTAATCTTTGATTCTGAAAATGTATGCATTTATTTGGATAAACTTGCAGTTATTTTTAAAAACATTAAGCTGCCATAACTCTGATTCTAAGGAGGCTTATGATCAACAAATTAGGTACATTTCTGCGTTCAAGCATCATATATCCTAAACACAGAATTGAGAAAAATCGTACAGAATATTTTCTAGCTAACAAAGCATAGCAGATTTCTGAACTAATCTGGATGCATTTGATCGTGCTTCTCCTCTGCAACCTGTATACATCCTTAAAGTGTGAAAAAGTTACATGAGTAGATACTTCCATGCTTTTCAAAGACATTTAAGAGATTAATTATAAAACCTTTATGACAATATGAGTGAATATTTGTACTCAGTAACGCTTGCTAACCAAAGCAGGAAAACCAATTGGTGTTTGGATAATTTGTAGTATCCTGATCTGAGTATAAATTCAGAGAAGGCACCATGGATAGATGGGGTTTGAGCCAAATCTTGAAGGACAAAGATGTGCAATTCGATGGACGTAGTTCCATCCCTTATTCACAGAGAACAGCTTGGAAAGGAGGAAAGCTGTAGGTCAAATCCAGAATCACAACACCCCTGAGGGTTCTCAGAAACCTGCATATTTGGAGAAATGACACTCAAGAGTCACAGAGAATGTAACCTGCTAATTCATCCCCAAACTGTAATGTCTTCATCCCCGCAGAATCCCCAGTGGAGTAATAAAGACTTCGCCTAAAGCAGCATCGAGTAGACCAAGCAATAGCTTGGCTCCTCACGATAATAATAACGTGTTAATGACTTTGATAAGGGAGGATACATATCATTATCACCTCTTAATTACCTTTTGGGCACTGGGAAAGCAGCTGTAGAATACACAAATCAAGGAGCCCGGGGAGGAAGTTTCCCTTAAAGTGGGTTCTGTGATTGTTAATTTTGTATTATCCTGCCTCCATTAATTACCTTTTTTTTTTTTTAAAGGTTACCTGCCTTTAGTTAAGAGGCAAAGTACAGGCTTGTGGTTGATTCAGTTCCAATTACAAGCATGATGTTTACCTTCGGAAGATCATTTCCTTTGGGCTTAAAGCTTCGAGTTTACCTCCTTTGTTGATTTCTCTCCCCATCTTCACATTCACCGGATGCAGTCTTGCATGTTTACTTGGCAAACCAAGAACCAGGAGACACTTTGTAGGGCTATGATTCCTTAAGAAGAAGGCACAGCCTAGTTTTTGTTCACTATAGCGCCCAGCACAATGTGCTGCATGTAATAGCCACACACAAAATATTAATTGAAGAAAATATAGATGTTTATTCCAAAATTATAAAGATTTCACTATTTTGGTTTGGATATTGCTTTTGAGATCCCTATTAGTACACGGCATTTTTATGGACAATCTAGAACATCTCTATTTCACACCCCAGTCATCAAAACTTCCTGAGCAGGCAAAGGATGAAAACTCGCTCCAACGGGTCACACACCTCTCCAGGTGAGGGGAAGAATGGCTTTAGTTTTTATTGACATGATACCCATCAAACTCTCACCCATCCTTTATCGATGCAGGGTGCAGAATCCCCAAAAGTTGAGCCCTGAGATGTCCTGCCCCCCAAAACTCGACCCAAATGCCAGCCAAGGAATGAGCGATTTTTGTGCAGTAAATCAATATCCTTTTCCCTTTCTCTCCACACAAAAGGCGACCATCAGCTACAGTTTTTCTCTGCAAGCTAGTCTCTGGGAGTTCAAGGTTACTTGAACACAATTCCCATTATCACTTCATGATTCCTCTGTTCCGATATCATCTAGCGCTCAGTGGAATTATTTTTCAGCTGTAACACTCTGGCCCAATTCCCTGTTCATCTTTCAGTGTTATCAGCTATAATATTTAATGCTCCTGAGACAACTCATTTCAACAGGTTGGCAAAATCATTGCCCACAAGAAAGAAACAAAGAGAGAGAGAGAGAGGGAGGGAGGGAGGAGGGGAGAGAGAGAGAGGGAGAGAAAAGAAAGAAGGAGGAAAGAAAAGAAGGAAGGAAGGACGGAAGAAACTGGGTTGTAAATACATTCAACTGGAAAAATTAAAATGCTGGTTCTTAAAGTTTGTCTTCCCTTGCTATTTTTCAGAAACTTTCTGCTTCCGGCCTGGACTAGAAGTAAAAGGGTTCCTGAAGTTCTTTCTATTCATGAACCAGGTCAATCTAAATCTAAGATTCTCCCTCCAGCCTGAAGTTAGCATAAAACCACAAATGATGAGTGGGCAGCTGAGATGACCGCAGATTCCATTATTTGGATGGAATAAAAAGAGATTAGAAAAAGTGCTGTCTAGATTAACAGCCATCCTGATTTTTCTACAGTGGTTCTGCATGTTGTGTCTAATTTTTAAAAGTTCAACAGGTCGTTTGAATCTGATGGAAAAAAAAATAGTGCAGGCAAGTTCAATTCGCTGGGCCAGTTTATATCCAATCCTTGCACGTGAACTGACCTGGAAACCCTCCCACTCACGGCTCTCTGGCTGCTGCTGTTGGGTACCCTCATCTCACCCCAGGCGGGGCAAGGGCAGCATCTAAGACATGAGAACATACAAAGGTAGAGGGAAAATTGAGGAGGGCACAAGAGAAACCAGACACTCCCTTCTCTTCCACCCCACCTGCAGCAGCCCTCTCAGCTCCACCCAACGCCCACCTCACAGCCCCACTTTCCAAAAGCCCCTGATGCTTCTTTGACTCTGTTCTGGCAACCAGTCCTCAGTGGCACCCCGAGGCTGGGGTTTTACTAAAACAAAGAGTAATTTTTACTTCAAACAATGGTATTTGGGAATAACCTGCTGTTAGCTTTTATTAACTAATGAATCTCTCTCTGTCCCTGGTTGAAATCGACAACGAAGGAGGGAGGAGGAGGCAAAAGCCCAAACTGCCATGTGTTTGCTGGAAGGATGGCAAAAAAAGAAAACGGAGATGGAGGAAGAAAGAAACCTTGGTTTCTAAAAGCCGTGCAAGTGAAAACTGGAAGTTTGACAGCAGGCCAGCAGGGTAGAAGAGAAAGGAAGTTGCCTCGGGGCTCATCTGCGCCCCAGGAATGGGTGTGTGAGTTGGTGGGTGTGGGTGTGGGCCAGCGAGGGCAGGAGGGCTGGAGTGTATGGACAGATGGCGCTAGCCCACCAGCTCTACTCTTAATCCCCGCTTTGCCCTCTTACGCTTTCGCACATGATCCTCTGTCCCGTCTCCATAGCCCACCCGCTGGACACTATCGAAGCATGTGCCCCGAATTTTCTAAGACAGTCTGCATTTTAAATGTCTGGTCTACTGGCCCTACAAACAAGAATAGCCAAAGCCAGCATACTGGGCTCTGGCATCAGACTGCCTGGTTTTGAATCTCTGCTTTGCCACTTATTTATTGAGAGACCTTCCGTAACCTTTTAAGCCTCGGTTTCTCATCTGTAAATTGACCATAATAGTACATTGGGTTGCTGTGAGAATTAAAAGCGATAATATGATGAACAGCTTGGAATAGTACCCATCTCTGCTACTCTCTAATAGGATCTAACTAGTATCTAATCGTAATAGTAAGCTCTCAATAAATACTAAACTTATTTTACTCATAATTGTCATTACTACACAAGTAGATGTTTTACATAGATTATCTCTAAACCTCACAACAACCCAGGAAGGGATAAAATGTCTTAGAAACTCCAGAAGTTGGTGACAAAACTACATCTCCCACATAGTCTTTTCTACCAAGAAAATGGTCCAAAAATCTTTTGTCATGCTACTTATCCCCATTTTAAGATGAGAAAACATGGCCATGGTACACAGCGCTCTCTTAATCTTCTCCCATTTGGTCCCAGGCTGCCACGAGAGACGCTGGATGGGGCAATAGGGAAGGAAGTTTCCCCTCTCTCTCTGTAATGGCAGAGTAGGAGGGGGCAGGGTGTCACAGTCCCAATGTACAAAGTTGGAACTCTATTACTTTCTGAAAAAATCTATTTACATATGGCTAGATTCTATAGTATTAATGTTATTCTGTGCTAAACTTTAGGTTCCCAGTGGATAGAATAGGCTTTTACGTGCTAGCCCAAGGACATAATCACTATGCAAAACTGAGTTTGAATTAGGAAAAGGCGCTCCAAAGTTCCAAAGGATATTCTTAGCAATGAACTCTTAGGACACCACTGTACATAATTTGGAAGCTTCCTGTATGATTTTAAGTCAATCGTATGCCTTTCCCTACTAAGAATCTATGGTAGATCTTCACAGTCAAATCAACACTAGCTAAGCCTTAGTAACCATCTGCTTTTGACCCTACGGGACTGCAGAGCTATCAAACTCAGGAGGCAGGCGCTCTGTCAGCAATTTGAAACCTTCCTGCAGCATAATTCTTTTCCCATTGTATCATGTACATTGGTTTATCTTTCCCAAGAGACCGAGTCAGGTCAGAGTCCCCAGAGCTTAGCAAGGTCAACCTCCCAGTAGGTGCTGGAGAATCTTTGCAGACTATGGAAGTGGTTACCTCTCTATTATAGCAGAGTTTTCTGCCCATCTACGAGCCGGATTTAAAAGTCCCAATTCTAAGGTTCTATGAATTATTGAATACTTATTACGGATTTAGCACTCTGATGTCGTTACTGGAGGAAAGGGAAAGTGAGGAGAGTTTAGACATTAGTCACAAAGTTATCCTAAGGCACTTACAATTTAAGTGGAGAACTAAAACTAACACATGGAACAATCAAAGGACAATACATCCTAGCACATAATTAAGTTCTAAATTCCTTGTTACAGATGAAATTATGAGGGCAGCAGGGAGGAACAGCAGCGTGAGCCGGAGGAATCAGGGAAGACTTCTACGAGATATGAGACTTGGGCTGGCCCCTGGAAGGACAACAGGGAAGAGCAATAATCTCTATAAAGACAGGGGCAGAGATGAGTCTGTTCACGGGTCAGTGAGACCAATTCGGCTAGGGAGAGAAATTGGCAGCGTGGAGCCAAATTACTGGTAGTCTTGGAAGTCAGCCTAAGGCGTTTTTACACAGGATGTGGTAGCAAATAGAAGCAGCCTGGGAAGTTTTCAGACGGGACTCACTCTCCATTATTTCTCTTCCTCTTCCCGATGAATGAAGTCACTTGCATTGGCTAGGATCACCCTGTGGGTGGTGAATTTCTGAGAATGTGGCAGATGAAAGTGGTGGTGGCAGCATCTCATTCTGTTTCCCAGATGGTGGTAAATCTAGGCCGGGAAGCGCCACTATTTCCCCAAATTCTGTGACTTCACAGAAGTTGCAGGAAACAGGGTGGAGATGGGAATAAAGAACTTTCCTCCACAGCCTTGGAAGGTGGTATTTTACAACAGGCATATGGTGCTGGCTTCGATCAGAGATCATTTCCACTTGTGTGCCGCTTCTCATGATAAATAAGAAACCCATCAGAGAAGTATCCTCGTGGGAAAACAGCCCAATGGTGGGTGATACTAACGTCTATCTTTCTAGATCATTGAGATTTTATACAGATAGGTAAGTATGTGTTTTTTCTTTGTCTCTGACAGCAAACCCTTGATGGATTACATAGGAATGGCTCTCCATGAAAATAAGTTCACCACAAAATTTGAGCTATCGTTATAACATCCTGATTATCTCAGAATAATAACTGTTTGGAGCCATTGTGATATTCATAAAGTATCAGAGCTTTAACAAAATGAAAACATGCCAGAGAATAAATACCCTTCACATTTTATGGAACTACTCGATTTGAATAAAATAAACCTTAATTAAGTTTACGTATGCAGATTAATTCTACCTAGCCGTTTTCATACTTCGTTATTAATCACAGTTTTCTTTTATGTCTCATTGAAATTAGCCCTAATCAATTTAGAAAATATTAACAAAAGAAGCCATTAAATTTCTATATATTAAACATGAAATATTATCTAAATAAAAGAAAAAAGAGATATATTTGAAAATATACTATGAAACAACAAGAAATAATTTTTTGCGTGTGAGGAAAATTGGCCCTGAGCTAACATATGTGGCAATCTTCCTCGATTTTGTATGTGGGACGCTACCACAGCATGGCTTGATGAGTGGTGTGTAGGTCCGTGCCCGGGATCTGAACCTGAGAACCCCAGGCTGCTGAAGCGGAACATGTGAACTTAACCACTATGCCACTAGGCCAGCCTCAGGAAATAATTTTATGGAACTAATTTTACATAAATTTGAAATTATACTTGAGATCAAAGAGATCATATGTAATTGTGCCTATCTCCATTGTATATCTGTGGTCCTACTCTGTTTGTCTATATCTCCATAGACTAGTCTTAGAATGATTTCTTGTATGAGCAATAAAAGGGATCTTCTACCAATGAATAAGGTAGCAAGAAAATGTTTGGGGAAAACATATTGAGAAGCGAGTCTGGTCTTTTGTTTTATATATTAGTGAATAATCATAACAGTTTTAATTAATGTACTTTCTACAACCTAAATACATTTAAAATCACATTTTCAACAAGCATAAAGTAAGGGTCATTGCTTATGAAATCCATTTTGCTGGTAGAAAAACTGATTGCAAGAATAAATGATTTATTTAAGGACAGAAGGTCAATAACAGATAAAATCAAATCTAGCTGTCTTGACTTTCAGCTCAAAATACTTCTCATTAACCCTCATTTATGTCTAGGATGTTACCCACCACTGGACAAGATCTCACTTAGCCCAGAGAAAGGCTCCGAAGAGAAAAACAGAAGGTGTTAGGATTTGTCTCCCTATCACCTACTCCCTCTTTTAATTCACACTGGAAATTAAACCACTGGTTCCTAAATATTGCTGATCATCAAAATCATCCATGAAGCTTAAAAACAAGCAATGAGGGTCTGGCCCGGTGATGTAGTGGTTAAGTTTGCGCGCTCCGCTATGGCAGCCCGGGGTTCACGGGTTCAGATCCAGGATGCAGACCTACACACCACTCATCAAGCCATGCTGTGGCAGCATCCCACATACAAATAGAGGAAAATTGGCACAGATGTTAGCTCAGGGACAACCCTCCTCAAACAAAAGAGGAAGATTGTCATCAGATGTTAGTTCAGGGCCTATCTTCCTCACCAAAAAAACCCACAAAAAAAACACAAAAAAAACATTCCATGATCAGGACCCACACCAGAGCTGTTGAAATACAATCTCTGGAAATGGAGTCCTTTTAGACTTCTTTTTCCAGAAAAATAACATCATAGGTTTAGGAACCAACTACCTGACACACTTACACATTGCTTTTTATTTCCTGTTTAGAAGTGTCCTGACTTTTATAATCCTCTTAATCTGCTTTTCGTCATTTTCATTTTTTATATTTTCTGTTGCTTTTGGCCTTTTTAAAAGCTCTCCCCAAAGGATTTTGATGATCTTGCAGTTTTGGAAAGCAGGTGGTCTTAGAAGATTTCAAAAACACTCTGTTTTAGAATGAAAGAATTAAGGGGAAATAATTTGGCCTGGGAGTGTCTTACTCCTTATCTGTCAGCATGCTGGAGATGGTTGTTAGGGCAAGAAGATTCATGAAGGACGCAATACCAAGGAAAATAGATAAAGAAAGAGGAGCTCATTCTCTCCGAGGAAGAAACAGACTCAGCTACACTAGCTACACAAGGGTTATCCCGTGACCCATTTTAATTCTCTAAATGACAGTCTCGAAAGAAGAACAGGCTCTTTACAGGCGAGCAAGGCCATCGCTGAGAGTTCTTTTATCCTCTTTGTTGCACACAGTTCTATTAACCAGTGTTATAATAGGATCTATCCAGAAACCTAATACAATGAAACAAAACAACCAAATTACAGAACAAAATTACGAACTTCCCATTCTTCCAGAATGCTTGGCAAAGAATTTTAATTAATCCAACATTGTGATAAATTGGTAATTAGGGTGCTTGCCATTTCATATAATGTATTTAACAATCATCGTATCCTGAATACAATTTTTTTTTGACAAATCAAAGAACATGGTAGATGGTCAGTCATATCTTTAGTTCTCAGTGTGCAATGCTTTTTTTTTTTTTTTCACTGAGGAAGATTCACCCTGAGCTAACATCTGTTTCCAATCCTCCCTTTTTTTTCCTTGAGGAAGATTAGCCCTGAGCTAACATCTGTGCCCATTTTCCTCTGCTTTGTATATGGGACACTGGCTCAGCAAGGCTTGATGAGCAGCGTGTAGGTCTGCATCTGGGATCCGAACCCATGAGCTCCATGCACAGGACAGGCTTCCCCACCCCCGTGATAAAGAATTACCTGGTAATTCAATATGTCAATAGTGCCAAAGTTGAGGAACTCTGATCTAGAGAAATCAATTAATAAAGTGTGAAAAGAGCTTAAACTGAACAAGTGAATAATCTATATCTATATAATGGAATATGTAGGATATAGTAATCCATAATCCACAAATTACCATTTTCAATGTAAAGAGCCCAAGGCCAGAAGCATCCCATGCATGTGGCATAGGACAAAACAGCAGACCAGCTCAGATCACTGCTTCAGATCCCTGGTTGTCACATGGCACCAGCTTGTTGGTGAGAAAGAACTGGAGGGCATTCTCAGAACCCTTGACAGATGGTTTGAGGTTTGTGGCCCATATTCATGGGTTAAAGACCTTGCTACTTATAATTCAGAATAGTTGGAACTTTGCATAATAAAGATTTTAGAGTTCAAAATGAGCAAGAGTTAGGTAAGTGGTTCATCTCAGCGAAGTTTATTTCTGCCTGAATGTGCCATGTGTTTCAGAGAAGTTAAGAAATTGGCTGAAATCAGTCCCAATGCTACAACATTCTGGAAATTGCTTTTCTTTTGAAGGTATGCCTGATTTCAGCTAGTTTGCTCGCCATGTGTTTCTTCTTCCTCCGATGTAATAAAGAGTTCTGATGATTTCAGCTTTTTGGTTGTTTGGATTTTAGCAAAGAGGTGTAACCATACTTGGATGTGAGGCATGACATATTTGAAGTTGTAGGATCAAAGGGTTTTGGGAATTTGGCTAAATATTTGGAACCCCTACCTACCTATTTCCACCTTTATGCCAGAGAGAAGCCCAGCGCGCTTATCGCTGAACTTCTTCACGAGTAACTGCAGGCAGTGTCCTTCTTTGGTTCCCAGAGATGGAAACCTCCTCCGCTCCTTCCCCACTCCCATGTCTCATCTGAAAACGATAATTCTTTGATCCTCCAGATCTGCAAGCCCTGCTCACCTTAACCTCTCCTTCTCAAAGCGCAACTGTGGCTTTGAGATTTAGATAAACGAAGTTTTCTTATTCGTGCATTAGCATTTTTATTTCCAGGCCACCTTGGGTTATTTCTTAAGCAGGCAGAAAGTGGCATTCCCTTAAATTCACAATCTTCAAAATTTAGGCAAAAATAAGGCTCCACTTAAGAAGCAAAAATGCATTGGTTAGTGATCGGGTGAAATAAAATGATCTTGTTATAGAAACCACTTAAGGAAGACCAGGATTGGTTTGCAAATACCGTGCTGCATCATTAAACCGCAGGAAGAAAAAAGGAAACCACATTACTTTACATAACTTTCGTACCTCATATAACCTCCCAGGACCTCCTCCTTTAGCCAGATTCATCATCTGCCTGTAAACCATAATAATTTTCCAGAGCAAAACACGTCTAGAAAAAGTTCCTATATTTTGGATAAAAATAAACATAACAAATTTATATTCTAGGTGATGGATGACTATGCTGAAAAGCAGGGAGAAGACCAGATCGAGTTGGAATATGTCACAAATACTCCAGTTCTCCTTCTGGGGACATGGGAGGATTTCGTTTTCCTACCCTTTTGAATTTAGACACAGCCGTGTGAAAATGGCTAATGAAATAGGAACAGAAGTGATGTGTGTCACTTCTAGTTTGCTTTGAGAGGAAGTGATAGTGGCATCATATTATGAGCTTGGATCTTTGAGTGACTCAGATAACCGGAGTCCTGAAGACCCAGCTTTGGATATGCAGCCTGAGATGTTAAGTCATAGAGATTGGGGTTTTTCATTACTTCGGCATGCCCTAGTCTAGCCTGACTAATTAACACATCACTTAATATCCGGTATCTTATTTTTGCTTTCTATGCCTTTTCTAAATACTGCTTATTTCCAACCTGACAAGAGAAAGGGAATTTAATAAACACACTTGAAAACATCCCAAAGAGAAAAATACATCTAAAGCACAGAGGGTAGTGTCAGGGAAGAAAAGAGTGATCATCTGACAACAGCCATTTTTACTGCCATTGTGTGTGTGTGTGTGTGTGTTTTGTTTTGTTTGAAGTATCACTTCACCGTGTTGAATATGGGAATTTGCTCCACTTTTGATCCATGCCAATTCAACATTGTTACCACAGAATAATTTTTAATGACCAATTTTTCCATGCCCTGATTTTGGTTGCAGCCAGTTTTCCACTATTTTTGATGTTTGCGATCCTTATTTGACTCTAGAATGGAGCCTATGAACTTGGAGGACACCTGCAGCGTCTGAGACTCTGCATCCAACTTTTCCATGTGCTTTTTTTCAATTCCCCCACTGTGCACCAACCACAGGTATGCAAGCGTGAAGACTGAACAGTCATCCAAAGGGAAAATTGGGTTGGTTGTGGCGATGTCTTAGTAGGAAATTGCTCCAGCCACCAGGAAATGTGTTGAACACATGACTATTGCTGGTGGTGGCAGATGTTCTACACCAGCTGACTATCAATAATTTGGAAGTTTAGCTATTTTTCTTTTTTGTTTCCACTGAGTTTGCAATTTTGTCAAAATGAAACATATACCTAATTTTTAAACATCAAACAATTCTACAGAGCCTGTAATGAAGAAGTATAATCCTCTACTCTAACCCTCCTGACCCCTGATTTACATGCTTGGATATCCACTTTAAAATCCATTCATTGTTTTTGTCCCTAGGTTTCTAAATAACCTGCTTCTTCTCTGTTGCTTGATTTTTCAGATTTAGATAGATGTATTGACTTCCCATTAAAGAACATGAAAACTTAGCTTTATTGCATTAACACCTTCCTGTGGACACACTTGCTCACATATACACAACATCAAAAAAAATTTGCTGTGTAACAAATCAGCCCAAAACATATTGGCTTAAAGTACCCATTGGTTTACTCACAGGTCTGTGAATCAGCAATTTGAACTGGACTGGGCTGGACTGGGCAATCCATCTGGTCTTGGCTGAGCTCATTCGTGCAGCTGTGGTTAGTTACTGGGTTGGCTAGGGGCTGGCTGGCCTAAGTGGCCCCAGCTGGCCTGGCTCTTCCACACGTCATGTGGTCTTTCACCCTCCAGCAGGCTAGACCAGGCTTGTTCACACAAAGGGTGGGCAGGGTTCCAGTGGTGCAAGTGGAAGCACGTGAAGCTTCTTGAGGTCCAGGCTGGGAACTGGCTCTCTGGTACTCCCACTGCATTCTCTCACTGGGCCAGTTGGATTCGAGGGGAGAAGAAATAGACTTCACCTCTTGACAGGAAAGGCTATAAAGTCACATGGAGAAGGACACAGGGAGAAGAGAATTGTGGCTATTTTTTCCATTTACCACACACAAACACTGTATCCACAAACCTGCACTTCCTGGGGCCGCCCTTCTCTTTATATAGCCATATCTTATTGTATATCATGTACCACCAATTGGAGTTAAACCAGCATTCAGTAGTTACCCTATTGTAATGACTGACATTTATTTACAATTAGTTTTCATAGTGAACTAGGGTTATATATTTTTTCTTATATTAGAACTTCTGCTCTAATCCTCAGAGTAAATAATTGTCTCATTTTGAGTTGTTTGCTTAGTTTTTCTATGGATTTACCACTAATTCGGCTTCAAACTTCTGCAGTAAGGATACATTTCCTAAGAACGAGAACAACAGATGACTTCTCAGTTTCTTCCCCGACCCTGGATTCATCCCCTAGAGCCCTGTGTCTTTCCATTCCCAGCAGCACTGGGTGTTCTTTGAGCCTGCTACATAGTAACCACTCTGACATTCCCCTGGCTACTTTCTTCTGTAGAGTATCTTGTTTCTTGGCTAATAGCGTCTTCTTTCTGAGTTTTCTCCTTATGTTGGAGGAGCATTTCCTCTAGTAGATTCCTGAAAAACTGCATGGGAGGCAACTTTTCGAGATTTTTTTAAATGCCTGAAAATGCTGCCCCACTTGCAGACTTGTGGGAATTCTAAGGTGGAAATTATTTTCTTCAGAATTGTTAAGGCATTGCTTCTCTACCTCCCAACGTTGTTTTTAAGACCTCCAAGACCATTCTGATGCCTGACCCTTTGCCCATAATCAGGTTTTCTTCTCTAGAAGTTTTTAGAATACTTCTTTCATTCACGTTGTAGGTGCATTGACTTATTCAATCTCACAGCTTTTCTACTGTATTCTGGGACTTCTGTTGGATATCCTTTACAAATACTCTAATTTTCTCATCTTATTTTTCTCTTATTTTAAAACTGTTTGCTGTACTTTTTTTTCACTTAAAAATTTTTTTTAAGGAAGATCAGCCCTGAGCTAACATCTACTGCCAATCCTCCTCCTTTTGCTGAGGAAGACTGGCCTTGAGCTAACATCCATGCCCATCTTCCTCTGCTTTATATGTGGGACGCCTACCACAGCATGGCTTGCCAAGCGGTGCCAAGTCCACACCTGGGATCTGAACTGGGAAACCCTGGGCCACTGAAGCGGAATGTGTGCACTTAACTGCTGAGCCACTGGGCCGGCCCCTGTTTGTTTTACTTTTATAAAGGCTTTTTCTTTCTTTCTTTCTTTTTTTTCCCAGCTGCTTGGTCAATGACTTTATTGTCTTTGCATGAAAAATCTTCATAGAAAATTGTGGTTTGGGTTAGCTCCCAGGGGCCTGCTCCTGAGCTCTGAGGAAGCTTGCCTTCTTCTGAGCTGTTCCGTCTTTCTCCTGAGCAAGAGATATTTTAGAATAGTTCCACCTCTTCTTTTTAACTTCTTAAGCTTCTTTTCATAGGGTGGATTCTCTTATATAGTAGTATGAGTTTTCTTGTATATCTCCATCATGTCTGGAGTTACGTTGTTCTTTATGTGTTAAGAGGATTGTTCCTTGTAAGCATCTTCATCCTCTTCCATCAGATAATGCACATCAACTGCAACGTCTGACCCAGGATGTGCTTCTGATGTACTTCTGCATTGACTTCCCTGCTTTCTTAATGCCAGCTAGGGAATCATTTGGTACTGTGAGGGATTGACAAGCCTCCATCCACAACTCCCCTCAAGGCCCCCAAAACTGTGTTTCCAGTAGTTGTTCTGGCGAGGCCTGCATTCAAATAGCAGGTGAAGGCACCAGGTGGACATCAATGCTTTCATCACTGTGTTTACCCCCGGTCATCTCCGCTTGGCCTTCGTAGATCTTGTCCATGCCAAACCTCTTGAGAAACCTGCAGGCCAGCAGCAGGCCAGTGCAATACGCTGCGGCATACTTTGTTAGGCCAAGCTTCACACCATATTTTGGGAGTTCATGAGCATAAACTGTGTGGATTATCATATCCTCTTCTATACGGGTGTAAGCAATCTGACAAATGATATCTCTGTTGGTTACGTGAACTATCATCCTATATTTGGATGTGTTGTACTTATTTTTGTCCTGAATTACCAAGTGTTTCCGAGCATAGTAATCAGTTTTACCCTCTCATTTTCTTCTAAATTTCATTTGGTGTCTCTTGAGGCAGGCTTTATTCTGAATAGCTTTAACAAACATGGGCTCATGTCCATGGCTTGCCACAGACCTCTTTTTTGGAGGTTTTTAAACTTTATTTCTCTATCTATTTAATATTTATTCTTTATATTTTTATTTTTTATTTATTTTTTTAAAGATGGGCACCCAAACTAACATTTGTTGCCAATCTTCTTTGTTTTTCTTCTTCTTCTCCCCAAAGCCCCTGAGTACACAGTTGTATATTCTAGTTGCAGGTTCTTCTGGTTATGCTGTGTGGGATGCCACCTCAGCATGGCCTGACAAGCAGTGCCATGTCCATGCCCAGGATTCGAACCAGCGAAACCCTGGGCGGCCGAAGTGGAGCGTGCAAATTTCACCACTTGGCCACGAGGCCAGCCCCCTCTTTATATTTTTAAATTCTCAGAGTTCTTTAAATCATCTGAATGTTCCTTTTTAAGACCATTCTGTTCTTGTTTCACGATGCACTATCTTCTCTTATTTTTATGAGAGTTTGCTTTCTTTTGTTTTACATTTTCTTCTGCCTCCTGCATGGTCTCTTCCCTCTGTGATGTTTATTAATTTTGGATTTGGCCTTTTATGTTAGATTTTTTAATTCCAATATCTGTCAGTCCTTGGCTGTCCATTTTCAAGAGAAGTCCTGAAACACTAAAGGCAGCCGAGAGAGTATAGGTTGGATTTGCAACTGCGGAGATTCACTGTGGGGTGATCTGGTGTTTTGTGGGGTCCCCCCAATAGTCGGTATCTGCATTAGTTTTCTATTGCAGCAATCACAAATTACCACAAACTTGGTGGCTTAAAGCAACAAAAATGTATTATCTTACAGTCTGGAGGGCAAAGGTCTGATACAGTCTTGCTGGGCTAAAATTAGGGTGTTGGCAGGGCTGCATTCCTTTCTGAAGACTCCAGGGAAGAATGTGTTTCCTTCCCTTTTCTAGCTTCTAGAAGCCACTTGTGTTCCTTGGGTTTTGGCCCTCTGCCTCCATCTTCAAAGCCAGTAAGAGTCAATCAAGTCCTTTCCACATCACATCACTCTGACCTCTTCTGCCTCTCTTTTCCACTTTTAAGGACCGTGGTGATTACACTGGGCCTGCCTGAACAACCCAGAACACTCTCCCGATGTCAAGGTCAGCTGATTAGCAACCTTAATTCCATCTGCAACCTTAATTCCCTTTTGCCGTGTAACCCAACACATTCACAGGTTTCAGGGATCAGGACATGGATGTTATTCTGCTGACCACAGTGTCTGCAGGTACTTTCTCGTGGGTGATCAGTTTAACCAAAGAGGAAGCCTCTTTTCTCCCACCAGTGCACGTGCAATCCTGGCTGCCAGCATCCTAGAAGTAAGAGGAAGATGGTGCTGGTGGTGCCTCTACTTGTTTTACAGATGCCCCTTTTTCCTTTGTCTCCACATGTCACGAGCGCTTTCAGCTATGCCCAGTGCCCTCTCATCCAGAACCTTCTCATTCAACCTCTTTTGAGAATAAACCTCCAGTCTTGTACTGGGTAGGGAAGCGATAGTCGCTGGCAGTGCAAGATACCGTGGGGAACCTAGATTAAATGACTCCTTAAACAGACTTTCAACCACCCCTCCTGGTTTCAGTCCTGCCCCTTCGGAGGCAGCTGGTGCCTCTATTGCTGAGACTCTCCAGGCCTCTGTGGCTCCGTTAGACCTGATTTTTGGCTTTATTTCTTACAGGCTCTTGCCATTCAGCTTTCTCCTGTCTAGTAAGTCAGTATTGCCTATCCATCTGCTCTCTGGCTTTCAAAATATTGCTATTTCCGCTTTTGTTCTCCTAATCCTTGTTGATTTGTGCTTTAGTCTCTTACTGTCATTTTAGTGGGACTTCGAGAAGGATTGGAGGTATAATCATGTTTTGTTTTGTTTTTAAATCTACCACGTTTAGTTAGAAGTTCCCATGGTTTATAAATTTTTAGGAGCACTAAGTAATTGTGAAACCAATTATATTCTTTGTATTCCGCATGACAATCAGTTCCTATTAGTTTTCATTAAACACCAGTGACAAGAGTTCAGAAATTTTTGTACTCCCTGTGAAGGAAAAAAAAAAAAAAAAAGAAATGGAGTGAGGGTGGCAATTACTAAGTGGCAATCTCAAAATAGTAATGTCAAAACAGCCTTATTTGCCTCGACCAGAATAGGTGCTCAATGGGGCATTTGTACGAATTATTACATGATGCCTAAAATGTACTTCAAGAATTGTGCAGGTCCAAGCTTTAATCCCAGTATCTCCAAGCACGGGCCCACGCATATTGAGTTGGTGCTGAATAAGTACTTGACGAATTCGTTAGTTGTTTTTACTGAGTTGTAGCTAGCAAAGCAAGCTCACTTCTTATTCTAAACGTCTGAAAGGAAATGTGACAAGTACTACTTTCTAATCAATTTCAGTGAAGGTAAAATATTGAATTCCTTGGAATGCATCAAATACAACTTTGATGTTTAATATACTGGTGATACTGTCATAGTAGATCAGATAAATTATGGAGAGAAGATGTGGATTTTATCATCTTTTAGTTATATTCTGTCATTAGCTCTCTTCCTCCCCCCAAAGCATGCTATTTCATTAATTGTTTTACTCTTTCTTGACAACTTCTGTGCGAGGAATGAAAGCTTGGCCAAATATGATTTTGACAATGCGATTGGGTGGGATGGCAACATCACCCAGCTGGAGGAGAGTGGTGGCTACCATCTCGGTTTCTGTCTCTTGACAAGTATTTACTGCCTCTTTTGGATGCCAGCAGTTTGCTCCACGTAAGAGGTGTTGGGAGCTAGCGCTGGGTTACCAGGGGCCTCCAGGCATCTAGCAGTTTGCTCAGACCAATGGCCAACACAGCAACTTGGCAGGCTCCAAATGAGGACTAGTTGGCTGCTCTCAGAAGCCTTCTCCCAGCCCTGGGTTAATGTCTCCATTGTCTGGGGCTTTGTCGACACCTGAGAGCGGCAGCTGCATCCAGCACCACCAGGACACAGAAACTTGGTTGCGTTAGCAAGGTCTACTTCTGCTCTGAAATGCTACTAATTAGCTGTTCGCACATGACATCTTCACATGCACACCTCAGTTCAGAGAACAGCCAGTTCAACCCGTGCATAAAAAGCTGACAACAAAAGTGAGAAAGGATGAATGGTTATGATACATTTTGTTCCTTCAGAGTAAAATAAATAAATAAATTACTTGATAAATTGTATATAGTAGTACTTTGTTGTACCATGTTTATGATTCCAAACATGGAACCTCATCTGGAATGCTGGGTGGGTGAAAAAACAGAAGAAGAGGAAAAAATATTTCTTTTTAATCTGTTCTGCAAAGATGTAAAAGGAATTGAAGAGATGCTTATTAAAACCTCAACTAGCTTTGTGACCTTGGGCACAATCTTTCTTCTCTTAGGACCTCAATTTTTCTCATTTATAAATGTGGGGATTGGATTATTTATATATTGAACTAAGAGATTTCTTTCCATGTCAAAAACCTGAGATTCTAAAACAGGCCACTTTCCTGAGGCACTGGGGACAAAATCCTATGAAAAAGCACATCTCCCATTATATAAGGATTTGTTATATCCGTCTCGGATTTAGCATCTTTATACACACACAGGTGTTAGAAACTTGTAATGAGTAAGGAATAGGAAAGATTCAGTAGAAAGAAACAGTATATCAGGGTTTTAAAAATAGCAATATTATTTTTAAAGAGCTCTGTGCTTTGGGAGATTGTCATCTAGTACCAAAGAAAACGTTTGTCGTATTTATTTTTGCCTTTCGTTATCCCAAGCACAACTTTGTACCTGTAAGTGCGACTGGTCCAGCTCTCGGCTCGTGGGAGTGGAGATCTGGAACCGCACGGGGAAGGCATTAGAGAATTGTCTTGAGCTGCACTTCTCAGGACACGAGGTGCTTTATCAGTATTATCATGCAAAATCTCATTTCTTGCAGTCAGAAAGACACACAACTTGAAACAATGTTTTTTTCACAGACATTTTGAAAGCTAAATTTCTCTATCGTGGGTAGTAGGTGAAAGCTCAATGTTTGATTACTCATGACCTTATGGTAAAGATGACTATTCCGTGCACTTCAGCCCAGCTTTCCAGGGCACAACCAATTTTCCAGATGGAGAGTCAGTTAAAAGGACAGATAAAGCAGGGTGCTGAGGAGAGAGAATTGGCCTTGGAGCCTTAAGGGAGCAGAACTCAAAGCTGAACTCTGTTATCAACTCACTACATGGGCGACTGAGGGTGAATCGCTTCCCTTTCTGGACCTTGGCTTCTCTACCCCCATGCAATGCCCATGTCACTGCATTCTTGGCAAGAATCTCCTTTGGGCAGTTTGCTTTGTGGAATAATGCCAGACTGGAATTTTTTGCTCTCTTCTTTCAAATTTCTGGGAATAGCTTAAATAAAGAGAGATAGGATGACTACAAAATTATTTTAATATGTTGATTACCATAGAGAAAAATTAATTCCATGGTTGAGAAATGAAGATACCATGCCACTAAATTCCACATCTCGCTTGTTTTGAGCCCAGCTAGTGATAGCCTAAAATGCCAGTATTTATTACATTCCAGCTTCCTTAACTTGGTGGTCCTCCTCTTGCTCACACTCCCATGCTCTGGTATTTCCTGCCCTTCTAGAATCTTCAAACTGCATTATGCGTTATGGACACTGATCCATTGTGGACGCCAAAGGGACCCTTCCATGATGAGTGGAAACCAACAGCACATAAGCTATTGACATTCTCTGCTCTCACCAAGGAGAATGGAACGGGTCCTGTAGCATACGATTTTGATCTTCTTCCTCTCCTTTTAATGATTTTTTCTTTTCATCCTGACAGAGCATCTATTTGGGTCTTGTTTGAGGGCTCTTTGTAATTCTCTAGGCCTTACTCTTTTCTATGGCTATATTGAATTAGGATTAGGTTTGGCTGTGAATGATGAAACCCTCAATAATAAAGACCTAAACGAGACAGAAGTCTTACTTCTCTTTCATGTAAAAGAAGTCTGGAGGCAGGTGGTCTAGAAGTGCATCGTCAGAAAGTCATCATAGATTCAGGCTCTTTCTATCTTGCTATACTGCCATTTTTAGCATAGGAATTCCACCTCATAGTCTCAGATGGTTGCTCAAGCTTCATCTATTACCTTGGCATCTCTCTCAGCTGAAAGGAGAAAGGGTCCAAAGAGGGCACCTTCTTACTTTAAAAACCATTTCTGGGAGTTATATATGGCATTTCTGCTTACATCTCATTGACTAGAACTTAGGCACATGGCCACACCTAGCTGCAAGAGAGGCTGGAACGATGTAGTCTTCATTTCAGGCAGTCATGGGCAGAGCTAGATGAGAGCATTGTGGGGGAAGATCACTAGGATCTGACCCAGATAAAATATTCTGGAGAGTTCTTTCACTATCAAATACCCATGACCTATTTCTCTGGAAAGGCTACGAGATTAAACTAGGAAACACTATCAGGAAGGATGATCCAAAGAGGACATAATATAGACAAAAGACAACCTCAAGATATATTAGACTGCTTCAATAATGTCTTAACACATCCATGCAGAATGTGTTAACCTATTAGAGTAATACAGGTGGCTGGTGGTAATGGGTTAACTAGAAAAATTTTCATGGATAAATTTTGTCCAAAATCAAAAAGATGGGAAAGATATAATTTTGTAGGGTAATGAGGAAGGCTGTTTCAGGAATGAGCAGAGTTGCTCTTCAGCAAATCCATGAATGGAAAGATGTTCTCTTCAGTGCCCTTCACTTCTAACCCCTATATGCTTTCCCTCCCTTTTAACACCTTCTCACAAGTAAATAATGGGATGTGCACATGTGTGCATGCACACACACACCTGTACACCAGGGTGCCCACTAACGCTTTCATGAACCATATTTAAGAAAAAAACTAAATCTGTTAAACTAATTAACTCATCTATTTAAGACTTGCTACACATTCCAGTAGTACTGTGCAAATTAAATTAAAATTAAAGTTCCCAGGGGTGAGTGTTGCTTCAAGTCTAGTCAATAAATGCCTTAGAGACTATTTCTGATAGAACTCTATTAGGATGAAAAAGAACACAATATATTTCTGCCCTCTAAGAGATTACACTCTGGTAGACAGAGAGCTATGCATATACCTTCCAGGAAAAATAAAAAATATGATATTTTATTCAAACTATTAGGACGGCACCGGGAAAGCAGAGTTTAATCTCAGCTTGAAAGGAGGATGGTGAGAAATGGGTAATATTTTATAGGTAGAATTGGACATGGATAAAAGAAGGGCATGTTGGGTGGAAGGACCAGCCTGAGAAGAACACAGAGGAGGAGGATGGTGAGCAGCCTGTGGCATCGAGGAGGGCATAGTGAGGCTTGCAGCTGAAAATGTAGCTTGAGACCTTATTATGAAGGGACTTGGAAACTTAATAATAAAAGAAATGGGCAATACAAGAAAGTTAGATGAGAAAGCACCCTGATCTAGGCTATTCTATAAGAAATGTCATTGGGAGAGAGTGCAAAGATTGGAGGTTGAAGACACAGGATCCAGGCAAACTTGGAGACTGGCTTAAGTCCAGACTAGAGTTAACAAAGACCTGAACAAAGTTAGTGGGACTTGAGAAGACAGAATGTATCTCTAATGGTGAAATTTCAAATGAAAATTAGGCGGGGGACTGGCCCAGCAGTGTAGTAGTTGGGTTCACACGCTCCACTTCAGTGGCCTGGGGTCTACCGGTTCTGATCCTGGCACACGCTGCTTATCAAGCCATGCTGTGGTAGGCATCCCACATATGAAGTGGAGGAAGATGGGCATGGATGTTAGCTCAGGGCCAATCTTCCTCAGCAAACAGAGGAGGATTGGTGGTGGATGTTAGCTCAGGGTTAATCTTCCTCAAAAAAAAAAAAATTAGGTGGGATACTTGGGTGTGGGGAGCCTTTCTAGAAACTTCTCAGGTAACACTACGTTAGGCCCCACATTTCCCAACGATTTGTATGACCCCTGAGCCCAAGCTCAGAGAGGCAGAGGGAGGGGAACCGGGGGAAACTTTGTAAACCAAAATGTAAGAAGAGAAACTGAATCACAGACTTTCAGAGGTGAAGGTGCCCTGGAGATCATCTATAATAATAAGGCTCATGTTATTTTACAGATGAAGAAACAGGTTTTGGGACAGAGTGGTGGCAAAAGAGATGTGGGACCTGCTCTCTCTAGCATTAGTGTCTTAGCAGGGGAAATGACATTAACTCTCCAAAAACACCATGTGGAAAGTAACAAGACACATGACAAACAGGGGGAAATATTTGCAACACATATCACAGTAAATGGCTAACCTCTAGAATAAAAAGCATGTAGACAATAGGAAGGAAAAGATTAAGCATCCAATAGGAAATGGGCAAGAAACATGGACAGACAATTCATACACATAACAACTACAAATGGTCCTTAAGCACATGAAAAGATACTCAACTGTACTCAAAGTAAGAAAGATGCACATTTAAACTGCACTGAGTACCATTTCTCACCTCCTAATCAAAAAGGTGGACAACGCTACTGAGGAAGCTCTGGAGAAATGCACACTCACGTTTTGTTGATGAAGGAGCAAAATGGTGCCGCCCATGGGGAGGGTAATGTGGTGATATCTACCAAAATTACCGCTGCCTTTATCCTTGGAGCCAGCAATCCTACTTGAGGGTGTTTACATAGAACCTGCACATGCATAAAATAATGTACAAGGCGCACATGTAGTTACTAATTGCAGCATTCATTGTAATAGCAAAAGATTGAAAACAACTTAACTGGCAGCACAAGGAACTGGTTTCATAAATAATACAAGAGCAACACAGTGGATTCTATGCAGCCATGAAAAGAGGGAGAGAAGTTCCTTATGTCTTGATAAGAATAAGCTACAAAGTATACTGTTAGGGAGGAAAAAGCATGGCGTAGAACATGTATAAAGTATGGTATCTCCTGTGTTAAAAAGGGGGAAAACAAGAAATATATCTGCATTTGTCCTTGCAAAAAAGAAATACTGGGAAGACAAATAACAAACCAATAAAAAAATGTTTCCCTCTACAGGGACAGGCATGGGGTAGATGAGCACAGGCGTCAAAGCTAGAGAGCTCAGTATATATCTCTTTATTTCATTTTGATTTTTTAACCAGGTAAACAAGTTAACAATTACAAAAATTAACTGCACTATAAAATTAAAAATGGCAACTGACAAATATTTACATGAGACATTCGTGGTATTATCATGGCCAGGAAACATTTGACCTAATCAGAGAGGTCAGGGAAGGCTTCCCGGAGGAAGCGGCTCTTGAAAGCTGAAGCACGAATAGGAGTTAATAGGTTCAAAGAGCAAAGAAGACTATTATCATCAGAGAAGGAAACCTCGGCAAAGGCCCTGTGATGGACAGGAAAACGGTGCTTATGAAGAACTGAAAGCAAGCTTTAGAGCAAAGCAAGCTGTGAGATGAGGCTGGACCAATGACAGCAGGCTAGACCACCTGGGGCTTGCAGGCCACGCTGAGAAATGCTTTTTTATCCTAAGAGCAATAAGAAGCTGTTGAAAGGTTTTAAGCAGGCAGACAGGAGGGGGTTTGTATTTTAATCAGAAGAATATTCACAGCCACCGAAGATTGTAAAGGACAGGTGTGGTGTGGTCACTGCACTTGTTCTTAGAAAGACCTGTCAGTCCCACTCGTCTCCCAAATTCACCTGTAAAACCACACGCCATGCTTGCTAACAACATCCCACATATCTCAGTTATGATCCGTCAGTTGCTATTTGCTAAAAACATTACACAAATTGCGCAAAGGATGAAGTTGTTATAGTCTGATTTACGTTCGAACTTATCTCCGTTTCTAGGCAACACCATTGCACTGGATAATGACGGCTCCGACCCTCAGAATCTTTCACAATCTGGTAAGTGAAATGGACGAGGGAACCAATTTCTGTGTGTTCAGACCAGTATCTCATCCTATTAGATCCAGCCTGGGAATAAAACCCATTTTTAATGCACCATTTGATAAGAACACTTAACCTCAGTATGTGTTGTAATTAGAGAGATAATTAGAACTTCACTAGAACCTCTTAAGACTAGGAATACATTTGAAATTCACCTAGAATGAAAATTGCATTATCTAAGACCAGCCCAAGGTATTTTTCTCCAACTTCACCTTGCCTCCCCCATCCCAAAGATTTTGTGGTCTAAGAGGTGCGAAAAGGTAAGAATTTTACAGGTAGTGCATATCACAGAAGGCTAATGGGTTCAGTCGAAAATTGCTTTACAGTTATTTGAAAAGGAAAAAAACCCAACTGATTTTGAAAACGAGCTTCAAGACGGAGTGTGAGTCATGTATGCAGAGAGAAGAAACTGCCCTTGCATGAATCCACTTGGAAAATGTTAATATATGCATAAGAAAATTGTGTTCCTTAATCTCTGAAGAAACACTTATCACTAAGAACCCTTTAATTCTTTTCCTGTGCTTGATTTATTAGCTTATGAAATTATGTTAATAACCTTCATGTTAACGGTTTGGGGGCTCCAATGACCTGATTTTAATAATGAAGTAATTTATGCAATAAATGCAATCAGCATCTATGAATCTCACTTAACAGAACATATTGGTGATTAGCCGGTGCTCAGACAAGTGACTGTCAGCATGGGGCTGCGCGTGTGCTTCTGCAGAGAAAACAGATCTCGCTGATGGGCTCGGGGGTGGGGGCTCCTGAAGGCAAGCGAGCTGAGCTGCAGCCCTTAGCTGCAAAAGCTGCTGCCAGAGAGGTTGAGACTGAATTTGAAATTAATTTACAAACTGTAAAATGAGCCTGATCTTTCAGTAATGTAGAGAAAGTGTGCACACGCAGTATATCCATGACAAGCAACATCCGTATCTTTGCTGGAGTGGAGTGACTTACTGGAAGGAAATTGGGGAGTACGGAAAACAGAAGATGAAGGAACAGCCAACAGCTTCCTGGGAGAGAGCAGAGGCCAGCAAGGGAGGCCTCAGAGGATGCGGAATGGGCACCTGGGAGAATGGAGGGTTTCCAATCCCGCCATCATAAAATCCACATCCTAGAATAACCTAGGGCTAGCATTACTTGAATTTGGCTTTTGAGAGTATTATGTTGAATTACCCTTTTTGCTTTGCTTTGTCTTGTTTTCTATTTTTTTCCAGTCCCTACGGATCCAAAGCTTAGAAACAACTAATTTACACCCTTATATACTCAACTTAGTGCAAAGACACACTTTAACCATGTTAGATAGGTACGATTTTTCTCCTTTCTTTCTTCACAGATCCCTAGAAACAAGTTTCCATTTCTTTCTCCTATGTTATTATTTAAATATTTCTCGTAGAAATTCTATCCCCCTCCCAACCAAAATCTACTAAACCGTTCTCTGAATTCCGTGGAATAAAGACAGTTGAGGTCATTACCCCCACTACTAACTACGAAAAAACCCAACTAGGGTTGAGGAGAGCAGGCCACTGTGCAAAACCTGCGTTTCCAGCAGCATCCAGATACCACAGTAGGAACATCCCAGAATCCTTGATCTTCACCCTCAACACTGATATTCCACAAGATATTTTTTTAAGTGTTCAAAAACACTACTGGAGTACTTGACAGAATACTCTACCTCCCCTTAAGAAAGTTTTAGGGGCTGACCTGGTGGTATAGCAGTTAAGTTCACACTCTCTGCTTCGGTGGCCTGGGGTTCCCCAGTTCTGATCCAGGGTGTGGACCTAAGCAGCACTTATCAAGCCATGCTGTGGGGGTGTCCCACATGTGAAATAGAGGAAGATGAGCACAGATGTTAGCTCAGGGCCAATCTTCCTCAGCAAAAAGAGAAGGATTGGCAGTGGATGTTAGCTCAGGGCTAATCTTCCTCAAAAAAAAGAAAGAAAAGTTAGTTTTACATCAAATACGCTTTTGGTGTAATGTTAAGTGAAAAAAGCCAAAATATTAAATTAGCTAACCTCTAAACTGTGATGCACTAAAGACAACATTGGCTTCAAAATCAGAGTCCTTGGGTTCCTAACTTGGCCTCCACCTCTCACTACTTGTGGAATTGGTCAAGGTACTTGACTCTTTAAGAGACATTTACATTTATTCCTATTTTACTATATTTTAACGAGTGGGCATTAATTTTATAATAAAATCAGAAAGTGCATAATTTGGGAAAAGATATACAGACTATACCTTGCAAGAATGTAGAATTTTAATTTTCGATCTCAGCTGTAAATTGGCATTGTATTGGCTATGTTAGAAATGAGGGTCATCTTAACTCTCATGCCTCACACGAAATTTAACCAAAACTCTGCTCTTTCTTTGGACTTACATAGAGTTGATCATAATTTTACCATACCATGAAGCATGAAGTAAAATGCCTGTGAGAAGTTTCATGCGCAATCTGGAATGAGAACTGCTATACAGAATTCCATAATTCAAAAAATTACAAGTGGTGATAACGGCTTGCATGTTGCAGCACCTGAAGATTTCAAATCTCTACTCACAGGTTGTCAAGCCTAGTACTGGGTAAGTGCTGAAGGTTATTCAACACCACCATCTCATTAATCCCCACTACGGAGAGGCAACTAGAAATGTTGTTCCATTTCACAACTAGAAACATCTGCTGAGAAACCTCATACCTTCTTTGCCTGCGTCTCCAAGCACTAAATCTGCATTCTTAGTCCACTGTAATAATCACTGTGTGGTCATGTTTTCATCCATCAGGATTCTCACCAAATACAGATTTAACCTGTGATATAACAAGTAAATTAATTAATAAAATTGCAAGTACACTGTCTCTTTGCAAAAGAGAAAACTCATCAAGTTATCTAAGCGATTTTCCTCATGCAGAATTTTGAGGAATTTTTTTCACTTAGCCAGAAAACATTGGAAAAAGAAAGACTTTTCCCAAGATCAAAGTGGGAAGTAGAGATCTGAGCTAACTTCCTTTGACTTGAAGCAGTGGCGTCCAAGATGCACAGCTATTGCCGTTGAGTTTTGGTGGAATTCCATGGCTTATAATATTTTTTCTAAATTCTCACCGCTATCGCTTTAGGTGGCTTTCCCCTCACCTGTTTGAGCTCTCAGACTCACAGAGACACTTTCTCCCACTTTTGTGGCAAATACTGTACCTTGCAAAGAAGGAAGAAAAAAGTGATGCGTGTAACAGCAGTCGGGTTGGAACGGGCCGTCCCTGGCTATTCCTTTCATCCACTTTCAGAGTTCCTGATTCTGCACAACCCTCCCCCTCATTGTGGGGGCTAATCTCTTCCACTTTGTTTCCACCCTCCTCTCTATTTTGCTCCAGGCATTCTCTACCCTTCAGGTACAGTGGCCGGGTTCAGGTACAGTGGCCGGGTTATAGCCGCTTCACCCATGTTGAGGGGCTGTTTAAATTAGTCATGCGTCGCTTAACAACAGGGATATGTTCCGAGAAATGCATTTTTAGGCAATTTCATCATTGTGCAAACATTGCAGAGTGTACTCACACAAAGCTAGATGGTATAGTCTATTACACGCCTAGGCTACATGGTACTAATCCTATGGGACCACTGTCACGTGTGCAGTCTATCACTGACTAAAACATCATTACGTGGCGCATGACTGTGTTCTTTGGGTGGAAGAAACGGATGCTATTTCTAACCCTATGGTGTAGAGATATCCATCACGTTAAGAGATATTGCGCTTCCTATTGCTTTGATGGGTATAGTAACCAACTGGTTCTTTTCTTCTAAGAGTAATTGGTTCTGCTCCTGATAACTCAGGGACTTCTCATACCTTCTGATTTCATGATTCAAAACATGCTCTTTCTTTCACTCTTAATTAGAGCATTTCTTGTATTACTCACTGCTGCTGGGTAATTTAAACCAGCCATTATGTCAAAGGATATAAAATTAATTAAAAAAATTAAAATCAATCCTTTAAATTTTATCTCCATATTTTTTTAAAGGAATATACCACACTTGATCCCACTGAGACCAGGGAGACAATACAAAGTCCCTCGGAACTTGTGCTTCCCTTGTTCTCTCCGGCTTTACTGTCCTCTTTTTGGCAGTGCAAAAACTCTGATTTGTTTTGTATTTAAACTCACTTTACGAAATGAATGGGTAACAGAAAAGAGACTTCCTTTTGCTAACATAACTATTCCTGGGATAAATGAACATGTTTTTCCATCAATGGCCAGAAACAAATTAGCTTTAAAATCTCAATGTCTCTATATAATGGAGAACCACAGTACTGTGGTTGAAAGTGTCGATTCTGGAGCCAGAATAACTCAGATATGAATCTTGCCGCTCTTGTCACAGCTGTGCCACCTCGGGCAACAACCTGACCTCTCTGAAGCTCAATTTTCTCATCTTTAAAATGGGGATAATAATAATGCCTAACATTTTTGACTGTAGCAAAGACTAACTGAATTTACACATATAAAGCTCTTAGAACAGTGTCTGGCATGGAGCAAATGCTCAATTATTGTGATCGATTATTTGTGTGATAATGATGCACCCACTCAGTCCCATTAGTGAAAGGCTGTTCACCCACTGTGACTTGAGGACAGATTCTGAGACTCTTCAGGTAGGATCAGGAACAAAGAAAATGTTTGCCTCTCACTTCCTCTCTAAAACACTTTCTTCTTTACTATTCAAAAATTCTTTTGATTCAGCACAATCTTGAAAAGATACTTATCAAGATAATAGTTCAAGGGAGTAGATGTTTCAAATATGATAATTGGAGTCAACCAAATAAGCATTTGACTCATAATGTTTAAAACTCTTAACAACTTTGGTTTAAGCCCTATCTAATGGAAAACAATCAAAATGGTGGCTCTGTCAGCCTCTCCCCAGAAACAAAAAGTCATCAGAAGCCGGAGGAAGCTAAGATATTTGCCTTTCCCCTGCAAGAATTTCTCATCTCACATATAAAGTACAGATTGCATCAAGCTTTAGGGAAATTAAGATATGGCTTGTGGAAGGAATTAAAAATTATTCATCCAAAGCAGTTTTGCAATGCTCTATGTGGGGGGACAAAAAGATCACTGTTTCTCTTACTTTCACCCCATCAAGATTATCTTCCAATCTGACATTTCTTAATCCGAGTTTATTTTCCAGGTCATTAACTTGATTTCTCAATGTTTTGCAGTCTTTAAAATTCTCAGTTAAAACAGCATCATCAACATCAATCATCTTTTTCACTTCTTCCTTATTTTTTTCTTTTCTTCCGCTATCTTTGTTTGCTTCTTTAATCCTTTTTTTGAATAGTCTCTGATGTTTCTCTGCATCAGCCTGTTAAAAGGAAAACCATAGGCCCGAAATGGCCTCCTTCGCATTAAAAGCCTATAATATAAAACCCAGATTTGATACCTGATCTAATTGCAATTTCAAACTCTCCTAGAAACATAATCGTAAGGGGCCAGTCTGAAATTGTCTGGTCATCGCTAGTGAGGTCCTCTGTCTTGTGGGCCTTCTCTTTCCCTCAGGGGAAGAAGAGGAATTTGCGTGATAAAACACTTACTGTTCCCTTCCCACAAAAGGAGATGTCCTGGCCCCTAGATAATCCTTTATTTTCTTTTGCTGATAATTCCCCTGCCCCACTCTTCCTCCTATAAAAACCCTCCATTTTGTACAACCCCTTGGGGCGCCCTTCTAGTTGCTAGACGGGATGCTGCCCGATTCATGAATCATCTAATAAAGCCAATTAGAGCTTCAAATCTACTTGGTTGGATTTTGTTTTTTAACAAACCCAAGGTAATCCAACTTAATAAATCAATGTTGAGTTTCCCAAGGGAGACAAATGAAAAAGCAGGCAGGCCTATATCCTGGAGTGTGGAAACCAAAACAATAGCCAAATGGAAGCATATGTTTTTCTTTGCAGTATTTTTCCTGAAAAACAACAAACCAGGCTACCAACCAAATAGATAACATTACAAATGAAAAGCAGATCTAAGTGCATCGTGCCTCTGAAATAGCACATAAAACACTGACCAGCTTAAACTAGTTTTGCTTCCTTAAAACAGGTTATTGATTAATCTAACCTTGTTCAATAACAGAGATAGCACTGCGCATGTGCCAGGTAGAAACCCACAGCTCCAGGATGACCCCAGAACCAAGAATCTTCAGAAATGTTGCTACCAGAGCCCTTTATGAAGTGAGAAGTCCTTTAATAGGAAAATCCAGCTTCCAGCAGTCCGAATAACTCGATTACCGTATATGGACTGATTCGAGACTAGCCAATCAGCTTCTGCCCCTAACTCCTTAAATTTCATCCTGAACCCTGTATCAAGGAGACAGAGTTGAGAACTGTGCCTTCTGTCTCCTTGCTGGTTGACTTCACAATAAAGCTTATCTTTTCTCAAAAGCCAGGGCCATAATATTGGCTTCTATGTGCATCAAGCAGTGGGCCCTTGCTTGGTAACACCACCAACAGACAGCTGCTCGCCAACCCAACTTCTCTTTTAGCTGTGCCTCAATGTTTTAGAGCTCAGCCATGCAGATGTTTCTTTCACCATTGAACATGCTCTGTTCTGGTTATAAATATAGAGCGCTTCTCTTTATCTCTGTTTTAAGGAAATCAGATTTCCCAGAATACTGGAACCCCTAGGTGAGCTAGGATTTAAATTCAGAGGAAAGAAAAATTAGAAGAAGAGGCGAATTCCAGAAACTTTACTGACTCATTATCTGAAATATAAATTAAATTAGTTCAAGCGAATGTATTTAAGTCTTAATGTTACAACTTAATAGTTTTATCGCCCAGAGCCACAAGTTGAGGGCATATGTGCACATTTGTTTAATTAATATGTCTGGGTAGATATAAAACTTTGGCCACCTAGCCAAGAATAGGCTTACTGGGATTTTCTTTAAGACACTCTCAACTCTGAGTTATTGTCTGGTGTCAGGGCAGCCCTGAGTATCTAACACTCAATTGGAAGTTTGGTGACTGTTTCTCGAAGACCATTCCAAAGCATTTCCATTGCTTTCCAAAACAGAATAGCTGCTTTCCTCTGCTATGTATCCTGAGGTTTGATCCCCATTCTTCAACCATTCAAAAGCTCCCTTTCCACATAGAATCCTTCATAAATATTGCTGTGGTGTGTTTAGGCATTTCAGGCTTGAGCTGATGAGATGTATATAAAAGATCTGGGTAGAAATAGAAGGGTGGGTTAAGTTAAAAAATATCTCTGTAAGGTTTTTGTTTGTTTGTCTTTAAATCCAGAACACATTTGTTTTTTCTTTTTTCTTTTTGGCGAGGAAGATTTGCCCTGAGCTAACATCTGTTGCTAATCCTCTTCTTTTTTTTCGCTTGAGGAAGATCAGCCCTGACTCAATATCTGGGGCAATCTTCCTCTATTTTGTGTGTGGAATGGCTCAACACCATTGCTGATGAGTGGAGTAGGTCTGTACCTGGGATCGAGGCCTGCAAACCCCGGCTGCCAGTGTGGAGCACGTGGAACTTTAACCACTAGGCATTGAGGCTGTCCCCTGTTTTTTCTTAAAAATAGAATTCTTTAGGTGGTTAGGTTTCCAGACCTGCATCTGAAAATTTATTTAAACATTAAAGCAGTTGAACTAGAGTGTTAACATCATTTCCCATTGTTTCTTTGGGAAAAACAATGAAATAGTCCTAACGGATTTGGGAAGCAGCGTGAGAATTCTGCCTTAGACACAGTCCCAGTCTTCAGAACTGAATTTCTTTTACATGTCTCTGCTCTTTTTCCACCCAAACATAGCTGAGTTTCCTCTTCCCCTTTTCTTTTTTCCTCTTTCCCAGGAAGTGAGAGTGGATTTCTTCTTCCCTTTCATGCTTCGCCGAACAACAGGACCCTCAGAGAGTACTGCCCAGGAGCCACGACAGTGAATCCAATGGTGGACAGTGACAAGAAGGATCAAGAGAGAATCTTCTCATGGCCCATTCCTAAACAGGGAATGTCCCATGTCAGCTGTATAGTCCTGGGGACCACTGGTGATAAAGGGTATCCATGGCAAAACTACGCAGACAGTGAAAAGCCCAGTGGTTGTCAGGGATGTGGGGAGAGAGAGATGGATAGAGAGAGCACAGAGGATTGTTAGAGTAGTGAAAATACTCTGTATGATATTATAATGGTGGATACGTCATTGTACATTTATTCAAACTCACAGAATGTACAATGCCAACAGTGAACACTAATGTAAACTATGGACTTTGGGTGATAATGATGTATCAGCGTAGGTTCATCAGTTGAAACAAATGTACCACTCTGGTGGGGGATGCTGATCATGAAGGAGGCTGTGGGTGTGTGGGGGCAGGGAGCGTATGGGAAATTTCTGTACATTCCTCTCCATTTTGCTGTGGGCCTTAAACTGCTTTAAAAATAACAATAAGAAAGTCTTAATTTTAAAAGAAAAGGGAAAAAAAGAAATACAGTGGAGCAATCCTGAAAAAAAAATAGCCACTAATATTGTAAAATAACTTACCATTTACAAAACATACTCATACTGATCACTACATTTGATGCTCACGTTAACCTTGCAGATTAGATATGATTCCACCCCCATTTCACAAGAAGGTAACTAAAGCTCCAAGAGGGCAAGTGACTTAAACAAGGTCACTTGGTTCATAAGTGGCAGAACTAGGATTCTAAATTTTTTTCACTTTACAATATAAACTCAGTCTTTAAGGTGCAATTGTCATCAATTATACCTCAATAGAGCTGAAAAAATGCAATTGTCTTAGAAGCATAAGTAGAGAAATGCAGTATAAACTTCTTTTCACTATTAATAATCAACTTACTGTTATACATTTAAGTAAAACAAAGCAACTCAAACTAAATATGTTTTTCCTGTTATTTTTTTTTAAAGCATCCTATGTTTTAACGCTTATTATTCTGTTTTAGTGATTTAAATGTTAAGGGCCTAAAAATTTGAAAAGCACTTCTAACAGTATATAAAATAAAAATTTATCACAGGAAGTCCAAGAATGACTGAACATTAGAAATTTAATCAACATAATTTATTCCATTAATAAATTAAGGGTAAAATATAGGATTATGCCAATCTATGATAAAAGAGTAATTGATACAATTCAGTAGGCATTTACAGTGAAATCTCTAAGTAAAATAAAAACAGAAGAGAATTCATAAACAAGATAGAGTATTTATCAAAAACTAACAAATAGTGAAATACTAAAGAAATTCCTGTTAAAATCAGAAACAAGATAGAGCTGCTTATTAGTACCACTATTATTCAAAAAGTGTTTTGGAAGCAACTAGAATTGGTGGGAATATGGTCAGAAAAAAGGAGGGAGCTACACAGAACTGAGGCCCAAGATCTCTGCATGAAGATTACTGAGAAGCACTCAAACAGGGCCTGACTCTGTGAATCCTGCTGCTGGGAGGCTGAGAGCTGACCAGCAGTAGTACAGATCACATAGAGTTTGGAGACATTGGAATTGTGGCTCAGCTAGAGTGGAGAACCCTCACTGAAAACATAAGGCTTTAGATTGAGACCGTAGAAAAGCCACGTCTTATGAGTAAAATCTATGTCATAGTACTCAGTACTAGGACTTGACAAAAATGGTAATAGATTACCCTAAGAAAGCCTAAAACAAAGTCTGACTGGAACAAGATCTACCAATTATGTAACCACCTACCAAAACAAACCTCAACACCCTTTAAAGGAAGACAACATAATCAATTCTCCGTACAGTATATCATCTACAATGTCTAGCATGCAGTAAAAAATTACTGGACCTGCAAAGAAGCAGATGGTATCATCCCTAATCAAGGGGAAAAAAGTGAAAACAGACCCTGAAATGACTCAGATGTTAGGATCAGCCGATGAGGATTTTAAAACATCTATTATAAAGATGCTTAAGGATATGAAATAAAACATGAATAATGTGAAGTAAGAGATGGGCAATCTCAGCCAAATATAAAAACTATAGAAAAAGAACCAACAGAAATTCTAAGCTGAAAAATACAAAATCTGAAATAAAAGATTTCCTGCATAAGCTTAACAGCAGATTGGACACTACAGAATAAAGTGTCAATGACCTTGAAGATAGCTCAATAGAAATTTTCCAAATTGATTCACACAGAGAAAGTAGATTGAAATAAAAATAAACAAAGCCTCAGTGATATGTGGGACCATGTAAAGTGATCTAACATAGTGTAAATGGAGATAAAGAGGGAGAGGAGAGAGAATAGGAAAAAAATTTAAGCAATGGTAGCTAAGAATTTTTCACAATTTATGAAAAACATCCATCATCAAGAAAATCATACATAGGCATATCATAGTCAAAGTACTGAAAATCAAAGATAAAATTGTAAAGCAATCAGAGGGAAAAGAAAGATACATTGTGTATCAGGGGACAAAGATAAGAATAATGAATGACTACTACTCATGGAAAACAATGAAGGTCAGAAAACAATGAAATGATACCTATAAAACACAGAGAGAAAACTGTCAACCTAGAATGCTACAGCCAGTGAAAATATCCTTCAATAAAAGAGGTTTAAATAAATTTCAGGATAAAAGAAAGCTGAGAGAATTTATAACCAGCAGACCCCCACTTAAGAAATGCTAAAGGAAGTTCTTCAGACTGAAGGCAAATAATAATAAAGGGAAACTCACTTAGTCACACAGAGAGAAATCAATACCACCAGTCACAGTAAATACGTGGGTAAATAAAAAAACACCTGCCTTTTAAAACTTTTTAAATTTCTTTTAAAGAAAATTGACTAACTATAATAACATTGTGCTATGGATTATATAACACATAGAAGTAAAATATATGACAACTTATAAAGGATGGAGTGGGGGCATATGGAATTATACTATTACAAATTCTCATATTTTACATGAAACAGCACAATATTAATTTAAGTGGACTGTGATAAATTAAGAATGCATAATATAAACCTAGAGCAACATTAAAAAAAAAACCAGAGTAATACCTAAAAAGTCAATGGAAGTTCAACAAATGTTGCTGTCACAATTGGATATTCATATGCCAAAAAATGAACTTCAATCAATACTTTGCACCATGTACAAAAATTAACTCAAACTGTATCATAGACCTAAATATAAAACCCCAAACTCTAAAACTTACAGAAGAAAACATACGAGAAAATTTCTGTGACCTTGGGTAAGGCAAAAGCTTTTTAGATACAACAACAAAAGCAAGATCCATAAAAAACAAATCACTAAATTAGACTTAATCAGAATTAGAATCTTCTGCTATTTACAAGAAGAAAATGAAGAGGATAAAAAGGCCAGCTAAAATTGGGAGAAAATATTTGCAAATCGTATATCTGATAAAAGAATTGCATCCAGAAAATATAAAGAACTCTCAAAATTTGATAATAAGAAAAGAAGAATCCAATTTTTTAGAATGGTCAAAAGATTTAAACAGTCACTAAACCAAAGAAGATATACAGATGGAAAATAAGAAGATAAAAAACTCAATCTTAGTCATTAGGGAAATGCAAATTAAAGCCACAGTGAGAAGCCACCAAATATCTATTAGAATTGCTAAAATTACAATGACAATATCAGTGTTAGTGAAGATATGGAGCAACTGAGACATTCATACACTGCTGATGGCAATATAAAATGATACAGTCACTTGGGAAAATAGTTCAACAGTTTATTAAAATGTTAAGCCTATCATAGGATCCAGCCATTCCACTACCAGATATTAACCCAAGAGAAAAGAAAGCAGGCAGCAGTACAAAGACTTGTACACAAATTTTCATAGAAATTTTCTTTGTAATAGTCAAAAACTGAACACAATCCAAATGTACATCAGTAGAAGAATGGATAAACAAATGGAATACTTCTCAGTAATAGAAAGGAATGAACTACTGCTATGCTCAACAACAAAGAGAAATTAAAATTAATTATGCTATTGAAAGAAACCAGATAAAAGAGAATATAGAGTACATTTCATTTGTATAAAATTCTTAAAAACTCCAAACTAATGTATCATGACAGAAAGCAGATCTGTAGTCATTGCATGGGGCTTAAAAAAAAGAGGGAGAAGAAATGAGGAAAAAAGATTACAAAGGAGTATTGAGGAAACTTTTGGGAGTGATGGAAATGTTTATTATCTTGGTTATGGTAATGGTTTCACAAGTATATACGTATGACAAAACTTAAATTGTACACTTTAAATATGTGTAGTTTATTTTATGTCAACTATGCCTTAATAAAGCTTTTTTTTGAAAAAATCAATAGATGAAATAAAACAGAATACTAAAAAATATTTTATTAACTTAAAAGAAAACAGGAAAGGAGAAGTGAAAATCAAACATTTCTACTAATCAAAATATACCATTAAGAAAATACAAAGGCAAGAATAGGAGAAAATCACAGAATAGGAGAAAGTTTTTCAATACTTATTTATATGACAAGGGGTTTGAATCCAGAATACATAACATGTCCTAAAAGAAAACTCATTTTTGAATGGGCAAAATACTTAAATAGACACTTCACCAAAGTAGACTAAAATGGTCAAAAAAACATATGAAAGGGTGCTCAATGTTCCTAGTCAACAAAATTGCAAATTAAAACCACAATAAGAAACCACTTCATTTCCACTAAAAAGATTACAGTTAAAAAGACAACATCAAATGTTGGCAAGAATGTGCAGCAATTGGCACTCTCATATATTGCTGGGAATATAAAATGGCACAACTACTATGAAAAAAGTTTGTCAGTTTCTTATAAAGTTAAAAATGGACATCCCTATGACTCTGCACTTCCATTCTAGGTAGTTAACTCAAGAAAATAAAAACATATATCCACAAAAAGACTGGCACAAGAGTGTTCATCACCACTTTATTCATAATAATCCCTCTAAAGTCCACCAACAGGAGAATGGATCAAGTAATTGGGGTATATTCATACAATTGAATATTACTAAGCAACATAAAGAAAAAACCTACCAAAACATGCAACAACACAGTTAAATCTTAAACTCATTATGTTGTGCTAAAGAAGTCAGACATAGAAGACTGCATGCCATATGATTTCATTTAAATGACATTTAAGAACAGGCAAAAATAATCTACTGTGATAGAACAGGATTCGCTTCTTGAATGGCAATTGACTGCAATGTGGCACAAACAAAGTTTTTAGGGTGATAAAAATGTACATTTTTATTGGGATATTGTTTACACAGGTGTGTATGTTAAAAGTCATTGGACTTACACTTATTAACTGTACATTTTACTCTATATAAATTTTGCCTAAATTAAAAGTAAAACAAGAAAATCATAACAAATTAGTGAATTCAAAGTTTGAGTAGAAATTTAAAGGAGTTGGTGTTAAGATGGCAGCACAGGTGGACTCTGAACTCACCTCCTCTCACAGACACAAGCAATTTACAACTACTCTTGGAACAATTACCACTGAGAGAGAACTGAAAACTGGATAAAAAGAATCCCCGCAACAAGGGACTGTCCTGACTGAGGTGGAAGAGGCAGAAATTCATTTCTGGAGAGAAAAAAAGCCACCTTTGCAAACTGCAGCACTTTACGGTCAGCTGGGAGCATCCTAAGGTACACAGCCTTCCTGGAGGAGTGGGGGACCTGAGTGGGGGAGCATTGCCACTATAAGCAGCTTTTGGACTCAACACAACTGAGACGAGTGTCATAATATCTGGCTTTGCAGGCTACTAACAACAATGGGGAATACTCCCAGAAAAGCTGTTGGACACAAGGGGAACAAACCAGCCCTTAAAGGGCCCACACACAAATTCACCCAGTTTTGGAAAGCAACCTAAAATCACCAGAGAGAAAGGAGCACAGTCCTTCAGTGAAAAGAGACTCACATGATAGGCTCTGGGTGAGTGTTAGTGAGAGGTGAGACCTCTTGAGGGACTGAGACATTGGCAGCAGCCATTATTGTGACCTAGAACAGGTGTGCTGACACGGACACTGGCAGATGCCATTGGAGTTCTTCCCCTGGCCTGTTAGCCCAGGGTCTGCCCCACTCACTAGAGCACAGGATTAATCCAACTCAGCCAGGGCAGGCAGCCTGCTCTAGGGACTGGCATCACTCAAGAGCAAGCCGTTGGGCATGCATAGGCTGGGTGCCTGGATCCTCTGCAGCTGAGAAGGTGGGTCCACCTCAGTGGGGTAGGGTATGTGTGAGGAGCAGGTGGAGTGTGTGGGGCATTGGTGGAGTGTGTGGGGCCTCTGTGGTGGGGTGACTGGGTCCACTTCAGGGGGTTGGGGTACATGCATGGGGCAGGACTGTGTTGACGGTATGTGTGGCCCTGTAGGTTGGTGAGGCTTGTCAGCTGCAGAAGACTTGTGCTTCTCAAACAGCCACCAAGGGGATCAGTCACATGATGCAAAGCCTGAAACAATTGGGTGCTCCCATGCCTGGGACCAGCCCCGCTCAGCTGCAATCCTGATGGAGGAGACACCGGCCTTGCAGGCTGGAGACCTACAGCAATTGTAAGCCCCTGAACCTAGTAACCAGCCTTGCTGGGGGCCTACTCACTTAACAGAAAAATTGCAACAGGAATGTGCCATTAGACCTTGCAGCCAACTGTGCTGGGGCTCCCCACACCTGATTAAGTGACTGAAGTGTCCATAGCAGCCATACGCAGCTGATCATTACAACCATCTAACCAGGGGGACGGCCTAGCCTCTATGGGCACCTGCAGCAAGAGAAACCCTGCCACAATAGAAGGACACATGTAGCCCACACAGAGGACACCCCAGGAACATTTGGAACTGGTGATGAGAGGGAAGCACACTGCTGTGCCTCATAAAGCATCTCTTACGTAAAGTCACCTCTACAAGATCAGGAGATATAGCCGACCCACCTAATACATAGATATAAACACAGAGAAAGAGGAAAAGTGAGGAGGCAAAGGAATATGTTCCAAGTGAGGGAAGAGGACAAAACCCCAGAAAAAGAACTAAATGAAACAGAAATAAACAATCTACCTGACAAAGAGTTCAAATAACAAGCCATAAAGATGCTCACTGATCTTGGGAGAAGAATGGATGAACTCAATGAGAACTTCAGCAAAGAACTAGAAAATAAAAAGAACCAATCAGAAAGGAAGAATACAATATTGGAAATGAAAAATTCACCAGAGGGACTCGATAGCAGAGTAGATGATACAGAAGAACGGATCAGCAAGACTGGATGAAAGACTAGAGGAAATCAGCCAAGCTGAACAGATGAAAGAAAAAGGAATTAAAAAGAATGAGAACAGGGGCTGGCCCCATGGCCGAGTGGTTAAGTTCATGAGCTCTGCTACAGTGGCCCAGGGTTTCTCTGGTTCGGATCCTGAGCGTGGACATGGCACCACTTATCAGGCCATGTTGAGGCTGCATCCCACGTACTACAACTAGAAGGACCCACAGCTGAAATATACAACTATATACTGGGGCGATTTGGGGAGAAAAAAGCAGAAAGAAAAAAAAGAAAAAAAGAAGATTGGCAACAGTTGTTAGCTCAGGTGCCAATCCTTAAAAAAAAAAAGAATGAGAGCAGTCTAAGGGACTTCTGGGACAACATCAAGCACACTAACATCTGTATTATAGGTGTCTCAGAAGGAAAAGAGAAAGAGAAAGGAGCAGAAAATCTATCTGAAGAAATAATAACTGAAACTGTCCTAACAAAGGAAGGAAACAGACATCCAGGTACAGGAAGCACAGAGAGCACCAAACAAGATAAACCCAAAGAGACCCACACCAAGACACATTATAATTAAACATCAAGTGTCAAAGATAAAGAGAGAATCCTAAAACCTGCAAGAGAAAGGCAACAAGTTACATACAAAGGAAACCCCATAAGGCTATCAGCTGACTTCTCACCAGAAACTTTACAGGCTAGAAGGGAATGGGATGATATATTTAAAGTGCTGAAAGGAAAAAACCCAGAGTCAAGAGTACTCTATCTAGCAAGGTTATCATTCAGAATGGATGGGGAGATCTCAGAAGGAGAGATAAAAAGTTTCCCAGACAAGCAAAAACTAAAGTTTATCACCAAGAAACCAGTCTTACAAGAAATGCTAAAGGGACTTATTTAAGCGGGAAAGAGAAGACTACAAACAGAAATAAGAAATTTATTTTTTTTAAAAAAGCAATAAAATCACTGGTAAAGGCAAAAATACGGTAAAGGCAAAAATACAGTAAAGGTAGCAGATCAACCACCTATGAAGATAATATGAAGGTCAAAAGACAAAAGTACTAAAATTACCTATTTCCATGATAAGAGGGTAATGGATACACACACGCGGACAAAAGAGGTTAGATTTCATATCAAAAACATAAATGGTGGAGGAAGGGAGTAAAAGAGTAGAGTTTTTAGCATGAGGTCAGACTAAAGAGAACATCAACTTAATAGAGATTACTATATACGTAGGTTCTCATATATGAACTTCATGATAATCACAAACCAGAAACCTATAATAAATACACAAAAAATTAAGAGAAAGGAACCCAAACATAATACTAAAGAAAGGCATCAAGCCACAAGGGAAGAAAGCAAGTGAAGAAGAAAGGAACAGAGAACTACTAAAACACCCAGAAAAAATAGTTAACAAAATGGCAACAAGTACATACTCGTCAATAGCTACTTGAAATGTCAATGGACTAACTGCTCCAATCAAAAGGCATAGGATGGTTGATTGGACAAAGAACAAGACCCATATATATGCTGCATACAAGAGAATCAGACCTAAAGATGCTCACAAAGTGAAAGTGAAGGGATGGAAAAAGATACTACACACCAATGGCAATGAAAAGAAAGCTGGGGTTGCAAACTTATATCAGAGAAAACACTTTAAAACAAAAACTGTAACAAGAGACAAAGAAGGGCACTACGTAATGATAAAGGGAACAATCCAACAAGAGGATACAACACTTGTAAATATCTATGCACCCAACATAGGAGCACCTAAATATATAAAGCAATTATTAGCAGACATAAAAGGAGAAATAGACAGCAGCACAATAATATTAGGGGACTTTAACACTCCACTTACACCAACGGATAGACCATCCAAACAGAAGATCAATAAGGAAACATTGGCCTTAAAGGACCCATTAGACCAGATGGACTTAGTAGATACACACAGAACGTTTCATCCAAAAACTGCAGAATACACATTCTTTTCAAACGCACATGGAACATTCTCCAGGATTAATCACATATTAGGCCACAAAACAAGTCTCAACAAATCTAAGAAGACTGAAATAATACCAAGCATCTTTGTTGACCACAAAAGTAGGAAACTAGAAGTCAACTACAAGAAGAAACTCAGAAAAGCCACAAATATGTGGAGATTAAACAAAATGCTACTGAACAATGATTGGGTCAATGAAGAAACCAAAGGAGAAATAAAAAAATACCTGAAGGGGCTGGCCTGGTGGTGCAGCAGTTAAGCGTGCACATTCTGCTTTGGCAGCCTGGGGTTCGCTGGTTCGGATCCCAGGTGCAGACAGGGCACCACTTGGCACGCCATGCTGTGGTAGGTGTCCCACATATAAAGTAGAGGAAGATGGGCATGGATGTTAGCTCAGGGCCAGTCTTCCTCAGTGAAAAGAAGAGGATTGGCCGCAGTTAGCTCAGGGCTAATCTTCCTCAAAAAAAGCCGAACAAACCTGGAGACAAATTAAAATGAAAATATGACATGGCAAAATTTATGGGATACAGCAAAAGTGGTTCTAAGAGGGAAGTTTAGAGCAATACTTCCCTACCTCAACAAACAAGAAAAATGTCAAATAAAAAATCTAGCAATGTACCCACAAGAACTGGAAAAAGAAGAACAAACAAAGCCCAAAACCAGTAGAAGGAAGGAAATAATGAAAATCAGAGCAGAAATAAATGAAATAGAGAATTAAAAAGAATAGAAAAAAATCAATGAAACCAAGAGCTAGTTCTTTGAAAAGATATACAGAATTGACAAACCTTTACTAGACTCACCAAGAAGAAAACAGAGAATTCTCAAATAAAATCAGAAATGAAAGAGGAAAAATTACAACAGACACCTCAGAAACACAAAAGATTGCAAGAGAATACTATGAAAAGCTATACGCCAACAAATTGGATAATCTAAATGAAATGGATAAATTTTTAGAATCATACAATCTTCCAAAACTGAATCAAGAAGAAACAGAGAATTTGAATAGACCAATCACCACTAAGGGGATTGAAATAAACTTAACCAAAGAGGTGAAAGATCTGTACACTAAAAACTATAAAACATTGTTGAAAGAATTTGAAGAAGACACAAAGAAATGGAAAGATATTTTGTGTTCTTGGATTGGAAGAATTAACGTAGTTAAAATGTCCATACTTCCTAAAGCAATCTATGGATTCAATGCAATCTCTATCAAAGTTCCAACAACATTTTTCACAGAAATAGAACAAAGAATCCTAAAATTTATGTGGAACAACAAAGGACCCCTAATAGCCAAAGGAATCTTGAGAAAAAAGAACAAAGCTGGAGGTATCACATTCCCTGATTTCAAAATATACTACAAAGTTATAGTAAACAAAACAGCATGGTAGTGGCACAAAAACAGACACACAGATCAATGGAACAGAATGAAGAGCCCAGAAATAAACCCATACATCTACAGACAGCTAATTTCCAACAAGGGAGACAAGAACATACAATGGAGAAAGGAAAGTTTTTTCAATAAATGGTGTTGGGACAACTGGGCAGCCACGTGCAAAAGAAGGAAAGTAGATCATTATGTTACACCATACACAAAAATTAACTCAAAATGGATTAAAGTCTCAAATGTAAGACCTGAAAGCATGAAACTTCTAGAAGAAAACATAGGCAGTATGCTCTTCAACAGCAGTCTTAGCAGCATATTTTCAAGTATCATGTCTGACCGGGAAAGGGAAACAATAGAAAAAATTAACAAATGGGACTACATCAAACTAAAAAGCTTCTGCACAGCAAAGGAAACCATCAACAAAATGAAAAGACAACCTAACAATTGAGAGAAGATATTTGCAAACCATATATCTGATAAGGGGTTAATATCCAAAATATACAAAGAACTCCCATCTCAACAACAGCAAAACTAACACCCAATTAAAAAAATGGGCAAAAGATCTAAACAGAGGTTTCTCCAAAGAAGATAAACAGATGGCCAACAGACACATGAAAAGATGTTCAACATCATTAAGTATCAGAGAAATGCAAATCAAAACTACAATGAGATATCACCTCACTCCCATAGGAATGGTTATAATTAACAAGACAGGAAACAGCAAGTGTTGGAGAGGATGTGGAGAAAAGGGAATCTCATACACTGCTGGTGGGAGTGCAAGCTGGTGCAGCCACAATGGGAAACAGCATGGAGATTCCTCAAAAAATTAAAAATAGAACTACCATACAATCCAGCTATTCCACTGTTGGGTATTTATCTAAAGAACATGAAAACACGAATGCATAAAGATACATGCACCCCTATGTTCATTGCAGCATTAGTCACAATAGCCAAGACTTGGAAGCAACCTAGGTGCCCATCAAGGGACGAATGGATAAAGAAGGTGTGGTATTTATACACAATGGAATACTACTTAACCATAAGAATTGATGAAATCCAGCCATTCGCTACAACATGGATGGACCTTGAGAGTATTATGCTAAGTGAAATAAATCAGAAGGAGAAAGTCAAATACCGTACGATCTCACTCATAAGTAGAAGATAAAAACAACAACAAACACACAGAGACAGAGATTGGATGGGTGGTTACCAGAGGGGAAGGGGGCAGGGAGGAGGGCCAAAGGGGTTATTGGGCACATGTGTGTGGCAATGGATTGTAATTAGTCTTTGGGTGGTGAACATCATGTAATCTACACAGAAATCAAAATATAATGATGTACACTTCAAATGTATGTATTGTTATAAACCAATGTTACTGTAATAAAAATTGAATAAAAAAAGAAATTTATTCTGATTATCACACAAAAGGATGAGATAAAATATGAAATAAATATTGCAAATGTGGTGAAATATTATCGTGTCAAATCAGGATACTGGCAGTATATGGACTGTCTGTAAGATTATCTTCTGTGATTTTTCTGCATGTAGAAAATATTTCAAATTAAATTAAAATAATAAAATATGATGAAATTTAAAATGTCTGTCCAATCTTAGTTGTATCCTTACAGTGAGACTTGAGTCAGAGATCAGCAAATAATGTCACTGTTTTAGAAGACGCTGTAAAAGAGAAATGCAAGCTTCAGGACCGATGATTTCTGAGAGTAGAGTCATTATTCTATTGCCACTTCCAAGTGTAGAATATCACCTTCGTCTCAAACCGAGATGGCAATTTCCTAATTCATTAGGTTTATCACAGTATGGTAAATCTTATGAGCCAGCAGCTCATCAGATGAGTTAGGAGCACAATTTCTGCCCTGTCTTTTGTTCCCATTCTGCTGTCAATTTGCTTTTGAAATGTGGGCATCCGGCTGTTTCACTCAACTGAAAAACCACAGCCACGCTCTCTAGGTGATTTACTTCAGCATTTCAATCCATACTACACATACATCCAGTGAATCCATACTATTGTTTGCAGTGTCATTCAATTGTTATCATTACATTTCACTACATTCGGACGTACCAGAGAGACTACGTTCTTAAATTTTCATTTTTCACATGGAGGTGACATTTAAAAAAATCAACTGTGTAATTAGTGTTTTTACTTTATTGTTACACCAATTAGTGTTCACTGAGTTCTCAGAGGGTGGGTGGTAAATTGGTCTAGTAATATCTAATTCTTTCAACAAACTTTGAGCGCTTTATGTCAAACACAGACTCTACTCCAGGTGGGAGGTGAATACAAAGATACATATATATATTGGAATATATACATACAAATATATTTAATATATGAAATATACATGCATATATATATTTGAATTCAAAACTTGGAATTCAAAAACTTTCTGGCAGCTGGGAGGAAAGAGTGGGTTATCAGGAAAGACTTCTTAGTGGTAATGACATTTCGGTAAGGTTTTTAATAGCTAGGATTTCAGTAGCTGGGCAGTGGGAGGGAGTTACTGGTGGCGTTGATAGAGAAGCATAGGTGTGTTTGGCTGGGGACCCTGAGGTGTAAAGATTCAGATTGGAATTCGGCTGAAACAGAAAATGAGAGTCGAATAAGACTGTGTACAATGCTTTGGGCTGCCAGTAGCTGAAATGCTGACTCTGATTTAAAGTGAAAAATTATATCCTATCATATCATATTGTATCATATCACAGGATCTGCAGAGGCAAGGCAGACTTGACAGTTGCTTCAGCAGCTTGCAAATGCCATTGAGGACCCAGGATCTTTCCATCTCTCTGTTCTTCCACCCTTGGGGTTGGCTTACTTCCAGCCATCACAGCCAGACACACAATGTCCAAACAGAGACTTTTCTTCTCCCTGAGACTCTCTCAAGAGCAAGGAAATTTCCCCAGAGGCCTCTAAGACGCTTCTCCTCACAGCTCAGTGGCCAGAACTGAGCTACTAGCACATTCCTAAACTAATCACGGGCAAGGGGATTTGGATTATTCTTAGATCAATCAGGGCCTCCCTTTTCCCCTGAGACACATTTCTTTACGGGGGAATAAATGGATCTCTGAGCAAAATAAGGGTTGGTTAGGATAAAGGAAGGAGGAAAAGAGATGGATGCTGGATGGAGACCAGTAATATCCACTCTGAGGACCAACAGTTGTCACAGGCTTTCTATGTGCAGGGACAGGTTTGCTGTATTTTGTAGTTTGTCTAACACATGGTGGATCTAGATAATGAAGAGCTTTTACAAGGGCTGGGCTGAGATAGCTAGACTTTTTTCCATAGTCATGAAGAGCCTTACAGGATTTTGAGTAAGGAAATGATACAATCAGATTATGAGATTTAGAGACTTAGAGGAACGCATTTGTGAAAATGGAGAAAACACAAGTGTACCTGAAAGTAGTATAACTACTTGTCAAAAATATGGTGTCATATTATCACTAGCTTTCCTCATTCTTCATTTCCAGTAGCCCCGCCCCCATCCTTCTGTCTGGCATTTGGTAATTCAACTGTACAAGCTAAGCTTTACTGTCATATGAAGCAAATCTGAGGTGAAAATAGGATGAAATGGAGATAAATAACCAATAAAGTCCAATGATACTCAGATTGGCACTGTTTAAAAGCAAGAAAGAGTCCCTTTCTGTGCCTCTGGCTTAGGTTCTAGTTGGCAGATTCTGCTTTTACCTACTTCATGGTGTGTTTTATTCGCCTGAGCTGAGCTTCCATCTCCCTCTACATGTTCTGAGCTTAGTTCCTCCAACTCTGTTCATCCCAGTCCTTATCACCCCTTCTTCTGCTCTTGCTGTCGAGACTCTCCCAGGGGCGTCCTGTGGTCCTTCCAGGTAACTTGTAACGGCTCTCCTTCCTCTTCTCATTTTCTCATTTCCTTCTCATTTTCTTTTGGGGTTTTCAATATGCCATCTAGCCACTTCATCCAGACACGCAATATCCTTGCTTCTATGCACCAGAGGGAGTGAGACTATTTAAATGTACTTTTGTTTCTTAATCAAATCTCTGAACTCACCTTTGGGAGTCAATATTTTTATCTTTTACCATCAGAATTTTAAAAGATCCAAAACATCACAGAATTAAAATGAGAGCTAAGGTCACTAAAGATGCCCAAATATTGAAAGACCAAAAAGGCCTCAAGAAATGATGTGGTTAACTCATCTCTGAGGTGGTAACTGTGTTAAGATAATATTCTGAGTACATCTCACTTTCTTATTTGCTCTCAGAGGTTTGTTAGTTACATCTCTGTTACATCCTAGAGCCACAAAGAGCTCTCGAGTTAGGACTGGACCAGTCCTAACTGGGAATTCACCAGTGTTGGCCTCTCTATAGCAGAAAGGGAGCAGAGAGGGAAGGCCAATGCCAGGTCTCGCAGGAACCCTCTTTACTCCTTTTCCACGCCCCCTAAGCAATTCCACAAGCGCTTGTGTGCTTGTCGGTAGCATGAGGAAAAGGCTTGTAGTGTTTCCAAAGGGATAAACTGTGAGGGAGTGGGAACAACAGATGGCCCTGGAAAGTGAAGCAGAACTGCTAAGCCCAAGGTTGATGGAATACAAGCTTAACTAGGGAACTGGGAGCTGTTTCCTAGTCGAGGTCTGACTTTAGGATTTGCAAACGTAGGACAACCCCTAATGCTGTCTCCTCTCAAACTCCTCTTTGGTCTTCGCCCAGCCTCCTGGCAGCAGTGAATCAGGAGGAATTCTATCTCTTGGGAGGATAGTCCCACTCAGTGCCACCGCCACGTGGGCAATGCATTCCTACCACCTCCTACTGGAGTTTTGAAAGGATTTCTCACAAAGGAAGATGCTCCGTGAGAAAGGTAGGTTTGTTGTGCTTCTGGAGACTGGACTGTATTGAAGGTACACAGAGTCTAGAAATGGAAACCCAGAGAGTCAAATCTACTGTCCCAAACCACACAGCACATTTGTTCCAGATCCAGGACTAGAACCCAAACCAATGCTCCCTTGCGATTACTCCAATGTGAGTGAACTGGGCCTTCTAGAGTGCAGCTGAGGTCCTGAACACTTCTGCTTACATAATTTATAGGACAGCATAAAGCACGTAGACTTTCAAACGATCAACTCTGCTAACATTATTAATACGGGACATCCTGTCCTGGACTTTCGGCTTTCTTTGTCTGCCTTTCCCTCCAAATGCCTACAGCGCGTCTTCCCAGGAGTGAGCAAACACCAGTGCTGCCTAGGTCATGGATTTTGTCAATATGAACTGAAAATGTGCCGCCTTTTTTATCATCGCTAACAGCTTTCTTAATTAACCTGCTGGTAGAGTCAACAGCACGGTTCACTGTTGGTTGTTTGCTCTCCAGCCACGACAGAGTCGAGATGCTCTTTGAGAAGTACAGAATACTTGCCTGAGGTTATTTTGTTTTCCCGAAAGAAAGAAAGGAAAAAAAAGCAAACCTCACCACCACAGTGAATTTGACTTAATTGCTAAAACTTCCTTCGGATTGTTTTGCCCCGAGTAACAGCCCTTCCTTAACTAATAACGTTAATTATAGCAACCACTGGTTATAAAAGTGTACTTTTTCTCTTGACTTGGGCTGTTTCTGTGAACTTCTAATTATGAAACCGGGGATCGGCAAGTCACCTTCTTAGGTTTTCGTTAGATGGGATGTAGGGTCCTGGAACTACACAGTCCGTATTTTCTGCTCTGTAAATCAGTCCGTCGTGGCTAAAATTGATCTGCTGGGTTCAGTCTTTAAAACTTGACTGTCGCGAGGGATGAGTAAGGCGCAAAAACAGGATCCTGCTTCTCAAAGAACTCATCTTTAGAGAATAACAAAGTTGGGGATGTTGTATACCATCTTTAAGATGAATATAGATTTACCAACAAAACTCAAATCCTTCATTTCACCTCAGAAAGTTTACTAGGGGGCCAGCCGGGTGGCGCAATGGTTAAGTTCGCACATTAAGTACGCACGTTCCGCTTCTCAGCGGCCTTGGGTTTAACGGTTCGGATCCCGGGTGTAGACATGGCACCACTTGGCAAAAGCCATGCTGTGGTAGGCGTCCCACGTATAAAGTAGAGGAAGATGGGCATGGATGTTAGCTCAGGGCCAGTCTTCCTCAGCAAAAAGAGGAGGATTGGCAGTAATTAGCTCAGGGCTAACCTTCCTCAAAAAAAAAAAAAAAAATGTTTACTAGGATGGTGCAGTTACTGTGGAAAAAAATATATATATATATACGCACATATTGCCGTTTAAATTTAAGGCACCAAAAAACATTCAATACAAGCCAATTCTCTGGCTCTGTACCCACAACGTTTTCATCTGATTATGAAGGAAATAAAAATTTTCCTGCACTTCAGGCTATTATGTTGGTATTTTTTTAATGGGATGGTTATCAGTTAAAGGCCTTGTTGGGCTCAGTGATAATGAGAAACTAAAAGGATCTATTGCAGCTGCGTTATCGCCAGGTAAGGATGGGTCTTATGTTTGATGACACATATTCAGTGGTTGATTGTGCAAGAAATAGTGATGTTTTTCTAGGTTGTTTTGCCTCCTTATGTATCAATCCAGCTTGCTTTCCTCATGCTGCCTTGCAAAGCTGTCTTTTCTCTTTGAGAGTCACTCAGCAGTGTCAGAGGTCCTCACACTTGCTGGCTCACCTCCACCCACTCTTCTGTAATGTGTGGGGTAGACATTCTCACCCCTGGCCCTCTGGGCAGTTCATGATTGGCCCTCACTTTCATATCCAAGCTAGGAGAAGCAGGAAAGGCAGTTCACAGCATGTGGCCACCATATGTGGAGGGCGGATGGCTGGGTGGGTGGTGGTGGACTACTGATCCTTTCTCTCGTGATGATGGACACACCCCTACCCACACACCACAAGAATTTCCCACAGACTCAGTTGAGAATTTGGATCCCAGCAGATGAGTTCCAACCCGTGACTGTATCTGCTTAATGGGATGCTGACTGACAAAAGTTTCCTTTCTGAGTTCTTTCCCCATCCCTCCTTTTGAGTCCTCCATTCTCTTACCCTTGTGCTTCATTTTAGAGACATATAATGTTAAATGGGTGCCTTGGTTAATCAGAATTGCTAACTTTTGTTTTTCAATGAAAGTAGATAGCCATTTAAAATTTGTCAGCCAATTCTCTACCCTAGAGATGGCAAGTCCTCTTGGAGGTTTCCCTTGCTCTGAGAAGAATAACTTTAATGAAAGGTAAACAGGTAAGTCCACAAACTAGTCTCTGGTGGATTGGAGTAGAGATCTGCTGGCAGGAAAAGACCAAGGGCCCTAAAAGGGGGACTCACCATGATGGCAAAGGGAGGGTCTAGAAATGTAACCCCAACTTTGCAACAGCAGAGTGATGGAGAGACGGTTCTGGTGTAGCGTGGACAATGTGGATGTGCTGGGGGCGGGGGTGGGACAGCCGAGCAAGGAAATGCAAACCAAGAGCTGTGGACCTTGAGAACGCCATCATCATCCTGTCAGAAAGAGCTGCTCAGCACAAAGATCTGGGCCAACAATGGCATGGTCACAGGAGAGAATGGGAACACTGAACTGTGACTGTGTGGGCCTGCAGTAAGACAGTGATAAACAAAAACAGCCACAAGTGGGCTATCTAGTGGACTGGTCCTATACGGCACAATTCTTCCCATGAGGTGTTTATAACCAGAACTCGTAGTACTTTGGATAATTTAGAGACAGGGATTGGATATCCTGCCAATCTCTGGAGCCCCAAGCTAGATTTAGTTTGAAAAACAAAAGGATGTGGCTTCATATGTACCCAAGGTGGGACTCCAGTCATTGAGACTAATTTAGAACTAAAAGGGACCACAGAGATCATTTAGTTCTTATTTTGCAGAGAAGAACTAATCAAGTCCAGATTAATTTACCCTCATCACAAAGCAAGTAATGTGTAGAGTTTGTACAGAAGGACACAGAGCTGACTCCCAAACCAGCGTCTTTTCCATTGTCAAAGCTTGCAACTCCCTGAAAATGAAGTATTTTTTACTTTAAGGAATCTGAGATTTAGGAGGGTGCAAACTTCAGCTCCTACTTTGGAATTTAGAGACTAAGCCTGAATTTTACAGTTTCACACTTTGGGAAATATATTATTAGGTTTCCTTTAGTCATCAGGGGAGCGTAGAGATTTCTCGGTGAGGTAACTACAGAGATGAATCTCTTATCTTTTACCCTAACCCCTGATCTCTCTCCTGAGCTCTCATCCTCTATATACAACCACCAACACTACTTCTCCATCTAGATGATCAACAATATGGTTAAAGCCTAATGTGTTATTTTAGGCTCAACCCAACCAGCCCCCTCTTCCCCAAACAAAATCCTATTACTCTTCCTGAGTTTGGGGAATGGTACCACCAACCTTTCCCTCGGCCATACAAAGTCCTACAGATTCCAACTCCTAAAAAATCATTTTATGGCCTCTTTTCCATTCCCACTGCAATTGCAGTACTTTAGGGTCTTACTACCTTCCACCCGGACTGTAGCAGTCTTTTAATTGGTCCCTTGGGTTTTGATCCTGTTCTAGATCTTTTTTCTCACAGCCATCAGAGTGATTTTTTTTCTCCCTAAAGCCCCAGTACATAGCTGTATATCCTAGTTGTAAGTCATTCTAGTTCTTCTATGTGGGATGCTTCCCCAGCATGGCTTGATGAGCAGTGTGTAGGTCCGTGCCCAGGATCTGAAGGTTTCTCTAACCTTTCAATTCCACAGGATAAAGATGAACATTCCACCTTTTGTGTCCAGACTTAACCATTTATATTTCTATCCTAGCACCTTTAAAATTTCAGGGCAATTATTTCTTCCATGTCTGTCTCTCCCCCAAGATGTTGGGGACAACTTGGTGGTAAAGAGCATGTCTTATTTATCTTTGATTTTCTAGTACCAAGCACAGGCCTGGCATATAGTAAGTAGGCTGCCAATAATTCTTTTCAGAATGAAGGAAGGAAAGCAGGGAGGGAGGAAGGAAGGGAGGGAGGGAGGAAGGAAGGAAGGTAGGAAGGAAGGAAGGAGGAGAGAGATAGGTTGGGATGGAGGGAGGAAAACAGATACTATCACAATACGTTATGTTTCCATTTTTTAAATTGTTTCCAGAAAGAAAGGCGTGTGGTAAAACTTTGACCACTATTTCTGTAAAGCACTGAAGCTGATTACCCAACATAGAAATTCAATTAGTAGTGTTAGAAAAGATAAGTATTTATTCATTTTCAGATTGTCCTATGTGGCCATTGGTGAGAGGTCTCAATCCTAAAACAAAGAGAAATTAGTCTTAGTGACCATAGTGGACATTGGTCATGTTTTTGGCTCATTGGTCCAGATGCCCTTCCTATGTTTGGAGAATTCTCGTACATATAAGTCTTTTGCGGAAGCAGAGCCCCTACCCCCTACAGTAGCTACAGAGGTGGGGCACCCACATTCCCAGCATCCTTTCCATGCAGGGCACAGATTTATGTGTGCACAGGGCTCACCAATTATATGTACTCATAAGGAACAGGAGCTGATGACAGTTAGGTGTGGGCACAGGGGATAATTCTTTTCTGGTGGCAGTAATGGTATCAGCAGCATCAGAGTTCAGCACCAGCAGCTATGCAGACCAGAATGACTGGCAGGCAGCAGCAGTGTCCCTGTTGGCCCATTCTGCAGAGGGACATTAGCCAAGCATCTGATGCATTGCCTTCCTCTGTTTCCACCCAATTTTTGAGCTTGGTCTTCCAGCTGTCCTAGCAGTTCTCTGAACGAATTAATCTTTTCAATAAATTCCTTTTCTGCTTAAAGTCCTTTCTGTTGCAACTAACAAACCCAAAAGACCCAGAACTCCTTGATGATTCATAAATGCTCGGGCTTCAGTGAGTTGGGTCTACCAGTGAGCATGATTTATATGAGTCTGGTTGATAAAATATCTCAACTACTGGTGAGTCAATGGTTAGTTCACTCCACATTATTAGGGGGATTTTTCCAGGCAGATTATTTTTCAGAAAAGCTTCATTGGGGCGGATTTCCTTATCCTAAATCACACCCCCATGTGTTAGCACAGTGCCTGGCACACAACAGGTACTGGATAAATACTTGCTGGAGGAACGAACGAATGAATATTTTAAATCCAGGAAACTGTTGCGTAATTTTACTATATCGATTAGTACTGTTAAGACAAAACCCTTCAGAAAGCACTGGACAAACTAGATGGTCTTTAAAGAACCTCTTCTTATATGTGATTTGTGATGAACTCACTCAAGAGTAATGCTTGCAGATATTCTAGCAACCAGTTCAGTTCAACAAGTTTTATTGACCCTTACTGATCCTTTCTTGGAACTGTTCTAGGCGTTCATGTCCAGGTTATGGCTCCCCCAGTTGCTGTCTCTGACCCTTGGCCAGACTTAATCTCTATGACACTCAGTTTCATCATCTGTAAAATGGAGATAATAATCCTTCCTCAAAGGGTTGTTATCAAAATCAAAATGTTTCTGATGCCCATTTCTTTTTGACTTTATTATTCCAGTTTCTAATCTCAGCATCATCCCTTACATTTAGTTCAAAATCCCTCATGAGCATCTTCTCTGCTCCATGAACTAAGTTACTGTGGATATAAAGGTGAGTAGGGTGTGCTCTTACTCTCAATGAGTTTAAGTGTAGTCAAGGAGATGGATGAGCAAAAAATCCCGGTTAATGTGAGGGCAATGATGGAGGCGAACACAGGTACCACTAAGAAAGTACAGAGAAGGGTAACTAATGAAGGGAGAGATGACAAGTGTGGAAGGCTTCCTGGAGATGTCCTTGAGGGGAATCTCCAAGGGGGAAAGAGAAAGGAATGGATCCCCAAGAAAAATGAACTATGGGAACAAAGGTAAACACATAAAACAGCATTTCAGTATTTCTGGAAGGTGAAGTTCAAGATGGGGTGGGAAGAAAGCCAAGTTTGCAGAGGGAGTTGGGTCAGATCACAGATGACTGTATATGTCACAAAAGGGGCATGGGACTCTGGAAATAGGAAGCTCCTAGAAGGTTGTAAACAGGTAGGTATTTTCAATACTCAGTCTGGCAATAATATGGAGGATGACTATTAGAAGCCACAAGACTCGGAGAAGAGAGGCCCATTGGGAAGTCATCACCCTGGTCCAAGTGAATGATTGTGTGGGTCCAAAATGGGGAAATGGTGGAAGAGAGAGGGATGAAGAAAGAGAGCCAAGAAGTGTTTAGAAGACATTAAACATGTTATGGGGAAGGCCTATTAGTCTCCTTGGGGTTCACCTTTGTTCTGTTTTCTAAATATTATCAATGGTGAAAAGAGGTTGAACTGATGATGATAAATGGTCACTTGGCACATATATTCCTCACCTCTCCATCTTCGAATAGGATGGAATTCTAGCCTACCAGACACTGCGCCCAGTACCAAGTTGTGACAGAACCGTTCCAAATCATCTTCATCTATATTCAAAGATCACACCGGTAATGGAAAGACTTCTGATATTTTCCATGTCCAGAAGACATTTCTGACGTGGTGTAAATTATTCATCTTTCTGGAATTCCTTGTAAAATATTCTACATTTTTCAGATAATCCTACTCAGAAGTTCAAATGAATCTTCAGCTAGCATTTCCTTTCTTATTTTCCCTGGACTGCCTATATACATTTAAATGAAATAGAAAAAAGAAGCAAAAAGGATATTAGGGTAAATACATGATACCATTGGCCAAAAATGTCAAGAATGGCTGCTCTATTCTGTCAGATAGAAATGAGGGCAGATAGCTATTTCACTGAGATTTACATTCTCCTCCCCACAAACGAATCTAATCTCAGCCTGATGTTCACAGGCTAGGCCAACAGGAAGACAGCCTAAATGTGGAGTACAGAGATGCAGAAATACTGGCTCCGTTCCCAGGAGGCCAGGTCAGGATAAGAATCAATATTTCAAGAGCTCAGGATTAGGAAACACACATATCAAACCTTGTTCATTAAGGAAAAAACACAAAGCCACAGACATTGTGTATCTTGCACAGACTGATCAGGATGAAGTGTTTGACTCATCTGCAGAAATGTACCCCATATTCTTGTACCTTTCGGACTAGTACAAGTTGTGTAAAAGATTCTTAGAATTAGACCAAGACTGCTTAGAGAACAGCCATAAATAAAATCTTAAAGGCCCTGATAAATGAGCTTTTGGGGGTAAAGGGAAGACAGAGCAGGGCTCTAAATGCAATTGTGTAGTTGCACGCTGTTTAAAAAATAACAGTCACAGAAATCAAAGGAGGTAGAATTTGCTTGGGTCAGCAGCAGCCCTTGCTCAGATTTGTCAGACCTCCCCTGGGTCCTCACCTCCCGCAAACATTTGGAAAATCCAGGCAACCAAAATTAGTCCCAGCCAATTGGTACTTTTCCTGTTTGTATCAAAGGAAAAGCATTGAAACCACAGGGTGATTAATATCAGCTCACACACTGGGACATGAATCTGCAGGTATAACTGGGGGAATTTCACACTTTCCTTTTTTCCTCTCAAAAATAATGAATGAAAGCAACTGCATTTAGAAAAGGGGTTTTCCTCCAGGAAAGGTTAGGTCTCTCGTGTCCTAGGGAGCACTCAGGTTTCCCATAGCCACATGGGCTTTTTCTAGGGCATGCCTTGGTCTAGCACTTCCAGGTGTCCACATAAAGAGAAGACATACCACGAAGGAGGGGGTGGCCAAGGGCAGAGTCTCGAAGATCTAATTGCAACTCTGACAAGCATCAGATCAAAGGAGTCTCTCCTTGGTTCTTTGATCTCTTGATAACCACATTTAGCACCCTCCTCTGGCTGTGCCTGGGGCAGGCAGCCCTCCCTTCTAACTCCCTCATCTCTTTCTAGTTTAAATAATTCAACTGCTAAGCATTTTCAAACGAGGGGAAATAAGCAAATGCTTTAACATCCAACTCACTTGCTGGATTTAGTAAAGCCTCCCTACCACATTAATAACAGATTGGAAAACAAAAATAAACACCACATCATCCTAAAAAGGAGCGTTATTGCTTTTAATACGTTCTCTGACTTAAAGTTGAGCAGCAAGTGCACAGAAATGGGGCAATGACCACAACTTCACCTCCAGAGGTACCTAGGGTGGGGAGGGAGGGCAAGAGGCGGCTTCTAGTCCTTCTGTTAGTGGAGGCAAGAATCTGAGGTGCATCAACCATCATCATCAGCCCTCGTCTCTTCTTCCTTCCTTGCCTCCCAATTCCCAAGACAATTAGATGGGCCTCCCCTTCGGGCTCCACATCCCCCAGTGTCTTCTGGTGCTGGGTTTCCTCATCAGGTGTGTCCAGCATATTCTGCTCAGAAATGGCCTTAACTGAAACACTAGGGAGTGGGAGAAAAGCCATGCCATGGAACTTGCTTCTCCCCTAAGTAATACTGGGTTGCCAGCTTTAGCAGATAAAAATCCAGGACAGCCCATTAAATTTGAATTTCAGATAAAGGAGGAATCATTTTTTAACATAAGTGTGTCCCAACTATTGCATGGGACACACTAATACTAACTAAACAATATTTGTCCTTTATCTGAAATTCAAATTTGTGTCCTATATTTTATCTGGCAACCCTACCAAGGTCCCTCTGTCACCAAACCTTGCTAGAAATCCACAGGGTAACCCGGCCTTGGAGTACAGCAAAGATTGAGTCAGCCCTACCCTTAAGCTCCCTTATGAATCTGGCCCAAGGCAGGCCTTTTACCAGAAGGTGGGGGAAGAAGGGGCTAGCATTTGTTGAGCATCTGCATACTTCGGGTCCCATTTGATCCTCACAACACCTCTACAGGATAAAGACTATTTCACATTTGATGGAACTAAGACCCACAAAAGTCAAGGAGTTTGCCAGCTTCTAAGTGTTGGAAGTAGGATCCTAACCCGAGCATCCCTAAGTTCAAAGCCATGTTCTTTCTACTACCTGCCTCTGTCTCCTTCCCTCTCCCTAATAAGGCACGACACATACCCAGGTTAATGGACTTGCTCATTCTAGATATATCTTTTCATGTTAAACAAAAGTACTAGATCTTATCCTCTAGAACTCTTTGTTCTGCCGTTAGAAACTGAGGGGTATGAGAAATCCCATCTAAGAAAAAAGAGCAGATCTGAACAAGGACCTTAGATATTTAAGTAAATTGAAGGTAGTCACGAGTGGTTTTCCTCACACCAGTGAGCCGGTGTAAACTCATTAATCTGCACTGAATCCAAGCTAGGACAGCAGCATATTGTCAAATCCTGGCTTCCTTATTCTCTAAGGCAGTGGCTTTCAAATTTGCGTGCTTCAGGTCAGGTGGAGGACTTGTTTAAACACAGATTGCTGGGTCCCAGCCCCAGAGTTTCTGTCTCAGTAAGTCTGGGATGGGGCCGAGAATTTACATTTCTGACAAGTTCTCCGGTAACTCTGATGCTGCTATTCTGGGAATCCCACTTCGAGAACCACTGCTCTAGGACTAGAAAGGGGGCTTCCCTAAAAAGAATTTACAGTATTTGGAACTTAAATCCACATACGCTTTGGAATTCAAGACCAGCCTACACCTCTCATCGCCACATTGATACGGAAAATATCCTGTAATCCTACTTCTTCAATGAAATCTACCTTCATTCTTTCTCTCAATTATTCCCACCGATACAAATTAGGCACCCACAAGGTAACAGATACTGTACAGATCCTCAGGACTCACAGATGAGCTAGACCCAGTTCCTGCCAGTGCAGGAGACAACCATATAAACAAAAGAACACCAGTGAACTAAGAGATGTTATAATGGAAGCAGATTAAGTCAGTCTCAAAGGAAGAGAGAGAAGGAAGATAGGATTCTCAAGGGTCTTAACCTTCAAGGCTAAAGACCAGGTTGCAGGAAGACAAACGGAGGAGAGAAAATCCATGCAGAGGGAATAGCATGTGCAAAAGCACAGAGATATGAAAAAACATGGCAAATTCAAGGGCTGCAAGAAACTTCCAATGATTAATGTCTATGGTCAATTTGGCAGTGGGTGGGGCGTTATTGTGGGGGAACTCAGTAGGCAAGTCCTGCAGAGATACTTGGCTTTCTTTTCTTTTCAGATGACGATGAGGCGTGGGGTGGTTTTGGGGGGAGGGATGACATATTCAGGCCTATCATTTGGAAAGGTTATCAGAATGCAGAGGTTAGGGATATCAAACTCAGGAGCTGTTGCACAAGACCCACCAGAGAGGGTGAGAGTGGGACCTCTCTGAGTCGAATGGAGAAGCAAATACTGATGGTCTGAAAATGAAACCTTCCTGTCCGCTCTTGTTACTCTCCGCTGACAAAAGGATCCCAAGTTTTGAGGAATAAGACGTAAATATTTCCGTGTGTTTTTACACTGCTAACTTCGTAAGTCTGTGCCTTAGTTAAACTGTGCATTTCTATTCCAGTAATTACCGCTTTTGTAAGGATTGCTTTAACTCATTACTATTTGTTTAACTTTACTCTCCTTCCATTCCTAGACATCTGTTTATTTATCCAAAATCATTTAGTAGCTTACTGGCTGGTAAAGGAGACAAGCAAATAAACGGGTAGTTGAAATTCAATGTGGCACACAATACGATGGAGGTAACTACAAAGATCTGTGAAACCACGGAGGAAGGAAAGTTGAACCCCAAAACAGACGATTGTGCAATTAATTTTCGAATCACTTTGAAATTAATTTTGTGGACTTGAATAGAAAATATCAATTCATTCCCTAAATTAAAACCTACTTCCCAGAAGATCACGTATTTTTTTCTTTGTACAAGGCCTAAGTGCACCTCTAGCACAGATGCTTGATAAATATAGTTTGGTAATTGAGAAGGTTAATGAAACTGTTTTAACATATTAATCTCATGCGAATATCAAAATTCTAAAATAAGTAGAACTGTCTTCATTGTGTGACTTTGTCCAAATAAAAAATATTTTATTTGATTTTAAAAAGAGTTTTTTCACTTGTAGTAACCAAGGGTTCTCGAGAATGTCATATAAAATTACCAGGCACCAAAACCCAGCCTTGAAGAGAGAGCTTGACTTTAAAAGAGAGAACGAGTGGGTCATGTCCTCGGAGCTCATTATGGTGTGATATAATTGAGCACATAGGAGAAAAATACACCAATGTTCGAGAATTACAATTTTAGAAGATAAAAATATTTTCGTAAATCGCTCTTACTCATATATTGGGAATCTGAAGTAGCCCCAGTAGCATGATGAATGAACAGAATCTCTTTAAATAAGGCAAGTTTGGAAAGCCATCTTCCAACAATTCGATGCCAAATGCTTGAGGTGGAGATGACAGAAGCTACACTAAGGGGCAGACCCTTCTCTGGGCTTCCTGTAGGCTGTAAAGTCCACTGGGAGTCCTGAGGACAGTGGCTTCTCCCCAGCTCCATAAATGACCTTTGGCAAGTCACCCACTGTGGTGGCCACAAAAAGTCATTGTCTGCCTTTGAGAGCTGCCAGCAGCTGTATCCATCAAGAGACCAAGAATGTAAATGATCCTCCCCAAGCCCAGTGCCTTGACCTCACAGTGGGGAAAGTCCACGCCTTTGCAGCCAAAAAACTTCCAAGATGACTGAAATAAAATTAACTGGAAAAAATGAGAGAAAAGAAATTAAATGGAATGATACAGGATCGCCTCTCTTTTTGGCTCTTTCTGCTGAACTAATTCATGTTTGGCCTTGTTCTTGATAAAAATAATTCAAGATTGGCCCTAATAGTCTAAGGAAAGGCAACTTCCAGGCTGTGTTCATGGCCCCACCCCTCTGAGGCCATGCAGCTCAGGTGATGACCTGGCTGACTCCCAGAGACGACAGTGACCCAAAGCCATGGGGGCCTGTTCGTTAGGCCCTTCCACCTGCAGCCCTAGCTGTGCTGTAGGTTGCTGGCATCTTTCTTAATCGCCTAGAAAGGTCCTGGGTATTTTTTTTTTCCTTTTTTTTTTTTTTACAGCAGGCATTTGTGAAATGAAGTTTGTACGAAAAAAAAAAAGGCATTGGAAAAGATTTTTAGCAACTAGTACAGCAGAAAAGTTGTTAATCCTGGAAAAATTACAAAACAAATTGGGTTCATCATTGCCACCATCGCATCTTGCTTTCATCACCCCATCAAGTCACGTGACCCTGCTTCCACCTTGGGCCCCTCAGCTGTCTGGCTGCTTTCTGTCTACACAGCAATTCATACTTTGAACTTCTTAGTTTTCTTAAAGCACACCATACATTGAAACTATCCTTCTTTTTCCCCACCTTGGGTCTATTTCCATCCTATGTACCTGTCAAAATTCCTTCCTTGTAGTATAATGGATTTTAGGTAAAAAGCAAACTGATCAGTTATTTACACTAGGGTATGAACAGCAACAACAGCAGCAGACACAGTTGCTGGCTCACCTGTTCTCTTCTTCCTTGTAGTTATAATCCCAACTGATTGACTTGTTTTCCCAGCCTCTTTAGCCTAGGGGGGCCATGAGTCATAGTTCTGGCCAATGGAACATAAGCACATGACTGCTGGGAACGTCCTTCAAAGCGTTTTCCTGATAAAAGGGCACAGACGCCTCTGGCACCTTTCTTTTTCCTTCTTCTTCTTAAAAGCAGGCATGTCAGCTGTAGGTGCAGAAGCCATGCTGGAACCAGGAGGCAACCAGCAAGAGGGTAAGGCCGAGAAAATCACGACAAGACCGGTTACCCACCTTGTTTCCTCATCCACCTGTGTGGAACCCTGGATCCCTCCAGTACACTCTCTCTCTCCAGCACCTTCCCTTGTGTCTTTCTTCTCTGCTCCTTTGCTCTCTAATCCACCACTAGGGCTCCATCTAATCACTGACTTCCTCCGCCACTGCTTGTCCCCAAACTCCTGTCCTATAGCTGGAAAAAGTTGATTGGCTCCATTGCACATTTGAGGTTTTTCGTTGTTGTTTTTATTGTACGGTAAGAACACTCAACATGCGATTAGCCTCTTAGGAAATTTTTAAGTGTACAATATAGTATTGTTAACTCTCGGCATGATGTGGTACAGCAGATCTCTAAAACTTATTCATCTTGCATAATTGAAACTTTATATCTGGTGAACAGCAACGCCCCATTCTCCCCTCCCCCCAGCCCCTGGCAACCCTAATATGGACGAACCTTAAGGATATTATGCTAGATGAAATAAGCCAGGCAGAGAAGAGGAAATACTGCATAATTCTACTTATATGAGGAATCTAAAATAGTCAAATTCGTAGAAACAGACATTTGACTATAATATCCTTGAGGTTCATCCATATTGTCACATATGGCAGAATTCCCTTCTTTTTTCAGGCTGAATAATATTCCACTGTATGCACACATTTGATTTTTTTTTTTTGAGGAAGATTAGCCCTGAGCTAACATCTGTCGCCAATCCTCCTCTTTTTGCTGAGGAAGACTGGCCCTGAGCTAACATCCATGCACATCTTCCTCTACTTTATATGTGGGACACTTGCCACAGCATGGCTTGACAAGCTGTATGTAGGTCCACACCCGGAATCTGAATCGGCGAACCGTGGGCTGCCAAAGCGGAACAGGCGAACTTAACCGCTTAGCCACCGGGCCCGCCCGGCACACTTGATATTTTAATCACGGTTTTAACCTTTCCCCAGGCCTCATCTACAGTCAGGACCACACACCCTTCCCCATGGCTAAAGGAGAATGGAAAATACTGGAATGTTATAACTTTCCCTGGAACTTCCGACTTCTGAATCCTGAACAACTGTGCTTTCAAGATCGCCAAGTGGTCTCTGGCTTCCTCTTCTCCTGCTTCTCCCCCATTATTATTAGATACAGAGTAATGGTTAACGTTTTGGTCAGAAGGTCCCAGGTGCCTACCCCAGCTCTGTTGGGAGAGCTGAGTAACTTGTGAAGCAACTTAAGTTCTTTCCACCCTCAAACTCCTCACTTGGAAAATGAATTCATTTTACATTTCATTACGGATTATTATAAAATACAAACAAGTTAACATATAAACACAGAATAAGTATTTAATAAATAGTAGCCATTGTTTTTAACAGGGTCTATGCCAGTAAACAAGTCACATCTGCCTCTCTGGGGCCACCTTACCCAACACCATCAGCATTCATTCGCTGGGTCATGGATCTCCTTGTCTCCAGAGCATCCTTAATTCTCGAGAGGGGGTAAAAACGCACTGTTATAAAGAAATTAGATTAAATTTGTTTTTAAGTTTCATTATTTTAGTGGAAGAAGCTGGGATAGAATTAGAACAGCAGAGCTGCACAAAGGGAAACAAGATAGAGGAGCGTCAGAGCACTGGGACGGGGAAGAAGAAAATAGTAGGAAAAGGAGAAGGAAGTAGGACAAATGTACATTTGCCCCAGAGACAGTCCTAATTAGGCTCTTTTCTTCTCTGTTGCTGTTTTTGCTTCCTTTGGTTTAAAAATAAAGTGGCCTGTTTTAGCTCTAATTATGCCTTTTATTTTCATATTTATAAGATTAAAATTGCATAACCTGCCCAGGACAAACTGTGATCTAAGGCATTTGATGTGTGTGGGAGAAGCAAGGGAAAAAAGGCCTCCAGCCCAACCCGAGGAGGCAAAATGCTTATGGAGTATGAGAACCTTGTTGACTTAAGTTTCTGGATTGTTCTCCCAGGCAAGGAAAACCATCTTAAAAAACAAACAAACTTGTATTCTGGGGTATTTCCCAGAAAAGACGCAGGTATGGTTTAGTAAGTTGGAATTTGGTTTTGTTTTTGGAGCTTCAGCCGGGTGGTAAAAGGTCAGCGTTGTGTTGTAATCCACTCTGGTGCCTTCCTCCCGTAATCCTAACCACAGCCCTCTAAAAGCTATGCAGCCTGGCAATTAGTAAAATGAAATTTCATTTTCTAAACATCTTCTCCTTGATACCTTAAAAAGTTACAGCTGAGTTTTAGAATGTTCTGGAAAAACTCTGGTGGTCGAAATTTCAGAATAATTTCCCTAGGAGAAAACTGTTAAAACTATTTCCCCTAAAATAAGTTAATGAGATGGAAAGATGGGGCAAAGCAGCATGTCTAACATGACTGAGGTCTCGTGAATTGGGTAGAAGGAAAATGAGGTGGCGATGTGTGGGAAGAAAGAGGTTTTTTTATATGAGCTGCATCACCTTTTGACCTGCAAACAAGTGTGCTCATTGGGAGGAGGCCCGCTAGCTCTGCTCTAGTCTGTTCAATGCACCACAACCTGTTGAAGCACAGACAGCATGTCAGCACGGTCCTGGATTCTGGGCCTCCAGGAAGGGATGCTCCAGCTCAGCCCCAGAGAGTGAGAGCTCCCTGACGTCAGCCTAGAGCAGAAGCTGCCACCTATACACACTTGGAGGTGTCAAACAAACAAATCATGTGGCAGTGAACATCGTCAGTGGAGGCCACATTCATATTGTGGTTCCCAACTTCAAACTGGATTACAATCCTTATTTCCTCATTGTCCTTTATAATTCGGCTTGGCATGCTAGACTCAAGGCAGCCACCACTCTATTCTCTATGATTGCGATGGGAAGCCACCTACACACACCATGAACTAAAAGCTTCATTTTGATCTCCATCCCGTTACCAAAGCTTAGTGCAACAAAGTGAGACACATTGGCTTGAACTTTATTTTGTCCCCTGTCTTTACCTAACTTTTTAAATAAGAAACCGGGCAGCAAAAAAGGTAGGAAGGAAAAGTTAAGAGCCTATATAATTTATACACTAGTTAATCAGCTCCAGACTAAGTCAAGAGGCCAACTCTTCTGTTATGGGTTGAATTGTGTTCTCCCCAAAATTCATATGCTGAAGTCCTAACTCACAGCGCCTCAGAATGTGATCATATTTGGAAATAAGGTCATTGCAGAAGTAATTGGTTCAGATGAGATCATACTGGAGTAGAGTGGGCCCTAATTCACCACAACTGGTGTGCTTATAAAAGGAGAAAGTTGGACATAGACACATGCACACAAGGAGAATGCCATGTGAAGATGAAGGCAAAGATCGAGGCGATGCTTCTATAAGCCAAGGAGCACCAAAGATTGCCAGGAACCACCAGAAGCGAGACGAGAGGCCTGGAACAGATTTTCCCTCACAGCCTCAGAAGAAGCCAACCCTGCTGACACCTTGATCTCAGACTTCTGGCCTCCAGAACCGTGAGACAGGAAATTTCTCTTGTTTAAACCACCCAGTTTGTGGTACTTTGTTACAGCCACCCTAGAAAAGAAATATGTCTTTATATTTAAAAGCCCTACGATTTATAAACAGGGCCCTCTGATCGTGAATAGAAGAGTGTGGGTCCCCATTCGACCGCTTCCCAGAGAGCACAGGATGAGCTTTGTGTTTACAGAGCGCTGTGTGAGACTCTCATAGTAATGAACAGAAATCTTCATTGCTTATGATTTAAAGCACGATGTCTTGTTTCTCACTCATTTGCCCCTGGGGAAGTCTTGTCCACCTCAGGTTATTAACAGGTTCATTTATTCCCCACACAGCTGTGCTCTAATGAAGATGAGAGTGATCTTTAGAACCACTGTCAACCATTACTTTCTACAAAACCATCTTACTGCATCCTTAATATTACTATAATCTGTCAAATGCGTGCTGCCCCCACTCCAAGGGCAGCACAGATGTAAATTAAAATAAAGGTAAAACAATTCGTAGGGTCATAACATCAACACTTCCTCTGCCATGCAGCAGTCATTCTGCATTAAACCCTTTAGTATGCTAATATCTATTACTAAGACCATTTACTAAGGGCTTAGCAGGAGGGGGAATCTCTCAAAGCATCAGTTGATTTCTTTGAGGCCATGATTGTTATTGCCAGGACTCTCGAAACATTCTAGCAGGTCCCAAATGGAACTATGTCTCCATTCCCCAAAGGAGGCTGACGTGGGAAGGCTTCCTGCCCGGGATCGCACCGGCTATGTGGCTTATGAGCACTGGCTTATGCTGGAAAATACTGACATCAACAGGAAAGGGGAGCAGGTTGAATGAATATTATCAAGCAGATTTTCTGAACTACCTTTTGCCAAAATAATCCATTCGGTTGACTCTTTACATGTGAGCTGGTCATGAAAATGCGTTTCTCCCTGGAAATCTGCTGTCAGAGGGACTGGCATTTCATCATCCTCTCCAGGCTGTTTCCCTAATATTTACATTTCCTCACACTACTTCACTTTGATCTGACTTTTTCCTTCCAAGCTCCCAAGCTGAAATTTCAACAAAACTCCACCCCAAGAGCTCCTCCCTACTGGTCCTAATAATTTTTATAAACAGAAAATGAAAATCGTGTATACATTGAGCAGGGCAGAAAATGATGGCTTTCACTCGCGTCCCTGAAGCCAACACCTCATGTCCAATCTGCCAAGCGCCAAAGATAGCATTTGGTACTTCAAAGGAGAAAGAATGACTAAAAAAGGGACTCAAAATGTGGCGCTTCCATGGGGCTTTCCAATCAAGTAATCACTAAAGGGTCTGGGCAAGGTATTTTTAAACAATCCTTTGGAAAAGAAAAGACTTCAGACCCAAATGCAAGTAATTTGGTAATTAAATGTCATGCGAGGGACCAACTACTTGTCTTACGTGAGCACATAGAAGATGCGCCTTCTGTAAACCTTCTGAGGGTTTTACCTTCTTTTCAATCCTGTGAATTCTTTGAAATTGTCACCTCTTTAATAGTGGTGACTGTGGATGTGAAGCCCCATCCACTTGGTGACAATCTGGGAGAGGCGAAAGCCCAGGGTCTGCGGATAGGCAGGGCTGGGTTTAATGGGGGCGGTGCCACCCTGCTCGTTGTCTGATCTAGATGATTGTTTTGAGGATTAAAGAAGCTAACGTGTAAAGTATAAGTACTGATTTGGTGCAAGTGCTTAAAACTGTAGCTTTCACTACTGCTTGTGTTTCAGATCGTATCGGGCACTCAGGAAATCTGGGTAAGAATCTAATGGGCTCTTTGGCCTGACCACCCTTGATTTTCTACGCAGAGCACAAATATGAAATAAACAGGTGTATCTGTATCTCTTCCTTGTTTGGGTACTTTCAACTCAGTCAGTCCATTCAAGGTCCTAGGGGGTTCATATGTCCATTTCTCTTGAATCTGATAAATTCTGCCCTCTGCCCTAAACTTTTCATACACATTCCCAAATGTCATTCCCAGTCCTATGGAATCACCACTCTAGCTTTCTTTGCTCTCATGCCCAGGCTGCCGGGCATTGCTGCAAAAAGCCAAGAGTTTGATTGATTAATTAACTGATTCATTCATTCAACAAATGTTTACTGAGCTCCTACTATGTGTGGAGAGCACTTTGTTAGGGACAGACAGGACAGACATGATGGTCCTCATGTCTGTCACCCTCACAGACTAGTGGGCGGGACAGCGAATGAACAAGTGGACACACAATGCATACACTACTCCACAAGGTGACAAGCGCTGTGAAGGAAATCACCAGATGCTGTGATCGAGGATCATGGGGGAAGTGTGAGGGCACATCGTGGCCTTCCTCAGGTGGGGATGATCAAGCTAAAACCTAAAGGATGAGAGGGGCCGCTCACAGGGAATGGCACATGCAAAAGCCCTGGGGAAGGAATGTGTCGGGCATGTTTGGGGAGCTGGGAAGGCCTGTGTGGCCGAAGTGAGGAGTTGAAGGAATAATGGTGTAGGACAGGGTTTGGGGGCAAGCAGGGTTCAGCTCATGCCAGGCCTGGTGGAGTTAGGATTTTATCCTCAGAGAAATGAGAAACTATTGACAAATTTTAAGCAAAGGATGGGACAGGATAAGATTAAGATTTATCAAGTAAAGGAGACTCTCACATCATCCCTGAAGCTGGGCCATTCTGGCATCCAGTTCCTGTGGGCTTCCCATGGTATTGCCTGGTATGGATGCTCAAAAGCTCTTCTCCCTGCATCCTCCCTCAGAGGCCCCACCTCAGGTCCCCTCAGCACTCACCCTCCCCATCTACTTGAATGAAAGATTACAGTCTTCATCCTTCCTTTCTCTCTCTTATTGTGTTAAAATATATCTAACACAAAATTTACCATTTTTAAGCCTACAATTCAGTGGCATTAAGTACATTCACAGTATCGTGCAACCATCATCGCTATCCGTTTCCAGAGCTTTCTCATCATCCCAAACTGAATATACCCACTAAACAACATCATTTGTCTTTTAACTTCTCTCCTGTGCACCTTGACCAGCGGGTTCCATCTTGTCTCTGAAGGAAAAGTGGGCCTTGCCATGCCAAGGCCTGTGCTCTACGCTATTCTTCATTCCACCCCCTTCAACCTTCTCTGAGCTGTTTCCATGGACACAGCCTGCTTACGTCTTCAGTCTTAGCACTCTCTCCTTAAACCTCACTGACAATCAGACCTATGTCTTTCTGGCAGTAATGTGAATGAATGAATGAACATGTATTTTAAAAATCCTTCCTTCAACTACACCACTTCCTTGGTATGAGCCTCAATTGCTCCTTCGCATCAATGCCTAGGTTCCGAGTTATTCTGTACTCTGTCTGTATTGCTAACACCAGCTGTATTCCCAGTGCCAGGGATCATGAGCCCCGGCCTCACTGCAGCAGGTGACAGTGCTTACTGCCCCCTCCTCCTCCTTGAAATTCTTTGATTCCCTGGCTCCCGTCATGCTACATTACGGCAGACCCTCACACAGGGAATGCCTCCTTTTCTCTCTCCTTCCCTCATTTCTCTCTCTCCTCTTGTCCCTAAACATAGGCAGCTCCCTAGGTTCTGTTCCCTAACCTAGTGCTTCAACCATCAGGCTCACCTTTTCAGCTGCCAGCTGGACATTTCCATGGGGACAGGCTGCCAGGCTCTCAAATGCAATAGGTCCAAAACCAAACTCATCATTTTCCCTGGCCGGGCCCAACTTCACTTCCAGTTCATGCGTCCCAAAGGCCGTCATTGCCACTGCCCTAGCTCAGGCCCTCATCAACTTCTCTTACTATAGCAAGAATCTCCTGTATGTCTCTGACTCCATTCTTGCTGTGCATGAATCCACCCTATCTGTTTCTTCCAGATTAGTCTTCCTAAAGCCTGGGCTTTCGTTCAAACACATCAGTGACACAGACTGACACTGACATACAAATGTATGCCTGACATGCAACTGTTCCCAGCCCACCTTTCAGCCTTATCTATGACAACAGACTGGACCACCAGAGTCCCAGGCATTTTACAGCATCTGGGCTCCTATCCTCTTCTTTGCTCCCCCATCTGAGTTCTATATCCCTTGCCTTCCTCAAGGTGCTTCCTGCTGATGCTCTTCCTTCCTAAAGCCCTCCCTGATTCCTTCTACCCCAAGTGGTTCCTCGCTATAGCCCTTCGTTCGACGTTCCTCCTTTTTTTTTTGAGGAAGATTAGCCCTGAGCTAACATCCATGCCCATCTTCCTCTACTTTATATGTGGGACGCCTACCACAGCATGGCTTGCCAAGCAGTGCCATGTCCGCACCCAGGATTCGAACCAGTGAACCCAGGGTTGCCAAAGCGGAACATGTGCACTTAACTGCTGCACCACCGGGCTGGCCCCTCAACTTCCCTCTTGACACTAGTCCTGTTCTAAGTTGCTCTGCCTGATGGCAGTTTCTTGCCGTCCATCTCTCTCCAAACCACTTTGCCTTGTCTGTACAATTATGCCTGGATGCCTCGATGATTTCTCCTGTGTGTTCTCCACCCACCGTCTCTGAGGTTGTGGCTTGGGCCAGGGGAGCCTGGCACCGTAGAAAGAATAGTGGACCAGAGTCAAAGCCCCTGCATTCCACTGGCTGTTCTACCTGAACAACTCACTTGACCACACTGGCACCTCACTGCTTCATCTGTGAAACCAATGCTTTAGATTAGGAAGATCTCTTAAATCTTTTCCACCAAATCTCAACCTTTTAATTCCTGTTTCTCCCAACACCTAAGACAATGCCTGCTGTTTACAGAAGAAGTTAAATTTTCACCTCTCATGTTGCTTACTTCTTAAACCAAAAAAGTTACTTCCAGGACATGATAGCCTTTTTCAAAAGGAAAAGTTAATTTTTTCCCACTTTTTTATAATTAGCCTCAACTCTGATATCAAACATATAATCAGATGAGTGCTCTAAAATCAGTTATGTGCACAAATAGAGATTTCTACGTGCAAATCAAATTAGGCTTGTTGGCCCAACTATAACCTATGTATCATACAAACCATTGGCACTCAGGGTCAGGAGTAAATGTATCAGAGGACGTCCCATTTTGCTCGACTTGAGCACTTGCTATACAGCTAGGATCATTTATGAGTATTGGCCATATCCCATGGAGATCAGAGAAGCCAGGGCTCACAGCCCCTATGGTGTTCGATCCACTCCTACTTCTCCTCTGGCTGAGATCCCCCTTAGCTTTTCAGGGAAGCCCCCTCCATGCCCCATCTTTTCCCACTTCCTCACTCAAGATCATTCAGCTTTTAGTTCTTCCTGGGACCTCAATACAGGCCAAGGACGTCTACACCCTCTGACCTAGGACCAGCCCCATTTCCATGCACTTAGTCTTTCTGAAGCCCTCATCACTCCTGGAAAGCCTGATTGAAAATAAATCTCATGCCCAAGCAATCTCCTTGGCAGACTTTCCAAACTCTTGGTCACAAGTTCAATCACAATCTTCCTCATAGTGAAGCGTCTGTGCCCTCAGAACACATGTGCATGCTCCTGTAGGAGAATGGATGAGAGAGGGTGTGTGTCTCCAGCTCTCCTGGGAGGTTGTTCCCTGCCCATGCTCCATTCTCCAGGTCAAAAGCTACCAATATTTATTCACTGAGTTACAAACTTACAGGCTGCAAACCCTCCTCCCCCAGTCAAAAGCAGTCCCATCATAAGATCTTACCCATAATATCCTTCAGAAGGCGAAGAGCTCTCTCTATTTTGTGTTGTTTGTTTCTATATTTTAAATGTCTGCCTAGTTCAGATGATTATCAAGGGCTAATCCTGAGAAAAAGAGTGAAGGAGGTGGTGTTATGCCCTGAGCTTGCATATTCCCTGCATTTCCCATGATTCCCCAGCCTGGGCTCCCTCTTCTTGGGGAGAAAGGATTGGACTCCAAGCCTGCACACCTTAATGGAGAAGGGCTCAAATTGTAGTCCAGTGTCACCCCCATCAGAAAGCCCTTGGTTGCTTGTGAAAATGCAAACTCCTAGCCTCACCCAGACCCACTGAATAGGAATAAGACTCACTGAACAAGAATATTAGGAGGTAAGGTTTGAGGTCTGTCTCTTGTGCTTAGCGTGCATTGCAGTCCATGAGCTCATACATCTCAGGGATCGTTTAGCGGAAGGCACTGTCCTCAATTACGGGAACTTGAGGATTTATGACCAATCTATAGAGAGCGTGGGAGGCTGGAGGTGGGTGGGGGGACATTTTGAAAATCAGTGGTCTTATTTATAATGTAAAAGTCACAATGCCTTCGGGTCACACCACCTGAGTCTATTAATATATTCTACCTTCTTGAACTAGCTGGCACTTCAAATCTATGCCAGTTTAGAAACTCTGAAAATAGGACCGCATTGAGGTTTTGAAATGAGCTGTCGGTGTCAAGAATGTGACACCTCTCTTCCAGGGGTTGTAACTTCCTCCCACATTCAATTATAACAATTGTACTTTATGCACCGTTGGAGGAGCAAATGGTCAAATTAAAACTCCACAGCACACTGCTCCTTCTCCTCTCTCTTATACACAGACGATACAGAGACTTTCTGCCAACAGAAGCCTTCACAACAGATTTGAGAAATTTTTAGAATCCAGCTCAAAGAGCTTGAGAAACAGACCCCTGCTGGATTTTCTTCCAAAAATAATTCTCTTTACTAAGGAGCATTAATAGTTTCCAACTTTAAATAAAACCTGTCTATATGTACCTTAATTATCTATCTGTATGAATAAAATTAAACATTTTAATATATAGATATGGATATAGATGTATACCCATTAATCCTCAAGGCTATTTTTCAGTGCATGGCCTCTGAGCAAATCTTATTAGCTGGGCCCACCTCTCCTGCCTGACATTTTCTTAACAGATGAAGCCTGGTGTAAATGAGGAGAGCTTTGATTGGTTACAGCTAGAAATCATGGGTGTTTGTGAAAATGCTGATTCCTGGGCCCTGGATCTTACCAACCAAATCAGAATCTCAGGGAGTGAAGTGCAAGTGATCTGCATTTTTAACAAGCTCCCGAGGGCATTGTGATAACTAGCCTAGAACATAAACATCACAAACTACTCACTTGGAAGATGGACACGTTCTTGCCAGGGTCTGAGTCACGCGAATGTGGCTTAGCTCTCTAGCGAGGTTGGGTGGCAAGGTGCGAATCCGTCTTTCCCTTTGGAAATATCTCACAGCGTATACCAGGTGCTCTACAAATGCTAGATATTTGTTGGGTTGTGTCTCCTACTTTTGACAGAGAGAAGAGGGGACGCAAAATGCCCATAAGAGAATGTGTGGGCGAGGGGGCTCATACTTATGGCTTTTTATCTATTGGCTCATTTTATTAGCCAGCTAATAGTGATTTCTACTCCATATTCTAAAGCTGCTCAGACTTTGGATCTGGAAACATGGCCCCATTCAGCTCTTCCATAGGATAGCTCTGCTGTCCCTGTGCCAGTAGCACACAGCTTCACCCAGAGTCCGAATTTACCTCCAGCAGATTTCTATCTCACCTCTCAAATTGGCTGAAGACTCAGGACTCAGTCTGATACGCAAATTCTTTCTGGAAATCAAATAACACTTTGGAAGGTAACTGTAATAGTATGGCTTGATACTGTCCCAAAAAAAAAAAAAAAACTTTTTTCTATGATACTCAGAATCATGGCTGTTTTAATAAACCCTCCATAGCCCACAGAGTGAAAAGTTTGGAAAAGCAATATCTCAGTGTATTTAGGGACTGAAAATGCCCTTCAGAATTGGGAAGGGATAGAGAAGATAGGAAAGAGAAAGACTAAATAATTCATGAAGTAGCTTTCCATATCAGTGATATTAAGAACTACAGTCATTATTATAAAAGTTTAGGATTTGGATCTAAGATCTGTGTACTATGAGAAAACATTGAGCTTATTATTGCTTTAATATGTTTTTACAGCCTAATTCCAGGCACTATCTAAAGCTACATATTTAAAAATAATAATGCTACATTTTTTAACAAAAGAAATTCCTTAAAATGTTCATTTTGAGTAAACCATTTGATAGTGCCTTATTCCAATAAAAATCTCATTTCAGCTTCCCTTCACTGCGAGGTTCTAGGCCTGGCTGGAGCTAAAATTTTCCTTTCCTGAGATGGTGGAATTTCCATGAAGGTCAGAGTTTATCCCTGAAGCAAAGGTTAGACAGGTCAGTGATTTGGCAGTAGAATAAAGAGCTTGAGAGGGACCGAAAAGCAAGATTACAGAGAATATTAAAATACAGTCTACTCCCCAAAATGTAAAACAATTTAACATCACACTCTCATACATGGTGCACATTAACAGAAATACTTAGAAACCAAGGAAAGGAAAGTTGTTTTCTTTTGCTGCTTTTTTCCCGAAGATCTTTGAGTTTGCACAGACACGCCCAAAACATTTGGCTTGTTCCCAAAACTCCAGACTCAAGTACTGCTGTAAAAATAGCTGTGAGCTAGAAGGCACGAAGGGTGGCAAAGTCTGTTTCTGAAAGGGGCCTTGTTTGGCTTCAGCCTCAAAGATTTTTACGTGTACAAACTCATTTGTCCACGTGGATAAGTGCAGTCACAACGATAATCACATTTCCAGGGCAAATAGTCACATGAAGTAAAAATCTCCGACAGTCTTCACGCTTTGAGGGAAAAGAGAGAGAGGCATTCCAGATGTTGCTAGATAATGCTGAGCTGTTTCCATGAAAAGCTGTAGGAATGGCATTAGCTCACATGGAAATAATGTTTTAACTAGCTGGGAGTGGTTCCTGGAGCTTGCCCTGATCCTGCCCGGATCAAACCCACTCTGGGCCGAAGCAGAAACTATATCCAGGTACTGAACTGGCAGAAATAGTTCAGCAGAACGCTGGTAGAAACAACCTCTGGTTGCAAAAGACAGGACATTCATCACTGCCTCCGTGGGCAGGGGTAAAAATGCCCATGAAGACCAAGAACAGAAATCTTAGGGCTCCAGGTCTCAAGAAACGCTGACATAACACCTCAGAGATAACCAGGGAGACCTGTTTCTGAGCGACTCGGTGGATGCAAGTACATCAGTAGCAAAGAAAGACATCTTCTCTCCATAACCACTGGGAAAACCTGCTACTGTTCAGTTATATTTTTCATTCCTTCTGGGTAATAAACAATCCTGGTGACATGAATTGATTTTACATGATTTCAGTGCTAATGAAATGTCGAGAGTGTCAGCTCAAATTAAAATCTTTTTATTTCAGGATGAATAAATACAAAAGGGTTCTTTGGAATCAGGCTTTGAGCTTGAGTCCAGAGCTCCTAAGAAATAGTGCAATGCCTCACCCCCCAAATCCTAGTATGTATTTGTAAAATAAAATAGTGTCAAAATACTTTCCATGTGCCTCCGCCTTAACCACATGATCGCTAAGAAGTGGCTCCTGACTCCCCGCAGGGCCTGTCCACGTGGCCATCACTGTGAAATCCTTGCAGAATTCAGCCTTAAAGAGACAGTGCTCCATAAAAGCGACTTCTTTCCTGTCTTGACCACTGTGGGCATGAAATTCCTGACTTGAATAGTTAGGGAGGATCTACCAGATCTGACTGTCTTGCTAATTGGGGTAAGTAGAGTGCAGAGCACTGTCTTGGCCACGATCCTCAAAGTCAGCTACAGCTGGGATGTGGGCAAGCCTGGCTCCTCACACCTCCACAGGGTGTGAAGCAGAGGAAATCTACAGACGAGAGGAGGGCCTTGGGAAGCCAGGGACCATCTGAAAAGCAAAGTGGTGGGGCAGTGAGTAGAGGGAAGAGAAAGAACTAGAAGAAAAGAGTCAACAAGAGAAAATCACATGAAAGAGCTAGCCGGCTTAGGAGGTAAGAATCTGGAGTGTTTCTTTAAGCCATTGATATACATGGGAACGGAAATTTTATAGAGAAAGTAGAGAAACGACGTGTGGTGGAGCTATTGAGGACATCAAGTCAGTTCAGAGGACAACAGCAATACCCAGAGGGCCTTTGACTTGGGTCCTTATGAGGAAAATAGCAGGTTTTGTTGAGAACGTTGAATACAATTCTAATGAGAATTAGATTCGCTTTAGGGTTATCCCATAAAATACAGGACAGATATTGCACGGGATGGACATATACTAGAACCATTATTCATTGTTTATCTGAAATTCAAATGCAACTAGGCATCCTGTGTTTTTATTTGATAAATCTGACAACCCAGATTCGGTTTACAATGCATACTATGATTACTTACACAAAATGAAATATCAAGTTCACATAGAGGGTTTTGACACATGTCTCTCATTCTTTTTCCTCTAAGGAACTGGGGGGAGGGGATAACCTTTAACTAGCATGACTTCAGAAACAGTCTCTCTTCATCTCAAGTCTTGATCCCACTGTATATGCTGTATGTGGTTTGAGAACCACAAATCACGCCAACTGTGCTGTGCTGGCCCCTTATTGTTTCCAGGCCATTATTTCTAAGTCTTCATCTCCCTTATGCATTTACTCTAAGTACAGCGGTTCAGCACAAATCTATAAATCTTCATAAATCAACTTCTACAGAAGGCCTTGTTTGCCTCCAAAATCTTCTCCAAAAAGCTTACTAATCTATATTCCTCATTAACTTAGGAAAAGCTGCACAAAACTACATTGCATCTTTTTTCTGTGCCATAAGCATTCTCTACGTGGTGGGGCTTCCCAATTGCTATACTTCTCTCTCTCTCTCTTTTTTTTCTCTCTCACATACAGGAGACCAGGCCCTATGGAGCTTTCTCTATCTTTCAGAGGATTCAGCATGCTGTGGAATTTTGTTTCCATTTTCCATCTCCTTGCCTGACAGTCTTACCCTCTGCTATGATGTCAACTAATAGCTCCATGGGGATGATCAAAACCCGTGTCTCCAGCTGTGATCTCTCTCCTAAGATCCAGACCTAAATATTCAACTGCCTGCTCAACTTAGCACCAGGGTACTTCATCAAAAGTGCCAGAAAAACATCTTGGACCCACTGATTGCAGGCCACTCCTAATGTGGCATGATGGGAGGTGAAGCAGCCTGTAATCACAGGAAGTAGTTTTACCCTGGAGAGGAGGGTATCTGCAGGTTGTCTCCTTCTCTGAGGACCTTTGAAGGATAAAAGGCCGTGGAGTCATGGAAAGGAGTTCCACTTTGAAGGTCAGATGCAGGGTAAATAGCCCCATGTTCTGAGACGGCGGGGCCAAGGGAGATTCTCTGTGATTCAAGGAAAGTAAGAAAAGCTGCCCGAGGCTTGATGGAGGACTGAGGGAGAAGAGGGGAGCTGTTCTGCGGAGAGGTAGATGCCTGGATGAAACTGGAGCCGAGTGTGGCTGAGAAGGGGCGTGTCCTCTCTTCTTTTACATGAGCTCAAATGAGTTTTTGTTTTGCTTTGTTTTGTTTTGTTTCCACAAAGTCTTATGGAGGCTAGCGTTTCATGGGTGGTTACTATAAGTTTGATAGCACCCTTGTTAAGGATAAGAGAGGAAGTGCTTAGCCAATAGCGTAATATGCAGCAAGCAGCGGTAAACCTGAGAAGGATGGCCGCCTCCGTGGGGTGAGCATCTGGAAAGGCAGATTTGGTCAGTGCAGTGGATTGTTCTCACAGCTTAAAGCTTCAAATTAGATTACTGACTAGGTTAATTTTCTTTGGGATATTGGATTTAGTTTGCATTTCAAAATCAGAGTTCATTAAATTTGCATTGCACTTGATTATCTTCCATTAAGAAGCACATCTTGAAGTTTCATTACTGGGAAATGTATGTACGTTGACACCTCCTTGGTTTCAATGCTGAGAATGCAAATATAGGAGCTTCCTATTGATCTCATTGTCTTCCACTAGGCAGCCTAAACCCATCTTTTATTTTAAATCCCCATTCCACTTTCTTGGAAAATTAGCACCACTGCCTGTAACTACAAAGAGGGGCAAGCCTAGAAAACAACTGCTAAATTGTATAGGTCCTTCACATAATGAACAAAGTAATTTAATGAATAAAAACTGCTTTAAACAATATTTCTAACTTAGTAAATACATGATTCAATACCTTGTAAGCCTATTTGGGGTTTTGTTTTTAGTTTGTTTTTTCAAATTCTGCCATCTCTATGCAGGTTTTTAAAGCTATATTTCATATTTCATATCAATAACCAGGGGTGGTACATCAGATCACAGAATCTGAGCTCTGGAAAACATTACAAAAGCATTTAAGAAAGAAGAAGAAATAATCCTATGAAACACCAAGCTAGCTTTGCAGAACTGAAAATCTCTGCCAGTCAGCCCTGGCTTTGGGTAATATGGGTGACTCTCCTCTTTATGACAAAAGAGTATGTTCCAAGGCAAATGAGAATTTCAAAGGAAGAGCTCACAACTTCTACACTTTTTTTTAACCTCTCGCTTGCAAGAGATCGGGACTCCTGGAGGTTTTAACCAAAGCTGTGGAGAGGTGGAAAGTTCTCACTCTTTTTGTTTGTTTTAACTGCAACACTGGGGGGCCCTTGCCTCAGGAGAACGAACACAAAGTGGGGAAGGTATTTGTGAAGCCTAATAAAAGCTTATGAGCGTTCTACCTCATTTCTAAATTCTGGAAGCCATATGTCATCCTTTCTGTTTCCTCAATTGTGACGTGGTAAAGTTTAGACAACACACAGGAGTCCCCCAGCAGAGGCCAGGCATTTTAGAAATAAAATTTGTCTCATTTGGCAGTACACTTTATCGAGGCAATGTGTGAACTTTGATCACCCTGTCTGTCCACCTGTCAGAGGTGTATAAAGTTCCATAATCTGAGTGCTGGCTCTGAGTTGGAGATCCTTGGGAGCCATACGCACACCTTCCAGCTCCCCCTTGGGTCTTGAGCTCAGGGAGCCATGGAGGTGGCAAGAACCCTGAAGACATGTTGCTACAGGCTCGGGGTTGTGATCCCAGATGCTCCCATGGCCACATGTTCTTTTCATTTAATGTCTCACAGCCAGAGACTGAAAAAGGAACCTGAAAAATCATGTCCTGGTCACTAGAGGCAAAGGTTTCACTAAAATGCCTTTCAACGTGATTAGGTTTTCCTCCAGGCAAAGCCATATTCAAGAAGGCTTGCAGAGGAGAAAGCAAGTTTCAGAGGCTGAGTGGGCAGTACGTTGGGAGGCAAGACAAACAATTATCGCAGGTGAGAATCCAGGCAGGCTGGAGAGTCAATACAAGGTAAATTCAATAGAAGTCAATACAATAGAAGCACAAGATAAACCCCCCACAGAACCCAGGTATAGATTCAGCTAAGCAATGGTTCTCAGCTCTGACTATACATTAGACTCCCCTGGACTATGCTTTAATCCGAATTCAACACTCAACCCCTCTCCGTAGAAACTGAGGCCAAATTTGGAGCTTGGGTATTGTCATGTTTAAAATCCTCCCCTAGTGACTCTAATTTGCAGTCAGAATTGAGAAGGACTGAGCTAAAGATTTCTTAAATAGTCCATCTGGGGCAGGTAGGGATCTCACGTCCCAGACAACAAGAGCTTAACTCCAGGTAAGGACAGGGAGTGAAGTACACCCGGCTAGGAAAGGGAGTGAGAGGAGGCAGATGAAGTTGGAACTTGATGTAGATGCTTGGGCAGCTATAACTTCTGGTTATAAAATACGTCCTTGGGCCTGGGAAAATGGAAGAGGGTCTGATCCTCAGTCTGTGGGAGTCATATTGCTGTTATTCCCCAGGTCTACATAATCCCCTCAAAGCCAAGTGGCCCCATTGTTGGCTCCACTTCAATAGGGATCATGGCTCTATGTTCTCCTACCAAACGCTCCCCCCAAGGCCCTGCCACCTCAGAGGCCCTGAATGTATGTGGGCTCAGTTATCCACCCCTCGGAGATCTGCATCCCCCCATCATCTTTCCCAGTCTCCGTGGATCCAGCAAAAGATGTTTCAGATCCGCTCCACTTCTAGCAGAGGAGAAAATTAACACACATAGGTTTCTCTCAAAAGTATCTTTGCACACTATACAAAAATCTTGCCACCTTCTTTCTTGTCTAATTATGAACACATTGAAAAGCAGTAAGTCCTATTAAAGCCATCTTGGAGAAGTCAGTCACCAAGAAGAGATATGCAATTTTCTGGCCAAGTTCGAAGTACTTAGCAGATGTCATGACTTCCTCCCAGCATGGCTCAGTCTATCTTCTAGCAATAAACACAGTCAATCCTTGGATAATTTCTCTGTTTCTAATAATCTTCCAGGATTAATAGATAATGAGTACTTTCCCACATGACTGGAGCTATCCTGTCCATCACTATTCTACCTTCTGAGCACCATTTCGGATTAAACTGGTCTAATAGTTGAAGTTCTGTGTGATAACTGGATTCTATTATTAAACCAGTTTAGAAAACATCACCTGTTTTGAGTGTTGATGTCAGCAATTTCTAGGTTAGGGATATAATATATCCACCAGAGCAATCCTTCCGGCTGTAACAATATTCTCCAAATTGACCATTACAGTTAAGATAACCGGACCTAATAGAATTATTTTTCCTTTGGCAATCATATTCTCTTTCACGCTTCTCTCTTGCTTTCATTCTCCTAAACCTTCAGGAGTTGTCCCTGTTATACCTTAAGCCACCTGGAACATAAAACTTAGCCTGTTCTTCAGTTATTTCAACAAATCCACTCAAAGCAGGTATTTTATGATTTTTTTTTCTTAGCAGATTTCACTGGAGATTTGTGGATTTGCAGGAAGGAGTCACGCTGCACACCACTGGGACTTCAACCATCTCCCTTGCTCTACCCTTGTTTTCCCCTCTCTCTGAGCGCCACACTGAAAAGAATAAATTAAACCTTCCAAAGACAATACTCTCAAAGGAACCATAAGGAAAATGCACCATCTCTCTCAAATCACTTTTAACCGAAAACCTTTGCAAATCAATGGCTGTTGATGTGTTCATTGGAAACAAAGGCTTTCAAATGGGTTTTTTCTTTCTTACCTTTTAACAAACTCCAGTTTCTAATGACTCAAGGTCCAGAGCATTCCCAAACATATACAGAATCTGGTTGTCACGGTGTCACCAGAAGTGTCATTGCTCTGGGAGTTGACTCTTCCCACCCTGGGAATGGTTTCCTTAGAATATGGAAGCTTTTTATTTTTTTTGTAGACTTTATTTTTTAGAGCAGTTCACAGCAAAATTGAGCGGAAAGCACAGAGAGTTCTCATATATCCCATGCCCCACACAGGCACAGCCTCCCCCACTATCAACATCCCCCACCAGAGGGGTCCATTTGTTACAATCGATGAACCTATGTTGACATATTATTATCATCTGGAGTACAGAGCTTACATTAGGGTCACTCTTGGTGGAAGGAAGTATTTTTAGCAAGGGGTTTTATGACACTGCTCTGTGATTTGGGCTCTGCTAGGTCTTATGAATTGATACTTAACTTAAATCCCCATCAGAGGGCAGACAAAATGAGGGCAGGGGACTCAATTCTGAGTTCTATACAGTTGCAACAGCCTTCAATATTGCGCATAGTTATTGCTGTGGACTTACCTTAAAGTTGGGGAGTAGAAAAATTATGCTTGTCTAAAAATTCAGGAATAGTCACAAACATGACTTTCAACAAACCATCAGGGGCTGTTTTCATGACGTCATATGCGTGAGCTTTCAGGGCAGGGACGAACATCGTGCCCTAGAAGGTTATAAGGTTAGCCTGTCAGGTGTACCCATATTACTTAAGCAGGGCCAGGTGCTGGGTGTTCAACTCAAATCTGCAGTGTGACAGCATCAAAATGTGGGGTAACTAAGTTAGGCGTTGCTTAAAAGGGAGAGAGCGTCTTGTCACTGCTTCTTTTATTCCATTTGGATCCTCAATTCATTTCTAAAATAGCCTTGGTTCCAAAGCAAACACATCTCAGTTGATGTGCCCTGATGTGCTTCTTCACCCAACTGGGACCCGACAGCCTCACTTCGTGGATTTTTGAAGACATCACAGTTACTGCTGAGCTTCTCATTGCGCACTCGGAAGAGGCCTTCGCTTTTAAATGATTCTGAAGACTGAACTCTGTTAGAGGACAGTTCTCAGGGAGCTCATGTGTAGCAAACTGCTGAGAATTCTGAGGACAATGTAGCATATTATTTCATAGCTCCTAAAACTCCTACTAACACACTGAAGCAAGAAAATACCATAACTTTTTGGACACTGGAATGCAGGATAAGAGGAGGGCAGCTGGCACTTGTTCTAAGTTTGTAGAAAAACAGGTTTTCTTTTTGGAAATCATGACTAATTTAAGTGATCATGAAAGACTGAAAATTAACCTTTCTAGTTGGCCTTCCGAAATGAATAAGGATCATTTCAACATAATTAAGAAGAGTGCTTCCCTTTTTTTTTTTTTTTGCTTTCTTTCTTGAAAATAAAGCTTAGTTGAGCAGCTCAGCTTTGTAAAATTCTATTTTAAAAATTATGATCTTTGTAGGGAAGGACTAAGGTGACATTTTCCAGCTTATTTACTTCTCTGTACTATCTTAATATTCTGTAATAAGTGTGTGTTGCTTTTATCATTTTTAAACCCTGTTTGTAAATACATATATATATAAAACCCTATGGTTCCTTATAAGATAAATTCAAATCTTTCTTGAGCATCCTTATCGATTAAAAGCAGAGGTAAGCAGATGGATTTATTTTAGTGATATTGCAAACTATCTTAAGTCGAGTTGGCCATGCCCAACCAGCCTCCAGAGACTAGAGCAGTGGTGTGCGGGTAAACAGTAAATGTTGACAGGCCAGCTTTCCCAGGAAAAATAAGCCCTGATTTGTAGCACTGCTCATTTTTGTGTGGATTTCAAGCTACTTTGTGATGTCACTGAACACAGAATTGAGAGGCAATGTGCACACTGACCTCTTTTGAGTCCATAGGGGCCAGTGCGTGCAACTCCAGCAAACCAGTGGGACGGCAGGTACACACACACACACTCACCACCCGGGATGTGTTACAATGAAAGCAAATCTCAGACTGATTCTGCAAACATTTCCCATCAAACAGGCACACGTGTTCTTGGAAGGGGAGTCCAGCCCCAGGTCTCTGCCTTCTTAGGTACTCCAACAAGCGCTTTCTAAAAAAGACTCACTTGAGGCACATATTCCCAAAGCCAGCAGCACGATTCGGTTTACTTTCCAGTGGGTATCAGGTAACAGAATCAGGGCCAAATAAAATGCCATTCTGAGGAGTGAAGCGACTGGGTTCCTGCATCCTTAAACTCTGAGCAAAGAGAGAGATGCCTGCGGACTGTTTCCAGCCAGTCCATGCATCACAAACACCACTTGTCTCGACAATGAAAAATGCTTTCTAACATCTCCTGGGCTAAATCACAAAACCTCTGCTGCTGATGGAGACAGCCAAGAAGCGAAGCCTTGGAGGAGCCACCTCTGGATTGCGAACAGAGGGCTGCAAATGCTAACGAACCACCCTTGGGGTGGGCGTTCCTGCTCAGAGTATACTAACCGCTCCAGAGTAGAGATTAAAACTAACATCTGTATATCTTACTCGCTGTCCTTTTGGAAGCTGTAAGTAAAGTTGGGTGCCAGTCTGGTCCCACATGTTCCCTAGGGTCTGCCAGTTGAGGCAAGATCGCTTCCGCATTCCTTCCGGTCGGCCTCTGCACCGGAAGGGAAAGCCAGGAACTGCAAAAGTTTTTGAGTCCACTGATTGGTCCAGTGGCCAGGCTGACCTAATCTGCTGTCTCCAGGCTCACCTGTGATCTAGATTTGTTCTGAGTCTATTCCTGTAGGCCTAAGGGTTTGGAAGTGAGCACAGTACAAGGGCAGGTTTCGTGGGGTAAGGGAAGGGTAAAGATGATAGAAGGTAGCTGAGCAGCGCACAGAACACCTAGGCTTAAGCATCAATATTCAATATACAGAACATTTCCACCAGCTCATTTCATGTTATCTTGGCCAATCTCCAATGGCCACTAGTCATGTGACCCTAGGCAAGTCATCTGGTCTTTTGAGCCTCTGTTTTCTCATCTATAAAACAGAGAATATTACACCTTCCTCAGGGAGATGGTGTAATTAATAGACTGGTTAATGAAAAAAGAGCTTTTACAATGCTGCCACACACAGTACAGGCCACTAAAACAGTCCATATCATTATTAATCTTGACTAATTGATATCAGGCTAAAAATCATAGCCAATTTCATGTGACAAGAAACTTTAAGAACATGAAAGTATGCTTTATCTCTCTAAAGTTTCCTCCTTCCTTCTCCCTCATTCCTCTCACTTATTCTGAACCCAATTTGTAGAATCAACTTATCAATCTATCAACGAACGGTGTCCTTTTTTTGACATTAAATTGATTCCAGACTTAAGGAATATGGGGAAGCTCTGAGCAGAAACTGGGAGAAAAGGCAATGTTATCGTTATTTTTACACACTAAAAAAACAAGAGCTAAAAATAGCTCACGGATTATTCAGGAAAAGAAGATCTAGATATGACAATCTCAGATTGTCATTTTGATTTCTGCTAGACTATCATGCCTCCTACTGTTTTAACCTAGTTTTTAAAATTTATTTTGTGCACTCCAGCAGCATCCTGCCTGTCATGGGTAGTTTTTATTGCTATGCTATCTTGTGCCAAAAGATTTGTTGCTGCTGAGAACATTTTTAGGGGATAATATGATTTAATGATTAAGCCTCTGTAAGTAAATATGTAAGCACAAACATATGCAAGAACATAACATCCATAGATGCTCTCATGCTAACAAAGATTTTTCAGTTGCTAAAAATTGGCCCAAACTCAGGACTTTTCTTTGTTTTTTCTCTTGGTCTAGTTCCCTCGAATGCCCTGATTCGACACTCTGCAAAGGCATTGAATGGGGTCTGGCTGGCAGGCTTGTGACCACAGCATCCTTCTACCCCATCAGCACCAGCCTGAGAGAGCCTGGGTGACAGGGAGGTGAGCAGGGGCACAGTAGAGAGCCAAGCCGGCCAGGGAGGGGAAGAGTGAGCTCATTTCTTCCCTGCTCCCTCCGCCCCTTAGGAGAAGCCTGTGACACCAGTAGAAGCTCGTGTTTCCAGTCACAAGATCCCCAGAAGCCTGGCTCTGCAGGATCTGCCAGGGCTGTGGTTGCTGCAGATGCAACCTTGACTCTGCAGCCTTTCTCAGGAGCACCTCCCTGGCGGACACCCCGGGGTCGGCTGGTCCACGTCAACAGAGACAGCTTTCCGCCCTAGGTTTTTCCCCAGGGCACCAAATTAGGGCCTCAAGACTGAGAGGTAGATACTAGTCCAATTCTTATTTTATGTGAAAAAAGATGATTTCCATAACCAAATAAAAAGGGTAATAAGAGAGCTCACTGGGGACACTTGAAAGTCAGCTCAGCCAAGGGCAGGTGCATACATAGGGCTGTAACCCACACAGTTCTGGCCAGGTGTTCAGAGCTGTTATGGCCAGAGGGTATTTGTGGTACTTGGAAGCATCTCAGAATCTCCACCCTCTGCCCATTAGGGGGAGAGGGAGAGAAAGAGGGCAGGAGGGCTTCTAGAAATGGACCTCTTTCTAGAAATTGACCTCTCCACCTAAGCTACAACAGGCTCTCTTCCCCGTGGTGTGGATGGGGCAGGTTAGAGAATGCAGAGGAGCAGAGAGATTGATTCCCAGCACAAGCAAGGGCGGTTCATGCTTAGAGGAAAAGATATCTTCCTCCAGAGTTAGTTGCACCATTAAAAACAGAGATAATGGAGCTATGAAGACATACTTGACTCTCTGTAAAGGAGCAAATCGTTTCTTTTTTCCCCTTAAATAAAATGGCTTGATCAGCTCTTGGACTGAGGAAGAAAGGGTAGAAGGTGAAGCACAGACGGCATGGGATTGTGGGAGGCGAGGAAACCAGGACAACGCTCCACAGAAGAAATGCCCAGCCACTTGGAGGCGGGAGGAGAGTTGTGAGGCAGGTAGAATAGGAGGGAAGAGCGTTTCTCTCATCTCCAGTGAGGTCTGACTTCCCTCCAGCGTGCTTAGGGACGGTCCTCAAGGTCTCTCCTGTGGAAGCCCCCGCTTCTGCTGCTTTCCCGCTCCAGTGGGGCCTGACTCTGCTCAGCCCAGGCTGCCCAGTCAGCTTCCACCAGGTTCCACTGGCAAGGGGAGAAAAGGTCCCGTAACCTCACTTCTACTTTACACACAGCCCCAAGACAGTATTATCCATAGAAACATATCTATATCTATAAGAACAATGTTTACATATATAAAAATATAATGTTTTATAAAGATCATCTGTTTTTAGTGACTTCTCTCCTCAAGGGCTCTGGCTCAGCCCTTAAAAAAAGGAGTGGTATTATTTAAGATGCGTCTTGTTATGGGTAGATTTGTGTCCCCAAAAAACGATACGTTGAAGTCCTAACCCCTAGTACCAGTGAATGTGACCTTATATGGAAATAGGGTCCTTGCAGACGTAATTGAGTTAAGATGAGGTCATTAGGGTGGGCCTTAAACCCAATATGACTGCTGTCCTTATAAGAGGGAACACCATGTGAAGACACAGACACGCAGAGGGATGATGGCCATGTGAAGAGAGAGGCAGACTGGAGTGATGTGGCCACAAGCCAAGGAACACCTGGTGCTACCAGAAGCTGGAAGAGGCCAGGAAGGATCCTCCATAGATTAGGAGGGAGTATGGACCTGCCAACATCTTGCTTTTGGATTTCTAGCCTCCAGAACTGTGAGAGAACAAATTGCTGTTTTATACCACCCAGATTGCAGTACTTCGCTATAGCAGCCCTCAAGGAAATAAAAACTCCTTCTGTCTCTCGTTGTCCAAATATCATGACCCTTTACTCTTTCATCCCTGAAGGTGTTCTTTCCCAAGAAACTCCTTGGATTACATGCAAATATGTCTTGGTAGGCCTAGCCTTGACCTTCCAGTTGGATCTTAGTCCTAGAATGAACACAGCTAACACTCCAAAGCTGGTACTTCCACTACATCTCTCTAAAACACGTCATTTTTTTCTAAATATAGTAGCCAGAGAGGTCCCTAAAAACATACCTTCAAAATTCTCATTTCAACAGCATTTACTACCCACGACCGTAGACTGCGGGGGAGGCTCAAATGAAGTAGATAGTGTCCGCCTTCAAGGAGCTGATACTCTTGCTGGAGAGAAGAGACTAAAAGATATTTTTTTAAGTGGACTCTAAATAATAGTATCTAATTAGACATTAAAATGTCGTATAGAGCTGAGATTCTGAGGGAGTTCAGAGAAAAGGCTTAGAGATGTCAAGAAAGGCCTCGGGAATACGGGCTTGAGGGTTGAGGTGGAGGAAATAGCTTGAGTGAGGCAAGGAGAAGGGTGAGGGTGGGATATTTTGGGACAGGAATGCATCCACCTGCCTGTCGTGGAAGGCCAGAAAATCACGAGGAATAAAACTGTTCCCAGATTGCAGAAGGACTTGACGTTCAAGTGAAAGGAAAGTCCATTTGCCTCTAAACTGCTCAGGAAAGCTGACTGCTCTGCAGGGTTAAACAGGCAGAATGACAATTAGCTAGTCTGACCCCAAGTTGTGGTTTTGACTCTCTGTTTCTATGAGTTTCTGAAATCCTTAGGGACTGGAGGTAAGTATTCACTTCCAAAAGCAATTCTCAAAAGATTAACAGAGCATTGAAATGTCATGGTGACTCTCCAAAACATTTCATCCCTCTCTGTCATAAACATAATCACAGCCTGCACCCCCACGCCTGGTGGGGAGGAAGGCTGGAAATGTATGAGGTGTCTTAAGTGTGCTCTCAGAGATAGGCTCCACAAATAGCCCTGCAAGCATTCCTCAACCCAGAGTTATGGATGCCAGATGCTGTTAGCAGCTCGTGACTGCAAAGACCAGAAACAGGGGCCTTAGCGATACCACCGTAATCTAGCTCCCAGCGTTAAGGCTCTTATCGCGCTACTCACCCACCTACGAAGTGGTGAACATTCTTCTTTCCAGGAACAGCCCCCTTGTTTTTGGCTTCTCTGTTTGCATTCTTGGTCTGTGAACAAGAAACAGCTGAGTGCATGGTGCCGCGCTCTAGAAAAGTACTGAGATGGATTTACAGAATGCTGAGCTCACTGAGTATTCTGGCCAGCCTGAGCATGGAGACCCAGTGGTCCTAAATACCAGCCCACACACCAGGGGGCACCTAAGGATGAAATGTTTGAAAGTGTCATCGTGATGTTTCAATGCTCTGTGGATCTTTTGAGAATTGCTCTTGCAAGTGGATACCTGTCTCTGGTCCCTAAAGATTTTGGAAACTCATGGAAACACTGTGCCTTCAGTTGCAACTTGCAATAATGCATTTGTGACAAACTGTCACTCTGCCCCTTCCAAAGGCCTGGAGCTGCACACTCTTTGGTTTCTCCTTCTACGTGGGGTAGACCGGGCACCCTTCGAGGATTTGCTACAAGTGTCCAGGCAGGTTCATCACCGAGATATTATCTTGAGAAAGTCTATGTAAGTTATTTTGCCACCTTCCTGCTAGGCCTGGAGACTACCACCTGATCTACCTAGTGAGCGAGACAGAACTGCCTGGGTACCCTGAGACAAGAATCCAGGCCAGGGCTTTGCCCTATTGCCACTTCACAGTTTCCCAAGTGGAGCAGAGCGACATTTATCATCACTCCTCCCACAGACTTAATGTATCCTTGAATATAAATTATTTCTTATTATAAATCGGGGGTCACTGAACTTGTTCTGTAAAGGATCAGGTAATAAAAATTGGGGGCTTTCTGAGCCATGTGGTTTTTGTCTCAATGACTCCATTCACTGGTGCAGTGCAACTGTAGCCATGGACGATGTGTAAATGAATGAGCATGGCTGTGTTCCAATAAAACTTTATTTACAAAATCAGGCAGTAGGACAGATTTAGTCTGTAGGCCATATTCCTGTTATAGATGTACATATACCTAACTATTTTGGAACAGCCTATTATTATTTTAGAAGTGCTTTCACAGATACCTTTATTTCTCACAACCCTGGTAGACATGGGCCAGTGTTGTGTACACCCATTTTGTACGTAAGGCAATTGATGCTTACTAATAACTTCTCTGATGCCAACAGTTAGAAAATCACAGAGATTCAGACACAGACCTTTTGTTTCAAAGTCCAACATATCTTCTACCATGCCAGTATGTTCCAGAATGTGTCTCTCTCTCTCTCTCTTTTAATAGGTGTTATGTGAGAGAGGAGTTCTGGAGTCAAGTAAGTTTGGGAAACTCCACATCAACCAAGGTTAAGGAGGCTTTTAATGTTTATGAAGACTCTCCAAGAGTGGATTATAGCATGCTGAGTTTTCCAAACATATTAGATGCCAGACCCCTTTTATTCTTCTTGTCAAAGCAGTTCTTGGGACTCGTGTTCCTTGGATCAGAGTCTAGGAAATCCTTCACTAAGCATATATACAAGCTACGGAGAAGAAGAGTTTCAGAGAAGAAATGTTAGACTGAGATATCAGACAGGTTAAGGCCACATGGCAGCCTACCTAAGACACACCATGAATTTTGATGAAACCTTGACCCAGGAGAGTGATAGCTGAATGAAATAGGAACCATCACACCTAGACCCAAGTTCAGTCCAACCAAAGTAACCAAAAGAAGCGGGGAGAGAAATGTATTTTGCTCTTCCCACATCGTATCTGCCTCTGCCTTTTCTCCTTCTTAGAAGGAATTGCTAATCTGATTGGCCACAATCCAAGCTGATGGTTGGGCTTCTTTTCCCTCATAATCTCTTGAGTAGAAGGCATAGGACATAGCCAAAACGCAGTATGGCATTTGGTTATAGTCCATAGTTTCTGAGGAAATACTCCTTTTTATGATGCCAGATGCCAATTATAATTAGCAGAATACTTTATTGAGCCAATCAAAGAAATGAGTTTCCCCTGAGGTTTTGATGATATTTTGAAGGCACTTGATTGGGAACCCAGGAATGTCTGAACCCTGACCGCGAACTGCTCAAGATCTAAGTGAGGTCTCCTCTCACCCTTTATCACCAAATCCAAGAATCAGAACGAGCACACTGGGACGTGTTTGTGGGGAGCTAGAGTTTAAAATATTTCTGAGTCCTACAAGGGATCCTGACTCAGTTTACGAATAGTGCTACACTTTGTGGAAGATGTGCACAGAAGAGAGGAATGGTGTGCGAGCTTCAGGGAACAGGGCAAGAAGCACATGGAAGAAGTGAGTATGGCTTTTGTTTTACAGCCTGGTCTCACTTGAGCCTGTTGGCTGCACTGCCCGTTGCAAGGCAAAGAAGTGTATGCTAGTTAGTTGAGGTCTTCTGTCTCTTCATCTTTGGCCGCCTCACCAGGGGCTATTCTGGGATGTTAAGATTATTCCTCCCTTTAACCTCCTTTAAGGATCATGCGTCAACAAGTAGGCAATGAGTGTGTACAACTGCAAGAAGGTAGAGAATCATTGCCTTTGAAAGAGCTTGGGGACAAGCTCACCAGGAGATGAAGTAAAACTGGGATACCAAGGTCTTTGATAGAACACGGCAAGACAGTAGCAGAAATAGCCTTTCCCTCCTTTTGTGAGTGAGCGCTCTTTGTGCTTGGAGGCACCTGAGAAGAGCTTGCAATGCCCAGAAACCATAGACTGTATCTGCAAAAACAATACAAATCTAGGATACAAATCATTTCTCTTCATAAACGATGCATGATCTTATGCATCTATCTTAAACCTTTGAGGCATACAAAAGAAAGAAATACACTTATGCAAATCAATCAACCAGTTCATCATATTGCACCTATTTCCAAACATTTTCCTATGAGCAAACAATCAGTTTTGGGTACTACAGTGGGCTAACTGGTGGCCCCCCCAAAAGCTATGTCTACATCCTAATGCCCAGAACCTAGGAATGTGACCTTATTTAAAAAAAAGGTTTTGCAGATATAATTAAGTTACTGATCTTGAGATGATCATTGAGATGAGGAGTCATTATGGATTATGTGGGTGGATCTCAAATCCAATGACAAGTTTCTTTAATAGAGACACACAGAGGAAAAGGTGATGTGAAGATGGAGGCAGAGATTAGAGTGATACAGCTACAAGCCAAGGGATGCCAGTAGTCACCAGAAGCTGGAAGAGGAAAGGAACAGATTCCTCCGCAGAGCCTTCAGAGGGAGAACTGCCCCACTGACACCTTGATTTTAGACTTTCAGCCTCCAGAACTGTGAGAGAATGAGTTTCTATTGTTTTAAGCCACTAATGTGTGGTAATTTGTTATAGCAGCCACAGGAAACGAACACAGGTACTTCATTTTTTAAATGTATTTTTGTAAAATTTCAAATGTACACACACACACAGATATACTCACTCACGTTGAGCTTCTGAAATTCTATACCTCCAAGTACCAAGATCTCATACCAAGCCCACCGCATAGACCTGATCTCAGCTCCTCTGTTGATTCTAGAACAGGCAAGAAGCATCTCCCTTGGTTTTAGGGAGGAGTATTGTTTGGGTGGGTGAGGGGCTGCACGTGGGGAGGAAGGGAGTCTTCTCACAGGACCAACCCACCAGCCAAATTAAATGGAGTTGGAGGTGGTCACAAACTTTCACCGGGGACTTGACTTGTGTTGCACGGACAAAGAGTTAAAGGAATACTATCATCCTCGGCTCAATCCTCTCACTCTGCTCAAAGCGGTGGGAACACCTCTCTGACAGGCAGCTTCTGAACTGCTGAAATGGGATTCGATCTGGCTCACTTCCCGGCTCTGTAAGCTAAAGTGCAAACCGTCCCTATGCCTTTTCTCCATTTAATCTAGTATAAAATTGTAATTCTCTCAGTTTAATCTTCTTCACAAAAGCTGCCATTTTACCCAAAGTTGATTTCTGTCTCCCTTGAGAAACTACAAGGGAGAGGGTGGACCCTGGGCGAGGACTGAGGAGACGATTTAGTTGGGAAAATTATCTGGGTCCCCAAATGGCACAATGACATGGAAGGCTTTTTTGCTTTAATCAATTAGGTCAAAAGGCATAGCAGATTTGGAAGGAATGAAATGACCAAAAGGCACTTGCCCTCCAGGAGCTGAATAAGCCCAATTCAATTAAGTTTCTGACAGGAAGGCACTTAATTTTTCTAATAAACAGATATCCAGCAAGAAAGTGGGAGTAAGCAAATTCCAGCAAAAAAGCAATAGGCAGTGTTCTCCATAGTCACTTCTCAACTTTCAGGTTCTTGTGCTGTATTTTTCCATTACAAAAAAAAAAAAAAAAAGACTATGCATAGAAAAAAAAAGGGAAGCTGGAAGTCACTGCCAAAACAGATCAGTTCCACCAAACATGCACCAAAGAGCTCTCTTTCCTGCCCTGGAAATTATGCGGCACTCTCCACCCTTCTAAATTACACTGTCTTGATATCCTTTATTTTCCTACTAAATATACAGAATGGAGATATTAGTTGATAATGCGGCCTGTGCCACTTTTGGCAGAACATGTTCTTTATTTTTTCCCCAAGAACAGAACCAAGTTCTGGATCACAAAACCTTTAGAAATAATGGTCAGCATTTCTTTATCCTTTACAAAAACATGGTGCCCATCTCTTATCTCATACCATCGATGGGACCCAGAGGCTGCAGCAGTAGTCTCCGTGTGTAATAATTTTGTGGAAATCACAGCTGAAGAAGGGGTGCATTAATATTGCATTTGGATTTTGCCCAGTATGTGTGTCTCCCCCCATGTCTTCATAAATATTCCAGAGCCTTAGATGGAGAAAAAGTGACAGTGGAATCAGTTTCTAAGTTAAAAGCAATCACAGCCTTGAGGTGAAAACAGCAGCCAATAGCCTCAGTGTTGGTCACGATTTGGGTTGAGGTTGGCCTGCTAAGAAATTCACCAACACAAGAACCCTAGCTGGTCCCAACACTTATTTCCCACCGAAATGAAAGCATCCGACTTCTAAACGGTAGTTTCAAATAAAGGCAATAATTTGTTTCCAGCTGGTACAATTGTTTAATAAAATGCCTGCTGGGTCTCCAGAAGTAATATTCTCCTCTCCCCAACAGCAATGAAAATTACCCCGTCTTGGGGACCACTAACTCAATCCACACAAAATGTTCTCAACTTGAAGTATAAGATTTTCAATGACAGTAATTTGCCATATGGAGGAATGAAAAAAAGTTTCAGAGATACATAGTAAACCGGAGGAGAAAAAAAAAATCTGAGCAGAAGGCTGAAGCCATTTCACTATTGTAATAATTCTTCTTCTAATGTTTTAATCAAAGGAAGCAGCCTGTCTGTCTCCCCTCATCTATATTCAAGCCACCACACTTTGTAGGTGTTAATCTCCACGCCTTCAGGCTGTTAGAAGGGAACGGAAATTGGCAGTCCCTGAACTGCAGACGCCTGTACACTGACAGTACCTGGCACTGCCCTTAATTATCTCAATTATGTTAATGTGTGTTGTTTGTCAACAGCTAGAAAGAGATGAGTCTGTTAGGCAGTTGGGGAGATGGGTTTTTAGATGTAGGTTTGGGCAATGAAGATTTCCTTTCTGTTATAGTTTCTCTTTTTTTTTTTTTTAAAAAAAGGGGATTTTTATATTTATGAGAGTGAAAGATGAAACTGAAAAACCTCTCATAATCTCAGCTAGTATGCCTTCTTAAAGTCATTTATCTAATGTGGTTTTGGGAGTTTTTATTCTTCTTCCACATGAGTGATCAAAAAATATATAAATATACAAAGAATAGGAGTGAATAAATACAAATGTAGCATACACACACAGAATCCAGGGGCTGCAAGTGATTTATTTTCCGGACGCCAAATAAATAATTTAAATTAATAAATAAAAACCAAATGAAATAAGATATAAAATCAGTAGCAGCACATAGTTTCGAATGCAACAGGAAAACATGTTGAGCTATCCACGTAAAAGAAAAACAATGTGATTTAGTATTCAAAACCTTAACATTAGCTGGTCTTTTTCAGAGCAGAATGGCGAAGCTCGTGTAATAAGAATCCTGGTCAGTTTTCCAGTTTCCTGGCACAAACAAGCCCTGGAACCCAGCCTGGTCTATCTAGACCACGGAAGTGAAACTGACCTATGGCAATTGAGTTCTTGCTAGTCGCTGATCAAACACATGCGGGGTGTGCTCCCGTATCAGCAGCAGAAGGGAGAAAGAAGAGTGTGTGTTGTTTTTTTAAGCCACAGGTTACAGGGAATGTGTGTGCTCTTTATGACCTACTCTGAATGCAAGCTTTTCTGAGTATTTTCTGAGTATTTCCTGAGCTGACTAGATGCAGCACGGCCTAATCCCTGGAGGGAAAGGAAGCAAGCAGCTGCTTGCCTGAGTGACGAGGCTCTAACTTCAATCGTCTGAGCGGCAGTCTCCTCATCTGTTGAGATAATGCTAAGCAGACTGGTTGGTTTTTACCAGCCAGCTCTTGAAGCTCCTATGTTGCCGCTTACTAGAGAGACCTACAAGAGTAGGGAAGCAAAATGGTGCCCGAGTAGAGACTGGCGTGTTACTGTTCTGCCAAAAGCATCAAAAGGCACTGGAACTTTCCAAACCCCACAGGGACCCTCTTAAGATGTGACTCCCTTCTAGAAGAAGAGTCCTCACACAGCAGGGCAGCAGAATGGAGAGAGCTAGTAACAGTGGTCAAGGACCTGGGCTCCAGCCCTGGCTCTTCCATTGACTAGCTGGGTGATGTGGGTAAGTCACCACCTGCTAGCTGTGGGATTTAGGTAAGCAGTTTGATAGTTCTAAACCACATTCCTTACCTGTAAGACACAACTACTACAACACCCCTTTTACTGGGTTATTTGTAAGAATTAAATCAAACGATGTAAGAAAAAAATTGATACACTATCAATGCTGTACAGATGTAATTGTCTCCCTTTTCTTTTTAAGGCAAATCCTGCTTCTCTATTTGGAGAATTCTTATTCTTTCTGTGGTGCTGGATGTGTCACCCTCCCAGAGAGAATTTTCTTCCAATGCGTACAACACCAGGGTTTTCTGTTGAGGGGCGATCTATCTCATTGGTCATATGTTAGAATTTAATTCTATGGAGAAAGAAAAAGAACTGTTTCTTCATACTGAAAGGGCGTTTTTTTATAAATGCTGTTTGGAGATGAGGCCAAATCAAATATAAATTTGAGTTTTTCTGCCTAAAGAGAACTGGATTGAATTGACTTTGCTGTGTCCCTGATGAGAGAGAACTTGACTGGGACAGTGGGGCCTTCTCCTGCTCTGCAGCTGGGGAGAGCCAGTGAGATGGGGTGGGAGGGAGCCCTGTTCTCACAGGCACCTTCTACTGGTCACCCCCTGTCACCCAGGCAAGGAAGCAGAGCCAGGGTTACTGCCCTCCTCCCAAGAGTATCCTAACCGTTGTAGGGTTGCCAGATAGAATACAGAACACCACATTAAATTGGAATGTCAGATAAACAACGAATAATTTTTTAGAATAAGTATGTCCCAAATTTTGCTAAATCTGGTATTCCTAAACTGTTGCTTGAGGCAGAGGAATCATGGAATCACAGAATTTCTTTTTTTTTTAAGAAGGGCAACCATAGCAATCCTTTAATTCAGCCTCCTTCTTTCATGTATGAGGGAAAGGAAGTCTGGAGGGCAAAAGCTACTTGTTCTCATAAATAGCAGCAGAACCAGGCCTAGAATCACCCTGAAGAGCTGACTTTCTACCTATACCAATTTTGTGACTGACTTTTTAAAAAGCTATTGAATACACAGTCCCTTCAATTTTTCTGAATATTTATTCCCATGAACCGAGGAAATTATTGAGCTGTGATTAGTGGTTGCTGTTTTTACACCAAAGCCTTTGTGTGTTTGCGGCAACAGAAACAGCAAGTACTAAAAGGTTAATTAATGACCATCCATGGCCACCTCTGCTGACCACAGGATGTAAGAACAGTAGGGGATTTTGTTTGAGGTCACTCATTTAACAGGATTTCCACCATGAGCTAACTCGAGATAATTAGATCATCAGGCAAGGAAGGAGCAGATTAAAGGGGTAAGAAAGGAGGCAGACCAGGAAAAGACTTTTGCCTCAGAACTCAAAACCAAAGTATATATGTTTTGGTCACCATCTCATCTTTTGACCTTTATCCTTTGTCCTTTGACTTTGACCTATCTGCAGACCCAAGGATGCCCTTGTCTCGTTCCCCTTCCATAGCTGGTGCACACGTGGGTGCCTCATCTCTTATAGGAGCTCCACTTCTTCTCTAAGAAGAATTAGGAGTGGGAATTGTTTAGAAGCAGATTTTTGTCTCAAGGTCAAGGATACAACAAAAACATTGTGCAGCATAATTAAAGCTGGATTTGAAAGAAGGCAGGGACACTTACCATGTTTTAGGTGCAATACAGGGGAAAAGAGATGAGACTCAAAAGCGTCAGTGTCATGAATAGAAACCTGCTCTTTTTTTCCTTTTCTTTTCAAATATTTTTACATTGTGCTATGAGACACTTGGTACACACAGAACATTATAAAAAGAATGCTAGGAGACAAGCTTTGTCTCATCACCTTTTTTCCCACACTTCAGAGCGGGCCAAAACACTCCGACTCTGTAATTGGCCACGTCTCAATGCCCGCAAAGTGTTTTTGGAACTGATATTTCTTGTACCCTCTTCTGTGACTTGCCTTTAACAGCACACACAGCCCACCATGGGACTTTCCCCTTCGTGTTCAGCAGTTAGCGCTGAATCTCCTTGGCAAGGCTCTCAGTGACTGCACAATCTCACACCTGCCAGCACTGGAAAGTTCTGGAAATAAGGACTCTGTGCCAGACATTCCTTTGGAGCACTTCACTTCACGCAGTTCCTCATTCTCCCGGCCACTAGACAAGTAACCGATTTCTTGAACTTGGTTAAACTTTTCGCAGTGACAGTGTACAAAGAGCATATCCAAGAGCTGAGGTGGGTGCCAAGGCCCTTGGGTTCCAACACTGGCTCTCGCCTGACTTTCTTATTGCCTCATTTCTGTGTCATGCCTCCCACTTCCCAAACCCCCTCACATCTGTTCCTCCTTTGTTCTTTACGGCAGCTCTGTGAGACTGAGTGGGCAGATTCAGATCAAGTAACACGTTTTGAGAGCTTACCTCGTGCCAGGTTTTGTTAGGCATTTCCACATATTTTTTCTCGTGTGATGCCGCTGACAACCCTACGAGGCGGGTAGAGGGAAGATATCCACCATACAGATGAAAAACTTGGGGATCAGAGAGTGGAATGCTCCAGAGTTGAAAGCTGACCCTTTTTCTGCACGACATATAATCTGTTTCAAATTCTGTGCCTCCATTAAAATTCTCTCATTAACTATAGTGAGCCCAAGAAATGGCAGTCTACTCATGTGAATGATATCTCACAGTCTAAAAATAATGACAAGTAATTATGGCCACAACCTGTTACTTATGCCCATTCATGGCCTCTTTATTCCTGGACGAGGTTGGGGCCTACATCTAGCCCTTCAGATGGTTAATAAATACGAAAGTGGGAGGAGGAGTTCTAGATGCTTCTGCTACAAGCTCCTGGAACACCTTCAATCTTCTCTGTAGCATTTTCTCAGTAATAAAACTGCTAAGTGCTAAAATTCTCTTTATTTGCTACTTTACAGAAGTAATACAAGATAAGGTGTAAATTGGCGCCTCATTGCTATTTTCATCTGCATTTTCCTCCCTCCTGGGGAGGTTGAGAATCTTTTTCTGTTTATTGACCATTTAAAGTTGCTTTTCCTTGGGTTCCCTGTAAGTGTTCTCTCTCTCTCTGGAGTCCACGTTCTACCAGGGAAGGTAGCAAGTGTGTCTGTTATTCCGGTTGTTTCTGGTTCCTAGGATAGTTGCCGGAAAATAATAAACTCTCAGTAAAGAGTTGTTTAATGAATAAGTGAATATCTTTTGACCCAACAATTCTCCTCCCAGGAAGTATATTAAAGAAACAATGGCCATGTGTAAGGATCTGTCCATGAAAATTTCGTTATAGGATTGTTTATCACTGGAAATAAAATAGGTAATGACATTTGCTACAGAAAGAAAATAATAATGACTATAAGAGCTAACTTTTATTTAGTGGATATTATTAGGTAGTGTGTTGAAAGTTTTTAAAAATGTATCCCGTTTAATCCTCACAATATATTGTTTTAAAAAAACACTACAACGCTGTATGCACAATATAATTCTAGCTGTTTAAAGAAATGTTTCTCTGTGTATCAGTAAATAACTGGAAAGATATATACCAGTGTTGATAGTGGTTTATTTGCATGATTAAAAAAATACAGTTGATTTTTATTTTCTTTTTTACTTACATCTACTTTTATCCAAGTCTTCCCTACCTTTTGTGATAAGAAAAAGAATGTAAGAAAAGCTATGCCTGAATAATATTCTAATATCTAGTGCTTTCTTCTTGGTTTTTTTGTTTTTTTTTTTTGTGCTTTTTTCTGAGGAAGATTTGCCCTGAGCTAACATCTGTGCCAATCTTCCTCTTTGTTTTGTATGTGACGAACCACAGTATGGTCACCGACGAGTGGTGTAGGCCTGCACTCAGGAACCAAACCCATGCCACCAAGGCAGAGCGTGCCAAACTTAACCACTAGGCCATGGGGCTGGCCCTCTTGTTGTTTTAAATAAAGTGTGTATATATCTATGTAGGCATATATATAAAAAATATACATATAAAAACATATAAATATACACAATTCAAAAATATATTATAATTAAAATATATATAAATATGTATAATTCAAAAAATATGTGTACATATAGAGACCTCTGTTTATATACACATATAAGCATATATGTATATAAAAACCAAATAAAGTCCTACAATAAAGAATAAAGCTGATAAATACCCAATGAAATAGCTCATTGGCCATCTCATTTTTCCTACATAATGTATGTCCTGGGGCTTGTTTCCCCATGAATGAGGTCCATTTGTCTCCTCAGTCTTTTAGGGTTGGCCCAAAGGGCCATTAATCATTCTGTCTGGAGTTCAGAGAGAACCCTCTGGAAACAGGGAGAGGTGTAACAAGCCGGTCCAGCCTCAGCAGAAATGATGAAGGTGTCTGGCCACTGGGATGGAACCCGGCCCAGGCATGAAAGTGATGATGAAGAGTGTCATTTCCTGCCTCACTGGCCTGCACCGCAGGTGAGGCCCCACCTGCCCCACTCAGACCCTCAAAGCTGTTCTTTCCCCTCATATTTTATGCAACCGAGTGAGGTTTTTCTCTCAGTGGAAATCAAGACCGGAATCCAGAGAGTGGAGCTGAAATTCTGTACAGTGAGCAGTATAATGTGAAAACAAAGAAGCCATTGATAACAGAACACAAGGAAGATTTCCCCTTAGCAGCAAAACCACCCAAAACCAAATAAAAACAGTCAAAAAATTTTTTTAAACCCTTAAGAAATCCTACTCTGGTTCTCCCATGTGTTTTATCCAAAATTCCCTTTCCATGTAGCAGCAACCTCCACAGAAGCTGCCACTAATAAATCTTGCCATTCCTCATCCTCAGAAAACTCACGGGCTGATTTCGTTTGTGTTGACTTAAGCTATTTCTAAGGACCTCGTGGACATCAGGCCAAGCCCAGACCCCATCCAGGGCTCGAGGAAAGCTGTATGGAGATGCAATATGAATGTCACAAGGTCAATCCCCAAACAATCAAAGTAAGAGCCTTAACATAAGTACAGAAACTGGTCAAACCATGTCATCCTCCATGGACCCATCCCTTCCCACTGTGAGTCTTCCTGAGAGTTCAGTCCCAGTGTACCACTGGGCTTTTCTGTGAACCAAGGTCAGGTGTCAATGAAAATCAGCCTGCAGAGGGAGGATATTCATATACATCCCTATTAGTACTCTTAAAATAAATGTCTTTTTCCCCTAGAGACCTGGATCTGCCATCAACCAACTACAGCTCTCTTGGCATAGACAGTCCTCCCCATCCAGCCCAGGACCACACCTGGAGAAGGGGGGATGGAACTTTGCAGGTGTCAGAGGCATGAAGGATCCCTCCCTGTCACAAAGGGAGGTGCACCAGAAGTCAGTAACGGGCCGAGGAGGCAGGAGGCAGGCACAGAAGCAGCCAGATCTCCCGGAAAGCCCTACCTAGGTGTCTAGTCTTGGGGATATTCGTCAAGACAGCTGCACCCAGCACACAAATCATCATTCAGTTGTTGCTGAAGAAAATACAGAGATGCTGTGCTGGACCGGCTCATGCCAGCTCATGAAAACCAATGATTCCATTTTCAAGAAGTTTGAAAGCCATTCCAGTTCCCACTGGCAGCTTGAAATCGGCCAGAGAGAGAGTACTGAACCATGGCAATCAGCAGAGGCTGCTAACAATGAGGACTCCTTTTGTTTGTTTGAGAACCCGTTGTTAGGCGTTTCCCGACACACCACCTCGAGAGCCCCACCCCCAGCGAGGCCAATGTGTTGGACTAGGGTGCAGCCTTGGCTTCCCCTCCCAGCTCTTTCACTCACTACCTAGAAAACACTGGGGCAGTTTCTTAACCAACCTGTGCTTCTGTTTCTTTCTCTGCAGGATATGATAGAACCTATAGGACTAATTGAGTTAATTAGAGAAAATGCTAAGAACTGTGCCTGCACAATGTAAGTATTTTCCACCATTATCTGCTTTTAATACCCTAGGGCACACAATGGATTGAGAAGCACTGAGACAAAAACAAAAGCAAAAAAACCTGAACGCTTAACAAAGTAGTTTCAGGGTTCAAACATGGCTGGCAATTTGGAGACATCCAGGTGCTAGAATTTTTCAAAGTGAGCCAAGAAAATGAGCAGAAACACAAAAACAAGGACTCGCCAAATAGGTGTAAAAGAGAGATGTAAATTTAAACACACATGAGGAATAAAGTGGCTTCATCTGCTGATTTCTCCTCCAATGTGCATAAGTAGGAATGGAAAGATAGGAAATCCTTGTAAGTTTAAAGTCCATCCGAGAAGCTCAATTCCTTCCTAGCAATTATTCAGATGACGTTTTGCTGTGTTTAGAAAAAAAACTCCCAGAGCACTTAATTTACAGAGGCAGAAACTTTGGTAACTTCTCAGGCATTTGCAAAGCTGCTGCTGGAGCCAAGTGTTACTGTGAGTAAGTGGGTACCAGTAAACATTCAGGGGTTTTTTTCCATATGAAGAAAGTTCTATTTTGTCCAAGGCTTCACTCACCTGGCAGTTACAGGCAAAATTTCTTCCTAGAGCACTGGGCCCCCTGCCTTCTTTTGAACTCCACGACTTAAGATATTTATTGTTTCAGGGACAGACTTTGCCAGGAGCATTTTGGTCTCAGTCAGCAAACAAAAATAGATGCACTTCAAAAATGAGCCAAGTGTTGTTATGTTTCTGATTTTTGAATCCTCCCAACTATTTTCAAAGAAATTCCTGCCGTTTGAAATCATCACCTGAATGTCTTGAGAAGCTTTAAATCACGTTAGACAATTAAACAGATTCCCAGCACCGCTAAGGCCGTCCGTGTGTGTGGGTAGCACGTTCTCAACACAGGGATGCCAGAGGTAATAATACGAGGGCACGCGGCAGGTGCAGGCAGCGTCTTTTGTTCCCTGGAAAAGACCACATCTCCAAGTTGCTTTGATAATATCCCCGTCACTTCTTATCAGCATGACGCTTCCAGCATAGTTTTGTTGGGAAATGTTTTTTGTGCCAAAAAGACCACGTGAGCTTTGACTCCAATCTTGATTTCTCACGTTTAATAAAGTAGAAGAAAACAGAGCTGGAGGACATTACTCCAAAGACATAAACTTTCTTTTCCACGATTATCTACAGCATAGCATGTGCCTGAGAACACGGACAGGAGTGCTACTGTAATGTGATAATCCTGACACTGTGGAGCATAAAGGAGCCGTCAGGCTTGAGCATCTACATCTGTCTGGACAGGGTGACTTTGAGGCACTAAAAGATTGATGAAGAAGCACCATAATGCATGTAGATAAGAAGAACTTTTCAGCCTTAAATACATACTGTGATTGTGGCTCCGTGTCCGCAAAGCACACTGAAGCGTATAGAAGCAAAGGTAAGCTTTGTATGCCAATATCAGATGGACAAAAAGGAATGATGGAGATGGATATGCCTTATATATTTACTTGTAATAGCCTTGTTCCAAAAACGATTTGGGCGGCTCAAAGAAATACATAAAATTTAAGACAAGTTGTTTTTGAGTTTTCCTTAATTGTGGTAAAATACACACAACATACATTTACTGTCTTCAACTGTTTTTAGGTATACAGCTCAGCAGTGTTATGTATATTCACATTGTTCTGTGACCAATCTCTAGAACTTTCTCTTCTTGAAGAGTTGAAACTCTATACCCATGAAACAACAACTTACCACTAAGTTGCTTTTTACAATGTTTGTGAATTACTTACTGAAAATAAAAAATACTTTAAAAACTCAATCAAAACATAATGACCTTTGCTGTTCATTAAAGAAAGCTTTTGACTTGGAAGCATTTTGCCTGCCAACGTGACAATTCCTTTTGACAACAAAAAAAGGCCATTAAGGAAATCGGCATAGACTTACGTGAGGGTAGGCAACAGTAGAATGAAGTCTGTAACTTTAATACATAAAATACATGTGGTAAGATCCAGTATGTTGCAAAAGCTGAGCCACAAATTTCACTGGAGGCCCTCCAGCACCTGATATGAAGAGAGAAGGACGAGCAGTTACAGGATTCTAAAGCAAATCCACTGTGGCTCTCTTGAGACCAGCCAGGGAATGAGTTTCAGGAAAGGTAGTGACTGAAGGGTGTTGGCAAGAAGTGTGCATGAGATTAAGATGGAAAAGGATGGAGGTGAATGGAAATGAGATGAACCCAGGCCAGAAGTTGAGAGAGTCTAAACGAAATTAGAGGATTCTTCTAGAGTTCACAGGTGGAAGGATAGCACGCAATTTGCTTGACCCAGGCTGGGGTTGAGGGATGAAGACAGATCAAAAGATCCTAATTATAGATTCCAGCACAGCAAATAGTGAGCTAAGGCAGAGCTAGGTCAGGAGAGAATGCTGCATCAATGTGAGAAACTTCCTCTCCAGACACAACCTACTTTATACCCAAACGAGTGGGGCTAAGAAGAAAGCTCACCACAAAATCTATTTCTAAGCTGAGCACCTGGAATCTATATCCCAATGGATAAGTTATATTTCCATATTCCTTGTTCCATAATACACATTGCACTTTAAAGGTTTCCAAGGCTATATCCTAAAGAGGAAAATCCTCTGGGTGCTGGCACTAGAATCTACTAGAAGAAAATGGAGAAAATTTCTGCTAAATTTCAGGCATAAACACAAATGCAAATCTGTCTCTTAGGATTGATGGCATGGATGGTAGGGAAGAGAAAGTTTTCTCAGATTCTCAAAAGATGCTTTTAGATGAACGGAAGAGAAACAGTCAAATCTGGATGTTCCTGACAGCATCTTGCAGCTTTTCTTGGAAGAATTTTAGCAATGTTTTGTGAAATTTGGAGAGTTTTCAAATATATTCTGTGGCTTTTTTTAATAAAGCCAGATCCTATAGAACTAGAATATTACTCTTATTCCTATAGAAATGTTACCATTACATTTTAGCTGCAGTAGGTGCCACTGGTAGGTTCCGGGACAAGTTCCATTATTTGTTAGCTATGCAACATTGGGAAAATCGCTTAAACTCTCTGACCTTTAGTTTTCCATCTGTAACCTGAGGGTGATAATACCATCTGAGGAAAATCATTAAGATGGATGTGAATCAAATGGGACACAAGAAAGTGTTAAATGGATTTAAGAACACAATGTTTAACTTCCAGCAACATGGCAGATGAATCTGATGTGGCCTGAATTCCTCCAGTTGCAAAGATACCCAAATATTGGATAAAATATAACATTTAAAAATGTAGAGGGAGAGCTGAGCCTCAAAGCAAATAAAGGAAACCACCCAGTGACAGAAAAGAGAGAAATCAAAGCCAGAGGACTGAGAAAAAGCTGATGAGATGCAGCCCCGGGGTTTCCACTGGGTTTCCAAAGTTCCCGGATGCAGAACAATGAGTGTCTAGTGCCCACGAGATAAGAGGTAGAGCCTTTGCCTCTAGAAGGTGATGGGAGGATAAAGTCCTGAGCCAAGAGCGACCCCAGTCATTAAAAGGGGCTGTTTTAATCTGCTCAGGTTACCATAACAAAATACCACAGGCTGGGTGGCTTAGGAGAAATTTATTTTCTCATAGTTTGGGAGGCTGCATTTCTTAAGATCAAGGTATTGGCAGATTTGGTTTCTCCTGAGGCCTCTCTCCTTGGCTTGCAGACGGCCACCTTCTCCCTGTGTCCTCACCTGGCCTTGTCTCTGTGTGTGTGCATCCCTGGCATCTCTTCCTCTTCTTATAAGGATGCCAGATCTATTGGATTAGGGTCCCACCTTTCTGACTTCATTTAGCCTTAACTACCTCTTTAAAGGCCCTATCTCCAAATACGGTCACATTCTAAGGTAGTATGAATTAGGGTTTCAACACGTGGATTTTGGGGGACACAAATAATAGGGTCCATAATAGGGGCCAACAAAAACTCTACAGATAGGCTCAGAGAGGCAGTAAGAAAGCTTAAGAAAGCTTGCCATTTATGAGAAGCCTTAGAGGAGAAGGAAGGAAAAGACAACCAATGAGAAATAAAAGCCCAAGATTGCAATATGTACAAGTGTAGGCTTTAAACCTATCCTGCCTACAGGGTATGGGAACTGGAAACTAAGAAACTACCACAAAATGCTGGTCCAGGGGCACTGAAATTTCTAAAACCCCAGCAGAAACTTAAAAAAACCCAAAACTAATCAGAGCAAAAATTTTACAACTCAGGACGTGACATAGATTTTTTTTTTAATCCTGCCGAAAATTAATTCATGAAAAAAATACAAACTACATAAAGAAACTACGATGAGAGTCATCAAATACAATAGATCCATGGGTCTCAAAGTGTGTTCCCTGCACCAACAGCATCAGTAGCACCTGGGAACTTGTGAGAAATGCAAATTCTTGGGCCCCACCCAGACCTTCTGAATGAGAAACCTTGGGAGTGGGGCCCAGAAATCCATGTTTTAACAAGCCCTCCAGGGATTCTGATGGCTGATGAAGTGTGGGAAGCACCGCAATAGAGGAAGGAGCATCCCAGCCACTGTGGAAGATGACACTTCCAAACAATAGCCCCTTCCCCTTTTCTGGAAGCCACCATCTTAGACACTCATGCCATCGAACATACTATCCGCCACCCACCCCTGTTGGCATGATGTTCAAAGCCCCAGGTCACTTCCCTTCATTCCTAAATGACTCTCTCCCTCTCTCACTAGCCCTCCCTGCTCTCTCCCCAACTCAGAACAGATACATCCAGCATAATACAAACAATTTTAGTTTACCTAAAATCTTACAGCATGAAATAACGCAGTATGTAATGTATGGACACATAAATGCACAGTGAAGCTATACAAACGTGTATGGGGGTGGGAAGACCAACTTCAGCAGAGTGCTTCTCTCCAAGGAGGGAGAAAAGGAGGGAAATGGTACCAAGAAGGGACCTGAAAAGGGGATTTGACTGTATCTGTACCATTCAGGTTTTTAAAAATATAAAGCCAACACAGCTCAATGTTAACGTTTGTTAAATGTCGACAGTGGGTATTATTTTATTCTCTGCATTTATTTTCATGTCTGAAATATTTCCAAGTATTTTGTTTGTTTATTTGAGAAAGTGGCAGTAGGGAAGAAATGTTCCTTGCTACAATGACGATGACAATAGGACAAGCCCAAATACAAAGCAATATTAACTTTGCGCAGGTGAAGACATCAAGGAGTGCCAAGTGGCAAGTGACCATATGAAAGGACAACTACAAGACATTGAAACCAAGAGCCAGGCCAGACTGCAGGAGGATGGACGTATCCCATGTCAGAGCACAAGTCATGGGAGAAGGAGGATCAGGCACGTTAACACAGGCAAAATCCAGGGGATACCACCAAGGTCAGCAGGGAAGGTAAGGCTGTGCCATCAACGTAGGTGACATCCAGGTGAGCCAGGGCCAGAAACGCGGTCCAAAGAGACAAGCATCCAGGATTCAAACTTGCTCTAGGCAGGCAGCTAAGATTGGTTGCCAGAATAGGAATTCCATTCTGTCAAGCAGGACTGGATTAGGAATTTTGCCTTAGAATTCTAGGGAGGAGGTTAGATGCCTGCAGTTTCACAAGAGAAGTTTGGAAAGTGAATGACAGAAATTCAGCAGAGGCCCCAAACCAACTTGCACCTGGATGTTTAGTTCCCCGCACCCTAGAGCGACTGCCAGATGACAGACACAAGGGAGGTGGGTGGGGTATTAGCCCTGACCCATCTCTGTCTAACTCAGAAGACGGGAATTTTTGCCAGGCTGGAGCTAAGCGCTTTACAAGCATGATCTCACGTAACCCTCCCAACCACCTGGTGAAGTTGGTTCTATTATCCCCATTTACAGATGAAGACCCTGAGGCTTAGAAAGACAGAGTAACTTGCCAATGACACAAGGACAGTAAATGGCAAAACTAGGATCCAATCCCAGTCTGTCTGATCCCAGAGCTCACAATCTCAGTCCCTGTATTTTCCAGCCTCCTTTCCTTCACATCAGAAAGACTTGCCTGACTGTCTGGAGATAACAGCATCGAACAGTCAGACAAGGGCTCTGTCTTCATGGCGCTTATATTCTAGAAAGTAGCCCACCACCCCCATCTTAAATACCAAATGTAGGATTAGAGGCTTTTTTTTAGAACATACCCCAATTACCTTAGCCTGATATTTTTTAAAAAGTGTGTGTCTGGTGGGGAGGTGGTTTGGGGAAAGAAAGTGTAATCCTAAGGTTGTACAGGCAGAAGGCCCTGCTACATGGAAAGGCCAGGATTTCTAACAGACGCTTCTAATCACTCTCGATGTGACAAAACTGTGACGGTGACCTTTGAGCTAAAAGGAAAAGAAGGGGGCTCATCCCAATGAAATGCCCACCGACAGGGAGACCCTGGTGTGGCTGGGGCACACTCGGTGATTGTTATTCTAGCCCGGGGAGGAAAAAGTCAATTCCAAAATTGCTTGTTCATGTCATGGTAAATCCTTAATGCTTTTAATGAAAATTCTTCTCCTTCATGAAGTATTTTCTATTTTAAAGAAGAACAGCAAATTAATACAGCGTTTCCAATAGCCTTTAAGTCAGGTTTAATTGGGGCACTTCCCTCCAGTGAATCGAAAGATGCCATTTGTCTTCATCGCCAGGGTGGAATGCTAAACTGGAAGCAGGGATGAAATGTCAAGGTAAAATAATGCTAATAATTATTCTGAATGTTACATTCTCCTTGACCTTGGAATTTAAAGGGCCAAGATGAAGGCTTTTTGTCAAAAGTCAAGAAGTCATCTGGAGACGCTGCTGACATTTATGATTAATGTAATCTGGGATTATTAGGAGAGAAATGCAGAATATGATTAGCTTCTAGTATCTCAGTAATTCATTTTTATGTCATTATAGAAACCATATAGAATATGGACATAAAAAGAGCTGACATGCTGTGGATAACCCTAATCTCTAGAAATTTAAAAAGGAAACCTCTAAAGATAAGTAAGACTTTTTAATTAAAGCAGCAGTGACCAATATAATTAAATTTATAGGTCTGTGGGAAAAAAGGGAAGAAAATTACCCCAGTCGAAGGAAAGATAATGATTTCTTATGCATAATACACATGTGCACACAAAAGAAATCAAGCCTCTATCTGCTGGGTCCTGTCACTTCAGAGAATTTTCTGGTTCATTTGCAGTGACAAGAGAGGCACCGTGCCCTGATCTGGCAACTCAAGCGGCCCCTGAAAAATGAGACTCTGGGTGAGCGCAACACCTCTGTGATGGGAAAGATGGCTTCCTGTATTCGTTGAAGAAAATGCAGATCCTGTTTTAAATAAAACTTTTGGTTCAAAGCTTTCGCTGGGAAACGTGCAAAAGTGAGGAAGAGCCCACTGTTTGTGACCTGGTTCCCTGCCCCCAGCCCCTCCTCCTACATTCCATCTCATTCCCCACCCCCCTCTCACTCAGCCTGAAGCAGGAATGCGGGAGGGGTGGGGCGTGCAGGGGAAATTGATTCTTAGAAAGAAAAATAAATAAATAAGAAAGATTCACAGACAAACTTAAAACAAAGCAAAAAAGAAAAAAGGCTTCTGAGAGACGTATAAAAGATTTAACCGACTCATTGTAAAATTAAAAACTGGATATGAAGTTTCCTCAAAAAATTAAGAATAGAACTACCATACAATCCAGCTATTCCACTGGTGGGTATTTATCTAAAGAACATGAAAACATGAATGCATAATGATACATGCACCCCTATGTTCATGGCAGCATTATTCACAATAGCCAAGACTTGAAAGCAACCTAAGTGCCCATCAAGGGACGAATGGACAAAGAAGATGTGGTATATATACACAATGGAATAGTACTCAGTCATAAGAAACTATGAAATCCAGCCATTTGTGACAACATGGATAGACCTTGAGAGTATTATGCTAAGTGAAATAAGTCAAAGGGAGAAAGTCAAATACTGCATGATCTCACTCATAAATATAAGATAAAAACAGTAACAAACAATCACACAGAGACAGAGATTGGACTGGTGGTTACCAGAGGGGAAGGGGGAAGAGAGGAGGACAAGAGGGGTGATTAGGCACACATGTGTGGTGATGGATGGTAATTAGTCCTTGGTTGATCAACACGAAGTAATCTACACAGGAATTGAAATATAGTGATGTACACCTGAAATTTATATAATGTTATAAACCAACGTTACTGCAATAAAAAAAATAAAATGAATTTAAAAATTAAATTAAAAACTGGCAATATGAAGCATTACATCACACAATCAAGCAATACACGTAATTCTGATATATGTGCAAACAACGTATATGTATATGATGCATGATATACGTATGTATAGTAATTATTTCCTCAATTTTTTCCCCAACAGGGACAGATGAGAAATAGCGAGTCAGCAAAGAGAGAAAGAAGAGGTGAAAAAAGGTGAGGAGGGAATAGGAGAGAGAGAAATGGGGAAGCCTCTGAGGGTGGGGTCAGTCAGGGAAAGCGCTGGTAGAAGACAAAGGATCAACAGCCACTGAGAGAAAATCTCCCAGTCAAGAATGAACCTGGTGGAATGGGCTAGAGTGGGTGACCCAGCCCGAGTGACAAAAAGACACAGGAGGTCAAGGTTCAAATTTGCACCCCATCCCTACCCCTCCCAGAGTACCTGCGTGCCATGCAGGAGGAGAGGCCTTATGGGAAAATGGCAAGAAATATCTCACTGAGAGTCCGGTGCCTCTTGTCCGGCCTTTCCTCTCAAAGGGATGAGCATTTCCAGCTGGAGAAAGAGAGTGAGGGCCAAAGATGGGGAAACAAATGGTATTTGTAGGAAAAAAAAATCCCTCAGCAAAGGGAAGAGAAAGCAGACATCCTGGGCACCACAGCCAAGCCTGGCAGCCCCTCTCAGAGCCCTGGAGATGTCAATAGAGACAGAGATAAAGAAAAAGTCACAGCTGGAAGGACGGAAGGCAGAGTAGAGGTGCAGAGTCCACACGAAGCTATCCTCCTTCCGTCAATTATAGGGATTTGTAGAGAGACTTGAGAAACAGAAGACAGGGGACACTTGTAAAAATTACCTTACCTAAAACTCAAGTTAAGAGGGCCAACAGTTATAAGCTTTTAGATTTGGGGGAACCAAGGAAAATTTCAAAGTAGGAAGACACTAACTTACCATTTTAAAAGATCACTCGATGTAAAATAGAAAATGGACTGGAGGGAAGAGATATCTCACGTAGATGGGGAGATCTGATACTCTCCAACTCCCTAAAATTCTGAAAAAATAATCAGGGTGTCTAAATTTCAATTCATTTTGACCATATGATTTTTATGATTCTCAAAAATTATGTGGTAACTATCTGCTAGACTAAAAGATTTCCTCCATCCAACACCACTAGAAAACTCATCTCCACAGAAGAAAGCAGTGTCTTGATATTTGCACGTACTGTCATTCCTTAAAACAGTTTGTAAATCACCTAAGTAAATATTTCAATACTTAATCGAGATATTCTGTTCTCAGTTAAAAATTACATACTCCAACCTGACAAACCGCCTTAATCATCAAATTTGGTCCTGAAAGACTTCCAATTGTTTCCAAACATCAAATCAATCCTCCTCGGGCAAAGATTTGTCAATTTTACTATTTAAGAAAAAATCTGAGACAAGTTCTGACTGTATTTGTTTTTAAAAGTCAAAACTGGTTTAAGCAACAGAAACATTTGAGCAACATTATTTTAATAAGCTTATGGTCTCAGAGAGTGATTAGGTGGTAGAGGGCATTGGGATACAATTTCCAGCATGAGTATTTTTTAAAAATCAGACATGATTTTATATCATATGAGACGTTTGTGTTCATCGGAGTGATGGAGGGACAATGCAGAGAATACATGTATATATTCCATGCAGTGGAGGCATCATCAAGATTCTAACGGAACACTTTTAGAATCTCATTATTCTTGAGGTTATAGGCCAAACAAAATGTAATTACGGTACATGCAAACTAGCCACATCATAACCAAACATTCTGTTCAGTTTCACTTTTGTAAAACAAAGGAAGTGATAGCATTCCTTTGGTTCAGTTTCTAAACTTCTGCTGCTTAAAAAAGGATACATTAATATCCATTAATGCAAGATCCCATTAAACAGTCATAGAGAAAGGCCAATTGCTTTTATTTCTGACAACATATCTTTTCCTGGCCAGCCCACAATGGCTTCAACCCATTCAGAGAAGGGCCAGAGAATACTTACAGTCCAGAGAGCTAATTCTCGTATCCTCCACTAAATATATTCTCCTAAAAAATTGCCAAAGGTCGTTTCTAAAAATCTACAGTGAAATTCATAAAATATTGCGGGTAGGTGATAAATATTCTGTAAGAAAATTTGCTGTTAGAATTAAATATATATCAGCAGCAACCGAACCAATTACCCAACTACACAACACATTTTGAAACACTGTTGGCCAGCTGTACCACTTACTGCAGTGTAAGAATTGACACCAGAACAAACTTCAGACATATTCAATGTTTCAAAAACACAACTAAGAGACAAAAGGGATTAGAAAAAATTTTTTTCCAGCTTTGTTGAGATATAATTGACATATAACGTTGTGTAAGTTCAAGGTATACAATGTGTTGATTTGATACACTTAGATATTGTAAAATAATCACCACCCTAGTGTCAGCTGACACCTCCATCACCTTATATAATTATTCTCTCTTTGTGGTGAGAAGATTTAAGATCTACTCCCTTAGCAACTTTCAAGTATATAATACTGTATTATGAATTATAAACACCATGCTGTGCATTAGATCCTCCGAACTTATTCATCATATAACTGGAAGTTTGTACTCTTTGACCCACATCTCCCTATTTCCTCTACCCCTCAGCTCCTGGGAACCACCACTCTACTGCTTCTATGAGTTCAGCTTTGCTAGATCCCACATATAGGTGAGATCATACAGTATTTACCTTTCCTGTCTGACTTATTTCACTTAGCATAATGCCCTCAAGGTCCATCCGTGTTGCTGCAAATGATAGGATTTCCTTCTTTCTCGTGGCTAAATAATATTCCATTCCATATGTATATATACCACATTTTCTTTATCCATTTATCTGTTGACAGACACTTAGATTGTTTCCATTTCTTGACTATTGTGAATAATGTTGCCGTGAATATCAGAGTGCAGATACTTCTTCAAGATCTTGTTTTCATTTCTTCTGGATATATACCCAGAAGTGGGATTGCTGGATCATATGGTAGTTCTATTTTTAGTTTTGTGAAGAAACTCCATGTTGTTTTCCATAGTGGCTGAAACAATTCACATTCCCACCTGCATGTGTTCCCCTTTCTCCACATCCTCACCAACACTTGTTAACTCTTGTCTTTTTGATCATAGCCATTCTAACAGATGTGAGGTGATATCTCATTGTGGTTTTGATTTGTATTTCCCTGATGATTAGTGATGTCGAGCACCTTTTCATGTACCCGTTGGCAATTTGTATGTCTTCTTTGGAAAAATGTCTATTCAGTTCCTCTGCCCATTTTTTCATCAGGTTGTTTGTCTTTTGGTTATTGAGTTGTATGAGTACCTTGCATACTTTGGATATTAACCCCTTGTCAGATATATGATTTGCAAATATTTTCTCCCGTTCTGTAGGTTGCTTGGAAAATTTCATGATAGTTCTACCAGGTAACACCTTCCATGAATAGCTAACCTTAAGGTTATTTTTTTAATAGCTTTATTGAGGTATGATTACAGAAAATCCACCCACTATAAATATAAAATTTGATGATATTTTGCACATTTGTTTCATTGTGTAATTATCATACCTACCATGATCCAGTTCTAGACCATTTCATAAAGTTTCCTTGTGCCCAGATACTGCCAACCCTCAATCCCAATCCCAATCGCAGGCAACCACTGACCTATTTTCTGTCTCTATAGATTTGCCCTTTCTGATCATTTCATATAAACTGAACCCTGTAGTTTTTCCTGCCCAGCTTTTTTCACTTAGCACCGTCTTTAAAGCTCATCCAGCTTGTAATGTGTAACAATAGTTCATTATTTCTTACTGCTGAATACAATTTCATTGTGTGGGTATACCACATTTTGTCTATCCATTCACCAGTGGATGAACGTTTGAATGTGAATATTCATAACATCATTATTTATAATAGCTTCGAACTAGAAACCATCCAAGTCTTTGTGTGGACATACGTTTTAATTTCTCTTGGGTAAATACCTATGAGTATAATTGCTGAGTTGTATGTTAAGTCTATGTTTAAGCTTTTAAGAAAAAGCCAAATTGTTTTCTCAAGTGGTTGTACCATTTTACATACCTGCCAGCAGTGTGTTAGGGTTCCAGTTTCTCCACGTCCTCATCAACACTTGGTATTGTTAGACTTTTTCATTACATTACTTTTTCATTCGAGTGAGTGCGTAGTAGTATCTCACTGTGGTTTTGATTTGCATTTCTCCAATAACTAGTGATGTTGAGCACTTTTTCAAGTATTTATAGCCATTTTTTTTTCACCATTTGGGATCACACTTTAATAGTCACTCTGGGGCATTGGTGGGATACCCCACAACTACGAGAGTCATACTACAGTGGGACAATAAAAGTCAATGGTTGAAAGGAAGAAGCAAGTCATCCCTGTGCTCACGCAGGCTCCCAGAGGAGAAGGGGTCACCAGGTCACCACGGGATGGAAGCTGTGGAGATCTGGTGCCTGGTGTGAAACGGTGTAGGGGCTCCCCACAGCCAGCACCCCTGAGCACAGAGGTGCACCTGGAGGATGCAGGTATGAGGGAGCAGTGGGTACACCTCCCTCCACACACAGATGCTGTGCCATTTCTTCTTTGGCAAAATGACTATTTAAATCTGCCAATTTTTAATTGGGCTATTGTCTTATCATTTAGTTGTAGGAAAGTTTTAAAATATATATTTCATATATAAGCCCTCTATCAGATATACAAATATATGTTTTGCAGTAAGCTATAAATATATCCTCTGTGTGTGTGTGTGGGTGTGTGTGTGTGTGTGTGTGTGTGTGTCTACTCTATTCTAGGTACAAGTCCTCTATCAGATTTGCAAATATTTTCTCTTAGTCTGTGGCTTGCTTTTATTTTCTTGATGGTGTCTTTGTTTCTTTTTGTTGGGGAAGATTTGCCCTGAGCTAACATCTGTTGCCAAGCCAATCTTCCTCTTTTTGCATGAGGAAGATTCTCCCTGAGCTAACATCCGTGCCAATCTTCCTCTATTTTATGTGGGATGCTGCCAAAGCATGGCCACAGACCAGTGATGTAGGTTCACACCCAGGAACCAAAGCCAGGCTGCCAAAGCAGACCATGCTGAACTTAACCACTAGGCCACAGGGCCAGCCCCCTTAATGGTGTCTTTTGAAGAGCAAAGGATTTTAATTTTGATGAAGTTCAATTTATCAATTTTTTAAATGAAAGGTAGCTTTGGTGTCTATCTAAGGTCAAAAAGATTTTCCCCTATGTTTTCTTCTAGGAGTTTTAGAACTTCAGCTCTTACATTTGAGTCTATGATCTGTTTTAAGTTCATTTTTGTGTATGATGTAAAGTTTAGGTTGAGGTTTCTTTTTTTCCTATGGAAAAAAATGCTAACTGTTCCAGAACCATTTGTGGAAAAGATCATCCTTTCTCCTACTGAACTGACTTTGCACTCTTGTCAAAAATCAGCAGACCATAAATGTAAGAGTTTACTTCTGGATTTAGTTGACTAAACTTCATTCCATTAATCTATATGTTTTTCCTATGCCAATACTACAGTATTAGTTGCTATACCTTCATGATGAAATTGGGCAGTGTAAGATGTCCAACTTTGTTCTTTTCCAAAATTGTTTTGGCTAGTCTAGATCCTTTGCATTTTCATATACATTTAGGATCAGTTTGCCAATTCTTATTCCCCCATAGAAGCTGTTGGAATTTTTATTTTAATAGTGTTGAATCTTTAGATCAATCTGGGGAGAACTATCATCTCAACAATATTGACTGTTCCAATCCATGAACATGGAATGTCTCTCAATTATTTAGATCTTCTTAAATTTCCATCAGAATGTTTTCCAGTTTTCAGTGTAAAAGACTTGCTCTTCTTTTGTTAAAATTTTTCCTAAGTATTTTATTCTTTTGGAAGCTACTGTAAATGGAATTGTTTCTTAACTTCAATTTTGGATTGTTTGTTCCAATACATAGAAAAATAATTGATTTGTGTATAATGATCTTTAACCTGAAACTGTGCTAAATGCTCTTATTAGTTTGAATAGCTTTTTTGTAATCTCCTTAGTATTTTCTATAAAGGATCATGCTGTCTGAAAACAAAGAGAGTTTTACTTTTTCCTTTCCAAACTAGATGCCCTTAACTTCTTCTTCTTGCTCTATTTCACTAGCTGGAGTCTCCAGTATGATGTTGAAAAGGAGTAGTAAAAGCATTCAGTTCACTATTAAGTATTATGTTAACTGTGGATTTTTCATACCTGCCCTTTATCAAGTTGAGGAACTTCCCGTTTGTTCCTTGTTTAACATGAGTTTTTTAAAAGAAATGGGTGACATATTTTGTCAAATGCTTTTTCTGCATTTATAGAAATTATCATTAATTAATCATGTAGGGTTTTTTTTTTTTTGTCTTTTATTGTATTAATACGGCATGTTACATAACAGTCAGCCCTCTGTACTTGCAGGTTTTGGAGACTCAGATTCAACCAACCATAGATTGAAAGGCCTACAGTTGTTGCATCTGTACTGAACATGTACAGACTTTTTTTCCTTCTCCTTATTCCCTAAACAACACAGTATAACTATTTACTTAGCATTTACATTGTATCAGGTATTACAATTAATCTAGAGATGATTTAAAGTAAATGGGAGGATGTGTGTAGGTTATATGTAAATACTACACCATTTTATATAAGGGACTTGAGCATCTATGGATTTTGGAATCCATGGGGAGTCCTGGACCAAATCCCCTACAAACACTGAGGGATGACTTTGGAAATTAAACTAACCTTGCATTTCAGGGATGAATATCACTTGGTGATGATGTGTCATCTTTTTTTAGATGTTGCTAGATTCAGTTTGCTACTATTTTTTAAAGGTTTTTGCGTCTATCTTCATGAGGAATATTGGCCTGTAATTTTCTTTTCTTGTGATGTCTTTGGCTTTGGTATCAGGGTAATACTGGCTTCAAAGAATGAGTTAGAAAATGTTCCCTCTTTTTTCTGAAACAATTTGTCTAGAATTGATATTTTTTTCATCTTCAAGTAGTTGATAAAATTCACCGGTGAAGCCATTTGGGACTGAAATTTTATTTGTGGGAAGGTTTTTAGTTACTACTTCAATCTCTTTACTTGTTATGCTTCTATTCAGATTTTACATTTTTTCTTGAGTTAATTTTGGTAATTAATGCCTGTCTTGGAATTTGTCCATCTTATCTAAGTTGTCTAATTTATTGGCATGGAGTTATAAAATAGTCCATATATAATTTTTTTGATATCTGTAGGGTCATGGATATCATCTCTTTCATTCCTGATTATAGTGATTTGTGTCTTCACTCTTTTTTTCTTGGTCAGTCTACATAAAGGTTTATCAATTTTCTTCATCTCTTCAAATAACCAATTTTGATTTCATTGGTTTTCTCTATTGTGCTTGCACTTTTTATTTCATTGATTTTTACTCTTTATTATTCCACTCCTTCTGCTTGCTTTGGGTTTAATTTGCTCTTCTTTTGCTGGTTTACAGTGGAAGCTTAGATTATCGATTTGAGAATCTTTTTTTTAACATACGTATTTAAACCTGAAAATTTCCCTCTAAGTACAACTCTAGCTGCATCTATAATTTTTGGTACATTGTGTTCTCATTTTCATTCGGATCAAAATATTTCTTAGTCTCCCTTTTGATGTCTTCTTAGATGTATGTTTTATTTAAAACTGCGTCATTTAATTCCCAAATATTTGTCTAGTTCCAAAATTTCTTTCTGTTATTGATTTCTACTTTGATTCTGTTATGGTTGAAATGGTTTCAATCCTTTTAAATTTATTAAGACTTGTCTTATGGCATAGCATATGGTCTACGCTGGAAAATATTCCTTTTGCACTTGAAAAGAATGTATATTATGTTGTTGTTGGGTGGAGCGTTCTATAAATGTCATTTTAGGCCACTTAGGTCAAGTTTGATAGTATAGTGCAAGTCTTCTATATATTTGCTGATTCTCTATTTAGTTACTCTATCAATTATTGAAATCTTTAATTTTGGAATCTTCAGCTCTGACTGTTGAATTTAGACATCTCTTCTTTCCTTCTGTCAGTTTTTGGTTCATGTATTTAGAGGGCACTGTTGTTACATACATATATTTACAACTGTCACATGACTTCATGTATTGATTCTTTTATCATTATGAAACGTCCATCTTTGTCTCTAGTAATACTTTTTGGCTAAAGTTTATTTTGTCTGATATTAACATAACCACTCAAACTCTCTTATGCTTATTATTTGCATGTTATATCTTTTCTACCTTTTACAGTCAATCTATTTGTGCCTTTAACCCTAAAGTGTATTTGTTGCAGACAGTATATTATTAGATCTTGCTTTTTCATCCATTCTGGCAATCTCTGCCTTTTGATTGGGGTGTTTAGTCCACACACATTTAACATAGTCATTGATTTGGTTGGATTTACATTTGTCATTTTGCTACTTGTTTTCCATGTCTCAAGTCTCTGATTCTCTTTTACTTCTTTATTTTGGGTTAATGGATATTTTCTAGTGTACCATTTTAATTCCTCTTTTTATGTTTTAATTTTTTTTTTCCCTTAAGCTATTTTCTTAGTGGTTGTAATCTCGGGATTACAATATGCATCTTAAATTATAACAATCAACTTCAGTCTGATTCTGACTTAATTCTGGTAAAATATAGAAATGTTGCTTCAATACAGCTACATTTTCCCCTCCTCCTTTATCTTAGTATTGTCACACATATTACACATATATATGTCATAAACCCAACAATATGGTGCTAGAATTATTGTTTTATACAATTTTAAATGTATTTTCAAGAACTTAAGAGAAGAAAGGAGAAAAATAAATTTATACAGTCTTTTATTTTTACTCAGACATTTTCTATTTCTAACCGTTAGTTTTATGTCTTCCCATCTATTCTCTACCTCAACCTTCTCTTCTACTTCCCTCAAAGTGGCCCAGCCACAGGAAAACATGACACCACAGAAAACATCCTGAAACTAACAGCTGGCCAAAAGTCAGATTTCTGATATATAAATTCTGAAAGAAAGAAACTTTTTCAAAAATGATTCAAGTACCATCTTCCTAAATAGCCTCTTCCTAGAAGCAATCTTGCTGTGTAAAATGAAAGAGCAATTTAACCTATTGTTTCACATTCTTCTATTTTGAGGGCAAATTTCACATTCTTCTATTTTGAGGGCAACTTACTACGACTTATGAACCTCATCCTTGAATAGTTGCTGATCTTTTTCCTTCCCACAGATATTCTTGGCAATATCCTTTGTTGTGCATTTCTAAAATCCAGGTGTTTCCCTCTACCTCTCAACGAGCCAGTTCATTTCCTAGGTGTGATTACTTGAATATTCTTCCTGGGTATTATTTAATGAGGGAGTTAGCAGGTGAATATCTTTCTGGCCTGTGGCAACTGAACTCAGACTTAAATCTACAGTAAACAACACCCTGGAAAAAATCCCTCTACATTCAAACTCTTTCAACTCTGGGATAATTAATTGAACTCTTAGACTTCTAAGTTTGCATTCCAAAAGAACAGTAAAATAATTATTCTTGGACCTGTTAAGACTCGACTAAATATTTCATAAGGATATAATTATGGTTTCAGGACATCACTAAGAAAATATTCCAACGTGTCATATCTGTTTAATTGTATGTATAAACCTATGTATGCAATTGCTTCATAAACATAAATACATATTTGCTTTCTATATATTTTTCTGTTCTTGTTTTTACTGCTGGTGGTTTGGGGTTCCTTAAATTACTGTCCACAAAGCTTCTCACCATTTTAAAATAGGAATATAATATTTATAGGTATGAGATTTCATACCTACAAACTTTCATTCTTTTATCAATTCAACTACTGGGTCTGCTTAATTCACAGTTGAATTAATAAGAGAATGAAAAAGAAGGAAAGAAAGAAGAAAAAAGAAAGAAAAAAGAAAATATAAGCTAAGAAATGTTGGTGAGATTTGGGAAGAAATAATCTGCATCTGCTTTGCTTTATCTAATTATTATCCCTTGTTTGATCTAATTACCTGGGAGCAAAACCTTGGAGCCCTGAAGAGAAGGAAGTATAGAGAATCAGGTTCAGAGGAAAGTCTAAAGAAATTGTATATTAGTCACCAATGTGCTTTAATTAAAAAAGGTAAAAAGGACATTCTTCTCCCTCTAAACAAAGACCCATTGAAATGGAAACTAATGATATCTGCAGGAAAATAGAAAGAGTTTGATGCAGAAAATAACTAACATCCTACACAGTAATATTTTGTTATTGGCAAACAGAAAGCAATAGTTCAAAATTTATCAAGCTTATCAGTTCCACCTAATTAAGGATATAGCCAGAGGGTATCATAAACAAAACTCTAATAACTCACTTCTGAGCTCCTGGTCCGAGTGAAATCTAATATCCTTCTTGAAATGTGCTTGGTGGTCTCTGCTCATCTTGACCTTCATCCAAAAGGCAACCACATGGAAACACTCTGCTCTGCTGAGGCCAGGGATGGAAATATTGAGATTACACTCTTGTCATCTATGACACACCCTTGTCTTCAGCCAAAATACTGCCAGAGGATGCATGAAATTTGTATGTGGTTCTTTGAGGAAGAAGGCCTATAGAACCTGGAGGAGGATAATTTAAGAATTTCTATTTCAATTACTGCCACTATCTCCACTCCATTTATTCCAAAATGAAGCCCAACATTTTCCCAGAAAACCTCCCTTCTCAACTTAGAAGATGTTTCAGTCTGAAACTTACTTGTTCACCGGGTGCGTGGATGAGGGTCAAGAAAGGTTCTCTAAAGCTAAAATTAGAAACTGTAGAAATAATGGGTGAATGCAAATTCAAAGACCCTCCTCATCTTCTACTCCTCCCCCGAATTCTCCATCTTTTTCTTTGGAAGTCACTTCTTATCCCCTTTCAGTCTATGGTCAGAGGGGAGAGTGTTTGGGTCCCTCCCAAATCTGTGTGTGGAAGCCCTAACCCTCGACGTGATGGTATTTGGAGATGGAGCCCTTGAGAGGTAATTAGGTTTAGATGAGGTCATGAGGTTGGGGCCACCATGATGGGAGTACTATCCTTGTAAGGAGAGGATGAGATCAGAGGTCCCTCTCTCTCCACCTGTGAGCACACAGTGAGAAGGTGGCCATCGATAAGTCAGGAAGTGAGCACTCACCAGCATCTAACCATGCTGGCACTCTGATCTCAGACTTCCAGCCTCCAGAACTGTGAGAAACAAATGTCTGTTGTTTTAGCCACCCAGTCTATGGTATTTTGTTATGGCAGCCTTATCAGACTAAGAAATGAGAGATGCGTTTAAGAAGGGATAGCTGTTCTCAGGCTACAACTCTGCGTCACACTGAGATATGGGTGGCTGTAAGAGCCAGCAGACAAGAGGAGCAGGGCAACATGAGTCAGGCAGGCAAGGCATCTCTGCCAAGAGTGGATATGACTGGAAGGGCCAGGTAGATAAATGAGTCAGAAGCAGGAAATCCACTTCTCAAAAGAATTGAATGCAGCAGGAAATACACAAGTGCTGGGTCTACCCAGTGATAAGTCAGCAGATACTCTCTGGCCAAGAACTCAAAGAAGCAGAGAAAGGGATGCAAGAAAAGGGGAAAATTGAAGGCAGACACTGACTTGGGGCAGAAGCTGATCTGTACTCAAGACAGGCTGCAGATACATCCTGGACCTACCTCCACACAAGGTGGTCAGGCTCCTATGTTCTATAATGCCCTCACATTGTAGGTAGCCTAATAAATGATTCCCAGGAGTGGGACTGGCCCCACATGAGATGGTGATAACCTGGAATCATAAAGTCTAGAAACTCAGAGCTAGGAGAAATGAGAGTGATCATTGAACACTCCTAGTTATACAGATGAGGAAATTAAGATCCCCAAAGACTAAATGATATTACCCCCAAGGTTACACCATTAGGAGTACAAAACTAGCTAAGTTACAAAACTTAATGCCCCTTCAGCACTTTGCACACTACATCACGATTATCTTCCCTTACACAGTGTCTGGAGACTATCACACATCACTCTGGCTTAGAGCTCGGCATGCTCTCCAGGCACAATCTTGTCTCAAAGAAATAATTCCTTACACTGGGGTCAAATTATGGAAGGTCTAGAATGCAAGCTTATGGAAATTAGATTTTTTTCCTGTCAGTCAAGTTTCTTCATATGAAAATGTTAACTGCTCCTGAAAGTTCTAAGTAAAGAGTATACGTGTGGTGTGCGTGTGTACACACACATTCTCCTGGGAAGAGTTTTTTAAGTAAATTATCATACAGGTAAAGAATCACCATTGTAGATAAAGGAGAGTTAAAGAACATTTTTAAGCTGGAGAATGTCATAACCACAGACTCTTTTTTTCATCTTTCTTTCTTTTTGGTGAGGAAGATTGGACCTGAGCTAACATCCACGCCAATGTTCCTCTATTTTTTTGTATGTGGGACGCCACCACAGCATGGCTTGACAAGAGATTTGTAGGTCTGCACCCAGGATCTGAACCTGCGGATTCATGCCCATGAAGCAGAGAGCGTGAACTTTAATCACTACATGACCACGACCAGGCCAGCCCCAGAATCTTTTTTCCTGGATTACAAAGAAATGGGGATTCTACTTCTAAAATACTACTTCTAACAACCATCCTGACTTATTCTTAAAGAAGCTAAGTTTTTCTTCTGTCTGTTTCACGAACTCAAAGAAATAAATATTACCCTACTAAGTGTTAGAGACTCTGTGAGCAAATACTTCTAAGAATGTAACTCCCATTCTTACCCATTGGAGCCACGTTGTCGAGATGACGAATCCTGTTCGCCGGTCCAGATATGCTGAGGAACTTGTTCTGGGCTGGCAGAGGAGGAAGAGTGACCGTCCCTAACCTGGAGTTCACCTGATGTTCTGAGAAGCCATACTCCAAGGTCTGGTTCGCTACTTTGTCACCTGCCCTTTCACTATGTGCGACAGGAATGGTTCCTGTTCCCAGCCCACCTGCAGGGCTTGCCCTTAGCAAAACTGACAAGTAGGAAGAGTTCGCCTTCATTAGTCTCTGCAAACTTTTTGACTTCAGGCTTCTAAAAGTTGAGTGGGACAGCTAATTAGTTTGTGGTTTTCAAATCATATGGCCTATTTCGCTATAAAATCCTCCTTTCGTCCAAGCCCTTTCCTCCTATTTTATTGACATCTCTGGCTCCTCCTCTCTGTCACTTCCATGCTAAGAAGAGGATTCACAATGGGGTCTGGGACCTTTGTGTTTTTGGAAATGTATATCAATGAGTTACCTCTCCCAAAGGTGCTAACATGGAGAATTAATCTCTAGATGTAGAATAAAAGGATTTCTCAAGGAGTAATATCGCCAATAAGCTATTCAGAGAGGTAAGGACATTTTCTGAGCGCCTAACATCATGCCAGAGGGTCCCACCGTCTTGCGCATATGCACCTGTAAGCTGGGCTACTGGGAATTTTCCTGTAACACAAAACAACGTTTGGAAGGAAAGTGGAGAATGCTGACTCCAAAATAGTTACAGAGTAATCACCACAGAGTCTCTCCAAATGTGTATTTTAAATCTGTTGACAATTCTTCTCTAAGTACTAGTGTGTATGTATCTACTTAGCACTAAAAAAAGGCTGAAGAAGAAAACTTCAGTTTCTACATGCAAAATGTTCTTTTAAATAACAAAAAAAATGCAGATGTTGCGAGGCTCACATTTCCAACCAGGCCTGTAAAAGATCATTTTACACCAGGACTCCCACAAGGAGCTCTGAGAAGCCAAGAATCACGGGCTCATTTTTCATACAAGCCAGAGAATTGTTTTGATCCCTTCCACACAGTTTGCAGAAGTCTTGCTAACGCAAACCATACCATTTTGAGTTCAGTAAATAGCAAACACAAAATGACTAAGCGTTTTAAAAATATTATTCCTTCAATAACCTTGAGAGCAGGAACCAGAACACCAGTTTGAATCCTGGAGAAGCCCAAAGCCACACCCTAGATCTTTCCCCTTGGTCACCAGGGAACGCTGGCCTTCACCTTGATTGCTTTGAAAAAAGTGGCAGTGTTCTCCCGTCTCCAATTTATATCTGACGTGGTTATTCCCACTCTGCTTTGCCCTGGCCAGAAGAGCATTGCTAAGTCTTCTGCTTTTCTAAAAGTTGAACAAATACGGCTTATAAAAATTCAATCTGACAGTTAGCAAGTTGGAGGACTTCAAATCATGTGGTATATCTTGCTATAGATTCTAACACTGTAACCGAAACAACGTTTCCGTGAAATCTAATTTTGACCAGCTAGTTACAAGCAATGGGCATTATCAAGCAGAATATTTTATAATTCAAATAGACCATTAATCTATTTTCTGCATTTTGGAAAAATCCGCAATGGGATTTGAGCTTTCCCAGTTTTCTTCTACATCCATCGATCCGCTATGCGACATGCAAAGTCCCTCTCCTGGCTTTAAATTCCATTATCTTGAGGAGGGACTCAAAATGCCTGTCCCTCCCACGAGGGAAGGAGGAAAACATTCCAAAATGCTCTTGGGTGCTTTTGGATTCAAGATGACCCATCAAACATGTTTGTGGCCCCCTTCTCTTAAAAATAATCCCTCAAGTCACCCCAAAACAACAATGATGGGGCAACACAAAGTTTATGTTTAATGAAACCAGAAGATACCCAGAACTGAGACAATGATACATAAAGATGGAAAGAAAATGGAAGAATGGTAAACACTTTGCAGAGGAGGGAGGGTTCAGATTTAACTGTTGGTAGGGATGACAATCCTGAGAAATAAGCCAGTGTGCCATCTCAGAATCTAGAAGAGCTCAAGTATTGGAGACATCAGTTTCAGCACGAAAGAGGTACATTTGAGATAGGAGATAAACACAGGGAAATTGTGTGGAATTCTATACAGGAAACAAATTGACCCTGGTCTTCTTCTCAACTTTTACTGAGGAAAACTTCCAAAATGGAGAAAACTATAAACAAATAACTCCCCTCTCCTCCCTCTGAAAGAAAAACTCAAGAGGAAATAAAAACAATGCAGAAAGCAGAAGAAAACTTCAAAATATTACCATCATGAAAGAAGAATAAGGTGCTATTTAATAACAACAATAATAATAATCAGCATTTAAGAGCTCTTGGAAGTTAATGAGATGCAAACTCATAAATTCAATAAAGCAACTGGAAGATAAAGCAGACTTTTCAAAAAATGATAAAGATGGACAACAGGAGGAAAAAAAGCAAGAAAATTAAGGGTTAGACAAGACTGTCCAATACCCAAATAATAGGAGTTCCAGAAAAAGAATACAGAGGAAACATTAGTGAGAACATTATAAACACAAGAAAAAATTCTAGAACTGTAGTAAATGAAGCTGAACCTCCAAACTGAAAATGTCCATTGAGTGAATATTTTTTTAAACGACCTTCATCAAGACACATTATCGTATTTGAGGACACGAAACAAATCACAAATCCTAAACACTCTGAGAGAGGAAACCCAGTTTACATAAAAGAAGCAGGGGTCAGAGCAGCATTGGGCATTGTGCTAGTCTGCTTGGGCGGCCATAACAAAATATCATTGACTGGGGGGCTTAAACAACAGATATCTGTTTTCTCACACTTCTGGAGGCTGGAAGTCCCAAGATCAGGGTGCTAGCATGGTCAGGTTCTGGTATGAGCTCTCTTCCTGGCTTGCAGACAGACACCTTCTTGCTGTGTCCTCACCTTCTTCTGTGCACGTGGAAAGAGAGAGAGAGAGATCTTTCTCTCTTCCTTTTCTTATTAGGCCACCAATCCTATCGAGTTAGGACCTCACCCTTAGGACCTCATTTAATCTTAATTACCTCCTAAAAGCCACATCTCCAGACACAGCCACATTGGAGGTTGGGGCTGCCACATACAATTTTGGACAATTCAGTCCATAGTAGGCATCTCAACAGCAATATTGGAAGCTAGAAGATAATGGAGAAATACAGGAAGGAATCATTAGGCAGATAATTTCTCAGAAACATCAACAGTGTTCAAAGGAGACTCTAGAATTACAACTACAACAAATAACAAATGTTCATTGTTTACATAACATAATAATAAAAGCTTCATAGATGAATTTAATTTTTTATTAAGTGACGCAACTAAAGTGAGAGAGGATGGGAGAGAAGAGGAAGGGAGGTAGAAGAGCTGAAACACCATGTATCCAAAAAGGAACTCAGTAATATCTAAAACCGATTACTCTGATATGGCTTTAGAGGTTGTGGTAGACATGCTCTAAGGGGACTCCAGTGTGGCATGCCCTTGTCTATTCTCCCCCACCTTAAATGCAGGTGGAAACTGTGACTTGTTTCCAGCCAATAAACTATGGCAAAGGTGAAGAGACTTTGCAGGTGCAATTAAGGTCCCAAATCAGTTGATTTCAAGGTAAGGAAAAGGAAGATTATTCTTGGTGGACCTGAATTAATCAGGTGAAAGTCTTTAGAGAGAGATTTTTCTGCTGAAAGAAGTGAGAGGGCCAGGCGGCAAGGACTATCCAGTGGCCTTGAGGAGCTGAGAGTAGGCCACAGCTGACAGCCAGCAAGAAAACAGGAACCTCAGTCCCACAGCTTCAAGGAACTGAATTTGGCCAACAAGCACGTGAGCTCAGAAGAGGATTCTGAGTTCAAGAATGGAATTCAGCTCTGTGACGTCTTGGTGACAGCTTTGTGAGACCCCGAGCAGAGGAGACAGTGAAGCTGTGCCCGGACCTCTGAACTACAGAAATAATGAGCTAAGAAATGTATGTGATGTTAAGCCATTAAGATTGCAGCAACTTTGTATGCAGTGATAGGCAATTAATGCATGGAAATAGTATTTAGAAAAGTAAGGGAACAAGCCACAAGGCATTAACGTGGTTACCTTTGAAATGCTGGACTCAGGAAGGCTGGGGTAGGGGGTGGCAGGTTGGTAGAGAGAGACTATTTTAGTTGTTGTTGTTATGAGGCTTTTGCTGTTAGCATTTGACTTGGAAAACTATATCCACTTATTACTTAAAAAAAATTAATTTTTACAGAAGGTAACCTGAGGAAGATTTTAAAATTATAGGACTTATTTCAGACGACATAGGATAATACATATAAAATTGCTTAAAAAATAAAAAGTGCTATACAAAGCTAGGGACTTGTAATTAAGTTTCAAAATCTCTACCTGTTAGAGATGAATGCTTGTGTCTCCCGCCCCCAAGGCCATGCGCTGAAGCCCCAGCCCCCAAGGTGGCTGTGTTTGGAGACGGGGTCTCTGAGAAAGTAATTAAGATTAAATGAGGTCATAAGGGTGTGGCCCTGAGCGAACGGGATTAGTGTCCTTATAAGAAGAGACAAGTGTGCTCTGTCTTTGCCTGTTCTCTCCATGAACATGTGCTTATGGAAAAGAGGCTACGTGAGGACGTAGTGAGAAGGCAGCCATCTGTTAGACAGGAAGAGAGTCCTCACTAGAATCTGAATCGGCCAGAACCTTGCTCTTAAACTTCTAGGCTCCAGAACTGTGAGAAAATACACACCTGTTGTTTAAGCCACCCAGTCTGGTATTTTGTTATGGCATCCTGAGCAGACTAATGATAGTCCAATGGTCTGGTGTGTTTTGTAGTTGAATATAATAATTTTTAAGTTCATTCTAATTATTTAAATTTAAGAAGTGCTTTTAAAATATAAAATACAGGGGCCGGCCCTGTGGCTGAGTGGTTAAGTTCGCGCGCTCCGCTGCAGGCGGCCCAGTGTTTCATTGGTTTGAATCCTGGGTGCGGACATGGCACTGCTCATCAAACCACGCTGAGGCAGCGTCCCACATGTCACAACTAGAAGGACCCACAACGAAGAATATACAACTATGTACTGGGGGGCTTTGGGGAGAAAAAGGAAAAATAAAATCTTTAAAATATATATATATATGTATAAAATACAGTTGCTTCATGAATGGGAGCAAATAAAACAAGAGCTTCCTTAGTATAATATGTGAATACAACTTAAACTTGCTATTGCTAAGTGAATACATATGTATTGAGAAAATAGCAAAAATAGAGAAAAGAACACAACAAAGCAATTATCTGATAAAAATGTGCACTACCAGTGTCATGCAAGGATGCTTATTGCAGCATTGCTTAGCGTAGTGAAAAACCACACTAAATGTCTAATAATTAGAAGGTTAGATAAATTATGTCACAGCCACACATGAAATATTATGTAGTCATTTAAAATCAGTTTTGGAGGAATAATTAACGCCCTAAAACACATTAACATTATTATTAAGAGGAAAATATTACAAAACAGTTTGAACAGTATAATTCAAATTGGGAGTGTGTGTGTTTATGAACAATATATGTCAAATGCCAATGGTTATCACTAGGTGGTAGGATTAGAAGTAGTTTTCTTTTTAGGGCTTTTCTGCATGTTCTAAATATTTTACAATAAACATTTCTTGCTTTTGTACTGTATATGTATACATATTTTTATTTGGAGACCATATTATGATAATTTTGCTCTCACTAGTTCTCAGAGAATTTGACAAGTTGGTTCTTACATTTTAATACAGCAGATAAATCCCAATTTCACAGTTTACCTAGCACATTCTCTTCTCCTAGTAGATGAGAAATGCAAGTGGGCTATAAATCTTGCTGGTAGCAAAAGCAAAAGGAGTTGCAGTCACAAACCATGCAATGGAAAGTGGAGGAATCCATTCTGAGGCTTTGCAGCCTCTGCCGTACTAGGCTGTCCACCATGTCCACCACGTCCACCACACACTGTACTGCTTCCAAGACTGGAAAGTGTGCTAAGAACACAGCAAATTCTTCTGGTGAAAACTTCCTCTGTTCTTCCAGGGACCCTAAGAATTTGGACACTGCTTTCTCCCCAAGATTTAAACGGAATTCCCAAAGGAGAAGAGAAAAGTACACCCCAGCTCTCCTCTCTCATTCCTTCTCTTCTCTTTCCTTCTCCTTATAGCAAAGGACTCCGTTCACTGAAAGAAGGAGACAGCCGACTCTCTAAGCAGTGGGGGAACCACCTCTAAGTGCAGCGCTGAGAATGGTGTGGGCAGAGCTTTCTTATAGGAAGCAGATGTTCCCAGGAGTTGGCAAAACTGTGGAACTATAGTAGTAATAATCAATTTGTTTTTAAATTTTCCCTCACCAGTGTTAGCTGAAACTATGCCAAAAACCACAACCACGTATTGGAAACTATTCCAATAACCAACCACATTGACTCATTGATTCACAAAATTGTTACCAAAAATTAACCATTTAGCCTCATTAAGAAAGGAAGGTAAATGGTGTAGATGATAATTGATAAGCCTACATTTAATTGGAAGTGGTGTTTCTTATCTCACAAAAAAGGAAGTTGGATATACTATAATCAGCGTCACCTTAAAGGTTGTGCGTGAACCATTGAATGAATGATGTCTGTCTTCAGACCTTCTCACTTACCAGTATCCCCATGCCACCTTCATTTGGGACTATCTCTTTCCACTCCACCTGGAGACCAGGAATTCTACCACAGAACTGCCTGGCAAATAATTCAGTGGATCGGGATGTGGAAGGGATCAGAGTCTCTCATCTCAGGGACCTCCAGGAGTCATACAGATAATCCCGTTGACTGAGGTGGTCTTCCCCTCTCCTCACCCCCATTTCTTGTTTAACTCCTCCTCTCCCTCTCCCACCTCCAACCATCTCTTACAAAGCAGCAACCTTCACTAAACGTGTAGAGGAGAACCTGTCCGCAGACATGGGATGGAATATTGTGCTGAGTTACAGAAAAAGTGATATTAGAAGTTCTTCAGCAAGCTCTGGGCTCACCCCACCCTAAACCACAGCAGCATATACTACTGCACTGATTCTCAAGGGGGAGGGGAGGAGCACGCCCCCTCTCAGAATAAGACATCAGAATACAGAGACCAGACATATGTAGTTGGCAAAGCACATTCAATTGATATAATGTTTATTGACAAAACCTCCAAAAGCAAAGTTCAATAAAATTGGTTTAGTTGGTGGGGATACACAGAGGATAAACTAAGAAAGTATTATATAGGTTTGAAAAGGTTAAGAAACACAGTAGCATTGCAACTCAAATTGAACAAAAGAAAAATCTAATAAGAACTCATATGAATGAAATCATAACATCCAGTGAGCAATCATTTAATCAGCAATGTTCTATCTTTTTACAAAACCTTCTATAACACCACTGGATAGCGGAGAAATCCTCACGGCTCCCTAGTTCTTAACAATTCTTGAGACATCTTCTCTCTAAGGATTCAGCAGGGCTAAGTTCCTTTTTTGAACACGGAAAAATTGAGTGGTGTTATGGGGTGAATTATGTCCTCCCAAAAGATATGTTGAAGTCCTAACCTCCAGTACCTCAGAATGTGATCTTCTTTAGAAAAAGGGTCATTGCAGAGGTAATTAGTTAGGTTAGGATGAGGTCATACTGCGGTAGCACGGGCCCTTAATCTAATAGGATTGATGTCCTTGTAAGAAGAGGAGAAGGGACACAGACACACAGACGCATGATGGAAGAAAGTCAGGTGACGTCGGAGGCAGAGATTGAAGTGATGCATCTAGAAGCCAAAGATTCCAGGGTATACCAGAAGTCAAGGAAGTATCCTCCCCTAGAGCCTTCAGAGAAAGTATGGCCTTGCCGACACCTCAGTTTCAGACATCTAGCCTCCAGAACTGTGAGAGAATACATTTCCATTGTTTTAAGGCACCCAGTTTGTGGTACTTGGTTAGGGCGGCCCGAGAAAACTAACACAAGTGGAAGAAACTCATGGGCGACTTTCTTCCAACAATTTGTAATTAATGCAATTGATCCATCATGCAATCAATGTGGTTGAGAATTATGAGGAATAACGGCAGCTAGTGAGTTTTCTGTGCCTAAAGTACAAATGAGGCAAACGTTTCATTTTCAGAAATAAGCGTACTAAGATCCTGCTGGTGGAGATATTCAACCATAGACAGGATGCCTATTCAGCAGAAATTTTGGAAAGAACTTAGTTTTTCTATATGAAGAGCTGAAGTCTAGAGACACCATAAGGTGTCTCACTGAATTTTATGCCTCCATCCTGAAGTTCCCCCATGAGAAGTGTGCAGAATCCACATCAAATCAGACTAAGCCTTTTTGGACTTGTCTCAAGGAAAAATACAAGTGTTTGGCAGGTTGTACCAAAAAGCCTGGCATATACCTTAGTTGTTTATATCCATTCTGCCTGGAAAACTCTCTCGGCCCCCTGACATAGACTTTTCCAATGCTTTCAAAACGAAGGATCATGTATTGAGCACCTACCACATTCTAGATTCTAGGTTCGTGTTCTTTTGCACTTACAGTCATATTTAATCATGTGCACTTACTCCAGGCTGTGCTGCATTATCATGTCTAAGGTACTATAATAACACCCCTTCTAGAAAAACAATGCAGCTTCTGTATGAAAACCATCCTGCATAGATAGATAAATCATGGTTTGTGAATCACTTCACCATCGACCCATACGATGCTCACTTGCAGGTAAGAGCCAATCTGAGATCTTGTCCTAATAATTGCAGAAGTAGGCCAGGGAGAAGTTCCAATACCAGAAATGGGAGTGGAAGTGGCAGATCACATCTAGGACCTGCAGTGGTGGAGGACTCAGGATGTTATTATTCAATATCACCCATTTAGACGTGCTGGCAAGCACCATGCAAACAGACGCTGTGTGATATACACTGCGATCTAATTAAGGGCGTGGGCTATTTTTCTAAAAGCAAAAGCACTTATTTATCCATTTTAATTGTAACTGCTTTGTTTGTATAGGACATTTTAAGAATTTGCTCCAGAATCAGAAGATATATATGACTTTTCATAAAACCTATAGAGGGTATAAAGAATCATGCAATGACTAAAACCTATGTTCCTATTTCCCCAGTTTAAGAAGCTGGCTTTTTTTTTCTCCTCTGATATAACTGTCACAGTCTGAGAAGTATCTTGAACGAAGACTCTGATGTAAGAGTCTCCAAAGATACAAGGCTGAGTTGATGAAAACTGGCCAAGACTGGTAAATTATGGAATGAAATGTACTCCCATTCCTCTTATCCTACTTACCCTCAGAAGTTTCCAAGTCAGCCCCTTTTTAAACACAAGATTTCTGATTACACAACTAATAGCCCTTATCTTCCTGTGAATGTGGATAGAGATACTTCTATCCGTGCCAGCCCAGACTCTCCATCTCAGACCTACTGCCAGACTCACTGGATATGGGTTCTCCCATCCTGTATTCCATCCCATTCTTCAGGCTCAACAGTGCCAGGTGCGGCAGTAATACTAGGAGTAGTTAACCCAGTAATCACTGGGGTGAAACGCTGAACCAATAGAGACCCCAGCCCCATAGAACGTCTCTGATAGGGGATGACCACTTGAATGCCCAAAGTAGACTCATTCATGAACATCAACAAAACCCTAGCTGGGATGGCAGAGGAACAGAGCGTCCACACACACATGACCTAAGAGAGAGCTCCTGGGCCTCCCTCCTGGAGCCTCCCAAAATCTCCCTGCCACTTCTCCCCAAAGAACTCCAGCCTGCCGATGCCAGAACTAGTAAAAATATCCTATAGCATTCAGTAGACCATTTTCTCAGGATAATCACATCTTTCAAAAACATTTCTGTCTGTCTCAGCATTTTAGAAGATAAAGATGAATCACGAATCTTGCTCTCAGAAAAAGGAGTCGATTCCCTGATCAGATGGCTAAGAAAAGGACTCCATTTTTGAAGATTATTCCTAAATGATCATTATACTAATACAGTCATCTATTAATTGACTGTAGACACTTAAAATACTTCTAATTAATGTTGCTGTTAATTAATGTTAAAAGCGTTTAACCTGTGCCCATCAATTAATGAATGGATAAACAAAATGTGGTATATTCATACAACGGGATATTACTCAGCCATAAAAAGGAATGAGATACTGATAGAAGCAGACCCAAAAGGTCACATGTTATACGATTCCATTTATATGGTATATACAAAATAGACAAATCCACAGAGACAGAAAGCAAATTAGTAGTTGCCAGGGACTGGGGGAGAGAGAATGGAGAATGACTGCTTGATGGACTAGGGGTTTCCGCTTGGGGTAATGAAAAGTTATGAAAACAGATAGTGATAATGGTTGCACAATATTGTGAATGTACTTGATGCTACTAAATTGCACACTTTACCAGGGTTAAAACGGTAAATTTTATCCCAATTTTTTAAGAAAAGGATTTAACCTCTGGGTTTCCATTTCTTCCGCTATATTCTTGAATTTATCTTCTTGGCATGTTACGGAAAATATATAATAAACTATTTTGTGAAAATTTTCAGAAATGGAAACTTGTATGGAAGTGCAGTATAAGAACCACCATGCTGAGCACACGCTCAATGGCCGCAATTGTCCATGACACCAGCTTACTGGGACCACATATTACAGGTGACAGCTGTGCTCCCACACACGTCACAAGCCCCTCGACTTCTCCTTTTCTCTCTCCATCCCCACCCCCAGAGGAAAACAGCTCCTAAGATAAATTGCTAGTCACAATTTACCATCAGAACACTATTTAGAAGCATAAACAGCAGTTGTGCTTATTTCTAATGTATTCCAGGTACTTGATATGCTGAGAGCACAGGATGATTTTTTTTCACACCTTTGAACTCCTCAGGGTCAACCTAGACCATTTTGTTGGTTTAAAATACACATTGGTCAAGCATTGTGAGGTCTCCCTGGTGGATAAAGAATGGCAATTTGATTCACCGTGCTGAGATTTTTCTTTAATTTAAATCGCTTAAATTTCAAACTACATCTTTTATTTCTTTCAACAACGTCAAATGTTAGCACATCACTTGCCTCTCTGCTTCTAGAAATGAAGACTAGAAATCTTACTACGAAACATTAACTCAGTGGGCTGGTCTGGCAGAGTAATAGATCTTAGGAGCTGCGGTGGCAAAACCTTGCCTGGGCTTCCTCAAGTCACAATAATAAAGCACTGTGATTCTTTTATTGAACCAATAGCATTTAAGTCACAAATATGTCTATGCAGAAAGCAGTTGTGGCGGCTCCTCCAACAGATGACTGAAGGACCCCTTCAGTACCAGCGTTGATGGGCCCTGGTGCTAAAGGTGAAAATAATAGGTTAGATTAGAAAGAACTGCTCAGACCCAGAGCGATCAATGACACCTCAGAATTGCTTATTTGAGCTGTGATCACTCTTATTTCACATGCAAAGCACACTGTATTAGCAACCAGATGGTATCTTCCTTTTCCTGGTGGACTTCCTAGGATTTTCAGACTCTTGCCTGAATTAGTTCACTTTCTCTGGCCGGACTAATAAGGTTTCAGCTAGCTGACAAGCTTGAATACAAAGAAAAATTAATCCCAACAGATAAGCACAACCATTTATTGGGCTTAATAAGAAGAGAGGAGAAAGAAAAAGAAAGAACAACTTAAACATCAATATAGTCGATACCCTAAAGTCTCATTTTTTTAACCCCTGAAAACTTGTAAAATCATAGATCTGAGAGGGATATCAGAGGTCAACTATTCAACATGCTGGATTAGTTATCAACTGCTACATAACAAATTACTCCAAAATTTAGTGGCTTGAAACGACAGCATTTATTATCTCACAGTTTCTGTAGGTCAGGAATTCAGGTGCAGCTGACCTGGGTCTTCTGCTTCATGATCTCTCACAGGCTGCAGTCCCAGTATTCACAGGGGCCATAGTCATCTGAAGGCTGGACCAGGGAAGGCTCTGCTTCCAACACCACTCAAGAGATTGTCGGCAGAAGTCCGTTCCTCATGAGCTGATGGATTGAGGCCTCACTCTGTCTCTTGCCATGTGAGCCTTTCCATATGGCAGCTCACAATATGGCAGCTGACTTTATCAAGCAAGCAAAGGAAAGGGCGAGAGAGAGAGTGCGAACAAAACAGAAGTCTTTTGCAATCTTTTGCAAACTAAGAAGCAAAATCCCATCACTTTTTCTATTTATCAGAAGCAAGTCACGAGGTCCAACCCACACTTAAGAGCAGGGATTACACAGGACACGCATATCAGGAGGTGGGTCATTGGGGGCCATCTCAGAGGCTGTCTGCCAACTGTGTCCATTAGACGTTTCTATCTTCTCCACAGAATCTCCTCTGGCCTCTGCTTTAACCTCTTCTGCCACGAGGAGCTAACTCACCACATCCTGCAGCCCCACCTCGTCCCACTTCAGAACGCTAACTACCTGAGCAGTTTTCATAGTTAACCCACCTGCCACTGTTTGGATCCCTGAGATTCTGTTAAATACCCAGAAACTCTTAAGAGACCCTTGAATTCAAGATATTTATAAAGGAGATGTTTAGAGATGGGAATTTTGCTCATGAGATAAGCTCTGGGAAGAGAAACAGAGTTTAGTTATCACAAGGGAATGTTCTCACACAACCATTTAGGGCAATCTCAGCATCACAAGTATCACGGGCCAGCTGTGTAAGGGGAAGACAAGCACCACGCCCATCCCACAGCTGCATTCCCCCTAATGGGCCCTGTGTCTTGAGTTTCCAAACCACCTCGGAGATGCATACAATTTTGTCTGCTTGTCCTTAAAGCTACTAGAGAATGTTTAAAATAACTCTGGACTGTGCTGTCCTTACAGAGGTTCAAAGGAAGGGTGCCAAGGACAGTTGCTGCGGTTGTGAAGCACCCCAGAGCAATCTGCAAAAGGGGAGGGGACAGTGACACAACCCTGGGGATAAGTGGGAAAAGGACTTCCAATCAATTGGGAAAGAAAAAAGCCAAAGGGCCAGAACCCTGAAAACAGTCATATCATAAGCCTCAGATGTCATGATTTTCCAAGAGGCTGTGTTGCATCTGGTCAGGGGCGGTTAGATACACACAAATGTGGACTGGAGCTGGGCAGTGGGAAGGGCAAGAGGGGAGAGAGGCCTGTGTCCCAACTGCATTCTATTCATCCCATTTCCATGGTCACATTAATAATTTTTGTCACACCACACACATTTAAATTAAAAAATATATGTGGGACATGAGTCGCGGTGGGCAGGAGAAGAAAGACCAAAGAGAAACACGTCACACGCTTTTTCCTCGCTCCATCTCCTTTGTGTTGTCTGAAATTCTGTGAACTGCATCCTGAGGCCTAAACTAGTGGACGGTAACGTTATTCACTAACTTAGAGTGTATGTAGCTAAAATCTAACCCACTTTAAAAAAATCCTCTAATAAATTAGAAAGACACTCGACTCAGATAGAAACGGGTTGCAAATGGAAAACTGCATCACTTTGAATCCTAGAAGCAGGTAAAATGCTACCTGAATCGACCTGCTGGAGAGGTTATTTCCAATCAGTACTAATGGTAACATGGTTGCTTGTGGGTGTGTTAACTACTTCTGTCCCTCTCACCTAGCTTTTTCTCTCTGCCATTTGCGCTCTTCTCAGAAATGAACCATGACCTCTCTATTTTGTGTAGTTGTCCTCAGCTTCCAGGGTGATGGTCAGCATCCACCCAACGGGAGTTTAATTTTTGACTTTGGCTGAATTGTAGGGATGAGAAACAAAAAGTGCAAGGTCTATATCCACTCCCTAACTTCAGCACTTTTCCAAATGCCCTGGAGCAAATTCAGTGTGTTCGTTTAGCCTCAAATGCTTAGTCACCAGTAGACGATGAACACAATTCCCAACCAGTGTTAGAAATAACACTACAGGACTGATGACAGTACATAGGAGTGTATTTCTCGAAGATGTTCTGCTAAGAACTAATAAACATTAACCCTTCAGAAATACGTAAATGGGAGTGTGTACAGGGATATAACAAACAGGAACCCAAATTGCACTCAGACTCCCAAAGTGCATTTTAGCAAATCTGACGTTGTTTGGGAGTCCAGAAATATGTGCATGATATACCTAAATTAACATATGAGCTGTAGACCAAAGGCTTCCAGAATCCAAGGGGCCTCCAGGCCAGCCAAATAATATGTCCATTCAAATTAACCAGTCTACCTCCATATCTTCCACTCTGTATGGCAGCTCTTCAATATAAGTAAAAAATTCAAGAACAGGAAATTATATATTTCCAGATTTATTTAAAGGAAAATTAAGGTGCCTTCAACTAATCCAATTTAAAACTGAATCAATCTATCTTCCCTCTTATCCAATGTCAATGTTTCTATTACGAGCCCCATACTCTGTGGTTCACAAGTAACTAAGCTAATGATAATAAAGCATTTTGTACTTTTGAAAGACACATGCTTTAAAGAGAAACCTATTAGCAAATGAGGAGAAGGAGGCTACGGGATGGTTTCTTCCCCGTTCTTTTTCCACTAGAAGAAAATGCCTGGTGGGCTTCACCCAATGTGGGCTACATAAATCCTCCATGTGGTTTGTCAGCCATTCTCTTGTGAGGTTCGAGATTACAATGAGACCAATCCATGCTCTGTTTCTGGCCTGACTTAATAACATACTAATTGTAATTGACTAAACACCAGGCATCAGCTCACACATGTCAAGATTCATTTCTATCACCATTTTGGATCTATTGTATTCTACAGAGAGGCATGCCGGGAAGAGTCCAGTGGGTCACCAAAACATGGCAGATCTGAGGTCAATATCACAATCTAGAATATGAAGCCAGATGGCCCAAGAGCCAGGGGAGAGAAGCAGGAAGCTAAGGTCAAGCAGGCACTGCAGGATGAGTGAATGAGGTCACTGAACCTGGCCTATTATGATTGTAGCTCTTCACGATGAGTGAGTGAGCTCAGTTCCTCTGAAGATCCAGAGTTGGGGCTTCGCATTAAGGAGTTTTAAAACAGGGCTGATCTCCCATTTAGATAGATCCACCGCTCAAATCATCTAAATATCTTCATTTCTGGATGCCTCTGCTCTTTCTATTACCCACAATTGGAGTTCACTGCTTTGCGGGATAAGGGAAGGCAGGGGAATGAGACAGTCTTTTAAAAATATGAATTTATCTAGATTTAGGCATAATGAAGATATAAAGAGGCAAGACAGCCTAGTGAAGTTTGACTAGCCCATTAGCACCCTTTGTCACCATCAAATAGGATTATCCTGAGAAACTGGCACAGAGAGAGGTTGGCCAAGGATCTTCTGAATTTGAAAGGTAGACCACAAATAGAATTCAGGATTTCTGATTCCTACTTTGATGCTCCTTTCAGGGCTACTTAACTATCTTTACATGAAAATTGTTAGGATGCAATGTTTCTTTCCATTAGTTTCCAGCAACACATATATGTGAAATTGTGTCATTTAGAAGCATCTGCAAAACTAAGCCCAAGAAACATTTATTGAGTAGAGTACTTTGTGCCAGGGACTATTCAAAGAACTAGAGAGAGAAAGGCAAATAAGAGATTGTTCTGGCCCTCAAGAAGCTTGCTCTGCTGGGAGACACATTTACCCCCTTAATCCAGACCCTGCATGGAAATACATTTTCATACATTCTCCGCAGGGCTTTGGTGGAGAGCCCTTACCTGGGTTCTCTTGAACTGCCGTGGGGTTAATCCTTCAACAATAGGAAGCCTGGTTATCTATGAGTTTAGGTATCTCTTCTCCACCCTCATCCCTTCTCCTCCAGCTCACATGGAAGGGCACTGGGCCCAGACAACAACCTTTTCCTCAAATCTCTGCAAGATGGAAGAGCCTGTTAGCAGAGTCTGTCCCTGTCCCCGTGCATTTACTAGGACAGATTTCTTCTCTCAACACTGTATTTATTACTGGGGCGTGAAACACAAATCTGCAGATGCCTTTTCCATTTGCCTGCTGTTAAGAGCCTGCTCAATAATTTAGCTCTCTCTCCCTTAAGGACATTTGGTTTCTGTTGGCTGTTGCATAAGACGGTGCGGGATGAGTTCTGAGGTGTCTTGGATTCCTCCCACCCTCTCGCGTGCCTCCCTTGCCGTTGGCTCTTGCAAGAATTGGTTTGCAGCTGCAGGAGCAGCAGCTTCTTAACTCTTGGGCATCCACAACCCTACTGCTCTTTCACAGACATAGTACTGTTCTGTCTCCCCATTACATTATCACAGTAAATTGATGGTTACTTAAAATAAAAAAAAAAACTGTCACAATAGGAGACCAAACACTGGCAACAGATAAAACAAAAGGAGGCACCAAGCTCTTTAATTAAGGTTCATGAAGGCATGTGAATCCTAGCTCTTAGTTACCCTGCTGCGCCTCTGCCTGATTAGCGACAACGCATCTGCTCGGTTTCCTGGTATCCATCTGTACTGCTAGGGAGAAATGTATTCGGGTCGCTCTGATTCTCAATAAGATGGCTCAAAGGCATCAGCTGTAGATAGACTAATGGTTATGCATGTTGACAGAGTGTTTCCTATGCTCCTTGCTGTGTCGACATGCAACATCACACCACCTTACACGTACCTGGGATTAACCCCTATCCACACAGACGGCCCAAATGAAATGCCCATGACTTTAGGATGACTCACTTTGCTGCTATAGTGTTTAAACCTGGAAATATACCTCAATCACATCTTTTCATAAACTCTACCTATGTATTCTGCAATGGCTCATGCCATAGAATTCCTCCTTTCTTCAATTAAAAGGACTCGGAGAATTGAGATCTTTCTGAACAACACAAGGGACTTTTCATTTCACTATGTCATGAATGTGCATCTGTGCATACAAGGATTCTTTCTCACCAAGACCAGGGCAGCCAAGACTGAAAGGACCACTAGTCAGAGTTGTTTGGGCAGAGCATGCTGTGCTATTAAAGTTATGTTTTCAGTGATTTTAGTTTTCCCAAAGAGCTTATTTGCCACATCTATAAAAATGTGTTAGCACTATGTGGATCCTAATATTCTTTACAAATACACTATTCTGTGATTCAATAACATTGATCACATAAACTCAGGTTCAAAGAATTTGAAACAGCTGAGCCGACCTCATACCCAAACTCAGAAATCTGGAACTTAAAAATATTTTCCTGGGCCTGCCTCGTGGTGTAGTGGTTAAGTTCTTGTGCTCTGCTTTGTCGGCCCGGGTTTCGCTGGTTCGAATCCTGGGCATGGACATGGCACCACTCATCAAGCCATGCTGTGGTGGCATCCCACATACAAAATAGAGGAAGGTTGGTACAGATGTTAGCTCAGGGCCAATCTTCCTCACCAAAAGTAAATAAATAAATAAATTTCCTAAAACTGGTGAAATCCAAATGAAATCTGCAGTTTAGTTAATAGTAATGTATCAACGTTGGTTTCTTAAGTTTGACAAATGTACCATGATAACGTAAGATGTTAACATTAGAGGGAACTAGTGAGGGGTGTGTGAGAATTCTCTGTATTATCTTTGCAACTTTTCTATAAATCTAGAATTATTCCAAAATAAAACAATCATTTAAAAAATTTTAATATATATTTTCCTCACTTGGGTGTAAATAAAAGCAACATTTAATTTAAACTGGGTATTTACAAAGTAACATCGTGCCAGCCCTCTGATTTCAGAAACAACAAGGTCATAGAGAGACACGGGTTAGAATTTTGCTGCAGCTGTGAGTTTCATGCTGGTACTCATTAGACCATTGTCATTCCTTGAGTACTTTGCATTCCTTCCAATGTCACAGGAAGGGGCCTCAGCCTTTTAAGAACTTCCCATTCCTTTGGAGAGGAATTCCATATTGTATGCCTTGAACTATGAAGACAGTAATTGGTATAAAATCCTAGGGAAGAGATAAACTACAGGAAGAATTTTCCTCCTAGTCTGACCAAACCAGGAAGTTTAAGTGCAAAGCTTTATAAATTCCGAGAGCTTCTAGGCAAGCATGGACCAAGCATTGTTTTGTCACTGCATGAGAGATTTCCTTATCCTTTTTCACACTAGCACATCAATTAGGGTTAAATCTGGTGCAATTATCATTAGTCTGGCCCTTTCTTTTTTTCCCCACTTAAACACCTTGTAGAACTTGTAGTGGTAACTCCATAAGGGACTTAGAAATGGCCTGACCCATTCTACTCCTGAAGCCCAGGGGTGGGTTTCAGATTAAACAAGGACACACAGGCAGAAGTACTTTGAATAAATTGCGGCATAATTATAAGGTATAATTACTATTGATATCCTGACCAGCCACTCCGCCAAGATCACACAACTGCTTAGACCATGGAAGATTCTAAACTCCAAAGAGCCTGGCATGGGTCTTTGTAATTTAATTATGGACAGTCCTGAATCCCACACGAGGAAGTGTTTAATAAATAATCAACCCATTGCAATGTGTACTCTTTAATCCCAAGCCAGGAGAGAGGCTCGCTTTCCTCTTTGGAAAGAGCGAAGCCTGAAGAGAGAGGATTTGTTTACCAATTTGAAAACGGAGCAGAGAAAAGCTTGCCGCTTATTCCTGGGGGAGAAGAATGTGACTGTTATAGGCTGCTGTGTTACATCAATTTAAAAGTAATTTTTCTGAATTAAGAGAAAATTGAGTGAGGAAAATGCTTCCTTTTGGAAATTTAATTCCCAACTGAGTATTTATATGCTGGTATTCTTCGCAAGTACATAAGCAGTAAGCTGCTACATGTGCCAACAATATCAACTAGGACAGGAAAAGAGCCGTTTTTTAGACATTTTCCTCCCAGTCTTACCCTTCTCCCCTCACTCCATACTCCTCTCGATCCCACCAAAACCCAAGCCAACTCCTTTAAAAACAGGCATAAAATAATCAAGTCCCGCGCTGAATATCAACAAAATCCATGGCCATGAATGGGAATGAAGGAGAACATTTCATTTCATATTTAAAATGTTAAACTGGGTGCTTATAATTCCCCTGATTTAGCTTTTTTAATTAAAAAATTCAAGCTTTATTCAGAATTTGCATATTCATGCCTCTATAATGTGCACTGATTGCATTAACGGCGGAGAAAAAGCATGTAAGTGCAGCACAAATATAGTTACTCATCAAGTGCACCATCTATGTATGCATAGATAAATATTTCCAAACAAATTAACATACACCCCAGCACAGGTGCCCTGGCCTCACAGCTCCCTCTATTTCAATCCTGCTTTTCCTTCCACCAAATTTCAAGAGCCGGAGCACCAGTTTAGAAATTTTATCATTCGGTGATCTATAGAATTAGTGGATCCCTTTGCCAAAGTCATTGATCAGTGACTAACTTTTTGACCAACAATAGTTAGGGAAAGGAACATTCAACTGCACTCTTTATTAAAAACCAAAAGTATCACTTCCATAATTCAGAAAAGACCTCCAATAGTTTGTAGTTGTTAGTCACAGGAAGGGGCAGTTCCCAGGCCTGAGAAGTGAATATCACTCACCAGGCAGGACAAACACTATTAATGGCCCACCAATAGCCAGTTGCCTCTGGCTTTTTGCTTCCAGAATCATGATTTTGAAGCTGCAGTGTACCCAGCTCTCAGAAGTAGGCCATGTTTGTTTGTTTGTTTTGAGGAAGATTAGCCCTGAGCTAACATCTGCCGCCCATGTTCCTCTTTTTGCTGAGGAAAATTGGCCCTGAGGTAACATCCATGCCCATCTTCCTCTTCTTCATATGTAGGACGCCTACCACAGCATGGCTTGACATGCAGTGTGTAGGTCTGCACCCAGGATCTGAACCAGCGAACCCCAGGCTGCCAAAGTGGAACGTGCAAACTTAACCGCTCGGCCACCAGTCCAGCCCCAGAGATAGGCTATGTTTTGTCTAAGCCAGAGCTTGGCAAACTACTCCTGGGCCAAATTCAGCCTGCCACCTGGTTTTGTAAATAACATTTTGTTGCAACACAGACACACCCGCTCATTTACTTATTGTTGATGGCTTCTTTCACACGCTCCAAGGACAGATTTGAGTAGCTGCAACTGAGAAAAATACAGGCTGCAAAGCCTCAAATATTTAGGACCAGCCCCTTTACAGAAAACGTTTGCCAAGCCCTGGTCCAAGCCAAGACCAGCCAATTTTCCAGCCTTCCTTGCAGCTGGGAAGATGTCAGATTGTATACAGTAGGTGAGAAAAAAGATGTTACTGAGCGCTACTTTTGGATAACAGAATAGATGACAGACATATTCACTGAAATAAGAACCACGGAAGGGCATCAGATTTGAGGAGTAGAGTGCATGGAAGAAGATATGAGTTCAGGAGATCTGAACATATTATTTGAGGTACTGTGGGAAGTCAGGTAAACAGTGCAACATACAAGTATAGAACTCAGTAAAGAGGTCTAGACGAAGCCCTCTAAGGTCAATTGCTTCTTTAACTTTAATTCACGCAGACTCTTCTTGGATCTTATCCTCTGCAAACCATCATCTCCAATAAAATCCTCTTGACCATTGCCTCCTTCTTATGACTCTGACTTAACTTAGTTTCGACAGCACTAGCATTTCCTGGTTCTCTTCCTACCTCGCTCACAGCTCCTTCTATCTCCTTTGCCTGCCCACATTTTGTCCTTCATGCCCCAAATTAGGGAGTTCCTTCAGGGTTTATCATCAAGCTTTTTTGCTTCCTCAATATTCTCTCCCTGAGCATTCTCATCAGCCTCATAACCTTCAAGCAAATGACTCCCAAATTGACCTTTCTCTAGATCTTGACCCATAGTTACCTGTTACACATCCCCAAATAGGTGCCATGTTGGCAACTCAAATTCTATGTACCTAAAATATTTATTTATCTTCCCCCAACTAGAGAAAAGACACAGACCATGGAGCTGGAATTACTTGTTTTGAGACCTGGCTTTGAATCTTACTAGCTGTGTGAGAGTTAGCAAGTTTCTTTATTACTCTGAGCCTCCATTTCATCATTTCCATGTGCCTCAAAAGAGGTACCAAGTTCCACTCATGGGTGTACACTAGTAGAAACTGTTGATTTGGAATAAATGGTGGGAGAAACCTGGAAAAACTTAGAGGAGAAGATAATACTTGAGCTCGAAAAGTGTGGGAAACTTGAGGAATCTATACATTCTTCTTCTGTAGTGCCCATCTGGTTTAAATTGAGTATATGCTTGGGTGGAGCATACTCTGACTTCTGGCCCCCTGTTGGGAAGGAGAGAAGACCTGAACACCGGTTTTGCTTTCATCCCCCACTCCCAGCTTCATTTCATACTTGCTTAGTTCCAACCTGGTTCCAGCTGCTGCTCTGGTCTCCACGGCCTGTGCTGATTGGTGTGTCTCTGACTCCCTTTATCCTCTGGCTATTCCTGAAATCTGCGCTTCCAAGTCAGCTCAAATTTGATCTCAGGTTTGCATCTGCTTTTCTGAGGCTTTAACTTCTGTGATTTGAACAAAGAACAACCACCAACTGTAAATGAGCTTTACAAAAAGGCAGATGCTTTGAGTGGGTTTACGTCAAGTAAATGGGAGAATATAGGCAATACAACAGGAACAACTTTCAGGGGTATTCACTGAGGCAGCGGCCAGAAGGCTGCATTCGGGCCCTTCCTTGCTGTGGTACAGCTCCGGCTGGTCACCCTGAGATGCCAACAGAACATGCAATGGAGATGAAATTCTTTTGCCCTACTTCCACTTTCTCTACTACATTCCTATTTAGTGTTTGCTGGAAGATAAACTTCGAGCCTTCACGCTGGACCTGAGATGAATCCCTTACCAAAGAATGCATTTTCCGACTTCATAAGCACCCAAAGGCCAGATTCAGAATGCCTTAGTCATCTCCCTTTTAAAATCTTTTCAAGGGGGCTATCATTCCAGAGACCTACAATGTGGTCTATCTATTCCTACTCATCAAGAACATGAGAAAGCAAACTGGATACGAGAAAGAAAAAATAAGTGATTTCCAAGAATATGTAGTCTAAGAAACAGAAAGTAAAGATGGAATTCCTTGTCTCTCTCTCAACTGTTGCTTTAGGACTGGGAGGTGCCCAGGAAGACCGAGTTACCACAGAAGCCACACTCCTCTACCAGAGTCTAGGGGCAGAGTTCTTTCTTTGTAGTGATAACTAGATAGTTCTGCCAGCTAGAGTGGAACCACAGGCCTGGTATTTGAACAGGAAGTGAGGCCAATCCTAAATAAAATCAAACTGTGAAGAAAGGAGAATTAAAATAAAAACTGAAGGCCCAGCCCTGTGGCTGAATGGTTAAGTTCACGTGCTCTGCTTTGGCGGCCCAAGGTTTCGCCGGTTCAGACCCTGGGCCTGGACATGGCACTGCTCATCAGGCCATGCTGAGGTGGCGTCCCACATGCCACAACTAGAAGGACCCACAACTAGAATATACAACTATGTACTGGGGGGCTTTGGGAGAAGAAGGAAAAAAAACGAAGATCGGCAACAGATGTTAGCTCAGGTGCCAATCTTTAAAAAATAAAAAAATAAAATAAAAATTGACAGCATAGTTCACAGAGCCAGTGCATGGCTCAGCTGCCTGAAAGTTGCTGCCATCATACACCTTGGACATGAGATATGAAAAATTGTCTTGCTAGCTATTGGCTGAGGAGGTTGTGAGATGCACGTTTGTCTGCACTTTGTCACACCTATGACACTAGGAAGGTGAGGGGCTGGTGAGAACGTTGACAAGCTGCTAAGTTTCTTTGGAAACAGCATGTAAAGGCTGCCAGGAATGCAGGAAGCTTAATGTTCTAATTCAAAAGCTCTACCCACCATGCTGTATAATGACAGCAATACGATTTTAAAACAACTATTTCAGAAGGACATTGGATTAAGAATCTGGAGCTCTGAGCTCGAGCCCTGCCTCTGCTAACTTGTTGTATAACCTTGACCAAGGCTTCACTTCTCCAGGTCTGTGTGTCTCAAAGGGTAGTTTCTGCTTGGAGGGAAGAGAATGGAAGTCGGGGGGAGATTGGGGAGAAGGCGGCAGGGAGAGATGAGACTTGGTTTCTGGGTTCCTGGGCCTAGGTTGGGCAGGCCTGGGGCCCAGAGAACAGAGAAATGCAGAACAGGACTTAGCCAACACTGCTCCAAAGAGGTTTTAGCTTATCGCCCACCATCTTGGCTGAAACATTTCCATCAGCAGTGACTTGAATAGCAGCTTTCTAAAAGACAGGTCCAAGTCCTAAGCACGAGAACCTGTGAATGGGATCTTATTTGGAAGAAACGTTTTTGCAGATGTAATTAAGGATCTCAAGATGAGGTCATCCCGGATTTAGGGTGGGCCCTAAATCCAATGACAGGTGTTCTTAGAAAAGCAGAGGGAGGCTTGAGAGGTTCAGACACACAGGGGAGAAGGCCACGTGAAGACAGAGGCAGAGACTGGAGTTCTGTAGCCCCAAATCGAAGAACGCCTGGAGCCACTAGAAGCTGGAAGAGGGATGAAGAATTCACCCCTAGAGACTTCTGAGGGAGTATGGCCCTGCCAACACCTTGATTTCAGACTTCTGGCCACCAACACTGAGAGAGACTAGGTTTTATTGTTTTAAGCAACACAATTTTGGGTAATTTGTTACAGGAGCCCTAGGAAACTAATACAACATCCTTGTGAATGTGACAGTCTAGCATCTCTTTAAAAATAATCCCTTTCTCCCCTTGGGGTCTCAAAGATGTTCATTTCAACCAGCTTTGAGGCCCGATTTAAACATAGCAGGGAGTAGGAATATGTCTCTCTAACCCTGTCAAACACTATGCTATTCCCAGAGCGAAGAGTACTTGCTACTTTAGTCCAACTCTGAGATGAACAGCAAAGTGGCAGAGGTGATGGAAGCTATTTGATGATGTTGCCAGGAGAAGACAGTTTTTCCACAAGCACTTCCTGTGAGGAGATGAGAGATACGCTGACAGGACAGGAAAGGCCAACAATGAGTTTTTGGCACTGGCTCATTTTTGGTGTGAGTGTTTCATCATTTGAGAGCGTGGTTCTCAGCCAGCACAGGCCCATATAAGCTGTGTGTTATGTGATTATGAACTACCACTTCATGACTAATTATAAAGATGCTCTAGTTCTCCTTATATGCCAGCGATACTACCCATCCTTCACATGCATGTGCAATTCATTCTCAAGTCTCATTCATGCCTTGATTCATTAACACAACAAATATTTTCTGAGCCCCCATGGTTACTCCCGCCTAAGTGTAGGTGACCACCCCACACTCTCATCCAATTTCTCTTGTGACCCATGACATGATTTTCAAAGCAATGGCAGGTATGTGGCAGGAGGTAGGGGGAATGGTGTGGCCCTAGTATAATTTGAAGCTAACTGGTTGACCAGCAACCCAAGGAGAGAGAGAAACTACAGAACAAAATCATAATAATGATACTCCAATTTCTCAAGAAAGCTGAGATGATTCCTGATTTAAAATACCCACTAGGTTTTCATTACTGAATTCACCACCTCTGTGTGCCAGGACCAAGAGTACTGCATGGACTTTCGAAGGTAGAACAATTTTTTTTAAAGTTTTTAGCACTGAGAGGAATCAAATTGCTTCACAATTTAAGTGAGCTTGAGTGGTTTAAGAAAAGGGAACTAGAGAAATACTCCAGGAGGCATTCTCCTTCACTAGAAACGAGTTATTACAACCTTGACTGCACATTTCAGTTTCGATGAGTTAGTTTTTGTTATTTTCATTTGCAGTAAAATCTGTATAAAATTTACCATCTTAACCATTTTTAAGTGTACAGTTCTGTAGAGGTAAGTATATTCACATTGCTGTACAGCCAATCTCCAGAGCTTTTCCATCTAGCAAAACTGAGACTCTGTACCCATTAAACAACTCCCCATTCTCCCCTCTTCCTCTGGGAACCACCCTCCTACTTCTGTCTCTGTGAATTTGATGACTCTAGAGACCTCATGTAGGTGGAATCACACAGTATTTGTCTTTTTGTGACTGGCTTAGCATAATGTCTTAAAGGACATAATAACCTTGATAAAATGCTTAATGTCACTTAGCATAGCGACCTCAAGATTCATCCATTTTGTAACGTGTCCGAATTTCCTTCCTTTTTAAGGATGAATAATATTCCATTGTGGTAACATTTTGTTTATCTATTTATCCATTGACGGACATTTGGGTTGCATCCACCTTTGGGTGTGCTAATGATGCGTTAAATGTTTAATTCTTCTTTTGTGGGTAAAATGCTCCTTGTGCTTTTCTTTGCATATTTTCATAGCTTGTTCAGAACTAAAATACACCATGTAATTGTCAGCTACGAATGACCTTGAAGAGGTTCCTGGCGATGTAAACCAGTCCTTCTCAAGGGGCTCCTCTGCCATCCCCTTTCAGCCAGAGCTTCTTCCAAGGGAACTCCACTGCACATTGATGAGACAATTTCTAGCAGTTGTATTCCTGTTTGATCACGAAAAATGTATGTGACCTCTGCTTCTTTACCAAAGGGTCTTGTTATTTACACACCATAAGTGAAATTGATTTCCATCTTTTGTGTGTGTGTGTGAGGAGGATTGGCCCTGAGCTAACATCTGGTGCCAATCTTCCTCTTTTTTTTTTCTCCTCAAAGCCCCAGTACATAGTTGTATAACTAGGTGTAAGTCATTCTAGTTCTTCTACGTGGGACACCATCACAGCATGGCTTGAGGAGCTTTGTGTAATTCTGCACCCAGGATCCGAACTGGCAAACCCCCTGGCGCCGAAGCGGAGTGTGCAAACTTACCCACTATGCCACTAGCCCAGCCCCAATTTCCATCTTCTATTCGCAGACATTTACATCTCCTGTGGCAAATACCACAGTATCCTGAGACATTGTTCCCTGGAACTTTCAACCCCTCTGGTCATTCTAATGGATTTTGAATGGCATGTCCCTTCTGGTACATTCTATAAGAGGAAGGCTATATTCTCCATCCTTGAATTCCAAATGAGGTCCTCTGCAACCTCAGCCCAACCTGAAATAGAAATGTGGGGGTCCACATTTCCCCCAAACATGTTCCACAGATCTTATGAGCATAAAAAGCTTAATGATTTCCTGTCATGTTGATTTTTAAGGATGGTCCTTAATTTCTGTTGAAAGGGTAAAGCCCATTTTTACGCCAGGCAGGTGGTCCCAGGCCAGACAGCATCTGAGATCAATCACTCCACTGCAGAGACCAGGGAGAACACAGAGGCCACCATGGGAATATAGGGAACAGATCCTTCTCTGTCACCCCAGTCCTCCCTAGATCTTCTTCGATGTCACATTCAGAAAGAGCAAGCGGAGACTCTTATCAAAGACTGATAACTTATCTGTGTCATCAAAGAGGTTCCCACTCTGCAATTACTTGATGTGTGACCTTGGCCTCATCACATAGCCTCTCGGTGCCTCAGTTTCCTCATTTGTCATAAGGGGTTAATAGTGATACATCATTCTGTTACGATTGTTAAATGAGCTGAAACTTGTAAAATGCTTAGAAGAGTGTCTTGCACATAGTTAACTCTCAATACATGTTAGCTATCATATCATTAGTACTAGATTACTAGTTTGGCTGGATTAGAGCCATTTTCCTATCCTTTCCTCTCTCACTCCCTTTCCTTCACCAATTGCCCATTGAAGGGGGAGACTTCTAAGGAAGAGCAAATTATTTAACAGAAAAATAAAGAACCTGCATTTCCTTTGTAAGTGAAAAGTGCAAATCACACTACATTAGGTTCAGTTAAGGGCAGCGTTGATATAGAACAGAAATGGGAATGTCTTAGTTTGTTCAGGCTGATATAACAAAATGCCACAGACTGGATGGCTTATAAACAACATAAATTTATTTCTCACAGTTCTGGAGGCTAGGAAGTCCAAGATCAGGGTGCCTGCATCACCGTGTTCTGGTGAGAGCCCTCTTCCTGGTTCACAGCCGGATCCTTCTCGCTGTGTCCTCACATGGTGGAAAGGGCTAGGGAGCTCTGTGAGATCTTTTTAATAAGAGCACTAATCCCAAAGTGACATCTCTGAGATGACAGAATAGGAGACCCCAGCCTCCATCTCCCCACAACGATCAACAATTAGGCAGCTACCCATGAACAAAAACAGCTCTGGGAAAGCTCTAGAGTCCACTGAAGGAACTTCCACCACACATGGATGCAAACAAACTTGAGAATAACCACACAAAAAGAGAAGGAAGAACAGCTTGATTTTGCTTGTATCATCCCGTCCCCCAAGCCAGCACTGCTCAGTGCCAAGAGGGAACTCCCCAGCTAGAAAGAGTTCTCTTGAACTACCAGCTTCCCCAGCCTTTTAGTGCACCCGCTTCAGTTTCACCCCACCCACACACCAGCCAAGCTGAGATGTATAGAGACAGTTATAAACAAAGAAGATAAGTAGGGACTACTATTATCAGCCACACAACAGGAGTGCCCTTAGTTCCCAGTGACCTGCTCTGCAGACAACCCCAGCAGGTTTGCCACTGAAAAAACCAATGGTCCAGCACAGCCGCTGCAAAGCCCCCACCCATGGCAGATTTCACTCTTTTCCACCTCACAGGTATTTGTGTTCACTCACTTCAGCTGCCTCAGTCCCTCCTCACTCCCCACCATCCCTCCTGCCCCAACAGAGCTGGTGCAGACCAGCAGCCAGCGCAACCCTCTGCAGCTGCACAAGTGCAAGATGGTAGCCTAGATCCCCGTGGTTGACGTCCTCCATCACGTGCATGCTCAGGCTAGCCCCTCCAGCTGTGCACTTGCATGGCGCCAGCCTAACACCCATCACCAGCCTCTACTGTGGCATGCTTACCTATGGCAAGATCTTACAGCCATGGAAATCCACGCCAATAGTCAAGGCCCCCATGGTTGCTTGTGGGCCTGGATTCAGTCCTATCTTCTTTGCTAGCCTGCACCACTGGGCTCAATTGTAACTAGAGCCTCCCGGCTATCCACATGCATACCCCCAGCCTAAACTCTGTCACTAGCCTCCACTGCCATGTGTACAGCCATGGAGAGACTGTGCAGCCACAGGAGGGCACACCAACAGCCAGGGCCCCTGCAGCTACTTGTGGGCCTAGTTCTGGCCTTGTCTCTTGTCATTGGCCTGCACCATTGGGATTACCTGCAGATAGTCCCTCCAGCTGTGCACCTGCATGCCCCCGACCTGACTCCCAACACCAGCCTCCACTGCTGTGTTACTATGGTGAAAACCAGCAGCCACAGAAGTGTACACTACTGTGCACTAGCACCAGGGCCCCCATAGCTGTAGTGTGCCTGCAGTAGGCCCTGGCTCTCACAGCCTGCCCTGGGCCCCACCACTATGTGTGTGTTTGCAACTGGCCTGTGACACTACAGAGACACGGATAGCTGTCTTCCATAACTAAGTGTGTGCACACCATCAGCTCCAGCCACCACTGCTGCCTGCCTTGATCCCTGGAGGTGCTGCAGAGGACCAAGGAGCTGATGCAGCCTCTGTGGACACCCCACAGCACTCACCAAAAACCACATAGTTGTTAATGCTGTAAACCACAGTGGTCTGAGCCAATGAGTATTCATACCTTCCTGGACCCAGAGCCACCACATGCTCCTCTACTTGAGGCCCTGCACCACTAGAACTGGGATCAACAGCACACTCCAGCATGCCACCACCCTCAGGTGACGGTCTTTCCTTACTGAAGTCAGTCCATAAAGTCTGGAAGAGATGACTATATCTTCACATGTGCAGACACCTATTCAAGTCTAAGGATCACAAAGGAACAGGGAAACATTATTTAACCAAATGAACAAAGTAAACTTCCAGTAACTGACCCCAGAGAAATGGAAATACAGGAAAAATTGCCCAAGAAATAATTCAAAGTAATTGTTCTAAAAGGGCTCAGAAGTCTGCAAGAGAGCACAGATAAACAATTTAATGAAATCAGTAAAACAATACGAGAACAAAATGAGAAGTTCAACAAAGAGGTAGAAAACATAAAAAAGAGCCAAACAGAAAATTTCAAGTTGCAAAATACACTGACTAAACTGAAGAATTCAATAGAGAGCTTCAACAACAGATTATACCAAGCAGGAGAAAAAATCAGCAGGCTCAGAGACAAATCAATTGAAATTCTCCAGTCAGAGAAGCAAAAAGGAAAATGAACAAAAAGGACTGAAAAAAGTCTATGGGACTTATGAGACACCATTAAGAGAAACAATCTACACATCACTGGAGTCCCAGAAAGAGAACAGAGAAAGAAAGGGGTAGAAAGCTTATTCAAAGAAATAATGGCTGAAAACCCCAAACCTGGGAAGAGATGATGACATCCAAGTTCTTGAAGCTAACAAGTCACCCCAAAATTCCAATCCAAGATGATCTTCATCAAGATACATTATAATAAAACTGTCTATGGGGCTGGCCCAGTGGCATAGTGGTTAAATTCACATGCTCTGCTTTGGTGGCCTGGGGTTCACCAGTTCAGATTCCAGGCGTGGACCTAGCACTGCTCATTAAGCCATGCTGTGGCAGCATCCCACATAGAAAACAGAAGATGATTGGCACAGATGTTAGCTCAGCAACAATCTTCCTCAAGCAAAAAGAGGGAGATGCACAGAGTTGTTAGCTCAGGGCCAATCTTCCTCACCAAAAAAAAAAAAAAAAAACCTTCAAAAAACTCCACTTGTCTAAAATCAAAGACAAAAAGAAACTTTTAAGAGCAGCAAGAGAAAACCAAAACTCTCTCAAATAAGGGAACCCCATAAAGCTATCAGTGGATTTCTCAGTAGAAACCTTTGCAGGCCAGGAGAGAATAGGATGATATATTCAAAGTGCTAAAAGAAAAAAACCAACCAATAATACTTTAACCAGCAAAGTTGTCCTTCAGAAATGAAGGCAAGATAAGGACTTTCCCCAACAAATGATAGCTGAGGAAGTTCATCACCACTAAACCTGCCTTACAAGAAATGCTGAAAGGATTCTTCAAGCTGAAACAAAAGGGCACTAACAAGGAACACGAAAACATATGAAAATATACGACACACTGGTAAAGTTAAGTATATAGTCAGATTCAGAACATTGTAATACTATAACACAGAGATGTGTAAACCACTTAACTCTAATATAAAGATTAAAGGACAAAAGTATTAAAATAGTTATAGATATACTAATTCATTAATAGAGACACAATATACAAGGATATAAAGTGTGACATCAAAAGCACAAAATGTGGGGGAAAGGTTAAAGGATAGAGCTTTTGTATGCAATGAAAGTTAAGGGTTATCAGTTTAAAATAGACTGTTATATCTATAAGATGTTTCAAGTAAGCTTCAGGATAATCAGAAACAAAAACCTATAGTAGATACAGACAAGATAGAGAAAAGAGAATCAAAGTATATCACTATGGAAAATCATCAATTCATGAAGGAAGACAGAGAGGAAGAAAGGGACAAAGGAATTAAAAAACAGCCTAAAACAATTAACAAGAGGGCAATGGTAAATCCTTACCTATCAATAATTACTTTAAATGTAAATAGATTAAATTCTGCAATCAAAAGTCACAGAGTGGTTGAATGGATTTTAAAAAGAGAAACCAACTATATGCTGCCTAAAACAGATTCACTTCAGCTTCAAGAATACACACAGGCTAAAAGTGAAGGGATGGAAAAAGATATTCCTTGAAAATGGAGACCAAAGAGATGGGGGCAACATACAAAGTAAACTTTAAGTCAAAAACTATAACAAGAGACAAAGGTCATTATATAATGATAAAGGGGTCAATTCGTCAAGAGAATATAACAATTATAAATATATGTGTACCCAACATTGGAGCACCCAAATATATTAAGCAAAATCTAACTGATCTAAAGGGAGTAATAGAGAACAATATAATAAGAATAAGTAACTTCAATACTCCATTTTCAATAATGGATAGATCATCCAGACAGAAATCAATAAGGAAATAATGAACCTAAATTATACTTTAGACCAGATGGACCTAACAGACATATACAGAACATTCCATCCAACAGCAAGCAGAATACAATTTTTCTCAAATGCACATGAAACATTCTCCAGGATAGATCATGTGCTAGGTCACAAAACAAGTCGCAGCAAATTTTAAAAGGTTAAAATCAGACCAAGTATCTTTTCCAACCACAATGGTATGAAACTAAAAATAAATAACAGGAAGAAAACTGGAAAATTCATAAATATGTGGAAATTAAACACAATGCTCCTGAAAACCAATGAGTCAAAGATGCAATCAAAAAGGAAATCAAAAAATATCTTGAAACAAATGAAAATGGAATCACAACATACCAGAACTTATAGGATGCAGCAAAAGCAATGCCAAGAGGGAAGTTTCTAGTAATCAATGCCAATAGTAAGGAAAAAGAAGAATCTCATATAAACAACCTAACTTTATACCTCAAGGAATTAGGAAAACAAGAACAAACTACGCCTAAAGTTAACAGACGGAGGAAGATAACAAAGATCAGAGAAGAAAAAAATTAAAGAGAATAGAAAAATAATAGAAAAGAATAAAAAAACAAACAGTTGGTTTTTTTGAAAAGATGAACAAAATTGACAAACCTTTAGATAGACTTACCAAGAAAAAAGAGAGGGGACTCAAATAAAATTATAAATAAAAGAGGAGACATTATAACTGATAGCATATAAACACAAAGGATCATAAAAGACTACTATGGATAATTACATACTAACAAACCAGAAAACCTAGGAGAAATAGATAAATTCCTAGAAACATACAACCTACCAAGTCTGAATCATGAAGAAACAGAAAATCTGAATAGACCAATAACAAGTAAGGAGATTGAATCAGTAAAAGACCTCCCAACAAAGAAAAGCCTAGAACATATGGCTTCACAGGTGAATTCTACCAAACACTTAAAGGCGAACTAATGCCACTCCAAAACTCATTTTACAAGGTCAGCATTAACTTGATACCAAAGCCAGATAAGGACACTACAAGAAAAACAAACTACAAGTCAATATCCCTGATGAACACAGATGCAAAAATTCTCAGCAAATTACTAACAAACCAAATTTGGTAGCATATTAAAAGGATTGTATACAATGACCAAATGGGAGTTATCCCTGAGGTGCAAAGATGGTTCAATATATGCAAATCAATAAATGTGATTAATAACACAGTAATAGAATGAAAGATAAAAATCATACGATCATCTCAATAGATGCAGAAAAAGTACTTGACAAAATTCAACATCCATTCATAATAAAAACTCTCAATGAGTTAGATATAGAAGGAACATACCTCAACATAATAAAGGCCATATATGACAAACTCACAGCTAACATCATAGTCAATGTTGAAAAGCTTTTTTTCTAATATCAGTAATGAGTTTGCCTACTCTCACTACTCCTATTCAATATAGTCCTGAAGTCCTAGCTAGAGCAATCAGGCAAGAAAAAGAAGTAAAAGGCATCCAAATCAGAAAGGATGAAGTAAATTGTCTCTGTTTGCTAATGACATGATCTTGCATATAGAAAATCCTTAAAACTCTACCAAAAAATTCATAAACCTAATAAAGTAAAGTTGCAGAATACAAAATCAACATATAAACATCAGTTAAATGTCTATACAGTAATAGTGAACTGTCTCAAAAAGAAATAAAGAAAATAATCCCACTTACAGTAGCATCAAAAACAATAAAATACATAGGAATAAATTTAATCAAGGACACAAAAGATCTATAAACTGAAAACTGTAAGACATTGATAAAAGAAATTGAAGAAGACACAGTAAATGGAAAAATATCCCATGTTCATGGGTCAGAAGAGTTAATATTATTAAAATATCCATACTACCATCTATAGATTCAATGCAGTCCCTATCAAAATTCCAATGGCATTTTTCATGGAAACAGAAAAACAACACTAAAATTCCTATAGTACCACAAAAGACCCCAAATAGCCAAAACAATCTTGAGAAAGAACATAGCTGGAGGCATCACATTTCCTGATTTCAAACTATACTACAAAGCAATTGTAGTCAAAACAGTATGGTGCTGGCATAAAACCAGACACATAGATCAATGGAACAGAATCAAGAGCCCAGAAATAAAATCATCTTTATCTGGTCAACTAATATTTGACAAGGGAGCCAAAAACACTCAATAAGGAAAGGATAGTCTCTTCAATAAATGGTGCTGGGAAAACTGGATTTCCACATGCAAAAGAATGAAATTGGACCCCCATCATACATCACTCACAAAAATTAACTTGAAATGGATTATGGACTAAAATATAAGACCTGAGAGTGATGTCAGCATCATGGTGGAGTAAGATTTTTCCTTAGACTCTTCCTCCTAAGATACAACAAAAAGGACATTCGTAAAACAACAGAGGACATTCACACAGCACAAAAGAGTCTGAGAGACCCATGTAGCCATAAGTCTGAAGGTGGAGATGCTGCAGCCCCTGGAGGAAGTGGAAGGAAGTTAAGCGATCTTCTCTCCCTCTCCCAATGGCAGTGACCCAGGGCATGGGACTGCACATGGCTCTGAGAAAAAAGGGGGAGAGGAGGTGGGGTCGCTCTCTGTGGGAACACCTTTGCTCTCCAAGTTCCCTCACAGCCCGTGGGAAAGCCCCACACAGAAGTGGCTAAGCTATTGTGTGGATGTCCTCATCAAGCCAGCATACCAAGAGAGCAGATAGCGAGGGCCGAACGAGAACATACCCAGGATCTATATATAGAACACTCCATCAGAAAATGGCAGAATACACATTCTTCTCAAGTACACATGGAACATTCTCAAGGATAGACCATATATTGGGGAACAAGGCAAGCCTCAATAAATTTAAGAAGATTGAAATCATATCAAGTACCTTTTCCAACCATAATGCTATGAAGTTGGAAATCAACTAGAAGAAAAAAGCTGGGAAAGTGACAAAAATATGGAGACTAAACAACATGCTACTGAACAACCAGTGGATCATTGAAGAAGTTAAAGTGGAAATAAAAAAAATCTAGAGGCAAATGAAAATGAAAATATGCCATATCAACTCATATGGGATGCAGCAAAAGTGGTCCTAAGAGGAAAATTCATAGCAATACAGGACACCTTAACAAACAAGAAAAATTTCAAATAAGCAATCTTAAACTACAGCTAACAAAGTTAGAAAAAGAAGAACAAAAAGCACCCAAAGTCATCAGAAGGAGGGAAATAATAAAAATTGGAGGAGAAATAAATGAAACTGAAACAACAACAAAAAAGTAAAAAGGATCAATGAAACGAAGAGCTGGTTCTTTGAAAAGATAAACAAAATTGACAAACTCTTAGCCAGACTCACTAAGAAAAAGAGAGAGAGGGCTCAAATAAATAATTGGAAATGAAAGAGGTGAAATTACAACAGATACCACAGAAACACAAAGGATTATAAACTAATACTATGGAAAACTATATTCCAACAAATTGGACAATCCAGAAGAAGTGGATAAACTCTTAGACTTATACAACCTCCTAAAAGTGAATCAAGAAGAAATGGAGAATCTGAATAGACCAATCACAAGTAAAGAAATTGAAACAGTAATTAAAACGTCCCAAAAAACAAAATTTCAAGACCAGATGGCTTCTCTGGAGAATTCTACTAAACATTCCAAGATTTAATATATATCCTTCTCAAACTCTTCCACAAAGTTAAAGAAGATGGAACATTTTCTAACACATTTTACAAGGCCAATGTCACCATGATCCAAAAGCCAGACAAGGAGAAAGAAAGAAGGAAAATTACAGGTCAATATCACTGATGAAAATAGATGCAAAAATCCTCAACAAAATATTGGCAAACTCAATACAGAAATACATTAAAAAGATCATACACCATGATCACATGGGATTTATACCAGGAATGCAGGGATGGTTCAATATCCACAATAAAACCCAGATGATCATCTCAGTAGATGCAGAGAAAGCATGTGACAAGATCCAATATCCATTTATGATAAAAACTCTCAATAAAATGGGTATAGAAGTACCTCAACATAATAAAGGTCATATATAATAAAGCCCCAGCCAACATCATACTCAATGGGGAAAAACTGAAAGCCATCCCTCTGAGAATAGGAACAAGACAAGGGTGACCACTCTCACAACTCTTATTCAACATAGTACTGGAGGTTTCATCCAGAGCAATTAGGCAAGAAAAAGAAATCAAAGGAATCCAAATAGGCAATGAAGAAGTGAGACTCTCGCTGTTTGTAGATGACATGATTTTATAAATAGAAAATCCTAAAGAATCCATCAGAAACTATTAGAAATAATCAACAACTACAGCAAAGTTGCAGGGTACAAAATCAACTTATAAAACTCAGTTGCATTTCTATACTCTAATAACGAACTAACAGAAAGAGAACTCAAGAATACAATCTCATTTACAATCGCAAAAAAATAAAATAAAATATCTAAAAATAAATTTAACCAAGGAGGTGAAAGACTTACTTAAACAATGAAAACTATAAGACATTGTTGAAAGAAATCGATGATGACATAAAGAAATGGAAAGATATTCCATGCACATGGATTGGAAGAATAAATATAGTTAAAATGTCCATAGTACCCAAAGCAATCTACACATTCAGCAATTCCAATCAGATCCCAATGACATTCTTCATGGAAATAGAACAAACAATCCTAAAATCCATATGGGGCAACAAAAGACCCTAATAGCTGAAGCAATGTTGAGAAAAAAGACCAAAGCTGGGGATATCAGAATCCCTGACTTCAAAACATACTATAAACCTACAGCAATCAAAACAGCATGGTACTGATACAAAAGCAGACACATAGATCAACGGAACAGAATTGAAAGGCCAGAAATAAAACCAAACATCTACAGACAGCTAATCTTCGACAAAGGAGCTAAGAACATACAATGGAGAAAGGAAAATTTCTTCAATAAGTGGTGTTGGGGAAACTGGACAGCCACATGAAAAAGAATGAAAGTAAGACTGTTATCTTTTGCTATACACAAAAATTAACTTAAAATGGATCAAAGACTTGAAGGTAAGACCTGAAACCATAAAACTCCTAGAACAAAATATAGGTATACACTCTTTGACATCAGTCTTAGAAGGATCTTTTCAAACGCCATGCCTACTCGGACAAGTGAAACGAAAGAAAAAATAAACAGGTGGGACTTCATCAGACTAAAGAGCTTCTCCAAGGCAAAGGAAACCAGGAACAAAACGAAAAGACAACCCACCAACTGGGAGAATATATTTTCAAATCATGTATCCAACAAGGGGTTAATCTCCAAAATATGTAAAGAATACACATAACTCGACAACAAAAAAACAAACAACTCAATCAAAAAATGGGCAGAGGATATGAACAGACATTTTTCCAAAGAAGATATACAGATAGCCAACAGGCACATGAAAAGATGTTCAACATCACTAATCATCAGGGAAATGTAAATCAAAACTACACTGAGATATCACCTTTTACCCCTTAGAATGGCTATAATCACCAAGACAGAAAATAACAAATGTTGAGAGGATATAGAGAAACGGGAACTCTCATACACTGCTTATGGGAATGCAAACTGGTGCAGCCACTATGGAAAACAGTATGGAGATTCCCAAAAAACTAAAAATAGGAATATCATATGACCTAGCTATCCCACTACTGGGTATCCATCCAAACAACTTGAAATCAACAATCCAAAGTGACCTATGTACCCCTATGTTCAATGCAGCATTATTCACAATAGCCAAGACATGGAGGCAATCCAAGTGCCCATCGATGGATGATTGGATAAAGAAGATGTGATATATATACATGATGAAATGCCACTCAGGCATAAAAAAAGACAAAATCATCCCATTTGCAACAACATGGATGGACCTAGAGGGTATTATTGTAAGCAAAATATGCCAGACTGATAAAGATAAACACAATATTATTTCACTCATACGTGGCAGATAAATAAACACATGGACAAAGAGAACAGTTCAGTGGTTACCAGGGGAAGGAGTGTCGGGGGTGAGCACAGGGGGTGAAGGGGAGCACTTTTATGGTGATAGACAAGAAATAATGTACAACTGAAATTCACAATGATATAAACTATTATGAATTCAATAAAAAAAATCAACAAATGGGACTACATCAAACTAAAAAGCTTCTACACGGCAAAAGAAACAGTCAACAAAATGAAAAGTCAGCCTACAGAATGGAGAAAATATTTGCAAACCATGTATCTGATAGAGGGTTAATATCCAAAATATACAAGGAACTCATACAATTCAATAGCAAAAAAACCCCAAACAACCCGATTAAAAAATGGGCAGAGGACTTGAACAGACATTTTTTCAAAGACATGCAAATGGCCAATAGGCACACAAAATGGTACTCAACATCACTAATCACCAGGGAGATGCAAATCAAAACAACAATGGGATATCACCTCACACATGTTAGAATGGCTGTAATAAAAAAAATAAGAGGTGCATGCTGGCGAGGATGTGGAGCAAAGGGAGCCTTTGTGCCTTGTTGGTGGGAATGTAAATTGGTACCGTCATTATAGAAAACAGTATGGAGTTTCTTCACAAAATTAAAAATAGAACTACCATATGATCCAGTAATCCTGCCTCTGGGTATATATCTGAAGGAGATAAAATCATTATCTCAAAGAGATACACACCCATGTTCATTGTAGCATTATTCACAACAGTCAAGATGTGGAAACAACCAGTGTTCACTGAAGGCTGAATGGATAAAGAAGATGTGGTATATATACATATACACAATGTAATATTATTCAGCCATGAGAAAGAAGGAAATTCTGCCATTTGTGACAATATGCATAGAGTTTAAGGGCATCATGCTAAGTGAAATAAGTCAGACAGAGAAAGACAAATACTGTATGATCTCACTTATATATGGAATCTAAAAGCATTTGAACTCATAGAAAGAAGTAGAATGGTGGTTGCCGGGGGCTGAGGGGTGAGTGAAACAGGGAGATATTGGGCAACGGGGACAAACTTTCAGTTATAAGATGAATAAGTTTGAGGGAATCTAATGAACAGTATGATGACTACAGTTAAGACGGTATTGTATTCTTGAAAGTCGCTACGGGAATAGAGCTTTAATGTTCTCACTGTAACAACAACAAGAAAATGGTAATTACATGAGGTCAAGGATGACTTAACTAACCTTTTTTGTGGTCAACATTTTGCAATATACATGCGTATCAAATCATCACACTGTATACTTTAAAGTTACACAATGTTATATGTTAATTATATTTCAGTAAAGCTATAAAAAATAACCCTAATCTCATTCATGAGGGCTCTGGCTTCATGACCTGTTCACCGCCCCAAATCCCCACATCCAAATGCCATCGCCTTTGAGGGTTAGGATTAAACACAAGGAATTTTGGGGGCCAGATTCAGACTATAGAAGGGAGCAAAGCTGGAAACACTGGGGACCTATAAAGAAACCCTGAAAATATGTATGGCATAGAAACTGGCCAGTTTTCCAATTCTGTCTGAGTGTTGATGGTGCTAATCTGTGGAACGCCATCTGGAGATGGAAAGGTGGGTTAAAGGAGAATGAAGTGCCAGCCACAAAGGCCTTTCCTCACTGTGTCCTCCATATGTAAATCTGATTCCCTGTTAGTGTGACAAGTGAGTTCTAGAAAGAATAAACAAAGTGCTCTGTCTGTAGGTCACTTGTCTCAACAGTCTGGTCATCTATTCTGACTTCCTTCCTGTTATTCCTTCCTGCGAGACCCTCCCCCTAATTCTCAATGAGTGCCCTGAGCTGGGCCTTCCCTTATCTTTTATGCAAACAGCCTTTAAAGGTAAGGAAAGAAAGATGTGGACTTTTATGGCTCATAAAGCTGCTCACAGATACCTAATTTAGCACAATCCACTTCCATTAACCGTATAGTTTAACACTTTCACACCACAGTGATCTTAAGTTTTCAGTAGCCAATGATGAATCCAAAAGAAGAGGGGTGCTTTTAAATCAAAGTCTTGTGTCCCCTTTTGAAAATGATAAGAATAGTCTTTTGAGCGTCACCACAGAACATCTACGGAGATCTGCTGTTTTTGGAGGGTGTAATCAAACTGTAAGGCCAACAGCAAATCCCTCTTGGCCTCTGGCTTTTCATCTGTAAAATAAGAAGGTTGGAATAGTTGGTCTTCAAGGCCTTTTCAGCTCGTATATACTATGATTCTGCTAACATTGGAGGGCCCACAAGAAGGTAACATGGAGTTACAAAATCCTTCAAAAATTTAGATGAAAAGGGGCAAATGGCCCAAACACTCCTGGCTACTTTTAGAGTTGACTCAACTGGGCTTGACTGACTCATTCCAACCCCCTGATGGGTCCTGCCTTCTCTTCCAGACTTCTCTTCTGACCACCTTTAAGCAGGACTATCCCTCCAACACAGCCAAATATCAAGCTTTCCTTGTGGCTGGTGCCCCAGATCTACAGACCTGAAGGTTGGCCTCTGTTTGGCCCATTCCACCCTCAGTTCCCACGACTCATGCACAGCCCAGTCTCTTTATCTTTCTGCACCAGCCTTTGCCACTTCCAAGACAGCAGAGCTGAGTCCCTCAAGCTTGCGGAAGAGAAGTAACCCCATTTCTAAGGAGGCAACAGTGTGGGGGGAGCTCTGGTGACCTGTCTTTCCATACTCTGCTCACCCTTCCCAAGAACAAGTCATTCTCCTGACTGGGGAGACTATGGCACGAGTGGGTGGGGTCATTTTGGTTCTGGAGTGGGAAGGAAGCAGCCTCCTCTCCCTTCTCTCCCCCAAGGCTTCCTCACAACTGGTGAGGACGGCAGGCAGCCGGCTTCTCTTCTGGGTCCCTGTGGTTCTCACTCTGGTGCAGGGCGCAGGGTCTGGCTTCTAGAATCAGCGTTAGGAGCCCATAGTTCTCTCCTCCACTCTCTGGCTCTCTCTGTTGTGCCACTGACTGGATTCATTAGGTGACTGTGACTTTCTGTGTTTGGCTGAGCATCTTTGTTTCAGACCCCACTCTCCAAGAGATGAAAACCAGGCTCCATCCTCGAGATTTAGGGAGCAAGAAGTCCATTTGGGGTTTAGGTTTCAGGCTTTGGTGTAGGATGTGGAGTGTACATTGCCCACAGTTTTCCAGGAAAGGTGTGCTTTGGGTAATGAAGCTGATAAGTCTGTTCCTCATTTGACCCCTGGTGTTTGTTCTCAATTATTTGAACATTGGAACAGATGCGAGATACGTGGTGGATCCAAATGCTCCAGCAACGTGATGCATTTACTGAGGACCTGACAGGCGCCAGGTACTCAGCTTATCCACACTTTTGGATTCATGCTCTTTTTCCTCAACGCTCTTTTTCTATTTTCCCATCAACTAAAGAGATCCTTCTTTCCCACCTCTCAAGTACAGATTTCAAATTGACCTCCTGCATGAAGCCTCCAGAAATAATTTCAAGTCAACAGACACCATATCTCTACTCTGAATTTCTTTATATTTATAAATGCTATGTAATATGGTCAGTTTAAACAGGGTTAAATGCCCTGGTTATTTCCTTCATATTCACCATGTCTCTCCAAACCTGTTAGAAGTTACACGTTGAGGAATGATATTTTTTCCAGTATCTCTTCTACTCCATACGAACACCCCTATATCCCAGGTTATCTGACACAGTTTCAATTTTGTGTAATTATATTAATTTATTCAGCAAAAGCTCTACTGAACTCCTACAACAGACAGACTTGAAAGAGACAAAGATAAATGAAACATAGACCCAGTGTGGATTTCAAATTCCATTGGGAGAGAAGTTCCAATAGGAAATTCTGTCATGGAAGTCTGAACAGAGTCATGAAAACAGAAGATAGAGTAACTCCCTTTGCCTGAGGAAGAGTCAGGAAGGTCTTACAGAGGGGGGAATGTGTGAGCAGGGTTTTGAAGGATGAATAGAGCACCCCACATAGATAAGAGGGAAAGATATTCTAAACAGAAGATATGGTATGTGCAAACACATGGAATCATCAGTGGACAGAGTATGGCGCAGAAAATAATGAAAATCTTAGAGGACCTGGAATGAGTTGCCATAGAAATGACTAACAAGGGATTAGTTTGGCAAAGCAGATTGGCAGCATGCAGTGAGAACTTTGTATACCAATCGAAGGTGTTTGGATGTTATGCAATCAGCAACCAGCAACCAATGGTGATTCATAAAATCAGCTTTAGCTTTAAGATTTTTTAAATAGAAATAAACTTAGAATAAATTTCTGGTTTGAAAACTATGCTTAGGATATGCACAACACCCAGGAGAATGCTGGACACACAGAAGGCACTAAATAAGTTCCTATTGAATATGAATTCAAAGAGAGTCAGAAGGAAGGAAGCACGAAAAGAGATGGTGAGGCCACATTTATCACTCTTCCAAATCTTAGCTGCCACTGATCATTCCACCAAAGATAGGAGGCTCCATAACAATACGGAAGTTATTTTTCTCAAAAAGAACAACTTCATGGTTACGGGTTCTGCCCATGCCTTAGTCATCGCTGTGAAAACTGTGCCCCTCCTAGTTGGCCACTGTGCTCTCCAGGGTTGAGCAAATCTGCTCTGGTCCCACAGGCTCTCACCTGTAGCCGAGGAGGCTGGGCATAAACCACACTCATGCATTCAGTTCATACTTAGTGAGGGCCTGTCGTGACTCCTCCACTTTACCACGGGTGGTGAAATGACTATCTCGTGTCTAGAAATAAATGTGGAGGTGGAGTTACCAGATAAAAATATTTTGAAAAATTAGGCACAGATGGTTGAGCATTTCTGTAACACTTTCTTAGTCTTTTACTTTCTCCTCTTCTTTCTTTAAATAATGCAATTAAAGGAATCCCTTAAGGTGAGATCTGGTCTCCAACCCAGCTCTGGCACTTTCTAGCTACGTGACCTCAGTCAAGTCACTTTACTCCTCTAAGTCTCAGTTGCTTCTCTCTATAACGGACTGTTGTGAGAATTAGATGAGATGATGCGCAGAAAGGGCCTACAACAGCATCTGGTACAAAACAGGCTCTTAAATCATGGTGTCTATTATTATAAAAAACTTGTTCTGAGACTCTAATCTCTAAACCCTTTGGATGAATTCCAAGGAGGACCAACACACATATAGAGTGTGTCAGGGTGACATTTTTGGAAATTATCCAGGAAGCTCACTCCTTACATCTGGTTCCACCTTGATTCTGACAGCTAGATCTATGTTCTCAATTTCAAAACTTCCTTTCACAGTAATTATCAGTGAGTCTCCAGTCTCATCTCTTTCTCCTTTACTGTAGAACTGACCGTCTCCCAGAAGTGGCCTCAGCTTAGCCTATCCCTAATGCCAGCTTCTGGGCCGACGGTTGAGCTCTGGAAATGCTTTAAAAGCATTTTAAAATCCTTAACAAGTCCTCCAAAAAGATATGTTCTCCATTGGTGAAATCATCCCGCGCAAACACACATGAGGTAATAATATTAAATTAGTAGTTGCTGTTAATTATAAATGAGTGCAAAAAATAATCTCATATTTGTTCTGACCTCTTTTTAAATTCAAAGCAGGAAGGTGGGGAACACAACACACTCTATCAACCTTCCAGAATTAGCAGGATAATATGACCATAGACAAGGATTCGTTGAAAATAAAATCCCTGATAAGAGTTTGAACAGCTCACAGGCCATCCCTGGGAAGAAAATTCATTAAATCCAGAAGGGTTGCTCTCTCACCCTACCCACAGTACCCTCATACCACACTGCCCACAACTAAAAGGTATAAATCTCACCCAGCTGTCGAGAGGGCCCTCACACAGAGACAAGATGGCAGATGTAAAAATGGAAGGATGGAAAATCCCTTACAAGTACTTTACAAATCTATATGTTGATTACTAGTGTTTTACAAGCCTGTAGAGATTAAATTATTCCTTTTTCTTTCTTCTTTTTTTTTTTTTTTTTGAGGAAGATTAGCCCTCAGTGAACTGCTGCCAATCCTCCTCTTTTTGCTGAGGAAGCCTGGCCCTGAGCTAACATCATGCCCATCTTCCTCTACTTTATATGTGGGACATCTACCACAGCATGGCGTGCCAAGCAGTACCATGTCCATATCTGGGATCCCAACCGGCAAACCCCGGGCCACTGAGAAGCAGAGAGTGTGAACTTAACTGCTGCACCACTGGGCCGGCCCCTCCTTTTTCTTAATCATTGTCTTTGAACAGCTTCCTCTCTGAGATCTGTCTACAGGCCCAAGTGATATGGACTCCAAAATTCCAGCTGTTAAGAACAGGAAGGGCAGCCCACAGCAGCTCCCAATCCAGCACCAATGAGCTTTCTGCTAAGAAGGAAGCTGCCTTCATATAATGGATCTCTGTCTTGGCTGCACATTGGAATCATCTGGAGAGTGTTAAAAACTATTAATGACTGGGTCTTATACGTAGCACGGTGGTCCCAAACTTTGCTATATATTAGAATTACCTGGGGAGCTTTCAAGACTCCTAACGCCCAGGCTGCACCCTAGACCAATTACATTATTTTCTCTGGAGGTGGCACCAGGGATCAATATTTCTTAAAATTTCTTAGGTGATTCCAATGTGTAGCCAAGGCTGAGAACCAGTGTGAGGTTCTGATGTGAACGGTATGGAGTGTGACCTGGCTGTGGGATTTTTAAACTTCCCTAGGAGATTCCCGTGGGCGGAGCCCTGCCCTAAAGGAAGCCCTGAGCAATGGGATCAAATAAAGATGAAGGAGACAGTGCAGACCAAGGACACACTCCCATGAAGGGATACTGTCAACGAAGGGTCACATCAGTCCTGGACAGCCTGAGCGACCTAAGGTTGACACAATCTCGGCATGCACCGTTAGTTGCCTGCGCAATATCCACACTCCCCTTTATTCTTTACTAACAGAACACCAATTTTGTTCTGGTGACAATGTGCCCAGTTTGAAGAAAACTACATTTCTCAGCTTCTTGCAAATATGAATAGACATGTGATAAATCTCTGACCAATGAGATATAAGTGGAAGTCAGAGAGCGAGGATTCTGGAAAAGCTCTTTAAAAGGAGCCAGCTCTCTAGAAGTGTTTTTGGCCTTTGTCCTTCCTCCTGCCTGAAGCACAAACGGAAGGCTGGAGATGAGCTAGCCATCTTACAACCAAGAGGACACAACCACTACACACAGAGAATGTTGGAATAGAAAGCTAGAAAGAATCTGGGATTCTGAAGCCATAGAGAGCCGCCATACCAGCCTATCCACAGACTTCTTGTATGCAGGAGAATTATGGCCTAACTTGTTTAAACTTTTTCTCCCCCATATTCCTCACAGGATGACAGACCATCCAAAGAGGAAAGGGACAAGATAAAGCCAGTAGCAGAAGAAGGAATCCACAGCAAAAGCAACAAGAGAGTCAGGCAGAAAGTGTGAATTAAAAACAAACTGGGAGGCTGGCCCGGTGGCAGAGTGGTTAAGTTTGTATGCTCCGCTTCGGTGGCCCAGGGTTTTGCTGGTTCAGATCCTGGGCACAGACATGCCACCGCTCATCACGCCATGCTGAGGCAGCGCCCTACATGCCACAACTAGAAGGACCCACAATTAAAAATACACAACTATGTACTGGGGTGGGGGGGGCGCTTTGGGGAGAAAAAGGAAAAATAAAATCTTTTTTAAAAACCCAAAAAACAAAAAACAAAGTGGGAAGAAATAGAAACATTGGGGCAGAGCACGTTTCTATTTTAGGGATAACCTACTTGGAAAATACCACTCCCTTTTTTCTCCCTCTTGGTCTGTCACTTGTTAGTTCCATGACTCTTTTCTAAGTTTTCTTGAATCTGGCTGCTTGTTAATCTGTATGACTCTAGAATTAAGGACCATGCAGTTTATTTCACGCAGACGTATATACATACACATGTATATAATGATGCAAAACAAGCGAAACCATTGTTTTTCTAGCTCTTTCAAGCACAGAACATTTTCTTTAACGCCCCCAAAATGGTGTGTTTATGTGGTTTTCTTTCCTGCTAAAAACTGTTAGCTTCTTGTGAATGAGACTGTCTCTTTCACCTTCATATTCCTATTACTTAATAGAGCTTAGCACATAATAGATATCATTAAATGTTTGGAAGAAAGGAAAGAGGAAGGATGGATATGTCAGGAGGGGAGCAGGCACCCTTCCTTAGAGGGAGGGACATTTTAACGATTTTTAAACAACTTTCAGTGCTGGCCACTAGGTGGTGAAGTTGGCTTAAGACAGTTTTGTTGTTACTCAATCTGTATAAAAGGATTCATTATATATGCATCATTTTAAAAGTTGGGTCTTTGTAAACAGTATTGTTTCATTAGGAAGTTCAATTCCTCTCCACTTCCAGGTTTCTTCTCTGAGTTTTATCAAGCATCCCTAGGGATTTCCTTAAAGAAAATCTGACCATCTTTAATTTGTCTTTGTCTCATTAATAGCAGATGCTCTCTCAACTCTGTATGGATTAGTGAACTATTCACAAATTTTAACAACTCTAAAGACTATTAGTTATGTTCAATGAGATGACTCCTGTAAAGTGCCCAGTATTGTGCCTGGCAAAATGAAAAAAAGCATATGTTGGTTCCTTTCCCCTTTCTTTTGATTAAAAACAATACATGTCTTCCAAGAGTGGCTTTATAAGTGTTGGTTCTAGCTAGTGGCAAGATTTCAGACTTATTGAGATATTCTTCCAGACATGTGTTAATTCAAATTCTTTGAAAAATTATCAAAAGCAATTGTTGAAATTAAACAGCAAATTGAAATTCTTTCCAATTTTCCAGTATTTCCCTTTTTCTCTCTCATTCTTTCTCTTTCTCTAATCCTTCATGACAATAAGATGACTAGTTATAGTAAGTCATAGCAAGGGAGAAATGAAGTGGTTGACAGCTGTGAGGATGACACTTCTAGAATATCTTCATGAATGACAGTGAGCTAAGGTTTCATTCTTCTGGTGCTTTCCTTGTGTGAATGGGGAGCGAACATATGGTCTCTTTTTTCTTAATGTTTTCTGGCTCATGACATTAGAAATGTGCTGATATTGAAACTTCTAAGGGAAAAGCTAATGATGAATAGAAAAAGTAAATTCATTATTTTGTAAGTGCCAAGGATAGTGATTGTAGGAGGATATGAAGACCCAAGAACCTCACATCCTTTCAGAAAGTAGGCAGGAGAATTCATCTTAAATAAATTAAATGACCTCACAGATGATTCTCCTTTCAAAAATCCATAGTTAGACAGTAATAGCAAATGCTAAGGTAGGTATTATTCTTTATAACTATAAAATACAAATACTCATGTTTAAGGAAACTTACTTTAGAGAATTCGATTAATTTTAAGAGCTTATCAAAATAAATGTTCTGCCCAGAGAAGCGAATCACAATTCAAAGCAAATTGGTAATTTGAAAGTTATCCCCAAAGGTATTTTAAAGCTTTCCACCAGTTCAAATACTGCATTTGCTCACAGAAGATGAATTTCAAGATTAGTGTTTGTTAAGTCAAATTATTTGACTGTGTAATTTTGGATGGGGCAGTGATTTAACAAATTAAGAAAGAAATAATAGTTGTTGGAATACTATACACTATAAACAGTATAGCTTTGTATAATACATGTGGTTTTGTTAAGATACTCCAAATAATGTGTTACACAATTATACAGTACAATGCCAACACTCCCGTATAAGGACATGCACACAAAGATATAAAACTGAAAAGCACCAAATGTTTATAGTTGCTAGTTACTAACACGCAGAAAAGAACACTGAATACACATCAATGTCCAAAATAGGGCATTTGTTGTCCACACTGAATGATATAATCAATAGATTTCCTAGTAGTTATTTTAATACAGACTCCTAGTATTTATTTTAACATGGACTGAGAGTGAAAATTAGTTGGCTAGCTTGGTCAGTCACTTGTTGATTTGGCTCCCTTTTCAGTGTTTTCTGACCCATTTCACACCAACCTGTGCAAAAATGGCAAAGCCAGACAAAATGGTAACATCAGCAAAGCATACTGGGGTACACCGAGAACCCAGTTATCCCAGGCCGCCCCTATGTGCCCCAAGGCTGAGAAATCAATATTCGGCAGGCCCAAGTGGGAAACTGAGTTTAGTCCTTTTATTGGATAATGAACTTCTGGGCAAATTACAGTGCGACTGAATCAGAACAGTGAATGTTGGTGGTTATTTCTGGCTTACCTAGGGTGGCGTTACAGAAGCAGTATTCTTACTAATACTTGGTCAGCTCGTTGGCTAATTGAAATATATGGTTGAAGTCGTGGAATAAAAAATGACTTTAAAATATATAAATGTCCATTCATTTGAATCTTTTCCTATAGAACCAGAGCATTTTCTTTGACTTTGGGTCTAACAACTGGAATCGTGTTTCTTGTAAAAACCACATCCTTAAGCACCATCTTCAATCCTCAGTTTCTGTTTCTTTAAAGAGGAGTGAGAATTTGGTCAGTCGTGAAGAAATCTGGGTGACAAGATCCTTCTGCTCTCGCACAGCTTTTTCCTCTATTGCAGGTTTCTTACGCACCATTTTTGTTAGCAACGCACCTTTATCCCATCTTTACAAAACACGCAACTTATTTTCCAATGAAATCACAACCACACGTTTCCTTCTTCTCAAACTCACACTTCACTTCCATAACACGATTTAAATAGACTACATATTTATTACATAGTTACAATAAGTAAAATGTCACTTTGGGGACAACTGATCCCCTAGTGGGAGAAGTCCAGGCATCGTGCACAGCAGTTCCCAGAGCTATTTCCTGGGCCTCGATGTAACGTAAGCTGTTTCACGGCTTATAGGGCAAGGAGACTAGCTAGGCAGGGGTGTCCTTTAAGTGGTGGCTTGTCACAAGAGCGTCTACTGAAATTCCTAGTCTGAATACACGTATTTTGATAGATAGCATTTATTATTTTGGGACTTTGTGATCTACGTGTTTCCTTCTCTTTTGATTTTTACATTTTTCACTCAGTGTGCAGACGATAGAATGATTTGTATTGTAATTGCTCAAAGTGTGCACACTCTGGAAAAAACCACACAGGGCTCGGAGAACACAGGCTGTCTGCACAGTGGCTCAGTGTTTTACCCTATCTATCCTCGTGATTTGTTATTTGTCACAGCATAGGAGATTTATAATGGAAATTTCTATCTAGATAGGCCAAAGGGGGCTCTGGGGGGCTTTTGTGATCCTAGTGTTTTCTGTGATATAGGACTATTCTCCACCATTGATTACTCTGATTTTTGCTAATAAAATGTCTTCAGACATTTTTATATTAAATGTGTGCCATTTCCCAGACATATTCAGTAATAAGTTTCCTTAGTGATGAGAGCCCTTCTCCCCTTGTGTTGTTTGGGGGTGTGAGATGTGAGAGATGAAGGGCTGGGTGGGGGCCACATTCACACTGATTCAGTTTCCAGAGCTCATGAACTACAGTGTGCTCTACAAGACAAGAAACAATTCTGTGTTGTTTCTCTTTTTTAAAAAATGTATTAAAACAGCAATGAAATGCCACTGTACAACTATTAGAGTGGCTAAAATCCAAAAAACTGATAAAACCAACTACTGGTGAGAACGTGGAGCAACAGGAACTCTGTTTCATTGCTGGTGAGGATGCAACATGGTACAGCCTCTTTGGAAGACAGTTTGGCACAAGCTAAACATACTCTTACCATACAATCCGGCAATTGTGCTCCTTGGTACTCACCCAAATGAGCCGGAAACTTAAATTCATCCAAAAACCTGCATACAAATGTTTATAGCAGGTTTATATGTAATTGCCAAAATCTGGAAGCAACCAAGATGTTCTTTAATAGGTGAATGGATAAACTGGTATATCCATGCAATGGAATATCATGCAGTGATAAAAATAAAAGAGCTATCAAGCCACAAAAAGACATGGATGAATTTTAAATGCATATTTCAAAGTGAGAAAAGCGAGTCTGAAAAGGCTATATACTATATGATTCCAACTATATAAAATCCCAGAAGAAATGAAAGTTTAGAGATGATCCACAGATTAGTGGTTGCCAGTGAGCCAGGAGTTGGAGGCTAGGGCCAAAGAGGTGAAGCATGGGGGTTTTTAGGACACTGAAACTATTCTGTATGATCTTAGAATGGTGAATATAAGACTTAAAGCATATGTTAAAAACCATAGAAAAATACAGCACAAAGAGTAAACCTTAACGTATGAAAATTTAAAAAAAAATCATTCCAGAAATTAGAGGATCCCAGGATGGGATTCAAAGTGTGGTAAAAGAATCTGAGTGTGTCCCAAATGCATGAAACGATCTCATGAAGGGGTTTGTAGAATAGGAGGTACCTACCTAATTAACTTCGGAAATGAGTTATGAGTTATGAAGCTCTGATCTATGTTACAACAGGGATTGAAAACATTATGCTAAGTGAACTAAGCCAGATATAAAAGAACAAATATCGTATGATTCCACTTCTATGAAGTATGTAGAACGGGCAAACTCATAGACACAGAAAGTAGAACAGAGGTTACCAGAGGCTAGGGGAAGGGAGAAGCAAGAGATATTGCTTAATGGGCACAGTTTATCTCTCTGAGATGAAAAAGTTCTGGAAATAGATAGAGGTGGTGGTTGCAGAGTCTTGTGGGTGTACTAAATGCCACTGAAATGTTCACTTTAAAATGGTTAATTTTATGTTATGTGAATTTCACCTCAATTTAAAAATAAAAGGTGGGGTTGTAGCCATCAAGAGGGAGGATTTTGAAGGGCAATGTCAGGGTCCCTCACATGACCTCTTGCAAACAATGGTGAAGTGCAGCTCTACTCTTAGCTGTTCTCTCCGTGACCAATGGAAATGGTGTACGAACAAGAGGAAATGTAACAAACGACCCCTAACATCTATAGGACACTATACGCTATAAGCCTACACAACACTTCACCCACATTAGCTCCTTTGAGTCCTTAGACGGGAACTTTTCCCGCAATTCTATTAACTCGGGTCTAGAGTCCTCACTCAGGGAAAACTCCTGTTGTGGTTTAATTGAATTAAATCCACAGACTCACACTGAATTTTAATACATTATAGATTATCACTGACACCATTATTCTGTTTAACAATTAGATCTGTCAGATAGTGGGGCTGGGTTGGCAATAACCGTCAGCATAAATGCCTTCGCAAATACAAATAAGCCCTCTTTGAAGTTCAGAGAACATCTTGACATGAAGTCAGTGAAAAAAAGTTGAAAAATAAAAGGTGTCCTACCTCTGTACCGACGGAAACTACTGGCCCAAGATACTGCCTGATGTTCAGTGGTAATTCGACAGAAAAGATGAACCCAAGGATTATATTCCATCTATTACTTAATTTCAATAATTTCTTGGTCTTTGTATGCCTTCTTGCAGGATAATTTTATTGTCTTTTTTTCCCTCCTAAATCTAATTTTAATTTAATGTCATAAATACTTCCATTCCTCTGCATAATTACTTTCCCCTGGATTCATTTTGGGGTCAGATTGTGGACAATACCCTTGAGAATGAGCAGACGATACTTACCCAGGAGTTGGCCTTTGTTGGTGACCCGGGGTCTATGAGCGGTTGGAGCACAACAAGAGGTGATGACATGAGCTAGATAGAAAGGTTGCAGTAGAACTTTAAACGTTTCATCAACTGAATCCTCCTTTGTCCTAGGAATATTGATATAGCAACCCTAAGACTAGCCTCGGATTTTTGCCTACAGACTACCTTTTCATTAAATACAGTTTTTAAAAGGTAGCTGAAACAGTTCTTATCATTTCCAAGATGGACATGGGCTTAGAGGGGAAATTTTAGAAAAAATCTTGAAAGGAAAAGTTTAAATTGGGAAATAAAGATGCTAAAATCACACAGCGTGGTTTGGTAGCTGTAGAGAAAAGACCTGCTTCATCATTTTCCTCGGAAAAACTTGCCAGAGCACAACTAACCCAGGGCGTAGCTGGACAACGTGAAAATGACCAAGCTTCTTAACTCAGGCCCGTATCGCAGAGCTGGGTGCTGAGGATGGAGGGAACGAATCCAGCGCTGGGTGAAACGTCCACTGACTCCGCCCTGTCGAGGCCCCTGACTACCAAGAAATCCAGGAGCAGAACGGGTGTTCCTGGATGATGCCCAGCTCTCATTCACAGGTGCTGCACATTTCTCCACCAGGAAGAAAGACAATGAGCTTTACCCATGTGTTTTCACGTATAAAGTCAAATCAGGGTCCAGGGAGTAAAGTGAAAGAAAAACTTGGAGGGGCTGACTCAGTCCTCTGCTAGATACTTCTTTCCGTATTTTCAAATGTAAGAAGGAGGCTACAGGAAATGAAACAAGCAGTCTAATGGAGATTGATCAGGTCCCTAAATGCAGGCGCAGGTGGGCAGCTGGTCAGGAAGGGGCCTTGAGCCTCAGCTGCGGAAGAGGCTTGGTCTGGCGAGTATGGCTTTGACACCTCTCTATCATTTCTCTGTCTCCCCTCTTTTGTTTTGATTGTTCTCTGACTACAGTAAGCCTCAAATCCAGAGCCTTCTTCAAGGAATGCATAGTAGAATTTATTACAATTTACTTATTTGTTTCATTCTAATAAATTTATAATTTATTATAAATCCACTTTATTTTTCATTTTTTTAAATGGTAACCTTCTATGTATGGCAAGTGACATAGATTTTCCACTTGTCATAAAAGTTTTCTTTTAAAACAGATCAATTTAAATTTCCAAAGTGATTGACTGAAAGCAAATTATGAAGTAAACAACTCTGTTGATGGTACTTGGCTGTAACAAAAGATCATGAGGTTTGAGAAACATCACAATCGGACAAAGCCTTTCTCTTTGTTAATAACAGCTAATATTTAATCAGCATCTACTATGGATAGGACACTGTGAAGGGCGATTTTCACACCTGATCCATCACAACCCTGCAAGGTAGGTATTATGAGCCCAATTGGACAGAGAAGGAAGTTGAGTCTTGAAGTTAAATTTCATTGTGAAGATCACACAGTAAGAGAAGTCAAGATCTGAACTCAAGTCTAATGTCCAAAGCTCTGAGCTTTCTAACACACTACTCTGGGTTCTTCCTAGCAGAGTGGGGGCTGTCCGTTGGATCTGTGAGAAGAGGATCTCCATGAAGACCTGTTGGAGAACCTCCACAAAGGGCATTTACCCTCTGCCTCCTTCCCCAGCTTAGATCTCAGAAGTTGCCCATATTTCCTTCTCTCCTCATTTGCTTCATATGAAATCTGGAGCCTGTTTTCATTATTTTCATTCCCAGTCTGAACACTTCTTCCATCCCAAACCCCTACTTCTGTTCCACCGTTATGAAAACACCTGTCTTCCACAATCTGGTCTTCTAACAAGTTGTGTTGGGAAAAGGCAGTGCCCGCTGACCTCGGTGCAAATTAAAACGTATCAAAGAGTCCGAGTCTTAGAGTTGTCAGACCTCCGTCTCCATGAGGAGGAACTCAATTTTCACTCATACCCCAGCAAGAGATTAGCAGCTTGAAATCACTTTGACAGTGTCGGTTGCTCTATCGCATACCACAGGGAATTTTAATTCCAGCCTGTGAAATTGTAATTGCTTCTCGAGGAGAAGTGAGGAATCCTGGGCAATGGCCACAGCCAAGCTCAGTGTCAGAGTTGCCAGTTGCTGCCACATCAGATATTACTTGCTGTTATTCAAAAATCACTCCAGGTTTCCATATGGGAAGTTGCACTGGGGAGTGAAAGAAAATTAACAGAAACTGTCAGCTGTTCAGAACGGCACAGACAGCAGTGTGACAGAGGTGGGTGACCTCCCATCAAAAAAAGGTAACTTTTTCCCTTTTTGGGGTGAAGATAAAAGAGTTTCACAAACAAATTTCATTACTGTAGGTTTGCAGCTAAATGATGTCATTATTAAGCAAAAAATTATCTGGGCCATGGCATGATAAGATTAAAGCTGCCAATTTCTATTCACTCCTTCCTGGAAAGAGTGGGGCGGTGGGGGGAAGTGGCCCAAAAGAGTAATTAAAACAATGAAGATAGCAAGTCCATGTCAGGTTGATGTTCACAATGGATTAAAATTACCTGCTATCAAAGTTAAACTGTCTGAGAAATTGCTTCCTGGCTGTGTTTGGAATAAAGGGCATTTGGAGCTACCACATCTGATTACAAAACATTCAGAGATGGAGAAAATTATCTGCAAAGGGAAAAACCTGTTACCTGTCACCCTCTGAAGATAGGGGAAGTTCTGACGAGGACTAAGTGGTTCTGAAATTAATTTTATTTTTCTACTGAGGGTTGGAAAGAGAATGGAGCTCAATATAATTGCTTAGGAAAATACAGTCTGTGGCATTGCTTCTTTTGTTTTAGACATTAGAGAAAATTCAGTGGGCTTTACTTTTCTGCATTTGATGATATTGAGGGCAAACTTCATGTACTAGATTTCACCTTTCCGATTAACGGAAACTTGCCCTTGCAAGGTTCTTCCACCTGGGACAGCTTCTCTTAAGCTGTCCCCACTCCTCTACTCCAGTCTCCCTGAAATTATTCCGCCTCTCTGCTGGCTAAATCCACTCATCGTTCAGCTGTCTGGTTTATGGTCCTCGCTTGCTCTGTGAACTCATGACACCAGCCACTACCCCTTTCAAAGTCCTTGGTATTTTTTGTCTCCATCTTTCCCTGGCCTCACCTTCCTTTAGAAAGCTTTCCCAGACCTCCCCAGCCTGGGTTAGATGTCCCTTCCATGCTCAGATAATTCCCCATATTTTCTGTCTTGAGTAGTGGGGTTACAATTGCCCCCAAGCTTCACAAATGTAGGGACAGTGTCTGTCTTGTCAACTTTCTTTATCCCAATGCCAAGAACAGTGCTTGGCACATGGGAAGTACTCACAGAACATTTACCAAAGTTGTCTTTCCCCTTCAAAGTCTTCATCCCGCACCCAGGAGGGATTGTTTCTCCTCATGCCCTCACATGACCTTGAGCACCTCCTAAATGCTGAGCTACCCGTGTTCCCGGTCTCAGGGCATCCACTTGTGCCCTACCCACACCCTGGTCTGATACATACTAATGTACACTGCAGGCCCCACAGGCTCTTGCGTGAGAGCAGTAAAGCAAACTGTTTAAGAACAAGACTCTAGAACCAGATTGCCTGGGTTATAATCTTGGCTCTGCCATTTACCAGCTAATGACTTTGGATGAGTCACTTCTCGGTGCCTCAGTTTTCTCATCAAGAATAGTTGTTCTTTCTTCAAGGTGGCTGAGGATTAAATGAGCTAATATATTGAAAGTTCTTGGGAAATTGCTTGGCTCTACATAAATGGTAGCTACTATTACAATGATGATAATGGTGATGAGGATGAGGATAAGGATAATGTTACAATTTACTATTACTATTACTGCTACATACATCAAAGGCATTTTTTGCTACTACTTCTATTTGCCTTGACTCTGTGCCAATCTAACCAACCCTGGAACATGATTTCCAAAACCAATAATGGCAAATTACAATGACTTGAGCTTCCTCCAAAGTTGTCATCCAGGACCCTTCTCCTTATTTCTGTTCTGTTCCAGGTTCTTCCGCCATCTCCATTCCTGGATTTTAGCATTGGCTTCCTGTTCCCGCGCCAACAACAGAACAGAAACTCCAACTACTATGGCTTAGATTCATCCTCTCATTACCTCAGGGAGTGCTTCCTAGCTCCAGTCACAGACCTCAAGTCTTTTTTTATTTTTTTATGATTATAACTTCTTATTTTAGTGGAAAGAATTTTTTAATGTTTATTTATTTTCATTGCAGCAACACTTATTTATAACATTACATAAATTTCAGGTGTATATTTCGATTTGCATAGATTACGTCATGTTCACCACCCAAAGACTAATTACAATCCATCACCACACACATGTGCCTACTCACCCCTTTCATCCTCCTCCCTCCCACCCTTCCCCTCTGGTAACCATCAATCCAATCTCTGTCTCTATGTGATTGTTGTTGTTTTTATCTTCTACTTATGAGTGAGATCATACGGTATTTGACTTTCTCCTACTGTCTTATTTCGCTTAGGATAATACCCTCAAGGTCCATCCATGTTGTCATAAATGACTGGATTTTATTGTTTCTTATGGCTGAGCAGTATTCCATTGTATATATACACACCTTCTTTATCCATTCGTCCCTTGATGGACACCTAGCTTGCTTCCAAGTCTTGGCTATTGTGACTAATGCTGCAATGAACGTAGGGGTGCATGTATCTTTACACATTTGTGTTTTCATGTTCTTTAGATAAATACCCAGCAGTAGAATAGCTGGATCATATGGTAGTGCTTTTCTTAATTTTTTGAGGAATCTCCATACTGTTTTCCATTGTGGCTGCACCAGTTTGCACTCCCACCAGCAGTGTATGAAAGTTCCCTTCTCTCCACGTCCTCTTCAACACTTGCTGTTTCCTGTCTTGTTAATTATAGCCATTCTGATGGGGGTGAGATGGTGTCTCATTGTAGTTTTTTTTTTTTAAAGATTGGTCCTGAGCTAACATCTGTTGCCAATCTTTTTTTCTTCTTCTTTTTCTCCCCAAAGCCCCCCAGTACCTAGTAGTATATTCTAATTGTAGGTCCCTCTAGTTGAGGTATGTGGGACGCCACCTCAGCATGACTTGATGAGCGGTGCTAGGTCAGTGCCCGGATTCCGAACTGGTGAAACCCTGGGTCGCAGAAGCGGAGCACGCAAACTTAACCACTCAGCCATGGGGCCAGTCCCTCATTGTAGTTTTGATTTGCATTTCCCTGACAGTTAATGACGTTGAACATCTTCTCGTGTGCCTGTTGGCCATCTGTATATCTTCCTTGGAGAAATCTCTGTTCAGATCTTTTGCCCATGTTTTACTTGGGTTGTTAGTTTTTTTGTTGTTGAGATGTATGAGTTCTTTGTATAATTTGGATGTTAACCCTTAATCAGATAAATGGTTTGCAAATATCTTCTCCCGATTGTTAGGTTGTCTTTTAGTTTTGTTGATGGTTTCCTTTGCTGTACAGAAGCTTTTTAGTTTGATGCAGTTCCATTTGTTTATTTTTTCTATTGTTTCCCTTGCTTGGTCAGACATGGTACTTGAAAATAAGCTACTAAGACCAATGTCAAAGAGCGTACTGCCTATGTTTTCTACTAGAAGTTTCATGGTTTTGTGTCTTACATTCGAGTCTTTAATCCACTTCGAGTTGATTTTTGTGCATGGTGTAAGGGAATGGTCTACTTTCATTCTTTTGCATGTGGCTGTTTACTTTTCCCAACAACATTTACTGAAGAAACTCCTTTCTCCATCGTATGCTCTTGGCTCCCTTGTCAAAAATTAGCTGTCCCTAGATGTGTGGGTTTATTTCTGGGCTTTCAATTCTGATCCATTGATCTGTGTGTCTGTTTTGGTGCCAGTACCATGCTGTTTTGATTACTGTAGATTTGTAGTATATTTTGAAATCAGGGAGTGTGATGCCTCCAGCTTTGTTCTTTTTCCTCAGGATTCCTTTGGCTATTGGGGGTCTTTTGTTGTTCCATATAAATTTTAGTATTCTTTGTTCTATTTCTGTGAAAAAATGTTGTTGGAACTTTGATAGGGATTGCATTGAATCTATAGATTGCTTTAGGAAGTATGGACATTTTAACTATGATAATTCTTCCAATTCAAGAGCATGGAATATCTTTCCATTTCTTTGTGTCTTCTTCGATTTCTTTCAGCAATGTTTTATAGTTTTCAGTGTAGAGATCCTTCACCCCTTTGGTTAAGCTTATTCCGAGGTATTTTATTCTTTTTGTTACAGTTGTAAATAGGATCATATTCTTAATTTCTCTTTCTGCTACTTCATTGTTAGTGTATAGACACACAACTGATTTTTGCATGTTGATTTTGTTTCCTGCAACTTTACCATGTTCATTTATTATTTCTGAAAGTTTTTTGGTGGATTCTTTAGGGGTTTCTATACATAAAATCATGTCATCTGCAAATAGTGACAGTTTCACTTCTTCCTTTCCAATTTGGATCTCTTTTATTTCTTTTTCTTGCCTGATGGCTCTGGCTAGGACTTCCAAGACTATCTTAAATAAGAGTGGTGAAAGTGGGCATCCTTGTCTGGTTCCAGTTCTTAGAGGGCTAGCTTTCAGATTTTCTCCATTGAGAATGATATTTTAGCTGTGAGTTTGTCATATATGGCCTTTATTATGTTGAGGTACTTTCCTTCTATACCCATTTTATTCAGTTTTTATCTAAAATGGATTCTGTACAATGGCCTCAATCTTAACCCCAACTACTAAGTGCTGAGAAATTTTCCCTACTGATAGAGGATGAGTTGGGATGTTTTATCCTTTAAAGTATTTAATGAAAGGCAACATTTATGGTAACAGAATTATGGAGTGACATAATCAGCCCCTGAAATATTAGGTAATCCTGGACTCATGGGGCTGTAAGTGACTCTGGTGGGTGGCCCATAACCGGTGTGTGTTGAATCAGGGAATCTAGCCCAATCAAAGATATCGAACCTGGTGGAGAGTAAATGGGGCCATTGGGTTAGCCTTGGGGGGGAAATGTGTAGGTCCGCACTACTCTAAGGGTGGAGAAGGAAAAGGTTCCACATCAGGTGCCTAAAACCAAGAAAATTATCACTATACTACAAAATATAACATAGTTATAACAGAGTCCATAAACTTAGGAGTGTAAGGAATATGAGTTCCTTATCTTAACTCCACCCAAGTTTCTTTTTATAACCCCATGCTGGTGGGGAGAGAAAAGTCAATCTGGGTCAATTCAGCACAGTGCCCCCACTGCCTTCTCTCTGGGGTTGTGAATAAGAACTCAGGGGATGGAGACAGTTGCACCTCTGGCCCAAGCTGGCATCGGGCTACATAGGCATTTTCTTAGCTGTGAGAGGAGCCTCCAGGTTATGATATGACATGCACTGAGTTATGATACATTTCCGGACACAGGTCTGTTCAGAGTTAAACCCCAAACATCCCAAAACCGAAGAGAATGCTTGGGATCCCTGTTCAGAAATGCTCCAAATTAGAGGCAGGGCCTTCGACACGTCACTTAACTCCCCTTAACCTCAGTTTCTCCATCTGTAAAGTAAGGGGGTCCACCTCCATGGTCTCTACTAGCCCCTCTTGGTCCTATTGGAAGCTGACCTGCAGAGTTCGCCACCTCTGCCTTTTCCAGCACGACCAGGTTCAGGAGAAGGGGAGAGACACACACCGGTCCCCTTTTGCTAAACTTTGGGAAAGAGCAGTCTTTTCACGAAAGCTACTCAAATCTCAACTGAAATTTCAAATACTACCGTAAGAAAGTTTAAACTTCTCACGCATTACAGCGCTGTTTAGAATTGATTACCAGGTGGTGGCTTCCTGGGAGTTTGCCTTTGTAGCTTCAGTGTTGGGTTGCCACAGGTTTTGCTTTCAATATTAACTGGAGTTACTGCAGCTCCTCAGATGGACGGCCCAACTCTGTCACTTGGCGTGAGGGAAAACTGGTGTTAAATTGCTTTTTGTCCCACTTTCCTTTTGATTGGTAGGTCTAAAGACATTAAAGATATTCTTCCACCTGAAGTACGACATTTTTAGCTCCTGAATTTTCCGGTGGCTTGTATAATTCTGATTGCTCAAGGCAATCTGGTTTGATAAGATTAAATTTTTTAGACTGGTGTCCAACCAACTTGTACCTTGTCGTATGATTGCTTTGGAGCTTTCAACCTTTCTAACTTTAAAAATCTTGGAGGATGCTGTGTTAAGAGGGAAAAAGAGAAGAAGGATCTTCATTGGAACCTTGAGAATCTTAGCCTGCACGGATGGGTTAGAGATCTTATGCTTAGGAGGAATGTACGAGAAGAAAAACTATTGGAGAATGACAGACAAGATATAAAATCAGGAAAGGTGGGAAGTGGTCAAGGGCAACAGCCATGGAAGACCTTCCCTTCGAAGTTTGCAGATCATTCTCTTAAATGACACAAAACCCAACCCATCCTGGATGTTTCTTCATGTAAAACATTTTAAAGTAGATCTTATGTTACTTTATTTTTTATTTTTCTGAGGAAGATTCACCTTGAGCTAACATCCATTGCCAACCCTCCTCTTTTTTTTTCTTTTTTGTTTGGGGAAGACTAGCCCTGAGCTCACATCCATGCCAATATTCCCCTACTTTGTACGTGGGACACTGCCACAGCATGGCTTTGAGTGGAGTAGGTCCCGCACCCCAGGATCTGAACCCATGAACCCAGGCCCCCAAAGCATAGCATGTGGAACTTTAACCACTCAGCCACGGCGCTGGGCCCTAAAGTAGATTTTAAAAAATCCTTTACTGCCTCTAAAAGGGATCCAGACTCTATAAGCTGTATCTCCTGGTTCAATTTTTGTCTGACTTCTGATTTTACTCTCGGTTATGGAACCAAGTGAGACATGATATTGACTATTCACCGTTGTTCCCTACATGAGAGACTGTGCTATAATCACGTTACTTACTCAGGCCCAAAACATAGGGTTGAGACTAAATTATAGTCTAGCTTTTCCGGTCTTGTAGACATGACAAGTTTTAACACTTCAATGGGCCAATAGTTAGGAACTTAGAATTTTTGTGAAGTTTGGAATTGAGGGTAATGAACCATAATGTGGTGTCTATGGGCAGCAGAAACCCTTCCCTTATGTCTCACATGACGCCAAGTAAGGTTCCAGAAACCATCCTGGCTGAAAAAACAAAAAACGTGGAAACAGAAAACCAGGAGCATCTGCTCTCTTAAGATCACGGCCTGAGATAGTTATCACAGGTGGCTTTTTGGTTAAGTATTCAGATCTGCTTATTGAGAATAGAGCACATGAATTCTTAACTGAACAGGTGTATTAACAGAATTTGAGACACAGAAGATCAAAACCAGAAAGCTGGAGTCAGTCATCTGAATCACAGTAGAGAAGCAGAGAAGGTAGCAGGTGCTTGAGGGATAGAGGGTTGCTAGGTCTCCAGAAGCTGTTCAGCATGGAAGTGCCAAAGCAAAGATTAAGGATCAAAGATGCTGAACTACAAAGGTGGGAGCTTGACTCTTACTGAGGCACTTTCTTAATTAAAATAATAATGGGATCCACACATCCGGTTCCAGTTATGTGTTACAGGAACAATCGTAAAACAAACAACCCCCCCATGTCAGCACTACTAATGTCAGTAATAGCATTAGAGCTGTCTTGATAGGGATTGTGTTGAATCTGTAGTTCACTTTGGGTAGTTTTGATATTTTAACAATGTTAAGTCTTCCTATCTGTGAACATGTGATATCTTTCCATTTATTTATATATTTTAAAACTTCTTTCAGCAATATTTTGTCGTTTTCAGCATACATATCTTTTGACTCCTTTGTTAGAGTTATTCCTCAGTATTTAATTCTTCTAGATGCTATTGCAAATGAAATTGCTCTCTGAATTTCTTTTTTGGACTGTTCACTACTCGTATATAGAAACAGAACTGATTTTTGTGTGTTGATCTTGTAATCTTACAACTTTGCTGAATTTATTTATTTGCTTTAGTAGCTTTCTTGTGCATTCTTTGGGATTCTCCATTCACAGGATCATGTCATCTGCAAATACAATTTTACCTTTTCCCTTCCAATTTGGATACCTTTTATTTCTTTTTCTTGCCTAAGAGCTCTCACTAGAACTTCCAGTCCAATATTGAATAGCAACAGTGAAAGTGGGCATCTTTGTCTTGTTCCTAGTCTTCAGGGGAAAGCTGTCAGCCTTTCACCACCGAGTATTGTGTTAGCTGTGGGTTCTTCATAAATACCTTTTATCATGTTGAGGAATTTCCCCTCTACTCCTAGTTTTCTAAGAGGTTTTTGTCATGAACGTGTGTTTCATTTTGTCAAATACCTTTGCTGCATCAATTGAGATGATCATATGGTTTTCTCCCCTTCGTTCTGTTGATATGATGTATTACATTGATGGATTTTATGTTGAGCCAGCCTTGCATTCCTGGGATAAATCCCACTTGGTCATGGTGAATAATCCTTTTAATATGTTGTTGAAGTCAATTTGCTAATACTTTGTTGAGTATTTTTGCATCTATATTCATAAGAGATAATGGTTTGTAGTTATTTTTTCTTGTCTTTATCTGGGTCTGATATCAGGGTAATGTTGGCTTCATAAAATGAGTTCAGAAGTGTCAGAAGTGTTCCTTCCTCTTCCGTTTTTTGAAAGAATTTGAAAAGGATTGGTATTAATTATTCTTTAAATGTTTGGGGGAATTCACCTGTGAAGCCATCTGGTCCAGGACTTTTCTTTATTCATGCTATTCAGGGGAAAGTCTAGTGTCTAAGGGAAGAAAGTTTTGCTGCAAGGCATTTTCTTAAGAGGGCCAAGCCCCTCAGAAGAATTTTCCAAGGGGCCCCTACTAATATAACTAGTTCAATCTTATGCTTCACTCATCAGATATGTTTAAATTACTTCTGGTTATTTCAAAACAAATTACACCTGCGAGGGTAAAGATATCACACAAATTCCTCCTGCAAGGGCAAAGATTCACAAAATAGCACCAGGAATTACCTTCAGGATTGAGTGTCATCAGTCATTCCAAACTGACTCTGAGGGAGATAACACTCAAATTTAAAAGCAAACTATAGTTTATAATTAGACTCATTACTTATGTATACATTACATTGATGGTATGCTTTCGTTCACAAAGTTTGGGCCCAACTATAGTCATAAGTAAATATCATGCTTTATATCTATTTGAAAATCGTTGTCTAGTTAAAAACCACATGTGATTTATTCCTCTTTATGGAAACAGGGGGTTAAAACAGAACTTAAAAGCTTGGATCTTGGAAACAGTCTGGGAAAACATCGATAGTTATTATGATTAATTAGGCATATTAAAAGCAGATTAGGTAAACCCAAGGGTGAAAGTTCCGAGTTCTTCTGGCTTTTTAAACTCTAAGTTTTCCCTTACCTTGACCTAAGGGTTTGGGTTTTTTTGGGGTTTTTTTCCTTTTCTCCTCTGGGCACTTGCCTCATCAGTACTCATAAGTGTATTCAGATGACCATAAACCAGAAAAACTGTAAAAGACCAAATGAAATCCTTTGCTTCAACTTCTACCCAGTTGGGATATTTTGGCTATGGAACCCTAGGAAACAGAACTGGTGGAAAATAATTGACAGAAAACCAATGAAGGATAATAGTGTCTGCATTTCCTTTTACCCCCAAGGTAGGGTGGGAAGTCATGACTTCTCGGCCTCCCTATTAATCTGTTTGTTCTTTTCATCTCTAGCCATGGAAAATCTCCTTCTTGATCTTAGATTGGCCACCCAAATATGCTCCACACCATTCATTAATTCAATATCCTCAAATACAGCTGCAATCCATTTTCTTTGAATTTTTCTGCCTTTGCTGTATTCGTTAAAATTAGACTCTAAGTCCCTTGAGGCAGGAATCTTTTTATTCCATATATCATTCTTTTGGGTGGTCATGTGTTAATATCAGAATTTAAAGATTTTATTTTTTCCTTTTTCTCTCCAAAGCCCCCCAGTACATAGTTGTATATTCTTCGTTGTGGGTCCTTCTAGTTGTAGCATGTGGGACGCTGCCTCAGTGTGGTTTGATGAGCAGTGCCATGTCCGTGCCCAGGATTCGAACCAACGAAACACTGGGCTGCCTGCAGCGGAGAGCACAGACTTAACCACTTGGCTACGGGGCCAGCCCCATTAATATCAGAATTTAAAACACCTAACTTTATTTATAAAATTGGTTTAATGACTAATGTAATATTTAAATGGTTAAAGTAATCATGAAAGGGGAAGAAATGATGTATGCCAAAGACATACTACTTGATATACACGATCTCATTTCATCTCTCAATGACACTACAGTGGAATCATGTCCCTGTTTTACAGATAAGGCTCAAAAAGAGAAAGTGGCTTGTCTTCAATTTTCTTTTTTTTTTTTGAGGAAGATTAGCCCTGAGCTAACTACTGCTAGTCCTCCTCTTTTTGCTGAGGAAGACTGGCCCTGAGCTAACATCCATGCCCATCTTCCTCTACTTTATATGTGGGATGCCTACCAGAGCATGGCGTGCCAAGTGGTGCCATGTCCGCACCCAGGATCCGAACTGGTGAACCCTGGGTCACTGAGAAGCGGAACATGCAAACTTAACTGCTGTGCCACCGGGCCAGCCCCTGGCTGCAATTTAAAGCAAACTTTTGCTGATATCAAAAATCTCATGTTCTTCCCCTATATTATCTGCCTCAAATTTGTATTGGAAACAAGCGAGATTTGAATCCAGTTGATTCAGATCCTTAACTCTTTTATGGTTCCCTACCTCAAAATTTATGGTTTCAACACCATAAAAATATCAAGTTCAATGGTAAGGCAAGTGTAAATTTATCAAATACATGCTATTGAAAAATTAAAATTTAAACCTAACTAAAAATTTTTTTGAGAAGAGATTAGGACCCCAGATTAAACATAAATTTGGCAGGAGTCTTCTAAATTTGGCTGTATGATAGAGGTTTTCAAGGTTTCTTGATTCATCGCACCTCTTGGCCAAAAGAAACAGCTAACCATTCTGTTCATTAAGTAGGTAGGTCCAAACAACTTAACAAATGTTTGTGTCCTAATATCTTATGAAAACTGTTTGAAAAAACAATACATGTAAATTGAAAGAAATATATTTTTATTTCATTCTAAAGTTAACATAATTGTTTATTAATGGAAGGTATGCATCTTTTTGGGCACTGCACAACTTCTGAAACCTTGAAATAGGTTTCTAGTTCCACATCAATTTTCACTTAATACAGGCTTTGTGATAAAACTGCCAAAACCCCAGTCTTACAAAGATATGGCATCATCAAAAAAATGTTGTGTGTTCTAATGTTGAAGATGAACTATTTTGAGCTGGTAGTTTGCATGGTATCTGAAAGATGTCACTGTATTTCCTGCAAAAATTTAAAATATCCTGGAATTATGTCAGCACCATGGCAGTGTGAGTTGCTCCCTTTGTCTCTCCCCTGTAAGTTGCAACCAGTAGGACACCCATAGACCAACAAAGGATCCTCTGCACAGCAGAATAGATGCCTGAGAGATCCATACATCTATATATCTGAAGATAAGTGGACTGGACTTTGCAGAGGCAGCTGAACCAGGGGAGCAACAGCAGTGGCTTCAAAGGCCAGAGTCTTTAGGAACTGCAGTGGCGCCTGCAATCAAAGGCTCCAGGAACCACAGTGATGCCCGCTAATGGAGGCTCCTGGAACAAAGGTGGTATCCATGAACGGAGGCTCCAGGAACTGCTGCAGCACATGCAACTGAATGCTCTGGGAACCACAGTGGTGCCTGTGACCCAGCCCTCTCCCTTTACCCTGGGAGCAGTGGAGGTGCCTGTGACCTTGGTCCTCCCAGCAGTGGGGGCTGCATCTAAGACCCCAGTGCCCCTGGCAGTGGAAGCAGTGCCCATGACTTGAAGTTCTAGGAACTGTGGTTATGTCCAAGACCAGAGGCTCCAAGAACCACGGTGGCACCAGTGACTGGAGGTTCCAGGAACCACGGTGGCAACCATGACCCTAGTACCACCCACCCCCAGCAGCAGTGGTGGCAGTGCCTGTAACCTTGGCCTGCTGGGTAGTGGCAACAACCATGAATCCAGTGCCCCAGGCAGAGGCAGTGGTAGCAATCCCAGAAAACCTGAGAGCAGTAGCAGAGGCAGTGCATGACTCTGGCCCCCTGGCCACAGTGGCACCTGAGGCCAGAGAGAACCAGGTAGCAGTGGCTGTGAAGCCCACAACCCTGGCACTCTCCAGCTGCAGCAGCACTCACAACTCCATCCCCTTTACCTGTGGAGATGGTGCCTGCAAACCCAACAATCACAGATGTGGTGGAGGCACCCCACGATCCTGGCTGCCCCTGTACCCTCCACCATGGTGGCAAAATTCATGACCCAGGTCACCCCAGAAACAGCAGAGGCACTTGCCAGCCCAGTGACCCCAGTGGCAACACCTGTGACCACAGCAACACTGGCAGCAGCAGGGCACTAGAAACCTTGGAGGTACAAGTAGCACAATGAGTTCACTGATGACACCTCTGGCAGAGGCAGTGGAGGGTGGAAAGAGCTGGCTCTCAAATACAACCAGAAGCAGCTCAGAATCAAAGTAACCAAAGCCTTATCTAAATAAGAAAGGTGTTTACTACTACAAATGCACTGGCAGAAGAACAACTCATCAAGCACCGTGAAAAATTGCGATAACATGGTATCACAAAAAGAAAACGACAATTCTCCAAAAACCAAACTTGAAGTCATGAAAGAGTGTGATCTAACTGACAGAGAACTCACAATAGCTGTCATGAGGAAACTGACGAGCTACAAGAAAACTCAGAAAGACAGTTCAGTGAGCTCAGGAGTAAAATGAATAACAGAAGAATTACTTTACCAAAGAGATTGAAACTCTAAAAAAAACTAAACAGAAATTCTGGAACTGAAGAACTCAATAGATAAGATGAAGAATGTAGTAGAAAGCATTGGAAATAGAGAAGACCATATGGAAGAGAGAATTAGCAAGCTAGAAGATAGGACTCTAGAAATAATTCCAGTGGAAGATGAAAGATAACTAAGTTATTAAAAAAATGAAAGGATTCTATGAGAAACATCCAACTCCACTAGTAAAAGCAACATAAGGATAATGAATATTCCAGAAGAAGAAAGGGAGAAGGGAGCAGAGACCTTATTTAAAAAAATAATAGCTGAGAATTTACAAAACCTGGAGAGGGAACTGGCTATAAAAGGACATGAAGCTAATAGAACACTTAACCATCTCAATGAAAAAGACCTTCTCCAAGACACATTATATTAAAATTGTCAAAAGTCAATGACAAAGAGAGAATTTTAAAGACAGCTAGAGAAAAAAGGACAGTAACCAGAAAGAAACTCCCATTAGGTTATCAGCAGATTTTTCAACAGAAACTCTACAGGCCAGGAGAGAGTGGAATGACATATTCAAAATATTGAAAGATAAAAACTGCCAGCCAAAAATACTCTATCCAGCAAAGCTATCCTTCAGATATGTAGAATAAAGGCTTTCCTAGACAAACAGAAGCTGAGGAAGTTCACCACCACCAGACCTACCTTACAAGAAATATTGAAAGAAGCTCTTCTACCAGAAATGAAAGGCAAAGTACACAAAACTTTGAGTAAGGTAATAAATAGACCCAGAAAATTGAAAAGCCATTACAGAATAGGGTGTTAAACAACTACAGCATAAAGGTTAAAGGGGGACAAAAGTATTTAAAATAACTAAAGCTACTTCAACATGGCAATAAACTCACAACATAAAAAGGGATAATTTATGACAACAAAAACATAAAAGGGGAGGAGGAAAAGGATGGAACCTGATTAGGCAAATGAAGATAAGATGTTATCATCAGAAAAAGGAGTATTTTATCTACAAGATTTGGTATACAACCTCATGGTAACCACAAAATGAAAATCTAGAGCAGAGACACAAAACATAAAAAAATCGGTAACTGAGAAAAACATCATAAAAATCACCAAACTAAAACAGCAGACAGAAACACAAGGGGCGAAAAACAATGGAGATATGGAACAAAAATGAAAGATAAAATGGGACTAGTAAGTCCTCACATATCAATAATCACCCTAAATGTTCTTTATATATATTATATTACTAAAGTAGGGCTGATCTATGCACAAGAGATAGCAGAGACAAGGTCTGCTGCAGAATTTCAAAGGTACGGAGAGAAGAAATAATGAGGAGAATGGCAGAGTTCATGCCAACAAGTGGATTGCATCCAAAACTCTCACATACTGCTAATGGGAACGTACAGTGGTACAATCAATTCAGAAAACTTTTTGGCAGTGTTTACTAAAGCTGGACATACACAAATGCCCCAACTCAGCAATTCCATTTTTAGATATGTGTTCACCACAGAAATGCTTCTATGTGTGTACCAAACACATGTTTATTGCATTATTATTCATAACAGCCAAAACCTAGAGACAATTCAAATGAAGAATGGATAAATACAATGTGGTATTTTCATACAATGGAATTCTATTCAGCAATGAAAGTGCTGAATGACTATTGCTACATACACAACCTGGATGCATCTCACAATCAATGTTGAGCAAAAGAAGGCAGACACAAAATAGTGCATGCTATAGGATTCCATTTATACAGAGTTCATAAGCAGGAAAACCAATCGATGATGTTAGAAATAAGGATAGTAGTTACCTTTGAGGGGCAGAGTTAGTGGTTGGGAAGGTGCATGGGGAGCCTGCTGGTGCTGGTTACAACGTGTGTTCAGTTTTTGAAAATTCATCAAGTTGTCCTAAGACTTACGTACATTTTCCTATGTATGAAAGTTTTCATATATACAGTTTAAGAAAAGAAATTGGCCAAAATATTGAAAAAAATCTTGCTATAGATTGAAGGTTTGTATCCCTCCCCAATTTGTATATTGAAACCCAATCCCCAGTGTAATGGTGGGAGATGGGGCCCTTTGGAGGTGATTAGGTCATGAGGATAGAGCTCTCATGAATTGGATTAGTGCCCTTATAAAAGAGACCCAGAGAGCTCACTTGCTCCTTCCACCATGTGAGGATGCAGCGAGAAGATCCCCATCTACAAACCAGGAAGTGGGCCTTCACAAAATACTGAATCTGCCAACGTTGATCTTGGACTTCCCAGCCTCTAGAATTCTGAGAAATCTGTTGTTTATAAGCCACCCAGTCTATGATATTCTGTTATAGCAGCCTGAACGACCTAACACAGATCTCTTCATTTCCTTTTTAGCAGAGAGGGTCACATTTCAAAATACAAAAAAACTTCGGTACTAAGGGCAAACAGAGAAAGAAAATATGAGGTACAAAATGTTTACAACCTGCAGGTCAGTTGTCCCATCATGGCTGACTCTGAGTCAGAAGAGGTTAGGTTACGCTGTGGTTAACAACTCCCAAATCTCAGGGGCTTAACCCAAATTTCTCTCTTGCTCATTGACATATGCCTAGCACATGCTGGCAGGGGGCTTTGCTTGTCACACTCACTAGGACACTCAGGCTGAGTGAGGGAGGCTTCCTCCTGACGTGTGCATCCACAATCACCCCAGCAGTGGGAAGAGCACATGTTTGCCCCAAAGACAGACATGACCCTGCCACTCCCATTTCATTGGCCAAAGCAGGTCACATGGCCAGGCCTAACTCCAAAGGGTTGAGAGATATGCAGTCACACTATGGGCAGGAAGGAGAGGGGCTGGAAAGGTGGCAGCACTTCTGATGACCACATTTGCTCCCACGGCTCCCAGGCTCAGTCCCGTTCAGATTCCTGTCCATCACACTCTTCTCTCCTCCCTCTGTCTAGCAGGTGGTCATGGGAAAAAGCAAGCTGGATTTCCAGACTGCTGCCACTGCTATGGTGACTGATATCATGGACCATCTGCTCCCTGCAGGGCAGTGGCCTTTTAACCTTCTGCACCAAAGAGCAGAGTGAAGTTGCAGCCTAACCAGATAAGTAACAGTCGGGCAGAGTGGCGAGAATCCTGTTTTGTCCAAACAGTCCCTGAGAATCCCCATCAGGGTTGGTGAGAGGGCAGAGGGGATGTCGGATGGCTGGGTGTATCATTCTCTTAAAGGAAGAGAAAATGAAGGAAGGAGAGTGGAGGAGTGAAAAGGAGAGAGCTAGAGGGAAAGAAAGAAACTGATGACGGGGTGAGAGGAAAAGAGTCAGAAGGAGAAAGTAAAGAAAAATCTTTCTGTCTCCCACCAGTTACGGATGTAAAGCTTTTATGTCTTAGATAGTGTGACTCTAGGCTTCAAGTAGTATTTTCACTTCTGCCAGGTTTTGATTAAATAAGTAGCACACTGGAACCCACTCTGTTTATTAACAAAGAAATGACTGGGTATGTATCTCAAGAAAGGAAGGCCCGGGAGGGTTCTATATTCTGCCAACACTTCCCCCTCTTCCTGCTGAGATGTGCGGGGTGCACCCAAGGGGACGTTCCACCGCAGGACTCTCGAAGAGGCACAGGCATATCCTGCACATTTTAGATGTGAGTCCCGCTTAGAAGCCCATACCAAGATTGGGACAAATGTAGTTAAAGTTTTGGGTTTAACTCACCAACTGATGACATAATTAAATTTTAACTTGGGTACCTTAAAAGACACATAAAAAGCTGAAACATTGTGAGACAAAAAGCAGAGCTGAGAAGGGGTATGAATTTGAAGATGAATAAAGTCCTATGGCAACCACAGGACACCTGAGTTCTCTCTAAAATCCATATCTTGTATTTAATTCTGATAGTGATAAGACTTGCTTATTACGCCAATTCCTTTTATTGTGAAAGAACTCATTCATTCAGTAAAGGCCAAGATGTCAGGGAGACATAAAAACATTTGATGTAATTGATGAAAAATGTCAGAAAAGGGGCAGAGCTTGTTTTAGCAAATGCAGTTTTGGAAAGTTTGTAGGTGCTAAAGAGGTGGGTGATTCCTCACACTTCTCAAACTGTTGCCAAGAGTCCTTTAATTGGCAGACTCTCCCTGCACATTCCAAAAGGACTTAAGTTCCAAAAATAGGTTTCTATAGAAACTTTTCAGGAACACATCTGCTGTGAAAAATAAGATGTTTGTAGCATCGGGACTCCAACCAAAGCATAAAGAGGAAGATACATTTAAAAATGTTTATTAAAGATTGAAAATTCTTCCCACATCAGGGAAAGGTGATCTGAACAGCTGTACAATTAGGTTCTGACTTGAAGCTTGAAGATAAAAAGAAAATGCAACCACTTGCATTTCTTGCTAAAAATAAACCAAAGGAGCTTAATTGAAAAGATATGCTATGGCAGCTGTTATTAGGTTTTAGGTCAAATAACCAATGGGTCCAACTCAATGTGAGACAGGGTAAGCCTCATTAAAAAGTGTGGCTGAAGAGGAGGCAGTAAGACCCGTATAAATTACTGCCCTTTGAGAACTGATGTGGATGCCTTCTTTCTTGTTGAAGATTTTAATTAGAAATGTATTCTTCTTCACAGATGCTTCATTGAGTTGTGTTTTAATTATAGACCTTGACAAAAAAAGCACAAAGAAGGGCAAACAGAGCCAGGCCCACAGACATCCTCAGTGCACAGTCTTGATGCAGCCTTTGCAATCGTAGCACCATTCTGGAACTCGCCGAGCCTCGCCGAATCGTAGCAGAGGGGCGGGATGTTGAAGTCAGGTGATTTCCAAGCCTACTTCTGAATTCCTACAAAGAGAGAAACAGAGAGGGAAAAAAAAAGATTTTAAGATGCAAACAAAGCCATACTGTGATATCAGTCAAGTACTGGGTCCCTGGAAGGAGGTATCTTGTTTTATTATCGAGATACAATTGGCACATAACATTGTATTCGTTTTAGGTGTAAAACATAATGATTTGATGTTTGCATATATTGTGAAATGATTACTTCAATAAGTCTAGTTAGTATCCATCACTGCATTTAGTTACACATTTTTTTTCTTGTGATGACAGATTTTAAGATCTACTCTCTTAGCAACTTTCAAATATACAATACAGTGTTGTTAACTATAGTCACCATGCTGTATGTTACATCCCCAGGACTTATTTATGTTATAAGTAGAAGTTTACAGCTTTTGACCAGGTTCACTCATTTTGCTCACTTGTCACCCCCCAGCTCATCTCTGATAACCACCAATCTGTTCTCTGCATCTGTGCATTTTATTTTTTAGATGTCACATATAAGTGAGATCATATGGTATTTGTCTTTCTCTGACTTACTTCATTTAGCCTAATACCTTCAAGGTCCATCCATGTTGTTGCAGATGGCAAGACTTCTTTTTTTTTTTAACAGCTGAATAATATTCCACTGTGTGTGTGTTTGTGTGTGTGTATATACACGTCAAATCCTCTTTATCCGATCCATGGATGGACACAGGTTGCTTCCACGTCTCAGCTACTGCAGATGCTGCTGCAAAGAATACAGGGTGTAGGTATGTTTGACTCAGTGTTTTCGTTTCCTTTGGATAAATACTCAAAAGTGGAATTGTTGGATCGCATGGTAGTTCTATTTTAATTTTTTTTAGTAAACTCCATACTGCTTTCCATAATGGCTGCACCAATTTACATTCCTAGTAACAGTGTATGAGGGTTCTTTTTTCCACATCCTTGCCAACACGTGTTATTTCTTATCTTTTTGATAATAGCCATTCTAACAGGTGTGAGGTGATATCTCAGGGTGGTTTTGATTTGCATTTCCCTGATGATTAGTGATGTTGAGCATCTTTTCATGTACCTGTTGGCCATTGCATGTTATCTTTGGTAAAATGTCTATTCAGATCCTCTGCCAATTTTTTAATCAGTTTGTTTTTTGCTGTTGAGTTGTATGAGTTCTTCATATGTTTTGTGTATTAACCCCTTATCAGATGTCAGATACATGATCTGCAAATATTTTCTCCCATTTGGTAGGTTGCCTTTTCATGTTGTTGGTGATTTCCTTTGCTGTGCAGAAGCTTTTTAGTGTGATGTAAGGAGCTATAATTTTCTTGCTCCTTCAACACAGGCACATTCAAACACCCACCCTGGGCCAGGTGGCCCCAAGTTTGGTATAAGTCACAATTCCTTTCTTTGAAGGGTCAGACCAAGTTCATGATTTTCCAGAATATACACAAACTCTATGAGAGATAAACAGTGTTTATGGAGAATCAAGGCAGAATTCATGAAGGGTAGAATTTATGTAGAGCTGAGTCATATCACAAATATATCTAACGTTTAGAGATACAACCATATCTACTCAGAGAAGGAAGAATGACAGAGATTCTCAGCTGGAGCATTGTTGCAGGAGCACTGCCCCCAACTCTCAAGGGGACCCTGAGTCTGGGTAGCTAGAAGGACCCTTCCCCACATGCAGCCACCTCCATTTACCCTACCATATAACCACTTTCATTTTCCCTGTGAGCCACACATGGACAAAGTTGGGAAATCCTGCTTGGGTGGAGCATGAGGAGCTGGGCGACATGGCTGCACTCCTTTTTAGGTGGTCTCTGTTCCCAGATGCTTTTTAGCAGGTGTGAGGAGGAGCGGACAGGCAGCACGCGGCTACTCTCACGGTGGTTCCAGTGTTTCAAAGCGTAACTTCGGTTCCATTATAGAGGATTTCCACCTGTTGTTCAGGCTTTAGAATCAGTGCCTCCTGTGGTGAATCGTGAGCAACGTTTTGAGGGATGGAGGTGGGTGTGGGGAAGGGGAACACTGGATGGAAGGAGCAACGTGGGGCAGGAGGGGCAACCAGAGGCAGCGCAGCGTAAGGCACATCTGTGTAAGAACCAGAAACCCACGGCAGCACGAAACGCCTCTGAACGACCATTTTACTTTTCTTCTTCTTCCCTTGCAAGCACTCTAACAATCTCCTGGTGACACCTTGGGCCTGTGTGTGAGAAGTGGGGACTTGCGGCTCACCACACAGAACCCTGGAACTGCGCTTTACAGAAGGTGACGCTGGCAGGAATGGGTAGGGGGATTGAGGGCAGGGCAGAGAATGGGGGTAGAGAATCCAGTGGCACGTTGTGGTGATAGATGAGGCGGGAGATGATGAGGACCTATGTGAGGATGACGGCAGACGCATGGAAAGGAGGGAACATGAGACGATGTAGAATCAACAGGATTTGAGTGCAGGTGAGTAGGAAATGAGAGGGACAAAGAGTAGGATTGGGGAAATGGAAGTAACTTCCACAGCCCAATTTCCACTGATAGATGTGAAAGAATTCTTGCTTTGACTGTAGGAGACTAATTGCAAAATTAATAAAGCTGTTAGCTGCAAAAATAAATCTCTCAACCTCAGCAGCAGCCAAACCATTATTTATTTCTGTGCTCCTCAGGTATCTGGGCCGACATCCTGCTGGTGTCCCTGCACTGGGAACCCTCAACAAGGAGGCACACAGCTGGACGTCCTCCCCACAGCGGAGGGGACAATGGCTTGGAGCTCAGTGGTGCACCCAACGTGCCCCCGCCCTAGGAAACTGCTCTCTTGCGAGACGGGCTTTCTGTGTATATTTTAGAGCTGGGAATACGTTAACCAGCTTTCATTTTGACCGATTAAAAATAGTTTCAAGGTCTTAAGGACAGCATTCATACAGATATGGCAACCTTGGGAAAGAATGTGCTCCTTTTTCAGCTGAAATGACAGAAGCCATGTGAGTTCTTCAAAAGCAGTGACGCTGCCTAATTCCTCTCTGGGTTCTTGGTACCTGCACAGCTGCAGGTCTTAAGCAGGTACTCAGTAAATACTTAGAAATGAATGAGTGAATGAATATGAGGGTGTGTATTCCAGATGAGATGTAACCAGTCAAAAACATGCTTATCTATGTCTCTGGTGATCAATGTGTCCTGTGATATATTCAGGGCACCATCCTACATGAGTCATGAGCTGTTGCCTCTAGCAATTAAACCATCACTTCTTTAGTTTGGGTTTTCAAGACCAGAACGAAGAGGCTGATTAATTTCTCCCCTGCCTGAGGTTCAACATTTTTGAGAAGCCAATGAAGATCACAGACTGTTCCCCAGAAAAATGCGGAGGTGCCCACGCGCATACACACACAGCCCCACTCATACTTCTGCATTTTATTTCAGGAGGTTCACAGACAGCCTCACCCAGGAGTGGATCCAGATATCACGGGGTCTGAAGCTTTCTCTTTAAGAAAAATAAATATGAATACAAAATTATTTGAGGTAGAGGGCCTTGGAAGAAGCCCCTCAAAGTGAGAGGTCCTGAAACGTAAGCTGTATTAACTTCAGGAAAAAGTCCCCCTCTGTTCCACCCACAGTTCTGAATGCTGGACCTTGGTTCTGTGCCTGCAGTTCAAGAAGCTGTCATTCAGTGATCAGTGATGCCAGGCCAGGGGTCAGGCTGACCCAGGCAGGACTAGTGAGTCCTAAAGTGTAAAGCATTTGGTTGAATTTATAATACATTCGGCTTCACAAAACTGCAGCACAGGTAACATGACTGTCCTCTCAGCCTGAAAAAAATTCTTTGACTTTTTTTTTTCTTGAGGAAGATTAGCCCTAAACTAACATCTGCCACCAATCTTCCCTTTTTTGCTGAGGAAGACTGGCCCTGAGCTAACATCTGTGCCCATCTTCCCCTACTTTATATGTGGGACGCCTACCACAGCATGGCTTGACAAGAGGTGCATAGGTCCGCACTGGGAATCCGAACCAGTGAACCCCAGGCTACCAAGCAGAAAGTGTGAACTTAACTGCTGTGCCACCAGGCCGGCCCCAATCCTTTGACTTTTGATGACAGTTTCACAAAATTTCTTCTCTTTCTTCCAAGTTATTTGCCATAAAATTTTGCTCAAAATATAAAAGTTACCTATTAAACTACCATAGTGGATTATTGTTGGTTGCAATCGACTTAGTCATTCTTCCTTGGGTATTACTTTTTCCCCTCCTCCCCTCAAACACCTCAAAAACCTGCGAACGTAACTGACACATAGAAAGTATTTTGGTGCTGAGCCGCCCTCCTGTTCCTAGTGGACAAGCCTATATCACAGAATCTCATGGGGAGCAGCAGCTTGCACATGCAGCCACGAGCGGCCCACCTGACCTGCCACTCTGCCCCTAAGATCAAGGTGGGAGCCTGACAACAGAGCGGGAGAGGGAACGGGTAGCTTGTCTCCACCACGCTGTGCTTTTATTATCCTCACCTTTTACCAAGTCGAGATCTTGATTAAAGGAGTCTGATGACATGTTTTTAAATATAAGATGGAAAAAAAGTTTCTCAGATGACAGAGTAATCAGTAGGCAGCTAACTTTGTACATTTCAGCTGTCACTACCACTGTGATACTGACGGAAAAGTAATTTAGAAACACAGGAAATACAAGGACTTTCTCATAAAGCCCAAGATGCTCAAACAGCGAAATGTACAACTACAGCAGATTTCCACACAGTTAGAAGCAGTATTCAACAACAGAAAGTAATTTCATAAAGAAATTACATTTCTATAATGTAATGAAAATAAAAACTGCTTATACATGAAGTGATGACAAATAATCAATAGTAAGATAAAAGTTTACATACACACACACAGAACGATATCATTGACTTTAGAGAAAAACTTAGTATGGTTGATAGTTCTGGAAAGTAAACAGAAGGCTTGAACCTTTCCTAAACCTCTTAAACATTATCAAACATTATCAAAGTTATTAATCCCCGAAATTCAAGATGCACTTGCATCTCTATCATGCACCAAATACGAGAAATTTTATTGTTTACTAAAACTAACCAAATGCCAACTCTCAGATTTACAATTTTTAAGGAATCAAATTCCATTTAGAAATGCCTTTTTCAAAACAGACAGAAATTTGAAACAAGGCAAGATATGACCTTTGTTCAATCAAAAGGATCTACGTATTTATCCAGTTATGGCAGATGAAGGACACACTGACAGAACATTAACTTTAAGATGGACTTTTTTCCTCCTTGTAAATCTCACTTAATTAATAACAATAATAATTATTATTATATAATATACCATATATTATAATTATATCAATATATTATATATCAATATTACAATAGCATTATTGTTAATAATTATTAATAATTTCTAAATATATTTACTTGCTAGTTCTTAAACACATTCTACTAATTTGAAAAGTATAGCTTATCAAATCCTATTAGTGTAGTAAATCTGTTAAAGTAGAACAAATATATATACCAAAAAAAAAGAAACACTCAAAACAAAAACAACTTAATGTTCAGAAACTTTAGGGATCAGAATGGAATACTACTCAGCCATAAACAAGATGAAGTCTTGCCATTTGTAACAATGTGGATGGAATTTGACAGTATTATGCTAAGCAATATAAGTCAGACAGAGAAACCCAAATACCCTGTGATTTCACTCATATGTGGAAGATAAAAAATAATAACAACAAACACACATATAGACACAGAGAACAGATTAGCGGTTACCAGAGAGGAAGGGGAGCGAGGGGAGGGCGAAAGGGGTAAAAGGGCACATGTGGACGGTGACAGATGGCAATTAGACTTTGGTTGGTGAACATGATGTAGTCTACACAGAAATCGAAATACAATGATGTACATCTGAAATTTATATAATGTTATAAACCAATGTTACCTCAAAAAAAAAAAAGAAAAAAAGACAAACAAAGATGGTAACACTCATCTATCTTTAATTATTTCCCCCTCCTCTAGCAGTTACATGTATATCATTGGGAAAAGAAAGAGGCCTTTAACCTGAGCACATTTAATGCCCTGAGGACAAAGGAGCCCAGTTCCAGTAGCAGCTCTAATCCCAGCTCCAGCTGAGGATTCTTGGGCAAATGATTTATCCTCTTTTTGTCTCCATACAAATCACATGTAAAATGGAGATACTGTTAGCATTTGCACATCATGGGGTTGTTATGAGGATCAAATGAAATGTATATTAAGTGTCTTGAACATTTAAAACTCAATTAAGATGAAAATATTCCATGGTATTTTGTGGTTCCAATGGAATATGCAAACTGCCTGAGACAATCTTTTGTAAAATTACAAAGTCACTTTTTCATTTGCTTTTCAAATATGATTAGTTGATTTAAGCTGTTTTTGTTCCTTATACACATCATCAGGAGGCACATGGTATAATGAACTAGTGTGGGTTTCAAATCTGGCAGACCAAAAACTGAAGCCAAGTTCAGACATTTATTTGCTGTGTGACCTTGGGCAAGTGGCTTAAGCTCTCTAAGCCTCGTTACCTCTTCTGTGGAGTAGGGATAACAAGATCCACCTTAAGATGTTGTTGAAAGGGTTAGAGATAATATGCCTGGAGTACAAGCAGAATGCCTGGAATACATGTTTAAATAAAGGGCTACTATTGTGTTACACTGCAGGAGCGTGGATTGGAAAACAGAGAAGGCCAGAGCCTCCCACAGCCCTTATCAACAGTCCCGAGATGAGGACGTCCTGTGCTGGATAGCATCCTCATAAGCACGAACCCATGAGCGACAAGCTGAGTGAAGTCACCGTCCCTTACTTCCTGGGCTCAATCTGCAGAGGGAGCCTTCTGGAAAGGCTCTTAACTAGAATCATCCCATATAACAAGAGAAACTTGGATTCCACAATTTGTGAAGATGGATTCAACCATCAGATGTGCCGGGTGCCTATTTTTAAATTGACTTTTTCTTTCACTATCTAATAGGAAACTAACAACAACAAAAAAAAAAAACAAGAAAAAAGTCACTGGAAACCCCACAACTTTACATAAAACCTTTCTGCCCTTGCTCTGCACCTTGCCTGAAACAACCGTCTTCCCTCTACCCATTCTCCATCCCTGGCCTCCTCATTTTCTCAGGCCTCAACCAGTGTGCAGCACCAGACTGCCCTTCATCTAGCTTTTAGAGGCTGCCTGCATCCGTTGGCTTGTGGCCGTTTCCTCCATTGTCAAAGCCAGTAGCACAGGCTTTTTTTAGAAGGACCCTTGTGATTTACAGTGGACCCAGCTGGATAACCCAAGATAATCTCCCCATCTCAAGATCTGTAACTTGATCACATCCCTGAAGTCCCTTTTGCCATGTAAGGTACCACATTGGCAGGTTCCTGGGAATAGGATGTGGGCATTTGGTGGTGGTGGTGGGCAGGGCAATATTGTGTGTACCGCTCATGGCATACGTGACCCCCCAAGTTCTCATTATCCCAGCAGAAGGTGTGCTCAGTTCAGGCAGAGCTGAACTAGCTGCACCAGAGAACACACTGCAACAGAAGCCTATCGCTCTACACGTTTATAGGGAAAGGGGCACAGGGCGCCTCCTGGGGACTGCATGCCTGGCTGGCCATGAAGCGTCCTGGTGGAGGAAGGCAGGGGCCCTCCAGGCTCAGCCTCTGCTACCGCCTTTTCCTTCCTTTGAGCTAACGCAGACCTGCCAAGCCAGCTGCTTGAAAGAAACTGGGCCTCCAGGGCCACCGATATTTGTCCCACTCATAGCTCTTTCAGCCAAAAGAAATAGGGACCTAAAGGAGAGGGGACCTAGGAGGTAGACACTCAATGTTCTCTGAAGGGAGATTTGCATCTCTACTTGTTCCTTTGAATTCTATCTTTATATTTTCATACAGTTGCAAGTATTCTTTTCTTGGGACCTGGATGGGCTTGGCCTTCCAATGGAAGGAAGACATGCCCTTCAGAGGCCTCCCTCACAGTTTCTCCTCCTTCTCAGCAGGAATGTTTATAAATTGTAATCTGTGATACAGCCACAGAACCAGAAGCATAAGGACCTAGCAAGAATGGTGGAGGACAGGCTCTAAGCAAAAATACTAAGTAGAAGCAGCAATATTTATGGAATGTTCACTCTAAGTACTTAAATGCATTCTCCCTTTTAGTCCTCCCAACTTCCCAGGGAAGGCATTAACATGAGTTAATCCCAATTTTAAGTACTCCTCCAATTTAGAGGGTAGGTAGAGAGGGTGAGGCAGATAAGAGGCTTGGCTTTAGTCATACTAAGTTCAGCCTTGGTAGTGACGTACCAGAGATGCATCTATAAATGCAATATAAAGAAATGAGAAACACCACGGCACTGCATAATTTTAAAATGACTATCAGGATCAGGATTCTCACCAAACAGACTTCATCCACTTTACTTGCCACTGCATCTCATGGAGGTGATGGTGTTATTTTGTGTTTCCCTACAGAGGCCATTCCAGGAAAGCCACCCTCAGGTCACGCAGAGACATTTCACGCTACCAGTCTTGCAGTTCTGAGCCATGTCGAGACTTTGTAAATGTGACCTGTAGATGGCATAATGCTGGGTTTTCTCTGAACACACAGGCAGGCGCCCACATGCACACATACTTGATCTGCTCACATTAGAACATGTTGCAAAATGTGTTTTAATGAGGAACAGTTGGTATGGTTCTGCTCAAATAAAAGATATCCCTGTAAGAGAGTTGCCACCTGTCTTCCCATCTTGCAGTGCAGCTTCTAAATGAGTGCTTCTGTCCCTGACACCTGCAGGTGTTGCCAGGGCCCTGTAATGGCATTTCACGTGCCAGCTCCCTTCCTTGGGATGACAGACAACCTCGTCCCTATGCTTCATGTCATTACCAGATACTAGGACATACAGCCGATTAAGGGTGCCAAGTTACCTTTCTCCACTCTTCTTCTAGACATTCCTCAAATTGGGAACATCTTCATATTGTATAATTAGGAGTGCCCAATTATCTCCAAACCAGAGATATTAGTATTTTCTAGTTCTTAAAGTCTAAAAATGTTATATGCATAGTCCATTAGCATTATAGGTACACCCACATGGAATAGGATCAACAAATTAAACTTGGAATCAATTATGCCTTTTCATTTATTCAGGGAGAACATTTACATTTTAAAACCTCTGCCTCAGAGTTACACATGACAGCACAGTACTGTCAGCCTTTTATCACATTTGGGCACGAGCAATTCTAAATCAGCCATAATTCATATGTAATTTTTCCCTCCTCCTCTCACCTCAAATGTATAATTGCTATTAGGTCATTAAAATTGCAAAGAAAAAATTTTAAACTGAAATATACACACACATAAAAATCACTATAATCCTGGTTTTTTTATCTTATTTTGGTGACAGAAGAGTAAACACAAGCCGTTGCTAATAAGCCCAAACATAAATTATTAAACTATCTACCGTATGATCAAATGCATTTCAGATTATATTCTGAATTAATTTTGCCTTGACGTCCACCCAAGGAATACATCTGATGTGCCCCCCTGCATGGTCGTGGTGATCCCTCTCTTTCAGGATGCCCAAATCTCTGACTTGAGTTGTGCCAAATGAAAGAAAGAGATGATCATATCAAAAACCAAAGCTCGGCATCCACCACTTACCTAAACATTATTTTCTGTAAGATCACAATTCATCCGACTCAAGTGATGTGAAAACAACTCTTAAGCTCTGAACTTTTTAATGGATTCACAATATTTCCTATGTGTAAATTTTTCTCATGCCTCCAAGACACTTTTAGAGCTTATAGTGGAAGCAAACAGGGATGAAGAAAAAATCGTTTGATAGCTTGTAACTCAAGATAACTTAGAGTTTAGAATTTTTTTTTTTTAACATCCGAGCCTGAACATATGGCCTATGCGGAAAACCTATCGAAACCAAATATGTGATCAATGCAAGGAAATTATGTTAAAATATACATTATGCAGTGCAGTATACTATCAGAAAAGAACCTCAAAATCTCCCGATTTTGTAAAGTTTGCTTTGAATACAAAATTATCTCCATATCTGAAACCTGTTTCTATCATAATTGCATTTTAATCCTCAAAAATATAAACTTAAGGAAGCGCTTCTTAATGTAAACATACCTGATGCAAACTGCTGGATTAGTTCCTGATGACAAAGAATGAACAGAGGTGGCTGCTCAGTCTCTGTAAGGCGTTCTCCACCACCCAGGTGTGGCCTTCTATCTGAATACCTTCATCTTTTTTAACCTTCTTAATCTTTCTTTAACATAGCACCAAATATCCATTCAAATGGCTTGCACTTTCCTCATTTTTGGCTTGTTACATTTACCAAAATAAGCAGGTGGAGTGTAGGGTGGAAGAATCTGATCTAGAATTAACAACGGTATAAAAATCTTTGCCTATAGTAATGTATTGTCATTTGTTTGTACATAAACTCTTGAGTTCTACGAAAAGCTTTTTTAGAACCTTTTTAGTTCTAAAAAAAGCTTGAGAGGTTGCCCAAGCTTTGCTAAAAGGTATGTTATCAGAAGTATGGCATCTTAACTGGAGATCCATTTCTTTTTACTTCTTCATTCTTATTTAAATTTTTTCCTCCAAAGAGAAGGCACACAGAAAAGGTTTTCTTACTAGCCAAAATTAAGGAAAACCCAAGTTATTTATTTACTATGTCAAAGTTTGGAAATCTAGAACTTATGTAAGTCTCTCTTCTGCTAACTAAATATCAGCCACAGATGTATAGACAAGTATACACACACACAGGCACATGAAATAAAGAAGGACCAAGAGGCTCACTTAGAACTATGGAGTCTGTAATCACAATGTTCATGATAGTGGCAGAAATCTGAACTCATCTATTCCAAATATTGGCTGGAGATAAATAATACAAACTAAAGCTGCTCCACAGGTGTGGCAAAGCTGAAGAAAGAAAAAGTGAAGTGGGTCAAGATGCTTTACTGATGATGAAGTTTTTTTGATAATCTCTTCAACCACAACCCAAACCATCCTCATTCCACGGAGTGTAAACAGGAAGCTGTGAACTAGGATGCTGATGAACATAACAATTGGGTGTATTAAAGTTAATCTTCAAGTAATCAATTCAACTCAAAATAATTACTCCTAAGGATTTCTTCCAACTAGGTAACCATGAGAATGTGTTGGAGGATGTTTGTGTTTTAAAGGAAAAAGCAGCCATGTGTGATGTTAATTGCCATTACAACGCAACCCTCTCATCCTGTTCTAAGTATCACTTTCAATGACACTGGAAATATGGTTTCAGCATCATTGAGCTCCATGAACTGCATAAAATGAATAAAGGAGACGGCAGGTGCTTTGTTCTATCTCAGTCTCATAAATGATGAGCTAACATGTAAAATGTTTCCTATAGATGACCAGGATGGTTATTCAGCTTGGAAAATTCAGATAAACTAGCTAAGAAAAATTACATGGTACATTCTTACTATAATTACATTAAACTCAGCCATCTGAAGAATGCTCACATTTCTATCTATTTTCCTCTCACTTTCAAAGGTCCATTATGTGTTCCTCTAAAAATCCATTCCAAGGCATGCCCCTTTTCCCTTTCTATTTCGAATATGGGTAATTTTTAAAAAGTAAAAAATAATGATCCTATCAAAAGTCACTTAAAATAATGGAGAAGATTAAGAAATTTAATTATTTATATCACTATAAAAGCATAGCAGGCAGCCTCTAAAATGGCCCTCAATGATCCTTACCTCCTGGTATTCACATCCTTGTGTAACACTTTCCCCTTGACTATGGGCTGAGCTTACCGACTTGTTTCTCATTAATAACACTTGACATAAATGATGGGATGTCACTTCTGAAATCAGGTTACAAAAAACTGTGGCTTCCACGTTTCTCACTCTCTCTGCTTTCCTGTTCTGAGGGAAGTCAGCTACCATGCCGAGAGTTGCCCTATGCAGAAGCCCACATGAGAAGGAACTGAGGGAGACCTCTGACCAACAGCCAAAAAGGACTAAGACCTTAATCTACAACACATGAAGAACTGAATCCTGTCATTACCACACAGGTGAACTAGAGAAGCAGATCCCCCCCAGCTGACCCTTCAGATGAGACTGCACTCCTAGCCGACATCTTGACTGCAGCCTCCTAACAGGTATTGAGTCAGAGGCACCCAGCTAAGTTGTGCCCAGATTTCTGATCCACAGAAGCTCTGGGATAATAAATGTTTATTGTTTTATGCTGCTAAATTTTCAGGTAATTTGTTACATAGTAACAGATAACTAATATAAAAAAGATGCCAGGTAGAGGGCTAGAAACCGATTCACACATATGTTGAAACATGATGAATAACAGAGGCATTGGAGACCAGTAGGAAAGATGGACTTTCAATAAAATTTTCTGGAACACCCGATTATACACACATAAAACAATGAAATTTGACCCCTATCTACCATGCTTAAAAATCAATTTCAGGTAGATTGATTACTTACTTGGGAATGGCAAAACCAAAAAAATTTTAGAAGACAGTATGGGCAGAAAATCTTTCTCACCCACAAGGTAGGGAAATAATTCTTAAATCACAAAGATAAAGGAAGTTCTAAAGGCACCAAAGAGAGGTTAAAAGACAAGCCACAAACTGGGAGATGACACTTGCTTCACACATAGCTGACTTTAGAATATATAAAGAAATCCTAAAAATCAATAAGAAGGTATCATCAATAAAAGAAAATGGGCAAAAGACCTACACAGAGTCTTTATTGAGGAGGAAATCTAAATAAATATATAAAGGAAACCCATAAATATATAAAAATATGCCAACCTCATTTGTAATTAGAGAAATACAAGTTAAAAACACAATGAGACACCAATTCACATACACCAGGCTGGCAAAAAAATCTCTGCCAATATCAAGTGTGGGTGAGAACATAGAGGCACCAGACCATCTCAACACTGCTGCTGGTGATGTTCTAAATTAACCACTTTGGGAAAGACTGGGGCATTATCTAGTGAAGCGGAAGCCGGGCACACCTCACAATCCAGCAGTTCCACTCCTGGGTGTGTCACGGACACTAGAGAAATCATTGTAGGCACATGCCAATCTCATGTCCCCATCATGACTTACGTGATTTAAGTGAGAAGCTCTAGCAGGGTTTAGGCTAGAGAAGAGGGCGGGGAAGGGGTTGGCCAAAGGTACAAAAAGTAGCCCCAGGATGTGGGGCTGACACTTGATGAAAACATGAAGTCTCCAAGCTGTCTCCCTAACGACCTGTCTCTTCTCTTTGATGGGCCCCAGTAACTACCTCCCTCTTCTCCTTTAGCACTTCTCCTTTTCCACCTCTCAATTCCTAAGGTGTTCCCCCCACCTTTTAAAAAATAACTGGCCAATGTGGAAAACAGAAGGGACATAAACAGCCACTTAGTTGCCAAAACACGTATCCTCACTTTTTACTTGGACTCTATGGGATAAGATCAGTCCCTGTATTAGTTTCCTATTGTTGCTATTGCTGTTGTAACAAATCACCAGAAACTAAGTGGCTTAAAACAATACAAAGTTATCATCGTACAGTTCTGGAGCTGAGAAGTCCAAAATGGATCTCACTGGACTAAAATCAAGTGTGGTGTTGTCCTTATTCTGGAGGCTCCAGGGGAGAATCCTCTTCCTTGCCTTTTCCAGCTTGCATTCCTAGATGACCTCCTTCCATCTTCAAAGTCAGCATTCTCCTCACTATGACTTCTGATTCTCCTGCGCTCTTCCAGTTTTAAGGACTCCAGTGATTACACTGGGCCCTCCTGGATAACCCAGGATACTCTCCTGAAGGTCAGCTGATGAGCAAATTGAACTCATCTGCAACCTTAACACCCCCGCTTCCCACCCTGTAACCTAACACATTCACAGATTCCATGGATCAGGACGTAGACATCTTTGGGCGGCTGTTATTCTGTCTACCACAGGCCCCAAGAGTGAGAATGTTGAGTTGTTGGGTACATATACTTCAAAAACAACAGCCAAACTCTAGAGTACCTGAAATTTCCTAATAGAAGACCATGAGAAAGTCCCTTAACTTTTGTTCTGGATCCTTTATGTGAAAAATGAGGTTTTTTTTTTTTTTTTTTAAACTAGATCCAACCCTTCAAGTTCTACAACTCAGTATCTAAAAACATGACACTGAGTTGTAGAGCTGGAATGCTTGGATCTATGATTGAAGCAGAATGTGATTTCTTGTGGGGCTACAGGAGGGTGGAAAGATGTGTAACCCACAAGCAAAAAAAGCCAGGATTTCACAGGTTGTGGCAGACTGACTATATTAATGGTCCCAACTCTTTATACTCCCTGTATCTGTGATTTCTGTCATATAACTTCACAGTGTTCTCCCTGGTCTTGGCCACGTGACTTACTTTGACCAATGGGATGTTATCAAACATGATGCCAAGGCTTGAAAAGCACTTGTGCATTTCTGTTTGCTGTTCTCGTTCCTCTGTCTTTACGAGAACTTGCCCAGGTTAGCCTGTTGTAGGGTCAGACACGTGGAGCACAGCTGATGCATCCAAGCAGTCCCAGCTGTGACTATCTAGATCCGCCAGCTGCCAGCTGAACCACCAGACATGTTAGTGAGCCCCATCGAGATTAGAAAAGCTGCTTAGCCACTCTACAGTTAACTGCAGATGTGTGAGCGAGCCCAGCTGAGATCAGCTGAACACCACTAAGGTTTTGTGATTCGTCATGAGGCATTTATAGTGGCAAGAGCTAATGATATACTACAGGATGACCAGATATTTGGTCTCGCAATCTTTTTCATAAGGGACACATGTCTATTTCCAGCCCAAGTATATCCATTCATTCATTCAGTAGACACTGACTGAGCATTTGCTCTCTGTCAGGCACTGCTCCAGACATTAAGGATAAAGAAGTGAAAAGGAAAATTTCCCAGCACTCATGGATGGGACTTCCATTTTATTAACTGGAGACAAAGAAACACATAAATATTTGGTATATCTGATGGTGAAGTGTATTGTTCAAGGGGAACAATAAAGTACAGTAAGGACAGGAGATACTAGTTGTGAAAGATGGTGGGGGTTGCTATTTTACAGAAGGTTACTCAGGAAGGCCTCACTGATAAGGTGGTGTTTCTGCAGAGACTTGAATGAAGGAGATGATATGTGGGCATCAAAGAGAAGCACATTCTAAGCAGAGGGAATAGCAAGTGGAAAGGCTCTCCTGAGGGAGCATACCTGGTGTGTGCATATTCAAGGAGCAGCATGGAGGCCAGTGTTTTGGCTGAGGGAGCTTGAAAGGGAGATGATGACGTCAGAGAGGCAACGGGGTAGGGGGTGAGGGAGTGGAGGGGAGGGAAGGGAGGCCAAGGCCCTAGGGACTTTGGCTTCTACTCTGAGCATAATAGGAAACCTAGCTGGGCTTTAATTTTAATTTTTTAATGTGGTAAGATATATAACAAAAGTTACCATTTTAATTGTTTTTAAGTGCACAATTCAGTGGTATTAATTACATTTGCTATGTTGTACAACTATCATCACTATTTATAAAACTTTTTCATCACTCCAAAGAGAAATTCTGTAACCATTAAGAAGTAACTCCCCATGTCCCTTATAATGTCTAGTCTACTTTCTGTCTCTACAAACTTGCCTACTCTAGATCTTTCCTATAAGTGGAATCACATAATATTTGTTCTTTTGCGTCTGGCTTATTTCACTTAGCATAAAGTTCTCAGGTTCATCCATGTGTTAGCATGTTTCAGAACTTCATTTCTTTTTATGGCTGAATAAAATTCCACTGTATGGATACATCAAAATACTAATATATTGAATGCATTCTGTTTATGCATTTGTCTGTTGATGGACGCTTGGGTTGCTTCTACCTTTTGGTTACTGTGAGTAATGCTGCTATGAACATTAGTGTACAAGCATCTGTTTGAGTGCCTGCTTTCAACTCCTTTGGGTACATATGCTAGGTCACATGGAACCCTAGATGGTTTTGAGCATGAGAAAGACCTGATCTGATTTACAGAGAGGTAGAAACAGGGAAACCAATTAGGCAGACTGTGTTTATTTTCAGATAATATAGTAGAGAGCATGAAAAACTACCTCTCACAAGAACATTTAAAAGAAAAAGACTGTAGCAAATAACACTATCCTATACCAAGGATGCTTTGTAACTGTTCGTAGGAACTGCTCTCATCTGAAGGATAACAGAAAAGAAATAGCCAAAGTCACTGAAAAGGGAAATTTAAAAACACAATCACAAAGTATTTATTTTAGGTAACTATACTTTATAAATGCCGCTGCTGTCATAAACATGCCAGAAAAGACCAATGACCAAGTCCTCGTCTCACGGTGTATACTACGTGATTTGGGCAAAACATAAGTCATGCCCATGCACATGATAATGCATCTTAACTAACTAGGCCCAAACAAAACCTTTACTGACTACACCATGTCACCAATTTCACAACACATATTCACTGATTACTTCTTATGTGCCAGTTACTGCTGAATGCTTCCCATGCATTACCACACTTCATTGTCAAAACCACTCTATCAGAAAGATTCTATTACCCCCAGTTTATAGAAGAGGATGGTAAGTGACCAGCCAATGATCACACAGTTAGTAAGGCATAGAGCCAAAATTCAAATCCATACAGGATGACTCCAAATGTCATGCGCTTAAGGGATGCTCCATTCTTTCAAAATGGATTTGGCCAAGAGAGAAGCCCTGGAGCCAGGGGCCTTTAGAAGGAATACGCTGATTTGATAAAGTAAATGTGCAATGGTTCTTCGCTTTTTTTGTCCTTTGGACTTCTGTCTCAAGTGGTGGCAAATCTGAAAGGCACTGATCTTACTTTTGTAGGCTGACTTCCCACTAGATAACTGTTGGCTTGACATGTGCTTGAATATTTATGTTTCTCAGTAATTTTATAGAATTGCATTGGGGAGATAGAGGGACAGGAGAAAATTTCATTCTCCAAAGCCCTTTAAGTTTAAAACATTACAAACTATGTTAGAAAACAAAGAAATTTATGTTTCTATTATTTTAAGCATAATACTCTGAGTATGACAGGAGAAACAGGCTGTCACTTTCATCATTAGAAAGTAAAAGGAAAGAAAACTAAAATTTATGGTTAGAAGCATGCCCAGATCTAAAGTACTTATACCTACAGTTCCCATGAAAAGCATTTAAATTTGCAAGATTACTATCAGTTTAGAAAGGAGCTTTTGCAATCTGCTTATCAAGATGTTAAACGACTTCAAAGAGCAGGTTGGGTGGCTTGAGTGTGATTTTTTTTCAGCCCTTGAAGAATATACTAATTTCTTAAGTTGAAGTAACAGAAGTTATCAGCCTATTATGTACTCTCAACTTCCCTGTCTCTGGTTGAGAAACTATCCATTCCACCGTGTGTATCACCGAAAGCCAAGTCCATTCAACAAATACGTACGAAGCACCAACTCTGAGCCAGGCACTGTGCTGGGGCCTGGAGCTGGTGGTGACTAGAACAGACAGGGTGGCCTTGCTCTCATGAACTTTTCCTCACACAGACGACTTTCACTGTTAGACACGTGCTCAAAAACTTACCAACATGCAAGGTAGAAACTTCTAGTATTCACCCATATCTTCTCCCTATTTATACAGAAGTATGTATTTCCCAAACTCATGAAGTTAGGAGGGGCCATGTGAATAGTTCTGGACAATGGCTGTGAATAGAAATATCACCACTCCCATGTGGAGGCTGTGAAAAGCCTGGTTTCTCCAGCAATTCTCTTCCTGCCCTGGACAGCTGCAGTCAACCTGGGTCCCTGAGTGACTGTGTGGAGCAGAAAAACCCCCAACTCCAAACTGCCCACTAAATGGTATGAGATGTGTTGTAGCGTGAGCAGGAAATAAATCTGTGCTGTGTTAAGCCTGAGATTTCCGGTTAACTTGTTACTGCAGCACAGTCTAACTTATCATGGACTAATAATACATGTGCTTTATTGTCTAATGTGTTAGGTACACTCCAAAACCCAGAGGTCCCACTCTTCATACTGAACATTATTTTACACTGCCTCCCAGCTGCCCACATCTGCTTATGGATGCCCAAGTAAAGCCAGATTTATTCCTGTGCATTCTGTCATGACTTACGTTCTTTACACAGTGAGAAAAATTTCCTTCTTCACTTGCCTCATTAAGTCCTTCTCACCTTCAAAGTCCAGTTCTAATCTCACCACGTCCATGAAACCCTCTGTAGGGTTCTTCACACTGACAGTTCTTCACCTTGTAAATTCTACCATACTGATTCCAAGAAACATTTCCTATCTTCCTCTGTCCCAAGGGTGCAAACTTGAGACACTGATTCGACACTCAGATGCAAAGTGTGCGAGACATGGATTGTGAAGCAAGCTTCCTGAGGAAGCAGACAGGGCTTGGGGCCTCTGCCCTGCTGGGGCAGGAGGGGCAGAGGTAACATCTTTTACCACCAGCTTCTAGTGGTCCTGGGTGTTGTTTCTGGAGACTCAGCAGAGTCCATTCCCCAGCCCTTCCAACAATTCTGTGAACTATCTAGTATCCCTTTTAAGCCCTTTCCTGTTTAAACTAACAGAATTGTTTTCTGTTGTCTGCAACCCTGACCCATACATTCCCTTATCCCGCAAGTCTTCAGAGGTCTCCCTATGTTCCACTCCTTACGATCTGATGCCATCCAATTTAGCACTTGATATACTATACATTTTTGTTTCATGAGCACATATCTTCTCTTCCCAACTAGACTTTCGTCTCCTCGAGGGCAGGGATCACATCTTAGACTCCCGTATCCTAAGCAGTGCTTGGCCCGGTGCTGGGTCTACCTGAGGGACTGGCAGATGACCAGATAATTTATCATCCAAACCAGGACACTTTGGAGGATGAAAGAAAAGGCACTACTATTAATTTTACCAGGACAAAAGGTATAAACTAGGACTGTCCCAGACAAACCAAGACATATGGTCATACTTCACACTGATAATTATTGGCTGAGTAAAAAGGGAAAGACATTTGAAGGAAAAGTAACGTAGTCAAAATGACAACACAAAAGAGCCATTCCGGACACCTCAGATTTGGTAAAAATCATCCATAAAACTTTAATCACAAGAGGAATTACGTCACACAGGGCAGCTAGTGTACCCACATAGGACCCTCTCCCTCACCCCAAACCCTCCCCACAAAGGTCACAACAGAATAGCAATATAACCACAAAACATCCAGACTGAAATCTCCTCAAAGGCCAAGACCACTTTCATTATTTCTGTCTCCAATATTTAGTCCGGTGCTTAGACAACATTATGTTCAATCAATGCTGAAACATATCATAAGAAGCCAGGCATTACCTACATGTTGCATGTGAATAATTCAGGCTCAGGGGGCCTGATTCTCTTCACTTGCTCTCCCTGCTCTGGCAGTCTGCCCACGCCGTTGCCTAAAGCTCACAGCTCCTTCTACCCCCGTCTCCAAAGTGAGCAAAGGATACAGAGGCGGGGAAAGTGCTTGCCCAATCTCATCCTATGATGCCTTTTTGTGAGTGTGTACAGCAGTGTAAAGAGCACTTCATGGGTTCTAGCTGCCCTAGCCTCGGCTAGAATAAAGTGAGGTAATACAGGTAAAAGCCTTCACATCACATAGTAGAGGCTCACTAAATAGTAGCTATTATTATTATCAAGGCACAATTAGTTCTTTGATGCACGCAATTCCCCTCACCATGCCCCAGCTACAAGCCTCAGAAGGAGGAAAATTATCATCCGTGATTGCACAATTAGTGATGCAAGTGAAATGAAAGCTAATTGTTTAGCATTCGCTCACTCTGATGGTACTTTGGACGGTACTCAAATTGGTATGTGGAAGGTATTGCAAACATACTAAATATACTTCAAGCTGACATAATCATACTGGTTCAGCTGTAATGCCCAATAAAATACAGCTCAGCAGCACAGAATAAAAGCTGTGTATCTAGACTGTGAGACCCAAATATGTCCTAACGGATCTGCAAAAGAAACTAATTAGATGCAATATGAAAGAAATGGACTAAATATTAACTGTATTATGGTTTTAACTGTGACACCAATTTAACATATGGGCAATGAAGAATTCACTCGTTATAAAGTTTAAAAAAAACCCCAGAAATCAGAAAAACTGCTTGGGATTGGAGCCAATATCTTGGCAGTGGAAGGAAAACTAGGAAGGAACACACCCTCATTTGCTTCTACCACGGTTAGCTGATCTGTTTGAAATTAGATCCACTTTCAACTGTTTTAACTTAATTATTAAGCCATTTTTTAACCTCATGAATGCAGTTTTCATGTGCTTTCAAATCTGGCCCTGAACTAATAGGCCCTTTCACTTCAGTGGTTTTGGAAATGAATGTTAGATAGAGAGGAAAGCATTTTAGTGGTGCTTTCCTAAGGGTCAAAGCTCTACAAATATAGTATAGTTTGCACATAAAACTCAGTATACCTGAATATCCTGCTGCCCCTTTGTCTGGTAATGAGGCAAACCACGGCACCCTTTAAAATTTCTGCTTCCTTTCTAAGTGCAGTGGACTGTGTTGGTGCTGAGCTATCTAACTGCTCAAGCAAATCTATTATTAGATCAAAGTCCCAATAGATGAGAAACAGGTGGCAGCCCGGCACCCTGGGGGAGCATTCCCTTCACTCGTGAGAAACAAAATGGTAGGTCCAGGTCTCCATTCCAGAACATTCTCCTTTAAAGGGGCATTAAAGAATAAGAGGAATAAATGTCTGTCAGTAAGAACAGCCAATGCTATGAGATTGTTACTGAGCCTCTTTCTGTTAATTTGTCATTCTCATTATGCGGAGGAACCTCCTGAAGTGATCTGGCTTCATTTGCCATTTTGTAGGAAATCGATTGCTGATGATTACAACATTTGAAATGACAAAAGATTGGGCAACTTTAACCTTCATTGCTTAAAGTAAAATAATGCCTTAGCATGTACACAAATTGATAATAGTAATAGTAGCCAACGTTTATTGACTGCTAAGCCATTTCCATGTAAATCCTATCAGGTGGGTACTGTTATTATCCCCATTTACAGAGGAGAGAACTGAGGTGGAAAGAGGTTGAGCAACTTGCCCAAGGTCACAGTTCTTGTAAGTGGTGAACCAAGGATTCCAATCCAAGTGATCAGAATCCAGAATCCATGTTCTTAATTGCTATACTATACTATACTATAATTGCATAGTGAAACCCAACGGAAGCAAGGTATCTTATAAAAAAAGTAAAGTAAACAAAATTTACATAAAAGCCAGGAAAGTACTGCTGTTTAAAGGCATACTTATTGAATCCCTTTATCAAATACGAATATATCTATCATGCACGAGGCACTTTGTCCACATTATCTAATTTAATCTTTTGCAAATCTGTTATCTCCATTTTCCAAATGAAGAAACTGTGATTCAAGGAAGTAAGTTGCACAAGATCACAGGAATTGTAATTGTAATCTGAACCCAGGGTGAGAGACTCCAAATCCTCAAGCTCTTTCCACAAAGCCACCCTGCCTCTTCTTTCTTTAAAGCGATTCTTTATTACTAGGAATAAACTCAAAATGAGAACAACTTTGGAATAAAACTGACTCCTTATAAGTTTAGAAGTAGGAGAGAATTTTGTTCTTTTCCATCTTCTCCCAGGCACAACATAGCTCTGACTTCTTAAGTATTGATCTTGGTAGGAGTCAAGTGATTTGTTATAACATGGGCCATAAAAGGAGAAAGAACGTCAGTAGCAAAACCAGTTAGCCTTTATCAAGCAGCAGTAGTGTTCATATTCTCTTGTCTTCCTAAGGCAGACTTATAACTTGAATAGCACTTTTAACAGAGCACAGAGAAAATGATTAATATTATCCATTTTCTCATTTTTTTCTCTCTTTTTTTGTATTCAGTGTAACCTTAATCTGGTATATAAAGGAAGCTACTAGTCCAGAAGCGAGCGTATAAGACTTCTGTAACTCAAAAGGGAAAGGCATTATGGACCTGGGCTTAAAAATTCGGGTTTGACCTACACCCATCAGGGAAGCAACTACCAAAAAAATAGAAAACAGCAAGTGTTGTCAAGAATGTGGAGAAAGTGGAACCCTTGTGCACTGTTGGTGGGAATGTAAAATGGTACAGCCACTGTGGAAAACAGTATGGTAGTTACTAAAAACATTAAAAATAAAATTACCATATAATCTAGCATTTCTACTTCTCGGTATATAGCCCAAAGAACTGAAAGCAAGGTCTCAAAGAGATAGGAGTACAACCAGGTTCATAGCAGCATTACTCACAATAGCCAAAAGGTGGAAGCAACCTAAGTGTCCATTGATGAATGAATGGATAAACAAAATGTGGCTAATATATAATGGAATATTATCCAGCATTCAAAAGGAAGAAAATTCTGACACATGCTGCAACATGAATGAACCTTGAGGACATTATACTAAGTGAAATAAACTAGTCACAAAAAGACAAATACTGCACGATTCCTCTTATATCAGGTACCCAGAATAGTCAAATTCAGAGAAAGAAAGTAGAATGGTGGTTGCCAGGGCAGGGGGAGGGAGTTTCGGTTTTGTAAAATGAAATGAATTCTGGAGATTGGTTGACAACAATGTGACTACACTTAACACTAATGAACTGTACCCTTAAGTGGTTAGGACAGTAAATTTACGTTATGTATATTTTACCACAAATCAAAAACAAAACCAGGCTTGAAAGTTGGTAAGACCTAGATATAAAGCCTGACTTGCCTCTTCTACCTTCTAACTTTGTGACTCAAGATAAGTTATCTATTGAGTTACTGAAGCTCAGATTCCTCATCTCCGAAATAGGGATAAGAGCAGTATCTTCCTCATAGTTATGAGGATGATATGAGGGAATGCACGCGAGACATTTAGCACAGTGCTTGGTTCACAATAAGTACTCCATAATTGTTGGCTTTGAGTCAATAGCAGTAGGCACGGAGTATTTAGCCAATGGCAACGCCGAGTGGGTACTGAGAGGAAAAATCCCTTGTGGTCTCTCAAGAGGCCTCAGGAGGCAGCATTTGTTGCCTTGGGGGGATTTAACATGGCCCAGGGTTTGGCTCACCGCCCTGAAAGCTCAGAAACTGAAATGCTCAGCATCCACAGAAGAGACCAGATGAATAAGACACAGGAGACGAGCGTATAAAACCAGAATGCCAGTTATCAACAGCACATTTATAGAAGGCTGAACAAACCTAATTTCTCGCCTGGTAATCATGGACTCCACAAAGGGAAGTAAGTGAATCAGATGTACAATGGTACCAGGTAAGATAACTAGATGTATTCCTTTCTATATAGGGATGGTTTTCAGACTTTTCGAAGTCCATTTGTCAAAGCATCCTCTCCTCCAGGATGCAAGTGTTCGCTGCCAACGTTGGCTTCTGGACCTTGCTTGTTTGGCTTGCATGTCTGACTACTCCTACCCTCTGACTGTTTCTCTCACCACTTTAATGCCTTCCATCACACTGCAGTGAATTCCTGCCGGCCTGGGAGACAGTAATCTCTTTAAGGTGATTCTACCTATCTTTTCTTTGACCAAAAAGGTGTTGGGTTTCAGACAGGGTAGTACTATTCCTCTCAGATAACAGAGCAATATAGACTTTCATGTATTTTGTTTAAAAGCTTAACAAAAATCATTAGAAACATTCACTGAATTTCTACATATGGCTAGGGAGTAGTAACCACCAAGATATATTGTTAAGTGAAAATAGCAAAGTGTTTATCATTTATCTAAGAAAAAAGTGATAAAAAATATGTCTATGTATTGTTCATATTGTTAAAACAAACCATTGGAAGAATAAACTAAAACAAACAAAAGTCCTTAAACAGGTGGGAGAGGAAGCAGGGTGGAGGGAACAGGAGTAAGTAGAAGGTAGAAGGTGGACTTCTCACACCATACTTTTTTGTAGACTTGATTTTGCAAAGTATTTTACATAATTATGAAACAAAATTAAATTAAAAATATTTTTTAAAACAAAGGAAAACAAATGCTCCTAAGTGTGTACTGATTTGTTGGCGTAACTACATGGAGAAGAACTATTTTCAGGAAACTTTAAAACCATTATTTGCCTATACTTTCCTAGTGGGATATACCCTAAGAACAAAACAACTACAAAACTACCTGCCACACCTTAAACTGCTTTCAATGATTATATTGTTGGCGGTAGTGTTAGTGCGGTTATTATCAGACAGTTATGTGGGTATTACAGGATAAAGCAAATGAGTAATTGTGTTTTTGGGAACTGGAATGGAAGGAAAGTTACAGATGCCAGACAGAAAATTTCTAAATTTGACCTGGATGAAAGCATTGGTATGATTGGGGGAAAAAAAGGGTTTTCTAGCTCCACCTGCCAAAAGGCATAAGAACAATGACCAACTCAACAGCGTACACTATAGTCCCTAAATACTGTTTTTCACTAAAAGAAACCAGAGCTCCTTGGAGACATGGCTAATTCCAGGTCTGGAGCAGAGAGTGTCCAAGATGAGCCTGGAACATCCTGTCATATCAGAAGGCAAGGAACTATTAAGATCTCAAGGAGCTATGTCACAAGAATTGAGAAACCAATCTGAAGAGCTTCTACTGTCCAAAAATGCAACCATTTGAGTCACCAATTAAATATAATAATTGCAATGTATAAAAGCACATCAAATATGTAAAAAATCCATGAGTTTATAATACTAAAAAACCTCATTGGTTACTTTTGGAGGATGCTGAGGAATCAACTCAAATCTTGGAAACTGGTTCACAGAGAGCAGGCATCAAACCTTTATCTCACCTTTCCTGTATGAACTGTACCTTGGGGTAAATAAAAATAAGAGAACGTTTCTTTTCAGAGGAGTACTTTTAGCTCATAAATGAGGAAGGAAAGACAGAATTAGAATCCTACCATTCTGAAACCCCTAATGACTTCAATGATCGTAGGCAATGCCCAAAATTGACTGACACATAAGGAGGACACCCAGACATTATATGCCTCATAAGAGCATCACATGAAAATAGCCTCTCAAAAACTCAAACCTGAATCTGATTAAGTCTCTAAATCTAACTACCACTTTATAAAACAAATGGGGAACACAGAAACCTGTTAAATCCTATCAGAGGATGTAATTAGCAAATTCCAGACTGTGGGAAATGCTGCAGGACAAATAACCTGGTTTCTTTTACAAATAAATGGCAATACAAAAAGAGAAAAAAGGGAAAGCCTATAGGTTAAAACGACTTACAAAACACACTAATTGCAATGAGTGGACTTTATTTGCATCCTGATTCAGAAAAATTGTTTAAAAAATAGCAAAATTAGAACATTGAGTTGACACTGACCGGATAAAGAATTAATGTTAATTATTTTTAGATTTGATACTGTACTGTGATTAGGTTTTTAAAACGAATCTTCACCTTTTAGAGATATTTTCTGATATATTTCTAGATGAAATGATAAATAGGATTTTCTTTAAAAGAATCAGGGGGAGACGGAGGTGAATGTGAACACACATGACATAAGATCAGCTATGACTTGATACCTGTTAAAGGTGAGTAATGGGTACATGGAGTCATACTAGTCTCTCTACATTTGAATATGCTTGAAAATTTCTGTAATAGAAAATTTCCATAATAGAGTTAAAATGAAACAATTCTGTGATCCCAATCTTTGATAATGGCTCTCAAATAATTTTTCATATTATTGAATGGTCATGGATTGGCACAGGTGACATCAGCTCCGCTTATCCAAAGGTTTTCTTCAGATGGAATGACTGAACAGCACAGCAATTTTCCAAGGAAACTTCAATTGTATAAAAAGATCATCACATTAAACAGGGTATGTTACCACAAATTTAGGTTCCATGTGTGAACATGGTAAAAATATCATGCTCTTAACATCTTAAAACTGTTTTCCTCAAAGTTGCTATTCCTCTGGCCCCTTTCACTAAACATACACACAGCTTTTGCCTATCCCCACCACCATTTTTATAACCCCCTTCTGAAGAATTATTAATATATAGATGAGAGACAATCTCAAGCATCCAAGGGGATGTTGTTCAACTATACTTTCTGAAGCTGGTATTGTGAAAATTTGGTATTATTACATTAAAATGTTAGAACTGCTTTTCAAATATCAAACGCTCCTCCCCACTTGAGAATTATTTTCCTGGAAGAGTGGTTCTCAAACTTCAGTGTACATCAGTATTACCAGGAGAGCTCGTTAAAAGAGTACTGGGTTCCTCTCCCATAGTTTCTGATTCAGGTCTGGGTCGGGGCCTGAGAATTTGCATTTTTACAAGTTCCAAGACATCGCTGATGCTGCACTTCTAGGGACCACACTTGAGAATTACTGTCCTAGAACATCTACAAAAACTTGTGTGTCCCCTGCTGCCTCCTATCTCTTCTTCATCCTAAGAACAAAATCCCCTGACAGTTTCCATAGAAAAGTTCATGATCTATCCCTTCTTTGATTTATATTTATCCCTTTGAACTCTATGATGCCACCCATTGGATAATTATTACATAACCATTTTCTGAAATTAATTCTCCTTAAGTGATACTTATTCAAAAATGTTCGCTATTACATTGGAAGTGCATTTGGGCTTCCACCTTCCCTAAAAATAATCAGACTAATTTTGTTTCTCTTGACTACCCTCCTCTTCTTCTCTTCCTCTATTCCTCCAACCAAACTGAAAAGAGGATCAGTGATAATCATAAAAAGATTTTACTATATGCTCTTTCCATTAGAATATAATTTGTTAGAGGACAGTAACCTTTTGACTTTATTGTAGCTTTCCTTTTCTATCACGTTATAGGCATTTACCTATTATTATTTGAAAATAACATGGCCTGATTTCTATTAATATTTATAGAATTCAAAGTCCTGGCGCAGGGCAGGCATTCAATCCATTTTTGTCAAATGAAATATTTCAGTCACAGAATCTTAGAGACAACTGAGGTTCAGGAAACCTAAGTGATATACAAAAGGTCACAAAGTCTGTTACCACAAATGCCAGAATCCTATAAATCTAGATGTCAGGACTCCCACCCAGCCTGTGCTTCTTCCCCTAGTCTGTTGTACCTCTCACTAGTTTCACCAAAAGAGGTCAACAGGGCCTAAAGTGAGACAAAAGAAATCCAAGAATAATCATAAAATTCACAGTTAAGGAAATACATTTACTATGGGAAAGAATTTTTTAGCACAACAGTCTGCTTTAGATACTTTGGCCTTTCTAGATTTGTTTACAAAGTATGAGGAGGAGGTTACCATTCTACAAAAACACAGGAAAAGCCTAGAAAATTCAGAAAGATAGAAATTCTGATGGGATTGGTTCTCTGGCACTAAAGAGATTATCCTAATAGAGAAATTCACCCCCGACTCCAACATATACAATGCGTACTGTATGATCACGGCTGAAATAATTAACAAAACCAAAATTGTTAGTACCAAGGTCATCTTTAGAGTCTCCTCTTTCCAGATGCAGCTATATTTGGAGGAAAGGAAAATAACCACTATTTATTATGTTCTAAGCATAGGATTAGGTGGTGAACATACACTATTCCATGTATTCCTTTGAACAACCCCTATGAGATAGCCATTATTATTCCCATTTAACAGACTAATCTAAAGCTTGGAGGAGTCACATGCCTAGTGTAAATTGGCAAGTCCAGATGCAAACCCAGGTCCATCTGACCCCAAGGTCACACTTCATCCAGAGTTAAGCTCATTTTTTTCATTTAAGAGTTCCAGCACTTTTATCAGTGTGCAAAGATCTCAAAAAGTCTGAGACATGATTATAACCTCTATCATCTACCAACAGATCCTATAAAAATGGAAGCTGTTCTCTTCCTGCTTAATTTATATTGGTTCATATAATCAGCAAAAACATTTGTAACACCAGGACAAATTCATTAAAGAAGGCTTTTCAACCCTGAATTTGGCATATCTTTAAAAGCTGACAAATAATGAAGAGTAAAGCTATGTTCAGTAATTTATATGAAGTCACAAATGGTGATGAAAGACTTGCCTGATGTTTCCCTTAATGTAAATATGCAAATCAATATTCCTAACCCTATGGCCTCATGCACGCTATAAGACTATTCCTAGAAGGGCCAGCAGCCAACTGATCTTTATCCTCATCTTACCCAGGACTTTGGGGCCATCCTGGTTCAGAGGAGGCTGGTGGTAGAACTGATGACAACACTACTTCCTAGGCTAGAGGAAGGGAGAGGAGAGTAGAAAAGCCTGCCCATAGCATTTAAATGGGTCTGCCCTTTTAGAAAGTAATAGTTATGGAACTAATAAAAGAGTACTACTTTTGCTTATTTCTGTATTATTAATGATGATATTTTAAAACACTATTCCTTTTAACAGGCATACATGAAGGAACTAAATCAGGTTGGGTCTTGGAAAAAATCCTTTGCCCACTACTGCCCATTTGTTGTGAAATCCTTTCCACTGGGGCAACATAAAATCAACCTGGTTAAACACCCTGTGTAGAAAAATAAAAAAATAAGTCAACTTCCTTTAAAAGTTTCTTAAGTATTAGCTAACATATCAAAAGCTAAATCTCTAGCAATATAATTTAAATGCTGGATCACTCTGTTCCTTCCTGGCCATCCATCCAAAGCCCCAAGTATGAACTTTTTTAAACAGCAAACATTAACGGTTATGCTTATCAAGTTTTACAGTTCACCCCTGGTTGAGCAGGATGACACACTTGGCAGGGTTTTGACAAAGGCTAGTCTACATCATTCCACTATCAGTCAGATGGCTGGGCACACGGATTCTTTACATGCACTTGTCAAGCTCGTGAGAGGTATCACCCATGTTTGGATACCAGAGTCCATCACCACACTAAGTGAGAATATAGATAAAAGCACCCTCTTTATCACTCTTCCCAAAGTTTAATTAACATGCCCTTGCAATTTATTTTGAGGGAAAACATAATACATGTATTAAAACAACTTCGGAATAAGATGGCCAGATAAATATCACTTACCTTTTGTCTGTATGTTAAGTCACTGCTATATACTTTTTTTGGGAGCGCTTAACAATTGTGTTGGAGAAAGGACATCAAATGATGCTTAGAAAGGTGATACACATTTTCATTTCACACTCCATCGGCTTTTACAGCTGTAGCTCAATGAAATGTAAGAGAGAGCTTGGCAAACAGCCATATTTACCAAGGTATAAAATAGGGGTCAGGTTACTTTTTTATAGAAAGAAAAAAATGTTTAATTTTCACTCCACATGACTAAAGCAGATATTCAGCTAACACCCTAGAGAAAGGCACCATAACCACATACTCTGACATGGTTTAATGCCTGTTTAACGGTAGGTTTTTACTGTATTATAAACAGCTTCATAAAGCCAAAAACTATTCCTTTCCTCACCTCCTTCCACCCAGGATCTACTGACACAGAAACAGACCGGATCAGATCATCTTCCGTGTTAAATCTTTCTCCTGAAAATGATGGCTTTTGCCCTCTGCTACTAGCCTAGAAGCAGAAACAGCTTATCCCCTTTACAGGCAGAGAAGCCAAGCTACAGGCATCAGCAAAAATGCATCTTTCTCATTCAGACTTCAATCCGTCAGAAAGGATTAAAGCCTCATGCATATATAAAAAGGAAACTATAAACGATAACAGAAACATGGTCTGGAATCTCTGTGCTTCCACAGCTGCTGTTTACTGGCAGGGCAGAGGGGACAGTCTTTTACTCACCTCTGTTAAACCTGAGACTTCTCCTTTTGCTAATGGTTTGCTGATGGATGGCGTGTATACTTTGGCGTCTGACACTGGCTGCCCTTTCATAAAATGTTTCCCTGATTCATAAATGTCCACTTCGACCATTTTCCCCATGAACGTGGGGTTCTTTGGCACTAAAACCTTTAAAAAAATTTCAGAAGGCTTAATGTTATTTAAAATAACCTTTTTATTTTAGAACAGTTTTAGATTTATAGAATTATTGCAAAGATAGCACAAAGAATTCCTGTATACACCGCACTTAGTTTTCCTATTATTAACATCTTACATTAGTATGATACATCTGTCACATTAATGAGTCAATATTGACATATTACTATTAACTAAAGTCTATACTTTATTCGGATTTCCTCAGTTGTCTTCTAATGTCCTTTTTCTATTCTGGGATCCCATCCTAAGTGGGCTCTATCTTCCAGCTGTCCAAGGATTTGGGGATCTACCAGGAAGGGAAGGCATTTCTGGGAGGAGCTATAGGGCTGTAGATAGAGCTCTTTCATTGTAGGACGCCTGTTGTCCTAAGGCATGTGGAAGGCAGACCTGGGAAATCCCCCAGCAGTCAGCCAGTCACTTCTGGACAGGCCTTTGATATTCTGCTCTTGGCTGTCCCATGCAATGAAGAAAACTGAGACAACACTGATGAAAGCCTTACATTTTTAATAACGTCCAAGTTAGCTGTCAGACTAATGGCTGGAGTAGACTCTTCAAATAAAGGCCTACATGTTTGTGTGTATACGTGTGTAGTGAGTGTGAGTGTGCACATAAGCATCTGCTTTGGGGAAAGGGGAAGAACATTTAAAAGAAACCTTTTCAATATCCCAAACATTGGTGTTTGGAGTTAAATAACTCCTTTAACTAATGATTGCCATTCATTTCTTTTCACTCTACTATAAAATGCACGCATTTGTTAGTTCTTCCTCCATACAGAATCAGCTACTCTGAAGAGTACTTTGGCTAGTTGACAGGAAACTGTCAGATGGTCTCCTTCCACCAGAGATTTCTGATAAAGGTACTTGTTTACTTCGAGCAAACGTTTCCCCTCCTTTGGGACTTACAGGTAGTTTGTATGCATTATGTCCGCCTCACACTTCTATTTTAGTATTGTAGCTGTTTGCCAATCTCTTCAAAGTTAGGTTCCAAAATAAATAGACTAATTCTAATCCAGCAAGACTCTGACATCTAGATACAATCTTCACTTCTGGAACTCATCTTTTTTACAAAAATAACTTCTATGAAATCTTTGATATGCTCAGTGGTAGAGACAAAAGTCCGATGAGAGCCCCAAGTTCCACAGCTAATTTCTCTGAGAGGCAAAACTGGACCTTGGTCTTTCTGAGTTTGACTTTTTATGACCACTGAGTACACTGCTTCATCAAAGTATAGGAAAAAGGTCACCTGGGTGGCGAATTACTCATGGCAAGCAAATGAACTAAAAGAGCTTTCGTATCAGGATATGAAAGCCCTTTTAAAGCAGTTTTTATAAAACAAGAAAATCTCTAGAGTAAACTGTCCCTGGGAGATTTGGTACTATTCTGGGGGAAAATAACTCTCCTTGATCTGCTGCCTTGATCTGAATGAAGGGCTCAGTGTTTGTTCTCCTCCAGTTTTAATAATTGGAAAAAGCCTGACTGCTTTAAATTGGAGGAAACAGCTAATGAGGCATGCCATTGCCTTTAAAATGAAGGGGAAAGAAGTTCCCTGCTGAGGCAAAAACCCAGATGGCAAGAGAAAGGAGAGGGAAGAGGCAACCAAAAGACAATCAAGCTCCTCCCCAGGGCTGAGCAGAAGGTTGGCCTGAATAGGAAAATGGCTCTCTGGAGTCAATTAATGAGATGGAAAATGGGGAAGAGATGCAGCTCAAACATGGGGTGTTGGGAATCCTTCCTCAGCTGCAGACTCTCCTGGGTACCATACAGGGCATGTTTAGTCCGGGCCTTGAAAAGCTCCCCCACGTTTCCTGAGGACCCAGTGCCCAGTCTGAGATTATTCCACGTGGAACATCAACGCTGGAGGCTTCTTCAGCTACTGCTTCCCTGCCATCTGACATGGTCTGTCGGCTTTCCTGGCCCACCCCCTACTTGACTTGTCCACGCCGGCCTTAAGAGTCTGCCCAAGTTCTAATTCTAGCCATGACCCACAGAAAAAAATTTCACCTCTTATTTAATGAGAAAGGAACACAAAAGTAGGAAAACTCATTTGATATAAAGAAAAGTTAATACAATCCAGGAATGACCCATGAAATCCCTATGCCCCCAGGAGAGTCTCCCATCCAGGAGGCCATATTCTGTCTTCTCTTTGGCCCTTTCCAGGGTCGTGCCCTTGAAGGAGGCATTCTGTTTTCTTCAGTCACTTCTGAATTGCTTTACCACCTGGGGAAAGTGGAATCCCAAATGCTGAAACACAAGTCTGGCTACGGGTGGGGCAAGGCATGCTAGCTTGCTCGGACAGGGAAAGGCAGCTAGTAAGTGCGGAGCCCTTGGGGCTGGCCTCAAAAAAAACCTCTCAAAGTGAAGTTGGTTCAATCCTCACACTGGTCTCCAGAGTTGTTCACTCTATTTGAGTTGAGTCCATGGAACAGACTCTTTTCTTTGCCCCCAGCATTTTTATCAGGGTGGAAGTTAAAAAAAAAAAAACAAAAACAAATACTAAAACTAAACAAAAAACCAACCAACCAAAAACCTACGTGAGTGCTGAGAGGAAATCCCTGCCCTTCCACACTGATGCTGCCCATGCAGACATGCTTCCTGTCTTCTGGACAGAACTTTCCCCTCTACTTTGCCAGGCTGTGGGAATTTTGGCAGTGATAATTGCCTGTTCTAAACTCCTAAAAGCCCTAAAGCTGGTCCTGTCAAAGATTCATGAGGACTAAAACACACTTATTCCTTTGTATAGAATGTTTTGTAGACTAAGCCACAAAGATAAGCCCCATGTTAGCCTGGCTGGCTTGATGCTATAAAATAGCCTTGCTGTGACAAGATTCTGCAGCCCGCCCTCCCTGCTACCTGAGCCCCCACCGTGTCCCTTTTGCTTAAACTGATTTACTCTTAGAACTCTTTCTCATTTTGGAGAAATCTTAAGAATCTGGAAGTGTCTCTTACCTGCTCATAGAATCGATTATGTGCAACATAAAACTTGGAATCAAAAGATTCCTCTGTTACTAACACTTGTTGTCTTTCACCAACCTGTGGAGAGAAGGGGAGAAAAAAGGAAAGATAAGGGTAAACCTGAGAATCCAAAATAAATGCCAGTCTGAAGAGTCCTAGACCAGTAAGGAGTGTCTTGTTGAATTTAAAGTAGACCCTAGATTGCTAGTTTCTTAACAGCTAACACAAGAATCACTGATTCAAATCTCCTGAAAGACATTATTATCTATGTAGTAATATAAAATTAGCATAGTATAAAATCTTACTTCCTTACATAACCATGAAACAAAACTTGATCTTATTTCCTCCTTCAACAGAAGTAAGATAATTAAGGCTTCTAAGACATACAAAAATCTTTTAAATATCACTTTGTTTCTTGAAACAAAGTTGGAAAACAAGCCAGAACAAGCTGCTACTAATCCAAATTCATGAAAATATTTTGGCAATATGAAAGAGTAGTAATAAACATTAATTTGAGTTATGAGGGATGTAACACTAAAGAAAATGCCTCCAACACTAGTCATTAAATCCTTCACATAAACATTTCACATGTTGCATACGATTCTGAAATTACTGATTAATTCACAGATCTACTTGTTATATACATTTTCTTTGTCACAGGCAACTGTCTCTTCTTTGTTGCAGCCATGACCACATGTTCATTTTTTTTTTAAAGAATAAGCAAAAATATGGGATTCTTAATTCTCTACAGGATCAATCTACATTTACGATCTAAATATGCATTTTTAATAATCAAGAAGTTAAATCAGCCAAAACACTAGTTAAATAAATGTGATTATTCTAGAAACTTCTACCATTTCAAAGTTTATTTTACTGTGAAACGCAACATTTAAAGTATCAATTACTTTTTTTTTTACAAGGTTGTCAAAATGTCTGATGTAGCAAACTAGCTGTATTGAATGATTAGGCCCGGAATTATTTTTGCCATTGCTACTTGAAAAATACAGCCCTCTATATTAAAGCACGTTGGCAAGAAGACTTTGTAAAAGCAATCCCTATTCTCAGACGTAGGAACTTGTCACCCTGTTCAGGCAGTTACCATTTAGGAAACATAAACACAGCTGCACTAAATAGACTACCTAATAATTAAAAAAAACCCAAAAACCCCCAACCAGACTCCCCTCTCCAGCATACAATGCCAATACCTAAATACACCGTAATTTACTGTTTCATTCAAAATGTAGCCCCCTTACCCAAAGGTTGTAAGGTCTCTAGGATGATACTTATCACAGACTTTTTTAAATCCCTGAAAACCAATGAAAGTTCCTGCAACATTAATCTCTTTTAAAAATCAAGTTGCAACAACAGAAAGTTCCCCCAACTTCTACTTTGAGCTTTAATGGCTCTGTTTATTAAAAAAGATGGATGAATACTGGGTTTCACTGAAGTATATTCTTCTGGAAGGAAACTTAGACTGTTTGCACACATTTCACAGTGTGAGTTGCTTACAACTTAGGATAAGTATTTGTCAATGGTTCTTAAGGAAATCTGCAATTACACTTCATCTAACATTAAGTTTTCAGGAAATTAACAACAATACGAGACTGGAGAGCCACTGAAAATGTATGCTGCTTCTCTCCTCTTGTAAGAATTAATGTGGATAGTTGTAGTCATCATTTGGGGGCTGTTCTGTTTTATCTGGAGATAATAATGATGACAGTAACATATACACATAGAGTTAGAAAGACTCGCTATGTTTATACACAGAGGGCAGGGCTTTCGATCAACTATCAGGGAACTATTTGTCAGGGAGTATTTGACTATTATTTGCCAAAGGGATTCAGGAAAACTGCTATGTGCAGTCATTTATAGCGGCAAACACCTCTCCTTTTTTTTTTTTTTGTCTCATTGGTGAGGCTCTTAAAGATCCCCAGAGGATACTCAGCAAAAATGAGCATAAGAAAGGCAGGACTTTGATCAAAAGCTGCTGCAATCTATCCTCACTCCCTAAAAAATCAACAAAGACAAATAAAAAGAAAATATGCAGAAGACCATTTATTAAGAATGAAGTTGTAATGAAATGAGTATCAAATACCATCTTTAAGAGAATCAACTATTTCAAATAACGTTAAAAACAACAATGATGTTAAGGAAGGGCATTCAGGTGGAACTCTTGAAGAGGCAAATTTGCCTTAGTGACATCAAGGAATTTATGGGCCAAGGGTATGTATATGAAGCCTCAAAATCTTTTTTTAAATAAGCCACCTCCCCCTATACTGTTTTCTTCCCAATCCCACAGGATAATCTACGGTGGTTAAAGACCCGCATAGAGCAAGATTTAGGGTAATCATCCCGATTTGTCTAAGAATGCCTCTGCTATCCAGCAAGGAACTCCCAGTCTCAGAAAAAAGCAAGGCATCTGGAGAAAAGGGCCAGACTACAGATATCCTTAGGCCACTAGGACAACCACTACCAGCTATCTACTATGCTAATGGTGGAGCTAATCCTCTAGAAGGGATCAGTTTGTCTTACATACAGAGGATGATGGAGAATACACTGTGCCTCATCTGATATTCTGTATCATCTACACCCATGTGATATTCTGCTGAGAAGCAGGCTTCCATGGCTACCTCACCGTCACTGCAGAACCTTGCCTAACAGCTGGAACCACTGATAGGAACGCAAGGTCCCATCACTGGTTTAAGACCAGCCCTTTGCAGAAGAAGTTAACAGAAAGGCTGCTTGTGTAATTTAAAACATGAACAAGCTCCTGTGAATACATAAGAGTTCGTTGAAAATAACAGTTTTCATAAACTTTGTGACTGGTACCACAATGTGGCTGTTCAGCAAGAGATGATTAAGATGCAAGTGGAATTGTAAACCTAAAGAATAGTCTAGAGGATGGCTTCAAGATAACTGGATCAAGCACAGGAAGAAAGGGGAAAGTCATCTGGAAGCAGAAGGAATGGTCAGAAGCGGGAATGCATGGTTCTAGCAGAACCTAGGGGAGAGGAGTCTGAAGAAAGGTGATTCACAATCATCAAATGCCACATATTTGAATTGGGCAGTACGGTGGGAAGACATAGGGTCTGGGTAGACTATTTTTAAGATAAAAGAGATCTGACTAAGTTTTCGGCCTTCACTTTCCTCATTGGAAAAAATGAGAGTTTGGTAGCAGTGACATGGAGGTGGGGAGAGAAGAGTGGGGCTGAAGAAGAAATGGATAATAATATTTAAAGGACCTTTCTGTTCCAAAATTCTAAGTCATCGTTCATGGTAGATCTGTAGGTTAGGGATTGGTATGCTGGCAAGGTTTCAGATGAAGGAAATATGTACTCTAAATCCAGGCTCTCTTTTCTTACAGTAAATGTATGCTTAAAGCCCTCTGCAAATTACAGCTACTTTCTTGCTGCACTTGAAGTAACAACCTGATCTTTAATACCACCAAAGAAATATTTACAAAGTCTCTTAAAAAACTATCAAGTGACCTGAACCTAAAGAAGCCTGTCAAAATCTTTCTAACAAACCCCTTTTTTATAATCCCAAGAAAGACGTCCCTTTTCCTTCTGATGTGTTTTATAGGTATATAATTTATAGAGATGATTAAATAAATTGCTTACTTAATTCCCATAACATTTTAGAGTTTAAGAACTTGGGATGGAAACAGAAACCCATGCTCTAGCATTTCTATGGAAAACTCAGTTTCCATTGACAAAATCTGCCCCTCAGGACATTTGTTAGGACTTCTGAAGTGGCTGCCAGTCCTGGTACCTGCTTTAAAGCCAAGCATACTTTGTAATTTACTCCTCAAATGTCAGCGGAGAAAGTAATTCTTCCGAGGATGCGCAGAACTTCATTTAGTTCATTTAACCTGACATTAAAAAGACACTTTATAAAAAACGTATAATAAAAACAGGCACGTGAAACGATCCCTCCATTTCACAGATTGGGTCAATGAAGAGAAGGAAGGTGCAGAAAAAGCCCCCACAAGATCTGCATTACTGGTGATCTCATAGAACGCTCGGGAACTATGGCCCTGGCCCGGCTGTGAAAGAATGAGTGTGGTACAATTTTCCAGGCCTTGTTGAAAAGATATGAGAAAAGCTCTTATACTTTTTTTTTAACCACAAAGGCGGAAAATAAAGACAATATTCCCCTAAATAGACAAAGAAGGTAAGAACCTGAAGAGGGCTTAGCAATCTCTGATTTCATAGAAAACTAAAGTCCGGCAAGATGTGATGATTTGCTTAGTGGCAGTGGCGGAGAAGAAAAGGCAGTCTTGGCCCCATTCCCACTGCTTGATGCCTCCTCTTTAATCGCTAGCTGTAGAAAATGTACGACATCATGGATCTAATTTTGCAGTGCATGACTTCTCCTTTAGTAGAGAAACATCTGTGACAAACAAAAAGCAATGTTTTTTAAATTCAACTTTTGGGTAGAATTTTCAATCCATTACATAATCAGCTAGCTGTGGTATTTGTGTCACATCTATGCTTAAAGTTTCCCAAGTGCCTGAAGTTGTGAGAAACATCAGTTCTAACCATATGGCCAGAGAACACACATAAAACACCCACTTGCATTAAAAAAGCAGCAGTTTCCAAGAGAGTTTGGTTGCTGAATGAATGCTCATTCAAGTACACTCTACTTCGTCATTTGTCCTAAAACAAACAATATTCTATATGGCTCTATGAGGACTTAAAGAGAGAAACTAAAAGGAATTGTTTCAAGACAGGCAGACAATACTGAAATTAAACAAAGACATAGAATATTTGGCCTTCTATCCTTAACCCAGTAAGAAATGCTACTTATATAAGTATTCCTTGGACTAGAAGCAAAAGGTTTCTTTTAAACTCTTCTATGACTTTAAATATAAACCTTATGTAAAGTTTACTTTTCTCTTTACTAGTTTTATTTTTCTCCTTCTCACTTTTGTTTTACTTAAACAGAAAACCTGAGCTGTGGCTTTGGAAAATAATTATAATTCAGTTTCTTTTCTGAAGGGTTAAGTTAGAGAGATTTCACTATTTCAATAAAACTGCTCAGAGTATCGAAAAACATTCACAAAGGACAGAGAGAAATTTGAGGACCAGTGTAAGAGAAATATGTATTTCTTGAAAACAGTTATAAAAAGGTAAAGACATTATTTCGCTTCCCCTGAAAAGTTTCTAGCAATTAATTTTTCTGTCCAATTGCCTTAGGAAAAAAATGGAGATTAAAACATACATATCAAAAGCTCTCATAATTATTTATATCACGTTCCTAATAAACTTGAATTTTATCTCTGTTTATCCTACAAAATATTCTGACATGCTACTTCTGCAGCTAAATTCTTTTTTTTTTATTGTAGATAATAAAATACAATTTTTCTACCTGACTGGTTTCTGAATGCATGACTCTGGGAAATGTCAAATGTCTTTCTTTAGCTCCAGTCAAATTAGTTTTTTTTTTTTTTTCCTAAGCTGCCTGGAACATGTTAAACACAAGGCTGTGACCTTAAACTCTGAAATAATATTTCTAGTGTCTGTGCAAAAGCCTGCCCTCACATACACCTTTAGACTAATTACTGCAGTGTAATGTTGCCAGTGAACCACTGTAATTACACTTGGAGAAAAGTATGGTCTTGTTCTTTCCTAGCTAATGAAAATGATAACCTTTCCATTTTGATTCATCATTCACAACAGGCAGAGCATGCGATGCTGGGTCTCCAGGGTATACGGTAATTTTCCTGACTGTTTATGCACACTTCTGTTTTCTGGCCCTGCAGAAGCTGGAATTAAAGAACAAGGCATACTTACGCTAAAAACAGTCAACAGTAATAATAGCAATAACATTAAAATTTAATATCATCCTTACTCTACAATGCCATTCTATAATGAAACAGGGCCATGACACAGGACTGTGTGTCAAAAATGATGATAGCATAGAAAACAAGTAATGGGCCTCTAAGTCCATCCTATTCAAAATGCTTGCCATCATTTTATTGGTTATTTAAGGATACTTGAGAGAAGATGTTGGACAGTTTATTCTCAAAGTCAATGGACTTGTATCTGACTCTTAAACAATGACAGAAAAACATTCTACTAGATTTTTTAAAAACAGTATCTTCTGTGTGAAAAAACAATTATTCTTTAGCTCTACTTATTAGTAGGATTAAACATATTCAAAAGGGAAGGAATGTTTCTTTGAGGTAGACTATCCCCACCTCTAAGTATTTCATCTACACATATCCATTAACTACCACGAGTGTTTATTAGAAAAGACTATTGAATATTGAACATGAAGAAAAACTGAAAAACAATTTAGCTTTTTGAAAGTCCTTCCTCCCAAAGCAATGATGCAAGATGCAAAGACCAGACCCAAGGTGGTTCTGTTGAATCAAATCAGATTGAAATTTCTTCTAACAACAGCCCCGTGTGCTGTTTTCTTCAATTGCTGGTTGGTTTTCTTCCAGCCATGTGCTCACCTCAGTAAGAGAAAGACAACCCATGGGAGTCTTTTCCCAGTTGGAGGCAAAATGCCATTTGTAATAACAAAAGTATTTTCATCTGTTGGTTGAGAACTAACAGTAATAGTACAGTATGGTGTTTTATTGATCTGGTTAAAATAATTCTTGACAGCAAATAGTTATATGACATATGCCGACCTGATCTCTTTCCAGCAGCAGAGATCTACATATGAGTGCCGACTGAACTTCCAATTAAAAAAACAGCCAAGATTTAACCACCTGCCTGTACATTTTTAGTATTCTAGAACATTCTAAGGCGTTATCTACAATGCTTTTGTGGAATTTTTTTTTTGTGTGTGTGTGTGTGTGTGTGAGAGGAAGATTTGCCCTGAGCTAACATCTGTTGCCAATCTTCCTCTTTTTGCTTGAGGAAGATGGTCCCTGAGCTAACATCTGAGCCAGTCTTCCTCTACTTTGTATATGGGACACCCCCATAGCATGGCTTGATGAGTGGTATGTAGGTCTGCATCTGGGATCTGAACCTGTGAACCCTGGGCTGCCGAAGTGGAGTGTGTGAAGTTAACTGCTACACCACCAGGCCAGCCTTGATTTTTTTTTTTTAATTGTGGTAAGAACACATAAGATCCACTCTCTTAACAAATCCAAACAAGTTACCCTTCCTTATCACAGACCTGGTGCAAGTAGGTTAGATCTATTTTTCCCATGCCAGGCAAGCTCTACAATGCCCAGGCAGCAGAGGAAAACACTGAACATTTAAAACTATCTAAAGCCCTATGGCCAGATGTTGCCAGTAATATCCATCCATGACGTATTATTAATGGGATAACTAAGTGGGACTCTAATAGGATATGTGTGTGAAACTTTTTTTTTGAGGAAGATTGGCTCTGAGCTGACATCCACTGCTAATCCTCTTTTTGCTGAGGAAGATAGGCCCTGAGCTAACATCTGGGCCTATCTTCCTCTATTTTATATGTGGGACACCTGCCATAGCACAGCTTGATAAGCGGTATGTAGGTCTGCACCAGTATTCGAATTGGCAAACCCTGGGCCGCTGAAGTGGAGCGCGCAAACTTAACCACTGTGCCACCAGGCTGGCCCCTGGAACTCTTCGTTATTAAAAGTTCAACTCTAAGAGGCAACAATTATCTACATTCACTTGCACCTTCCTGCTCTTTTCCCACTGGTCTCTATCAGTCATTACTCAGGAAGTCTGGGCCAATCTTCTTTGATGAGCTTCACATAAAAGCACAGAGGTGACTACACTTATAGCTCAGAACTACTGAACAGATTAGAGGAGATATGTTCCAAGACCCCTAGCAGCTGCTTGAAACCACGGATAGTATCGGACCCTATATATACTATGTTTTTTCCTATACGCATATAGATATGATAAAGTTTAATTTATAAATTAGGCACAGTAAGAGAGTAACAATAATTAATAATAAAGTTGTCTTTGAATCCATTACTAAGTAAAATAAGGGTTACTTGAACACAAGCACTGTGGTACCGAGATAGTCCATCTGATAACCAAGACAGCTACTAAGCAACTAAAGGGCAGGTAACATGTACGGTGTGGATATGCTGGACAAAGGATGATGCATGTCCATGGCGGGACAGCTCAAGATTTCATCTCGCTACTCAGAATGGTGCATAATTTAAAACTTATGAGTTATTGCAGTTTTCCATTTAATTTTTTAAATTTTTTTGAGGAAGATTAGCCCTGAGCTAACATCTGCTGCCAATCCTCCTCTTTTTGCTGAGGAAGACTGGCCCTGAGCTCACATCTGTACCCATCTTCCCCTATTTTATATGTGGGACGTCTGCCACAGCATGGCCTGATAAGCAGTGCACAGGTCCACGTCCAGGATCTGAACTGGTGAACCCTGGGCTGCCAAAGCGGAGCATGCAAACTTAATGGCTTCACTCCTGGGCTAGCCCCATCCATTTAACATTTTTGAATGCGGTTGACTGCAGGTAACTGAAACTGCAGAAAGAAAAACTGTGGATAAGGGGGGACTGCTGTATCTTCTTAGGAAGTGTCTTTAGAATTCTTGTTTCACTGATGATGCAATACATGAGTTTGATTACACAGAGAAAGAAAGACAGATGACTGAGTTTTAGAGATTTAGTGTTTATGTAATCTAATAATGTGCAGTAATTACTACCAACTCCCCTCATACCTTTGCTCAAAGCCCTCATTCCGAAAGTACTGAACAAGGATGCTGAGAGCCAGGCAACTTCAGTCTCCTACACTACCAAACACTTTATCGAAACAGTATAAGACTCAGAAGAATTCAAAGAAAGGTTCAGACATTTGGAGGAAAAGATGTGTGGGTGTGGTATGCAGGACACCTTCCAATTTTCTTTGTGGCAAAGAAGGCTTCTCTTCAAATACTAAATTATAGGAGTGAATAGATAAATTCTAGCTTACACAGCCTCTAAATGCGAATTTCGTAATCATGAATTCAGAGCTGGCGGGGTGGAGGAATTAATAGATCATTTAGTTCTAACTCTTCATTTTACAGATGAGAAAACTAAAGCCCCTTAGAGATTAAGTGACGTGGTCAAAGTCACACACTTGTAGTGTTTATCCATAACATTAAAAATAGAGTTTATCCTGAAGCTTGTTTTTAGGCAAGTGGTGAATTACTGAATTACTCTAAACCTGTACCATCTAGTACAGTGGCCACTAGCCACCCATGGCTGTTGAGCAGATAAATGTGGCAAATCCCAACTGATATGTGCTGTACAACACACCCAGTATAAAACACACACCAGATTTAAAAAACGTAACATAAATAAGAGATAGTGTAAACTATTTCATTAATTTTATATTACATATTGAAATGGTTAATATTTTTGATATATTGAGTTAAATAAAATATATTAAAATGAATTTTGCCTGTTTCTTTTTACTTTATAGAACAGCTACCAGAAATTTAAAACATCTGTGGTTCACACTATATTTCTACTAGACAGGGCTGTTCTAAAACACTGTCATCTAGTTTTTAAGGATTTAGCAGAAATCCCTTATTTCACTATTTTAGAAAGGACCATATTGGTCATTTTTCAAGAAAATATTTTTAATCTTACCACAAACACTCTTAATTGCAGTAATCATGTAAATGCAATGCTTTAATTTTAGGAAAGAATGCATATATATTAATAAATTGTAAAGGCAGGAATTTTGTATTGCTAAATTTCTCTTTTTGATCTTTAAATTATTTTTGCTTCCATTTTTCTGGTTGACCACAGCTTCACCAAAAGCTATAGCATGATCAACTTGCTGCTTGTTTTTAGGGAAATCCAGGCAACCAAGGAGAGGCCATCTAAATTTTCCAATCTGTACATTTCCCATTTTGTGTGGCTGCAAAAGCAACCAGATAAAACACAATGACGTTTGGACTTAGGCAGAAATTGATCATTCTCAAATTCATTTTTAGAAAAACAAAAATGAATGTCCAAAATACGTACCGTCTTTGCTAAGATAAATCTTTCATTACCAGTCCTGTTACCAAAGAACTCAGCGTAGACCTGAGCAATAAACAACACGTGCAGTACACCCTACCATCTTTCAACCATTTGCCAGTCAGGATTGAGGCTGAGGAAGCAGAAAGGATTAAGCAGAAATCAAAGACAGCCAAGCTCTAATGGTGTCTAATTAGCATAACAAAAGACACTGCCACAATCTTTCAGCAGTGGGCAATACATCTCATTAAAGAAGACTGAATAACAATTATTCTCTCCTGCTCCCCCCCACCCCCACCCCCACGCTTTTTGGCTTAGCTCCGGGAGCCCCTGAGAGCTCAGCTCCAGAGCTTCAGCTTTATTGGCCAGGCATTCAGGCTGCAGGGGAAAGAGCCCACTTGTATTACTGTGCACCTGCATCTCAATGTTTTATTCCGATTTCCTCTCCCGCTGTGCAAATGCAGCTTCTTCAAGCACATACAAGTCCTGCCATGCAGCTTATAGGTATATAATATTGAGAAATGGCAATGATGACCTAAAAAAATAAATACTAGTTCCTCCTAAAATGTCTTTACTTAAAGAAAATTAATCTTTGTCTTCACCTATTTTTTCTCCTTTAATGTGACTCCATTGTCTCAGAGTTAATGAAGCTACATCGAAATTCTACCAAATTTTATTGCACCCAGTAATTACCTGTGAGTGCGCACACACACACACATTTACACATATACACATCATGCAATTTAAATGGGAGTAGTTTGGTTCAGACCTATCCTCTCTTCCTACTTCCTCTTGATGTTAACCAACTAAGAAAATACATGAAATTCAACACAAGGAATTGACGTTGCAGGTGAATACGTGGATAGTTTTTGTATGAATTTAAACCAAGAATAAAAGATTCTACTTAAACCAAGAATAAAAATATTCTTCTAGGGTGAAGAAAGCTTCAAGTAATGCTATGTACTTTTTCATATCAATCTACTTTGGGGGAAGGATCGAGTGGGGAGGGGAGAGACAAAGGATGCACTTATTTAATCCAATTTCCAATTCTGAGCTGTATTTTTTGATCAGTAACACCTTTCAAAAAGGAATCTAGTCATAAGGGCTGCTTTGATTTTTTTTTAATGGCCTCTCCTGTCAAACACAATATTACATAGTCTACTTAAATCTGAACACTACCATGTCTGCAAGTTGCTCTAGGAAAAGCTGTTTATCACAGATGTGGACAGGAACCTCTGCAATCATTACTGAGACTAAAAAGCAGAAACTGAGCCAACTCACCGAGTAGCTGGGAAAACCTACTGAACCTCTTGGCATGTCTGGGTTTTCCAAATTGCTGCATAGTTATTGCATTGCAGGAACTGAGAGACCTTGAGGATATTCAAGTCATTAACGTCACAGACTGGAGACCTGGGGTGAGAGATTTTAATGCTATATATACTCTGCTTGCGGCAGTATACAGTTAAAATAAAACTTGGACCCCACTTAAATCCTAAAAGGGCTTCTCTATGTGGTGAACTACTCAGCATTCAACAGTTCGTTCCTACCCTCCATCCTACAGGTAGAGGGGATTTTTATTATTCTCTCTCCCACTGAATTTCTCCTGTTTAATAGATGACATGGTAATTGTTTTTGTCTTTCTGCCTATTTCCACCTTAAAGTTTTGCCAAAAATTAGTATGCACACTATTATGAATTGTATACTGCTTTATATTTTAAAGCATAATAATTTTGTATTTTAATCCCCAGTGAGTGACAAGATCTCTCATAACCACCACAGTCTCAGGCTATTGCCTTAACATTTTACCAATTGGTACAATCTTCTTCCCTTTTAAGACAGAACTCCAGCCAATAGGATATGACCTTGAAGAGTACTAATCAGGGAGTCAAGAAGCCTTTAGTTTTACCTCTGTTACTAACCAGCTGGAGCGAATCATTCACTTTTGGGCCTCAGTTTCCTCATCTAAAAAAAAGGGGGGGGGGTGAAACCAATAATGGCTCCCATATCCTTCATTTCTAAATTAAGAGTTCCATCAAGGAGGCAGGGCCAGCAAGGTGTGCTGCAGTGCATGTTAAGGGCCACAGTAGAGAGGGAGGTTCTGCTGACAGAGGTTGTGGTGGTGGTGGTGGCAGCAGCAGCAGCAATAGCAGTAGCAGTAGCGTCCTGTGGGCGCAGTGGGACCCGGCCCTTGCCTGACAGCTTGGCAAACCTCATTACCACTCTTCCTTCCTTTCACATTCAGAGCTGACACATAGTCTGGGATTAACAATATTTGCTAAAGGCAAGGATGGATGAAAGAATGAACAGGAGTAATATTTCGGGGATTCAGTTTACCTGTCTGAAAGAAATAATCAAAATAATAACCTGGCTTGAATCTTGAGTTGTCTTCAGATTAATAACCTAGCTCTTGGGAGTCAGTGTAGGTGCTGGAAAAGTGTGATTAGTATGGGTAATACTGCTGAGAGCACTCCTGCCACCGCCAGGAGTAAATTCCAAGATTTCCTGCATCTTCCATTGATAAGAAGAAGATAGCTCTGTGAGCTGAAAGACATTCACGAGTTCAACATGAGTTCTACTGGATATCTTGATTCAAGCAGACAAGAGAAAATGTTAATTTTAACTAGAAAACTATCTTGGGGCTTGATCCAATGACTGCTTCAGAACAGGTATAACTTTTAGAAAGCAATACTGTATGGATACATGACTATTTTGAGTATAGATTGTTGCTAAACACACTAACAAAGTAGCAGGCTGTAGGAGAAATTAGGATCCTGGCCTTAAGGAGCACAGGTCAACACCCCTGCCCGGCCTGCTGCTGCCCCTCTTGAGGAATCCTGCCTGAAAAGCAGAGAGAACTTTCCTGCTCCCTTTCCAAAGCTATGACTCAAAAGAATTTCAGAGAGGTAAGACAAAGCACACTTAATGGGGAGAAAGAAGGAAAACCGTCCAACATTGATAAATCTACAATTCATTTTTTCAGTAGCTGTTGGAAAGATGAATTATGCGGGGAAAAAAACCCCTGAGCAGCTTCTTGTCATTTCTAAAACATGATCCCATGTCTGCCTGAAAGAGTTAAGGGTGTATAAATATTTATCATTCTTCTTTCAAAAGGATAAGAAAAATTCTTTTTGCATATATGAATTTCAGATTGCTAAGCAAACATTAGGATATGGTCAGGGGCCTATCATCTTAATGAGGATATGGTAATGATAATGGTTTTTTTTTTAGCTTGCTTATATGTGATCAAAAAAACCCAGAGATTCTGATTTTATACTAAGGCATGCACACACTCAAGAATAGTTAATGCTTTTAGAAGCATATGGATGGGATGACAGGAATACCATCAAGGGCTTACAGTGGGACCAGGGTGAAAGATTCATTAATAGTGATAAATAGGATATGCCTTTCTTAATGGTTTGCAATTGCATATTTAATATAGCAGGCCAGTGACTATGCATTTTAACGGTCTTTATTTTTAAGAGAGCTGCCAGATTTTAATTACAGATTAAACAGTTATTTGCAAATGAGTACCTCTTCATTAACGTATCAGAATCATAATAATAAACAATTCTCTGCTACTAAACAATACATAGGAGAATGTGAAGTTTAGAACAGTATATATGTATGGTGCTACGGTAACAGGACAAAATATCCTATTTACCTGGAGCCAGCTGATAGCTTAAAAAATTTTAAGGGAAATAAATAACCTAGACAAAAGCTCAAAAGGTTCTAAATTTTATGAGATTAGAGAGTTTGTTCTTTTTCTTTGCAATTATAACCATCCTGCCGAATACCATGCCTGGTTCACAGAAGGTTCTCAATAAATATTTGTTGAATGAATGAATGAAAGAACTAGCTCTTTTAACAAGTATATAGTTATATTTTTGCAGTTATGTTGTCATGCACTGATACTTTTTGAAAAATTGCTAAATTGGAATACAATCATCAGTGAGGTTAATTCTCAGAGAATTTAATTCTATAACTTATTCTAAAGGCCATGGAAGAAATGCATTTTTCTGTTATCACCTTTATAACAAATAGCAGCTATAATAATCTTATTTCACATAGTTCCTATTTATATATTTATCTTTATTAAAGACTTTATTTTTTTTGAGCAATTTTAAGTTCATAGCAAAATTGAGAGGAGGGTACAGAGATTTCACATATATCTCCCTGCTCCTACACATGCACAGCCTCCCCCATTAATGTGTCAATGTAGGTTCATTAATTGTAACAAACGTACCACTCTGGCGAGGGATGTTGATAATAGTCCCTTATTTTTCATTTTCACATATACTTTTGTTGTTTCCAACACAGAGAATTTAAATAACTTGCTCAAGGCTACTTTGTGAATCAGATATAGCTCACAGGTGCCAAGCTCTCTAGCCCAGCATTTTCTATAGTATACAATGCTGCATCATCTCTTTGCTATTTATTTTGTGTCTGGAAGAAAGCACAGAACAATCTCCCTAAGAGAAAATAAGAGGTATTGTAACAAGCATGCAACACGGTGAAGTAGAAAAAGGTAGAAAACGGAAGAGGAATTTTCATTATCATCATTCACTAATCAACAGAGAAAGATGGAAAATTAGTCACCTAGAGTTCTCTGCTTTGTATTAGGTTACAACATATCAAATACTGAACTGCTGAGGTCAAAATGCAGACTAAGAAAACTGTCTTTAAAATCAACATACAAGACTGGTGATTAGATCTCTAAATTGACTCCAGCGAGACGAAGATACACTTGACTTTCACCATTCAGAGATGAGGAGATTTGGGGAAAAAGAAAGTCAGATATGGGACAGCTTCTTGCATACCAGATCACAACTGGAGGACAAAACCACCAAAGGTTCTTCAAAAGATGTACTTCTTCCTTTTTTTTTTTTAGGGGACATACAAGATGGATAAGAATTAATAAAACAAAATCGGTAGTCCCAAAGGATCATTCACACCTAAGCAAAAAAGTACTTGGGCAGAAGTTTTAAAACTGAAAATGTTAGTCTAGTTTCCTTAACAGTTATTTCATATTGGCTTAGGGAGCCTCTCTTCGAGGCTTTCTAGAAAGCAGTGAAAAATCAATAACTACAACTGGGACCATAAGTTAACTTCTGCTTACTTCTAAAAACCCCTGGAGCTGTAAACAGCTGTCTCCACCAAGCCCAATGGTGTATTCCAGCTGATAAATTCTTAGGTATCACAAGGATGGGCAAGTGATATAAAATTTAAAGGTCTCAGATTTACTGTTTGAAATAATAGTGATGGTGGGGAGTCATGATCAAGTTCAAGCAACAAATGGAGAAAATTTGATTCTACTACTTACTTCTCATAATCCCATGACTATGAGCACAAGCACCGTCCCTACCACTACTTCTGTTCCGTGATGAAATGGTTTACCTATTTCTTCACTAAACACCCTACGGGGTAGGTACCGACATTATCCTCACTGTACAGATAAGGAAACTAAGGCTCACTGAGGTGCTCCTAGCCAAAGTCACACAATTAATAACGGTGAAGCTGAGTGATGTCCCTTTTTTTTTTAAGTTCTAAAATTCAAAGTGATAGTAATCTATTACTCGGATTACACATAGAGATTTGTGCAGCAAATAAAAAATGCTGTTTTGTGAAGGCGATAGCTAATAGCTTAAAATATTCAGTCACAAAAATTTTATTTGATTTTTAAAAAATACAAAGATATATTATTATGAATAGATTATTTCCAAATTCTTCAGCTTGCCAGAAAGCTAGTAGGCAAGAAATATGAAATGAATTTAATGCTAATTATTAAAATATGCCTTCCTCCCGGAGCATTTCCTAGAAAACACAGGGGAAATGCCCCCCATGGAACTACTTGTCCCTAACTAGGCATCTTAATGTTCAGTACCAGACTTTGCTGAGCATTAGTCTTGAGGTTAAATAAGGCCCCAGACTGATAAATGAAGGACATATCTGACTGCTAATTAGCAAACCCAAGATGATGAATTGTTGATTCAGGGCAATTTGCTTTATAAGCCTATTTCAGGTAATGTTTTTATTACTGTCTCATTCTCTCTCCCTCTCCCCATCTTCCCCAATGCCAACACCCTGAACCCTTCTCTGACTGAAAATCCCAGACCCTCTTTGCAAAGGTATTGTGGCCTTCCCTGACCCTGAAAAGGGGCGAGGGGAGACAAGCAGTGCCACACCAACAGCAGAGAAATTACTTTTCTTCTGAGTCTATCACTTGCTGTGTCCTAGGTTAAAAGATGACAGAGATACGGGCAAATAAGAGTTTCTAAACTTGTAAAACTAATTGTGACAGTAATCCTGTCACAACCTTGGAGGTGAAGTGTTGTTTGGTTAAAAAAACAAGAAAAATGGGGCAGGTTGGAATCACGCTCTAAACCGTGTGCTCTACTATTGAGCAACCAGAGTGTTGGAGAAAGAACATGGAACCTGGGCGCGTTGGAGACCGGGCTTTGAGCTCGCACGTGCTTGGGTAAGTCCTCTCAGACCCTCAGTGAAATGCAAGTACAGCTCGTTCACATAACAAATGAGAACAGGTGCCACTCCTTAAGAAACTGAGCGTTGCTACATGAAGATTGGTTCTTGGTAATACTGACATCACTGTATAACCAGAGTGGCCCAGTGATTGTACAAGCGAATAAGTCATTGTCTGGAAACTTTTTTTGGCACCATTTTCAACCAAAGTTAATTCCCTTTGCAATGACTCTGTTTAACAAGATCATCTTTCACAACGTGATCCCTCCTTTCTTCCAACTAACAAGACTTATATACATGTTAAAATTAACAAGTTTTTTAAAAAGCTAAAAAATATGGCCTCCTTTTTCAGAATTACACAGGGTATATCATATGAACAGCACGCTCATGTTTTCTCCACTATCAGTGGCACTATAAATGGTGAATATTTACAAAGAAACAATAGACATTGGCTTTGTGTAAGAATTTTACATTAGAAAAGATCCTTAAATATAGAACCCTTATCACATAGTTTAGAATGATGATAAGAAATGTAATTTCATGACTGTTTCCTTTTCTCTCTCATCTCACTCCTTCCCCAGATCACTGCCCTTGCCTTGGATACTATACGATCGCCCCTGAATCTCCATTTCTCATCTTCTCCGCTGCCCTATGCTTGCAACACTGGCTGCTACTATCTTTTAAGTCACATTTCCTTATTTAGTTGACAGACTAGACAAGGTATCAAGAGGTGATAAAACAGGTCGAGTTTAAGCGAGATTCTGACTTTTGTTTGGACAAGCTATTCACTTTTGCCATCTATAAAATGGGAAAAGCTTATATTGAACTATCTTAGAATTAAAGAAATATATATAAAAGTATCAGCTAGAACACTACAGAACACATTTAAAAATTTCACTTCTCATATTGGTTTATTCAACATTTCTGGTTAGAGTGCAAGGCTTTGAGAAAATTTTTACCAAAAGTAAACTATTACTCTACGTGTTTGCTCTCATCTTTTTGGAAAAAATTATCAAATATATCAGTAAATGATGATTCTTCAATTTCCTTACAGAGTAAATGTTTGAGTAGATCCAGATAATGGATCTCCTTGCTACTAAAAAAAAAAAAAAAAAAAGGTAGATCAGACGAAAACCTTAAATAATACCTAGCCAGGTTGAAGGTCATGTCACACTCTCTAAATCAAGCCTTTGGTTTTGTAAATCAAGTGTTCTGGTTTTGTTCAAAACACCTACTTTCCTCATGCATTCATTTTTAGTAGTTAAGGAAAAGAGGGTAGAAAAAAAGTCACATAAATTGAAGTTTTCAAATAGAATTAGGCAGTTAAATCAAATCTATGAAAAATTCATAATCATTACAAACTAGTTCTTTCTTGTATTTGATAACATATATGCTCTACAAAATAAAGTGTGTGTGTGTGTTGAGAGAGTGATGTTCAATTTATCAAAACAATAATTATCATGACATATAAAAACTAAATATTATAAAAATGGAAATAAGCCAATGTATTAAAGCGGGGGAAAAACCTTCTAAAGTAGAAGGAAAGAGACCTAACTTTAAAAACAATTCAGTATTTTATAGATTTGCATTCTGTTCGTCTACCTAAATTAACTGAGAATACCCAAAAGTCTAAAAAAGCACATTTCAGTATGATTCTAATTTAAGAAGGAGAAGCCTGGCTTACGTAAATAATCTAAACGAACAGCGGAGTTATGGATTTTAAAACCGTCATTCTTCTGTAATAGTCAGGGGACTGTGAGGATTGCTTTTCAGAAATGAACTTCCATCCTGTGAAGACATTTTCAGACTACAGGGGCAGAAAGACCCTGTGCCTCAGCTGTCTTGGACTTAAGATTTCCCATTCTGTCGCACGCGTGTCATTCTTCATGTACAGGCAGCTATTTCTACACATGAATTCAAAGCAGCATTTTTGACTCCTTTATTTAGACTATAATTTCCAAAAAAACCCAAGCAGATTAAAAATGTCACCACTGGGGAGAAGAGTTGCATATGCAGCATACCCATTTGCCTTATTTGCACATCTTTTTAAATGCCAGTCTTTCACTTCTTCTGTTTCAGTGTTTGGCCTTGCAACAGTAACACCAAATTAATCAGCAGGGACACTCATAAACAATCTACGGTTTTAAATTGATTAATGTATAGAAAAATGTTCTTTTCTTTTAGAAGTATATTTACATGCATGAAAAACCAAAACCAAAGCTTCAAACCTTTAATGCTTCTCTTATCATATGGTCTTAAATGAAATAAACTTCTATTCCATCTGAAGATGTATGCCAGGGAAGAATCTTCATTTCATTTGTTTTTACTTAACAAATACCTGTAGTGAGCGCTTTACAAATATTAGCTGGTTCAATGCTCAAAACAACCTCATGCAGCAGGGACTTACTCACGAGGAGTCCGAGACCCAGAGGCACCAAGTCCCTTGCTGAGGTCCTACAACAGGGAAGCGATACGCACAGCACGTGTCCAAACCCGGCGGTCTGGCTCCAGAGCCCAAGCTCTGAACTGCCATGCTGTGCTAGCTCTTCAATTCGAAAGTCAGGTTACAGCTTTAAAGTGATGTCACAAATGCTTAATTAATCCTGGAGAGCTGATGACTACCATGTAGCCTGCTGCAGAGTTAAAATGGTCCCTTTCTTATTAAAAGAACTTTGCTAAACCAATATGAAATATTCACAACTTTAGGAGATAAAAGTCAAGTGACACCTTTAAAGTCTCCAAGGGATGAAAGAGACTCTGCAGCTAAAATGGTAACTTTAATGTTCATCTATTTATTGGTAATTTTAAACCTGTCTAGATTTTCAAAACGGATAATCAGCGTACAACAAAAGACACACAGAACCACGAGCTTTTAAAATTTTCTGTGTGTGTGTGTGAGGAAGAGTGACCCTGAGCTAACATCTGTGCCAATCTTCCTCTGTTTTATGTGGGATGCGGTCACAGTGTGGCTTGAGGAGCGGTGCTAGGCGCACGCCCAGGATCCGAATCTGTGAACCCCGGGCACCAAAGCAGAGTGAGCGAACTTAACCACCATGCCACTGGGCCAACCCCTAACTATGAGCTTTTGAAAATGAAAATAAAAGATTAAATCTATGGAGGAAAAAGTGGAAGCTAATTATACCCTAAACCTAATCTATATGGTCACTGCAATTGAACATGGAATTTATCTCGAGCTTCCTGAGAGTCAAGACAAAAAGACCAGCATCGTCACCTAGATGAGCTCCATTGTTTCAAAAAAGGGGGATGAAGACCTCATTTGGAAAGCAAACTTAGTAAACTAACAGATTTATAAATTTTAATCTACTAGTAAGTAGATTTTATAGTCAGGAAACCTATTTTATCATCCTTGCCCAGGAAAGTGCTTTGTAAGAAGGGGCTGCCCAAAAAATGTACATTAAACTAGAATACGAAAATGTATTGCAACATAAAAATAGTTTTTGGCTGTGTAACAAGTTAGAGCTCTGCCATATTATGGGGTCACCATCAATAATCAACTGGATTAACAGGCTTGTAATGGGATTCTTGCCTGTATTTTAGGTTTCTCTGATCCATTTCCCATAATCCATCTGCAGAGATATTTTAAAAACTCAAGTCTGGTCATGTCATGCCTCCACTTAAAACCCTACAATGGTTCCCCACTGCTCTCAGGAGAAAGTTGCCACATAAAGCCCTATTTCATTTTTTAAATGAGTGCACAGGAGGCCATATAATGAAGATGTCATAATTTACTTAACTACTCTCCTATTAATAGACATTTGGCTTGTTTCCAATTTCTGGCTATTACCAACAATAGTACTTGCCTCTTTGGACTCATGGGTGAGCATTTCTCTAGAAGTGGAATTAAACAAGGTTGAAGGAAGAATATTTACATTTATGACTTTCATATATATAACTAAATTGCCCTCCAAGATGGATTTATCAATTTACACGTTCCCACTTAGTACATGAAGGCTTTCTTTCCTACAACCAACAGCATTGCATATCATCAGCTAAAAAAAACCTTCGCTAGCATAAAAGGTGAACAAACACTTTTGTTGTAATTTCATTTTCTTAATTGCTAGTGAGATGGAACACCTTTGGTGCATGTCTTTGCCCATTTTTTTGTTATACAATTACTGAATTACAATTACTAGAAATATTTTTTCCTGGTTTGTTGCTTATCTTTTGTTTATTGTATCATTCATTATATAGAAGTGTTTACTGTTTTGTAGTAAAATTTATCAAAAAACCTTGTTGGACTTTTGATTAAGATTATACTGGCTCTATAGAATAATATGAGGAGAACTGACATTATCACTAAACTGTCCTAAGTAGGAACGTATTATCTTTTATAAATATATCTTTTATATTTTTCCAAAAGAAATCCGTTTTCATCAAAGATCTTTTTCTTTTCTTGTTAGATTTGTAGGTATATGTATTTGTTCGGTTTCTATCATGAATGAGAACTTTTCTATTACATTTATTTATTTATGTATTTATTTTTCTTAAAACTTGTTTACTCTGAGTATCTCTCAGGCAGAAAAACAAATGTATTATGTATTAAAGAACCAAAGAGTGATGAGAGAAGATAAAATAGAAATCTTCCTGATGTTTTGATTACTAAAGCATTACAGTAGTGAGAAAAGAAGGAAAGCCAGAGTTAATAGAAACTAATTTATAATTCTGATTTTAAAACCGCCTGAGAATGACAGTGTATAGTTTTTAGAGAAAACAATCTCCCAGAAAATCACCCGAGGGTGTCTCCAGGTCTGGCTTCTCACTTCAGTCATCTATCTATTAAAAAATGTCAAAAAAAAAAAAAAAAAAAAAGTGGTTCCACAAGTTTCCCTAATTGTCGGTTTAGTTTTGAAGTCTTTTCTGTCAAAAATTCTTTATTAGGTCTTATCAGAGAGCCCCAAACCAATCTATATATAGCTTGTTTTACAGAATGGAGTGGCTTCTTCTCATGAATAGATCAGGCATTCCTGGTGTAAACCAAATTCCATATGCTACAGAGTAAACCCTATATAGTTTTTTTTCAGAATAGTATAATGAACCCAATTTAATATCACTCAGCTTCAACAATTAACTCATAGCTAGTTTTCTTTCATGTATTACCATCTTTTACCTCCACAGATATTTTTCTTTTCTTTTTACATGTTGACCCCTTCACTCATTTCTCTACCCACCTCCCTGCCTCTGGCAACCACTCATCAATCTGTTCTTTGTATCGATGAGCTTGTTTTTTTTTTTAGATTCCACATAAACAGATCATATAAAATTTGTCTTTCTCTGACTTATTTCACTGAGCATAATGCCCTCGAGGTCCATCCATGTTGTCACAAATGGTAAGATTTCATTCCTTTTTATAGCTGAATAATAACCCTTTGTCCACAATGTCTTTATCCGGTCATCCTTTGATGGACACTTAGGTTGTTTCCATATCTTGGTTACTGTAAATAAGGCTGCAGTGAACTGGGAGGTGTACATATCTTTTTGAGTTAGTGTTTTTGTTTTCTTTGGATAAATAGTCAGAAGTGGGATTGCTGGATCTTATGGTAGTTCTATTTTTCATTTTTTGAGGAAACTCCATACTGTTTTCTATAGTGGCTGTACCAATTTACATTCCTACTAACAATGTATAAGGGTTCCCTTTTCTCCACATCCTCTCCAACGCTTGTTATTTCTTGTCTTTTTGATAATAGCCATCTTAACAGCTGTGAAATGATATCTCATTGTGGTTTTGATTTGCATTTCCCTGATGATTAGCACTGTTAAGCACCTTTTTATGTACCTGCTGGCCATCTGTATGTCTTCTCTGGAAAAATGTCTATTCAGATCTTCTGCCCCTTTTTTAATTGGATTACCTTTTTGCAGTTGAGTTATATGAGCTCTTTATATATTTTGAATATTAGCCCCTTATCAGATATATGATTTACAAATATTTCCTCCCATTCAGTAGGTTGCTTTTTCATTTTATTGATGGTTTCCTTTGCTGTGCAGAAGCTTTTGAGTTTGATGATTTTTTTTGTTCATTTTTGCTTTTGTTGCTTTGTTGTCAGATTGAAAACATCATCGCCAAGACCTAAGTCAAGGAGTTTACCGCATACGCATTCCTCTAGGAGTTTTACGCTTTTGTGTCTTACATTCAAGTCTTTAATCTATTTTGAGTTAATTTTTGTGTATGGTGTAAGACAGTAGTGAAGTTTCATTCTTCTGTATGTGGGCATCCAGTTTTCCCAACACTATTTATTAAAGAGACTGTCCTTTCCCCATCGTATATTCTTGGCTCCTTTGTCATAAATTATATGTGTGGGTTTATTTCTGGGCTCTCTATTCTGTTCCATTGATTGATGTGTCTGTTTTTATACCAACACCATACTATTTTAATTACTATAGTTTTATAATATAGTTTGAAATCAGGAAGCATGATGCCTCCAGCTTTTTTACTCTTGCTGAAGATCGCTCTGGCTGTTGGAAGTCTTTTGCGGTTCCATACAAATTTTAGGATTATTTGTTCTCATTCTGTGAAAAATGCCACTGGAATTTTGACAGGGATTGCAGTGAATTTACAGATTGCTTTGGGTAGTATGGACATTTTAACAATGTTGATTCTTCCAATTCACAAGCAAAGACTATCTTTTCATTTATTTGTGTCTTCTTCAATTTCTTTCATTAATGTCTTGTAGTTTTTAACATACAGGTCTTTCACCTCCTTGGTTTAATTCATTCCTAGGTATCTTATTCTTTTTGATGTAATTGTAAATAGGACTATTTTCTTAATTTCTCTTTCTAATAGTTTATTATTAGTGGATAGAATCACAACTGATTTTTGTGTATTGATTTTGTATCCTGCAACTTTACTGAATTCATTTATTAGTTCTAAAAGTTTTGGTATGGAGTCTTTAGGGTTTTCTATATATAACATCATGTCATCTGCAAATAGTGACGGTTTTACTTTTTCCTTTCTAGTTTGGATGCGTTTTATTTATTTTTTCTTGCCTAATTGCTCTGACTCCAACTTCTAGTACTATGTTGAATGAAAGTGGTGAGAGTGGGCATCCTTGTCTTATTCCTGATCTTAGAAGGAGGGAATATGTATTAGCTGCAGGCTATCATCTATGGCCTTTATTATGTTGAGGTATGTTCCTTCTATATCCACTGTGTTGAGTTTTAATCATAAATAGATGTGGAATTTTGTCAAATGCTTTTCCTGCAACTCTTGAGACAGTCATATGATTTTTATCCTTCATTTTGTTAATGTGGTATATCACTTTGATTTGCAGATGTCAAACCATCCTTGCATCACTGCCAATAAATCCCACTTGATCATGGTGTATGATTCTTTTACTATTGAATTCAGTTTGCTAATATTTTGTTGAGGATTTTATATCGACGTTCATCAGGGATACTGGCCTGTAATCTTCTTTTCTTGTGGTGTCACTGTCTGGTTTTGGTATCAGGGTAATGCTGACCTCATAAAATGAGTCTGGAAGAATTCCTTCCCCTTCTGTTTTTTAGAAGAGTTTCAGAAGGATTGGTATTAATTTTTCTTTGAATGTTTGGTAGAATTCACCAGTGAAGCCATCTGGTCCTGGACTTTTATTGGTTGGGAGGTTTTTGATTACTGATTCAATCTCCTTACTAGTAATCAGTCTGTTCAGATTTTCTATTTCATCATTTATTTAAATTGTCCTTTTCTGTTAATTTTAGTTTTGCTGGGCTCTTATAGCTGGTTCATACTCAATTATCTTATTGGTTTTTCAGTTAATTCTCTTATGTTTCCTGTAATTGTGTGTATACTTGTCTGTATTCTCTACTAGACTAAAACTTCCGTGACAAAGGAGACTATTTTTAACTTTTCACGGTCATGTTCCCACTCTCTAGCACAGTTCATGGCACACAGTGGGCAATCAGTAAACATTTGTTGAAGTGAATGGAATTTAAAATTAAATTCAGGTTTCTCTTCTCCTATATGGGTGTCAGTGCATTTTCATTTCTCCCTGCAATGGTAAAACTTCTTGCAGGAATTAACATAGGATTCTACTATCCAAAAACTTAATAATTAACCTATGAAAATAATACATATGAAAATTAAAAACACTTTCCTAAATAATCACTGGATGAAAGAGTAAAGAAAAACTCAAAATAAGTCAACTTAAAAATAAAAAAGATCAGAGGCTGGCCCCGTGGCCAAGTGGTTGAGTTCATGCACTCTGCTTCGATGGCCCAGGGTTCGCTGGTTCGGATCCTGGGTGCAGACATGGCACTGCTCACCAAGCCATGCTGAGGAGGCATCCCACATGCCACAACTAGAAGGACCCACAACTAAAAAATATGCAATTACGTACCAGAGGGCTTTGGGGAGAAAAAGGAAAAAAAAAAAAAGATCAGAACAGTACATACTAGATATAGAAAAATAAAATAACACATGCTCAACTTCAGCAGTTAGAAAAATAAGAACAACAACCCCAACAACAGCAACACCCTAAGAAATGCAAAATAAAGGCATACAATTAAAAACAAAAATAGAAATTACACAAATAGGAACAATTAACCATTAACTGTATTTGTGCTTGTATGCGGCGGTTCACCAAAACGAAACAGAAGAACAAATTAATACCGAAGCAGACAGAACTTTAGCAAAACCTCTTAAGGAAGACAAACACTAAAAGAGAAAATCAGGAATGAAAAGGGCATGCCAATAATTCAGACAGGATTACATACAACTCTATGCTAAAAAACGTAAAAAAGAAAATCAATAAAATGGGTAGTTCACTATAGGAATGTATTATAAAAATTGACTCAAAAAAAAAGAAAACTGATATGCATACAAACAATTAAAAAGGATATTAAACAATTTCTTCTTCAAAGACTCTAGGCAAGAAGGCTTCTTAGCAGTGAACTCTTTGAAACTTTTAAGAAACAGATAACTTCTTGCTACAGAAAGAGATGCAGAGCATAGAAAAAATATGGCAAATCACCCCGTTAGGTTTTAGGAAGTCAGAATTACTATGATTGGAAAAACCTAAGAAGAGTAACATGAAAAAAGAATGATAAATACAAGGGTGTCTTAACCTCAAGATAGTGTAATATGACAGATAAGAAAATAGATTGTGGAGTCCCAATCCCAGCTTCACTATTTCTAGCAATGTCACTTTGAGCAACTTCTTTTCCTTGTGATGCCCCAGACTGTAGGAAGATTAAATGGAATAATCCATGTAAAGCACTGAGTAACATGCGAGCAACAATATTTTAAGGGGAGGACTGTCCATGGCACCTTTAAAATATGTAAAAATTTGCATTTTGTCAGTATGTCCATTTTTCTGAGAGGAAGATTCATGATTTTCATGAGATTCTTATATGAATCATGGCGCCCCCAAATTATGATCCACTACTATATACTAATCTTACTTCTGAGTATAGATACAGAACAAAAATCTGGATGCAATATAATCAAAATAAACACAACAGCACATTAAAAGAATCATTCATCAATACTCCACAAAAAAATCTTTGGAATTGAAGGCCACTCTGGGGTGAGTGTGCACCGGACAGCTTGTCTAGAAAGCAATTTGCAGTATCTATCAAGAACTCTTTAACCTAATAGCTGTGCTTCCAGGAATATATATAAAGAAAATGGCCATTGAGACAAAAATAATGTGTGTACAGATGCTCATTAAGGGCTGCTTTATAATAAGAAAACATTAGGAATAATCTGGATGCCCAACATAGAGGAATACTTAACAAACTGCCGTATCCATTCACTGGCGTAGTATGTAGCCATTAACTACAAGTTTTTTGAGAACTTTAATGACACAAAACAATGCTCACGATACGATTTTTTCAGTTAACTTGTATATATAATATAACACCAACATTGTAAAATAAAATAAATGAACATAGTCTAAAGGAAGGAAATACACCAAAAGGGTCATAATAGTTAACCCTGGGTGGTGGGATTACACGTGATCAATATTTTCCTTCTTTACTCTTCAGATAGTCTATAATAAGCATTTTTAAAACAACTACATAGAAGCTATTTAAAAATACCTTACTACAGGGGCCGGCAGGGTGGCGCAGCAGTTAAGTGCGCACGTTCTGCTTCGACGGCCTGGGGTTCGCCGGTTCAGATCCCGGGTGCAGACATGGCACCGCTTGTCAAGCCATGCTGTAGTAGGCGTCCCACATATAAAGTAGAGGAAGATGGGCACGGATGTTAGCTCAGGGCCAGGCTTCCTCAGCAAAAAGAGGAGGATTGGCAGCAGTTAGCTCAGGGCTAATATTCCTCAAAATAAAAAAAAATCTTACTAATAAAGACGGGTAATCAAAAATGGATCATCAGAATTACCGCTCCCTGTGTTGTAATTTTGGCTCATAATATTGTTCTAGCTTTCTATTTAGTATTAAGATAATTTAAGAATACTGATGACTAATGACAGAGCTGCAAGCAGAGTATAACTTTGAGTCTTTTAAATAGCTGAATGGTGTTGGCTAAAGTGTACGCTGTTTTGGCAGCCTCTATAAATGGCATGAAGTTTCCCTACCTTCCACATGGAAATATCAGTGAAAAGTGTTCAGCGCATCAGTAACATTTTAGAAACAGTGTCATGATTTTTTTGTCCCAAACTTTATAAAGAAGAAAGGAAACCTAAAAAAGTCCTGAAGTAGGTAATAGATATGAAATAAGATGACTAATAAAACTACTTTTGTAATTTTTCCTTCTAACTCCAATATTACATGACATTACATGATTTTCCAGTCAACCACGGCATCTTCTGTAACAGAAAAATATGGTCCTGATGATCATCTCGGGTGGCAGGCTTTAGGCAATTTATCAGACAAAGCTGAAGACAGCATACACTAAACTTCACTTGTATGCTCCACAGAGCATTAGCTGTCTTCATTGTTACTTTGTTTCTCTCAGTGGTAGGTATGAATTCGTCTATACTCATCAAAAATTTGATGGCTTTTCTATCACTTTTTTTCGTCCTGTCAGAAAACTGACAAACCTACTCAGGGTTATACAAGTTGGTAAACAACACTTTTTAAATTACACAGGTTTTTGGTGGGGACACAGGTACACAGCATTTATGATATCTGCTCAGCTCTATTATTGTCATGGGGTGGACTTCGTAAAATATTCTAATTGTATTTTTTTTCATGTCCAACTTGTAGACCATCTTATTTTGCTTCTTCTCGTATTCCTTTCATCTGGATAAAAATTATCCTGCATATGTTCCTACTTTCCCTAAATAAATAATTTCTTCCTTGCCTCTCACATGGAATATCTCACAAGTCTTCACTCACCTGGAACTTTGTCCTGTAGACCAAGAGGTCAATGTACATTAAATCAGCCCCTGTCTTGCGCAGAAAAGAATACACTTACATATTCATGTTGTAGTAAAAGAGGATATTTATAAAGAAGCAGAGAGGAGAAAGAGGTGTATGAGAAAGAGAGCGAGAGAGGAACAGACAGAGAGATGGGAATAAGAAGCAAGATGGAGAGATATAGAAAAATATTAAAGCGCTATTGGTTTGGGAGTACATATATTACCTAAGAGAAAATTGCTAAAAGCTTGTTATTTACTTGGGCTATGGGTATGTTAAAAATCGTTTTTATAGCTCTTTGAAACCACACTGATTTTTAGAATACTCCCTTTAGCCCTTAGAAACAGATGGTATGCTTTTTATTTTGAAATTACCCCTATCAGCTTGTCCCACTTGTGGCGTATTACTTTCTGATTTGTAAGACAATAGTTCTGAGTCCAAGGAAATGTACAAGTACAGGAAAAAATTTTCCTCATGTGCAGCTATGTCAGTTACATATTAAAGGTTCTTCCCAAGAGTGAATCAAAATTAAAGTCTCTGTAGCTTCCATATGTTACTTTTAAAGCATCTGCTCAAACGAGTTGTCTTTCCAGGCTGGTTGACATTTTAGGACCCTGATAATGATCCCATCTTGCCTTAACCTCAAATGCCCTTTATAAGGAACACTGATGAAACAGCTGGAACACCTGGATATTACCTGCAGGGAATCTGGTTCTCACCAGGAGTAGAAGGCTGAGTTCACTGATGTCAGAAGCTGTCTATTACCTTTCCAAAGAATACACTGATTGACTTGATTTCATTTTCTGCTTTTGTACTCAAGTCACTAGTCATCATGCTCCCTGTAGTCAACTGTAATCTTTGGCTACATACAGGATATCCCAAACGCAGGCTGGAATATAACCTTACCATTCCTCAGGCTTACTGTCAAACAGTAATGCTCTGCTCACTCTGCAAAGCCATTTGTAATCTAGTATACCTTCTTGGGTATGCATGTCTAGAGTCTATTTATCAGCACACAACAGTTTCAAGGGCTTCTGAAGACATCTGTAGAAGGAGACGACAGAAGGCCTCAGAAGCTCAGACATATATTCCAACATCAGCTTGCAGGTCCTTGTGTCTCCTTGAGTAAGGCTTATGAAGCCCCATGTTAAATAAATTTTATTAAATTAAATAAAAGGAAATCTATGACAGTCCTGATCTCCTTCACTAGCAATGAAGAATACGTTAGACAAGAAGCTGTCACCTGGCCATCCATTTATAACATACTTTGAATTTTGGTCACTTAATCAGCTTACAAGCTTTGCAGTAGTCATCCAAGAGTGGGCATTCTCATTGTGTCAAAGGAAGGTCACAAGAATAGAAGACAGAGGCCCTTGCACTTTCCATAAATTTGATGTGAACAGAGTATATATTCTTCACCACAATGAAGTCTAAATAATTCTGGTGACAGGTAAAATGATAAGGTTGAGAGTTGAGTAGCTATTGATAGATAAGGTCCTCACGTCTATTATAAATTAGTGGCCGTCTTTGTTTCTAAGCTAATTAAATATTTCCTGGTATTTATTAAATAGCCCTTCCATGGTTCATATGAATCAGTCATGGTTACTTTTGGTGGTACTTTCATTAGAAGTGATTAAGTCAACCAACCGTCACCTTTGACAGTACATTTGGCAGAAATATTTTGGGAAAAAACTCAAAAATTAAAATTTAACAGCATTACTACTCAAACTCCTTCTCACCTGGCTCAAAAAACCCCACTAAAACTAAGCCTGAATTCATAAGAACTAGAGGATAAACAAAAAGCTTAAAATAAGCCATATTAGATGTACAGCTTGGCAAACCACAGTGCCTGTTTTGCTTTTCTCATTTTACATGATTCTCACCTGCCCTGTCGCATTTGCTCCTCACAACAACTATCTGCAGTATTACGATCTCCAGGACATAGAAAAGGAAACTGAGGCTCCCGGAGGTTAAGTGATATACTCAAAGTCACCCAAGCAGGCTGGGTTGTCTGCTTTCCACTTTCACACCCACCTTCGTAGGAGGCCAGCACTGATGTAGACATAAATAGATATTCCGGAGCAACACATGAGACAGAGTAGGGCATGATGATCTAGTGGCTTTTCTTCATGAGAGCAATTTGATTATTCCTCTATTAAAAAAAACTCATGCTCCAAATTATTCGTAGTAGGTCTAAAATTTTCCCTTTCGGTAAAAATTTTCCACTATGCTGTCTTTGATTAGTCTATTCAAAGTTAAGCCTTTGTCCATCTAAAGTTCTTCCAATAGTTAAATGTGAGATGAGGACAATATGCTTGTACTAATGTTTATTTGGTTGATGACCAGTGTACTAAAGGATCTGGCCTATCGAAAAGGTATTAAGGCAATTAGCCTTTAACAAAACTGCCAGCTGAGGAGGCAGCATCCTTTCCCCTGCCACTCCTGTAGGTTTACACTATTTCTTGCTTGGCATGTTATCCTTTTCACTTTATGCTATCCTCAATCTCTCCCTATCTTTCTCAGGCAGGTAAGGCACTCCCTCTTCTCAGTTATCACACTGACAGCATGCCACCCATGGTTCTATAATTGTTCTATATTCGTATAAGACCCATTCCTCTACTAGCCTCTCAGTCTAGGGCAGTGATCAGTGTGTCCTTTATCCTCAGCATCTGCGACGTGCTTGGGCCATAGTTAATGCTAAAAAATACCTTTTGAGTGAATGAAATGAAAACATTATTAAAATGAGAACAATACGTCAACATAATAATTAACTAATCTGGTGTCTTCTAATGGCTCTCTAACCAGGATGTTTAACTTCACTATTTCCTTCTCCATAAAGACAAATGAAGAAAATGGGTTTATAGGTATAAAGATTTTTTTTTAACCTCAAAATGTAAAAACAAGCCATTAATTTATTTGTTATATTGTTTCAGAACTGTTCTGAGTAAATAAAAATCAAATATTTCAATTAGCTATCAATTACTTTTTGGCTCTTTATAGTCTGACCTTAGAACCCATAACAATAATGATTTTTTACTGTACTACACAAAAACCTCAGCACCACATTTTAGGAGAGTTGGGCAATAAAAAAGAAGCTGATTTCAGGAATGGAGTGATTGCTCAGAAATTCTTAGAATAGTCTAGCAATTTAAATAAAGACAAAGTAGTCCTTCCTCTCATGAAACAGAAAGTGGAAGGAAGGGGATGTGAGAAGATTATCTTTGCTGTTGCCAAAGCTGTGGTCAGTTACTTTGCAACAATGTTTTTAGTCAGGAAGTTGTTCCTATGGAGAGACACTGGGCAAAGAGGAAAGAAAGGGTTTTGCTTCCATACTGATTAACCGCATCTTTGCTGTCTATTCTGTTCAGTTCAAAGTCTTCAGAAGGTGTGCTAATGTCACAAATATGAATAAGCCAGATCCTTTACCTTGTGCAACCTTCCAGTGTAGCGATGTCAACATATAAAAAAAGAGATTCTTCCCAAGATAACGTGTTTGTGCTTATAATCAAAGCAGCAAGCACAGGTACAGAGTACAGGGGCTGGCCCACGAATGGTGAAGTCAGTAGTCAAGTTTCAAGGATGAATAAAAGTTAACCAGGTTTATAAAAGTGGGAAGGCTGGTTCAAGAAGAAAAAACCATCAAAGAGGAGAGGGCATCCTGATCTCCTCTTAGATGTCAAGGATTCTTTGACTCTGTGTTTATAAATATAAGCCTCTCAGTTGACACTATACCATCATTGATGGATCTTTACTTGGTCGTTACTTTTAGGAGCCAATGCCATCAAGCTAATTTAGTTTCAGGATAGGAAATGGTGGGAAATGATGATGGAAAGTAGACAGGGGCCAGTCCAGGCCTTTGTGTGTTACGCTGAAGCATGTGGGCCTGCTTTTGTGGGTAATGGTGGGTGCTGTAGGGTATTAGGCATGGCAGTGACATGGTTAAATTTGTGTTTTGACTAGATCTATGGCTCCTAGTCTTTTGGATTCTAAACGCTACTAAAATTAGGGAGGGTAAAGCCATTAAAAAAAACGTTTGTTTATAAGATTCATCACTTATTATTCTCTAAGTAGGGACACACTTCTTTGAAAATTTAGTATCTATAATCACAATAATTTTATAATAGCAAGACATTTTAAAGAAGAATCTTTAAATAGTGAATTTAAACTGACTGTATTGTATGGTCTTTATTTTTCTTATGTCAGATTGGTGAAAACGTCGTCCTGGACCAGCATGTGACAGTCCGATAGTTAGGAGCACTGGGACAGATCATTCCGGGACTATAATTCAGACAGAGCTGGAGGAGCAAGCAAGACCACTAATAACTAAAATGACAGCATCATTTTAAGGCCACAAGTTTAAGATAAGATTTGCGTTAGAACTCAACTCCATATACCTTTTTCTGATTTTCACCTAACAGATGTCTGTGGTTTAGGAGCCTCCACAGAATAAGGATTTTTTGCTGGTCGGTTAGAGAGGCGTTGAGGGAGAATGGAGTGAGAAGGGTAGAAAGGAAACACAGAAGGAAGGGGGAAAGGTGTGACTTGAAATCAAGACACTGAAGCTACTCTATCCCCAAACCACAGCGGGTTCTCTGTGTGGCCACACGTTGGTGTGTGCTGTGTGTTATTGTGAAGACTCAGAGGCTGGGATCCAGCCTAAGGCAGCTAATGATGTGTGTGAGGCCTCTGCATTGTTGAGAGGTGTGAAGTGGAACCAGGTACTAAACAAACCCCAGGAAGGTGGCCTATGCAACTAGAGCCCAGAAACAACAATCTTCAGCCATCTCAGAGAAGTGACTTTTTCACAAGGCAGGACTGAGCAAGGAGTGAGGAGGAGGCAAAAAGGACCATTTGCTAGCTTCACACAGCAGGCGTGAATTTAAGGCCAAATTCTATGTGTTGAGAGGTAGACATCCTACTATCATTCTGTGTGTGAGGAAAATCCATCTTGATGGATTATAACAGATGGGTTCAGGTGTGACACTAGTAAATGAGACATCAAGACAGTCTTATTCCAGGTCCTTTCGAGCACTCAAGAGGCAGGGAAACTACAAATACGATGCTAATCCTGACTGAGCCAGGTGTCTTTTGTTTTTATTTTCAATATATTAGGGCAAAACCTCCATTCACTGGGATTCATCCAACTCAAACTTTGGGCCCAGAGCCGGTTCTACGCAAAACCATGGAATAAGCCTCACAGTTTTGAGCCTTCTTTACCCTTTTTCCATCAAAGGCAGTTTTCAGTTCTAGGGTCTCAAATTTAAAAATGTTGCCTCTTTTGGTGAAATGTTCATTTTTATGATCCCATTGAGATAAAGCTTTATGGGGAATTAGGAGTCAATATGGAGAGCAGAAGGGTAGTATATCGTATGTGTTGTCCTGACAACCACGCCACTAGGAAATGCTTTTGAATGTTCTCTAGACTTTCGGGAAAAAGGAGTAAATTAAGGTTCATAATTAGGATTTTTTTTTAAAGCAAAATTTCAAAGAATTCTGTGGAGTCAGTAAAGTTCAATATCTTAAAGTACCAATGAATAAACTTTTAGTACCAAACAAATTAATATTCAGAAAAAAGATTCTAAAGAATCAAAGATACTATACTCACTAATATAATCTAGACAGAATTTTAAAAACAAAGGTTGAAACTGAAAGGACACTCTGTTTAACGAGAAGACAGCTGTTCAACGTAACCACCCATTCCAGAATCCACCCTGCTGAGTCCTGGAACTGTCCCAGTGTATTTCTTGAGTCAATTATCAATTTGAAAACCTTTCTAAGGTTTAAATTGGTCTCACAAATTAGTCACTCACATTTTTGGAGTTTGAAATCAATCTCTCCCTTCCTACCAAGGCATTTGTCAATCTCAAATCTCTGCTTCCTGCAATTAATCCTGTTTCAAGAAAATATGAGCATACATTAACGCATGGAAGTAGTGTCTGTATTATTTATTAAAAGCCTCATGCTAGGCACAATAGACACTTGCATTCAAGCACTGAATTAATGCAAATGGCACTTTATACTTTTCCATTCAAACATGCCTGTCCTTAGCACCACAGTTTAACTTCTTTCTAAATGTAGCTTTTAGTAGAAAATGACAATTATGAGCCCTTTGAGATTTAAAATCTGAAACTCAAATTATCAAGCCTTAATAAAAGCCTACTAAATTCCTTTATGTGTTATATTATGTCTGCTTAATTACTGCAAGCCCATAAAGGAAGCAATGTAGAAGCAGAGTTTATATGTTAGCTTTACACAAGAGTGGTTTTTGAGGCTCTTTCCTCTAAATTTAATTTTTATGTGTACATTTAGAAACATATATTCAGAAACATTATACATCTAAAACATAGATCACTCCTATAAATATATTAAGTGGATAAATTCTCTTAGAAGGCAAAAAGTGATTAAAACCACCAAAAAGTTCTTTATCACAAAACAGTATATTCTCAGTTCAGTGGGCATCTCTTTATTGTTGCTAACAATTTCTCTCTCACATTGATCAGAAAGAGAGATACAACTTGCTTGTTGAAACTACCATTTTAATACTGTTTTTCTACAGAGCATAAATAATCTTTTAATGAAGCAGGAAATCACTGTTACTTAGAAAATGGTCTTTCCTTATCTGCTGCTGTTTAGAAAAAAAAATAGCAAGCAACATTATTTTTATTTGGATAACGTCAATCTTATACAGTATCTTTGGAGGGGAGAAAAAAATGCAGCCTTGTCAAGTACATGAGGAGGATGGGCCTAGATAATATAAGGTTTCCACAATGCCTTTAGTTCAGAGGAGATGGGTAATTATTCTGTGCTGACATGCAAGATGAGGCTGGTGCCACCAGGAGGTCATCTTCCCTGTTCACCGCCCCCCCCCCAAAAAAGGGGCTTCCTGTATTATAATCAACTCTTATTTTTCCTTAATTTGCATTTTCTAATTTTCCACTAGCCATTTTCTTGACTGAATTAGCCACTGTTTAAGTAAAATTACATATGTATCCAAAAATTGTAGCGAATAAAAAACCAGTTTTCCCCTTCGAAAACAAAAGATAGAACGAAAACAAAAAGGTAAGAGGCTCAGATGCCATTTCAAAGCCAAAAGATTCTTATTGCTCTTTCACTGAAACTTTCAAATCTAGGTATATGTGGTTTAAAGTGGATCTGCAAAAATATTTACAGACCAAAAATATGCTACATACAGCCCAAATGAGAAAAGGGCTTCCTCAGAGAACTGTCACAAATGGACAAAAGCAAAAGGCAATCCAAAGTCGCAAGAACAAATTCTAGACATGTGGTGTCACAGTGGGGCTTTTTACATCTCTTGTTCTGGAAATACACGATACAAACATAATCAGGTCTCATTGCAAAGATCTTTTTCAAGAGCAGCTAGGATGCCAATAATCTGCCTGTCTTGTCTCTTCTGTAAACATATTCTCAAACCCAATCCACGCTTGGTGGAACTACAGGGAAATTTCTGAATCTCAAACCCTGCCAGGAGCAGAGATCTACACTGCAGACCACAAAACAAATACACAAAGGAGGTAAGATCTCAACAGAGTGGCAATTAATGAATCAAGTGTCATTGTCAAGAGTGGATATCTGTGAGAACAGTGTAAACCAGGGCAACTGAGGACATGCTTTCATAGAACAGAATATATTATAGAGGTGATCGTGTTCATTTAATTCTTCTACAAGTCTTCACTGAGCATGTACCATATATTAGGCAGTGGGCTGGGCTCTGGTGATGTCACGGTAAACAAAACCAGATATGGTCCCTGTCCTTATGGAACTTACAATCTAGTGAGGGAGACGAACTGTGATCAAATAATCACACAAATGTAAAATGGTAACTCTGAGGTGTGTTAAGAGAAGCGTCACGTGTTGCTATGAGAGTGTATGTGATGGTGATTTGGCCTGGTCAGAGGGGTCTGGGAAGGGTTCTCTGAGGAACTCTGACGGTAGCCAGGAGCTAACAAGTAAAGAAGGGTGGGAACAGCATTTCAGGCAGAGGAACAGCATGGAGAGGCCCTGTAGTGGGAAGGAAGAGCATTTGCTTGAGGGAACAAAAGAAATAAGGTGTGCCTGGAGCAGAGAGGGCCAAGAGGAGTGTGGGGAGAGCTTCAGCCTCACAAACACAGAAGGGTTTTCCCTTTTCTCTAAAAATAATGAAAGCCACTGAAGAGTTTTAAGCAGAGAACTGATATAATCAGATTCGTTGGTATAAAAGATCATTCTAGTTTCCTTTTTGTGAACAGATTTGAGAGGGAAACAAGAATGATTCAGAGATGAATTAGCAGGCAACTGCTATAGTCCAGGCAGGAGAAGAGGGTCGCCTGGGCCAGAGTTGATTTTTAAGTAGAAACACACAAGTAACTTCCTACCCTGTAATCAGTGTGATGTTTTTCACTACTGGCAGATTTTCTTTTATCTGAGTAAGAGAAGTTGCATTCTATCCTAGAAATGAAAGCATCTTTTGGCAAAACAAAACTTTATCCTGGAAAGATAAATCATATGTAATTATATGACTACAATTTTATAAAACTAAAAATATATAATTAGGTACACATATGTAAAGGTTAGAAGTTGAACATTTAAAAAATTAAATGGGAAACTCATGTGCATGTTAGTCATTCTGGACTGAGTTTTAAAGGACACAATATTTCTATCAACCTAAATTAAATCACTCAGATTACGGACCACAGACTTGTAGTAGGTGATGAAATCCACACTAGGTTTCCAGACTTAAACTGTCAATACATCTATGAGTATCATCATACATGATTTGCTTGTGGTTACTCATGTCTCAAAAGAAGACAAAATGGAAATACATAAGAAACTAAGAGATATCCATAAAATGGAGTACATGTTTATGGTCCAGGAAGGGAAATGGTGGGGCATAAACCCATCCCAAGCTTTAGCAAAGAAGTGAACAAGTGCCTACAGTTATCTGGCTTGCAGCCTTCATCACGATCGTCTGAGTTTTTACCTCTGACTAAAGCAGGAACAGCATATCAGATCCCTGCAGATGCTGAAAGCTGAAGGCAATGGAAGGAAATCTTTGACATTCTGTCACCTGAATGACAGGACAAAATGCACTGCAATAAACAACGGTTGGAGCAGGATAATTTGATGCACTGGGACCTTAAGCTTCTCCAGATGCTGAACTCAGCTTGGGATGTAAGATAAGAGAGCAGCATTTACCCTACTGAATAAAGTCGGGTTGGGTGAAACCAGAAAAAAAGAAACTTCCTTGTATAAACTGAAACCAGTTCACCAACAGGCATATCCTCAGATATATACAACAATTCACATATGAAATACACACAATATTCATATAAGTTACATACACATGTAAAACATACTTACACATACGTATAAAATATAACTTGTCCACGGGCCTAATAATAAACGATAGTAAAGCCAAAAAGAAAAACAAATGCTCATGAGGAATCTTAACATGGAAATAGCACTATACCAATATTAAGCTCACTTAATATCATATTGCTCCACAACTACTACAAATAAAATGCCTCTGAATAACATTTCTTTTCCAAATAAACAAGCACATGCAGACACAGATTTTTGACTGTGAAGATTTAATTCACAACAGAAGGATGTTGCTTATGGAGTGAGAAGTGAAATCACAGTCCCTCTGGGCACACCCAGGTGTCTGCCAGTTTCCATAACAAGGCTGAGTGATGTGCTTGCAGTTCTCAAAGACTGTTTTGTTTCAATAAGGCCAGTTTAGGTGACTGCTATAATAAAACAGAAGTACCACTACCCATTTGGGTTACGATGACTCAGAACCAACAAAGCAGCCTGCTTTACTGGCGAAGATTTTGACTTAGTTTTTCTTTATATTACTTAAGTAAAAAAACTTACAAAAACAAAAAACAAAACAAGACATCAACACAAGCATATGGTTTTGTAATTACAAGATACACCATGCTTGTGGAATGAAGAACAATGAGAAAAGACAATCTTAAGAACAATAGCTAACATTTATTGTCTGTCTATTATGTGAAAGGCATTGAGCTAGCAACTTTATGTACATTTATCTTGTTTAAAACCCTGGAAGGTGATTGTTATTAGCCTATTTTAACACTACTGGCTCAGAGCATCGAAGCAAATTTGTCCAAGGTCTTAGAGCTTATAAGCGATAGAGCAGGGCTCACACTCATATCTGCTGAATTCTGCCAAGCTCAAAAGCCCATCTCTTTCCACTCTACCCACTGTCTCTCAAATATCACTGCAGAACAAAGAACAAGGTGCAGACAAAGAAATCAAGAAACATGTATTAAGATCCAAAGGAATACATGGCTAAAATGTGCTTAAGTCCTATGCTGACAACCAACCCAGGCACAAAGTAGACCCGTCCCCTCGCCAAAGCTTACCAGGCTTTCAGAGTGCTGTTTCCTTCCTACTTTACATGGCTTGATACCTTCAGGAAGGATTCCATGCTAAAGCAACGACAATGGCGTGCACACCAATCTTGCCCCTTAGCTTTGAGGGATCTCTGTGTCTTTCCAGCTATTTGAATTCTATTAATCCCACCGTACAATTTTTTTGATGGCTGCCACTCTTAACTGTTGACCCATCTCTGTCTATCTTCCTTCCACACACAGTTCTCTCTTCCTCACCTTCCATTCATGTTTCCATTCCTTCCTCCACGGGCTTGCTGCACCACTCCACAAAATGGCACTGGAAAACTTTCCTCTCTTTCTCTCGTCTTTACAAAAGCATTAAAGGTTTGTTTTAGAAATTTTCAAAAATACAGAAAGTCACAACAAAGAAAATAAAATCACCTGGGATTCTGCCACTTAGAGATAACTACTATTAACATTGTGGTGTATATTTTACCGGTCTTATTTTTTCTAAGCAAATGCATAATTATGACTTTTATAAAATTGATATCATATACATATTATCTGGTAACACTTTTTCATTTTTTGACATACCAATGAACATCCCCTCATCATTCAATATTCTTCCACAACATGATTTTCCGGGACTGCATGGCATTGTATTGTATGAATGCAGCATATTTATTTAACTCATCACCTATTACTGGATATTTAGATTATTTTTGACATTTTATTATCATAAAGTTTTTCGATGAACAGTCTCATAGATTCATGTTTACTCCAATTCATGACTCTTTCTTTATAATATACTCCTCTGCACATTTGGAAGCCCTTGATATATTCTGTCCAGTTGCCCTTCTCACAGATTTTACGAAATTTCATTGCCAGAAAGACTAAGTACTAATGCATGGGAAATGGGTATCTTGAACATAATGAATAACCACCAGCTTACAAAGTAACTTATAGTGAATTAACTAATTCATTCCGAAAACACTCAGTAACCTTCTAAATGTGCTGGGTACTGGGGATACAGCAAGTAGGCACAGTCCTTGCTCTTATACAGCGTTCCATTTTATCAGGACAGAAAACGAAGGAAGCAATAATAACAAACTGTGAAAAACAGGAGGTCATGAAAACGGAGAAAGATGACTAGCCTGAAAAGGCGTCCGGAGGTGGAACGGAAAGTCTCGGGACTGACTGGGTACCCTGGGCGAGGCCAGGCTCTGCCATGAGCTCCTCAAATCAAGTTCCTCACCCATCCTGCCACAACAACTATTCTCCTCGTTCTCCCATGATTTCTATTTTTATTTCTAGCTTGAGCTGAGGCAAAACAATGTTTTATTTCAAAAGTCTCCTCCCAACTGTAAAAAAAAAAAAGCTACTAAATATAAAACCTTCTTAAAGTTAATCCCTACCCCCAGACACATACACACTGATTAAAAACAGAATAATTCTGGAGAAGACTTAGGTAAAATAAAACAATTACTTAGGGAAAACGTTCTTCTAGAAGATTATGTAGATTTGAATTATAGGTTTTTCCATGAGTTTCTAGACATTTGTAATCAATATGGTAAAAAATTCTCATGAACATAAATGGCTACCAAAATTGGTCAGCAGTAAATGGCCTAACGGTTTTAAAAGGAAGCAATCAAAGCAAACAATAATTATATCCTCAAAATAACATCATCATCCGTGTATTTTAATATTTTACACAGTATAGCATTTAGCAACCACTGAAGCTAACAACTTCTAGAAAGCTATTTTTCCATTTCATGTAGACAAGAGCCCAAATGATTAAAACTTTAAAAATTATGTCTAATGAGTCCTCATTACACAATTGCTTTAGAAACAAAGCACCACTGTTTCTCTCAAAGAATAAATGCATAAGGATTGGAAAATGTACCAAATTCTGGTCTTTTTAAATACATGATGACATATGGAGCCAAATAATATTAGTACATAGATAATAAATTACTCATCATTTGATTTATTTGTCTGAGGTATAAAATACTTTACATTTAAAGGGGAAAAGAAGGTATTAGAAAAAAGGGGTACTGAATCAATTTTGATTCCTTAGAATAGGTTGTATATGTATTACTTCTCTGTAATTAAGTTTTAAGCACATACATAAAAAGCAAACCCAAGTCTTCTATCCTATGCATGTTTGCACGAGTATGGGTGATGTATATAGCATTTATCCAGTGCTTAGCACGTAAAGCATTTTTCTAATCTCTTCGCATGTATTAATTTATTTCATTATTAAGACAACCCGTTAAATTTTCTTTTTTTCTTTCCACTTTATGGAGGAGGAAACTTAGGCACAGAGCAATTAAGCATCTTTTCCAAGGGTATACAGCTAGTAAAAGGCAGCCAGGCACGAATGCATATAAAACTCAGATGTCATCTGGAGTCTCCTTGCTCCTTCAGATCTAGGCTCCAACCTTCCACATCTTGTCCTATGGAAAAAAGTTCAGTGCCCTTCTCCAAATGACTTTAAACATCTAGAGGACTGTCACTCTTAAGGTTATATCTAGCTCGCAATTTTTGGTCTTCTGACTTAGTTTCGTAATTAAGTGCGCACATGGAAAAATGTAAACCACCTAAAACTGAATATTAGTTATTCCCCCACGTCTTCTCCCTTTTTTAACACTATGTCTGTCATTTACACTGAGAGAAAAATTCCCTGTATTTTTCTACCGCAGTGAGCTCTTTTTTGTTGCCAATCTTTTTTTTTCCTGCTCCTTCTCCCCAAAGCCCCCCAGTACATACACAGTTGCATATTCTAGCTGTAGGTCCTTCTGGTTGTGCTATGTGGAATGCTGCCTCAGCATGGCTTGATGAGCAATGCCATGTCCGCACCCAGAATCTGAACCAGTGAAACCCTGTGCTGCTGAAGCCGAGCACACGAACTTAACCACTCGGCCACGGGGCTGGCCCCTGCAGTTAGTTCTTTAGTCTTGTTTCCCTCTAACTCACGGCTTCAGCTTCTTACTTTGTCCATTAAAATGGTTATCAAGATAGTGTCTTGAACAAAGCTTTTTCCTTTCCTACCAGGAATTCTGTTGTCACCTAAGAGAATGATGCCCTTCCCCCCATATGTGCACACAAATATGAAGGTAAGACGTCCTATATTATGACTAACATAAAATATTGCTACTGATGATTATGTAGGTGCCATAAAGAACAAACCTGACATATGTTCACTGACTTAGCAGAACAGAGGCAGAAGCAATCCAAGTTCAAATGACATTAGGTTAATTCATTAAAGTTTAAATAAATCCATACAGGAGCAATTATTTTTCTTTGTATTTGAGAATCCATGGCTAGAAATGACAATGCTTAATGATTAAAGGAAATCACATCCCTCCAGCCTGCCAATGAGGTTGTCTATATCTGTAACAAGTGTTAAAAAGTCATGTCAAAACATTACTAGAAAAGAAAGGTTAGGAATATAATTGGGGGCATACACAAACTACTAAATCACATGTATCTAATTCATATAAAAATGATTTTTCAAAACACCACCTACTTCTGAACTGGTGAATATGAATTATTCACATGGCTTTATATACTGGGGGGATTATAAAGAGTAGGAGAAAGAAAGGATTCAACATAAATTCCAGAAAATGAAGCAATGTTTCATAAATTGCTGGTTTCCTAAGAGTCAAACAAAAATATTTCTTGAGCATCGCTACACAAGGCCACCTAGATTGAGATGACTCTGGTAACCTCTGGAGCTGAGCAGTGCGTAGCCCAAGTGGCTGCATGAGATGGTCCTGCGTTTAGGTATTCCATCTGGCAATGACCAGGAAAGATAAAAAGTAATTCAGTGTTTGAAGAACACTCTTTGCCTTCAAAATGTTTTTACGGTAATTGAAGAAAAACTGATTAAGCATTATGGATACATATAAAACATACTCCATAATTTTGTGCTGGAAATAAAAGTTCAAAATGAGTGGTATAGCTGGTATGGGCTCCAGGAATAGCATACACTATGTGCTCCTTGAGAGCAAGGACTGTCATTAGTAGTCATTGACTCAGTCGTGAATTCACTTGAATTTGACTCAGTAAATGTTTGCTGAATGACGTTTGTAGAGGTGATATACAGAACAGGCTACTTCTTGAATAAGTTTGGCATTTGTCAGCTATGTAAGAGAAGGAACTTTTTTTTTTTTTGAGGAAGATTAGCCCTGAGCTAACATCTGTTGCCAATCCTCCTCTTTTTGCTGAGGAAGACTGGCTTTGAGCTAACATCCGTGCCTACCTTCCTCTACTTTATATATGGGATGCCTACCACAGCATGGCTTGCCAAGCAGTGCCATGTCGGCACCTGGGATCTGAACTGTCGAACCCTGGGCTGCCAAAGCAGAATGTGCGAACTTAACCGCTGCGCCATCGGGCTGGCCCCTGGAACTATGTTTTTTAATTGAAGTATAATTTACACACAATATCCTATTAGTTTGAGGTATACATCATAATGACTATCTGTGACTATCTATTTATATATACTATGAAATGATCACGATAAATCTAGTTACCATGTCACCAAAGTTACTACAATATTATTGGTTATCTTCCCTGTGCTGTACATTACTTCCCCATAACTTACTTATTTTATAACTGGAAGTTTGTACCTCTTAACCACCTTCACCTATTTCACTTACCCCCAATCCCTCCCCCTCTGGTAACTGTTAGTTTGTTTCCTGAGTCTGTTCCTGTTTTGTTTGTTCATTTGTTTTGAAGTGAAATCATATGGTATTTGTCTTTCTCTGCCTGACTTATTTCACTTAACATAACACCCTCAACATCCATGTTGTCGCAAATGGCAAGATTTCACTCTTTTTTATGGCTGAGTAATATTCTATTGTATATATACACCACATCTTCTTTATCCATTCATCTACCGGTGGACAGTTAGGTTGCTTCCATATTTTGGCTATTGTGAATAACACTGCAATGAACATAGGGGTGCATATATCTCTTTGAATTAGTGTTTTCATTTTCTGTGGATAAATACACAGAAATGGAGTTGCTGGATCATATGGTAGGTTCTATTTTTAATTTTTTGAGGAACCTCCATACTGTTTTCCATAGTAGCTGCACCAATTTACACTCCCTTCAACAGTGTACAAGGTCTCCCCTTTTTCCACATCCTCATCAACACGTGTTATTTTCTGTCTTTTTGATCACAGCCATTCTGACAAGCGTGAGGTGGTATCTCATCGTGGTTTTGATTTGCATTTCCCTGATGATCAGTGATGTTGAACACCTTTTCATGCGCCTGTTGGCAATCTGCACATCTTCTTTGTAAAAATGTCTATTCAAGTCCTCTGACCATTTCTCAACCAGGTCGTTTGTTTTTTTGATATTAAGTTGTGCAAGTTCTTTACATATTTTGGATATTAACCCCTTATTGGATGTATGATTTGCGAGAAGGAATTCTGTCTTATTCAAGAGTATACCCGTATTACTTGGCCCAATGCCTGGTACCTATTAATTCATGTTTAGCAATTTAATGGTAATTAGAGAAGACAGTAGGTTAAACTGGAGACTAGTACCATGCCCATCTGAAAGCAAAAAGGAAAGAGTCCCAGAAAAAGGGAGACAGAGACTCCGGGGGACAACTGGTAGAATTCCAGGAAAGCCTGTAGAGACCTGACTGAGAGCTGAGGGGAAGAAAGGGCTTTATCAAGGAAGAGAGGAACCTCTTCTGAGACAGGAAGGAAAGAAAAGATCCTGAAGGATGCACAGACTTATCTGTAAGGGGAAAGGAAAGAACATCAAAGAGGTTACAAATCTCTCTATCTTCTCATTTAATGAAAATGATAATACTCATTTAAAAAGCCTAATTGTCAGCAGAGACTACTATTATTACTCAACAAGAGTAATGGTGGAGTGGGCAGGATCTGAGCCATGAAAATGGCAAAGGATGAAAATAATCTTTGTGTGTGTTTGGGGTAGGGGTGGCATGCTAGGGAGAGATAGAAAGTTAAAAAAAAATTAGATATGAACCATATTTCTCAAACCAATGCTCTAATTGTTCAATAATTTTATCAAGAACTGTGCTAGGCACTGTGGGGAATTTAGAGAAATATAAGATACGGCTCTTGTTCCTGAAAAGTTAAATAACAACCTAGAGATATTTCATGGCAGAGTGTGACTATATGCCAAAAAAGTGGAAGAGATAAGGGTAAAACGTTCCATGACAAGAACTATATTCATTACCTGTTATTTCTTGTTCTATTAAATTCTAATAATCATCTCCTCTATTGTTTTTTGTTGTTTATTTTGTTGTTTATAGTCAATAAAGTCATTTCTGGCTTTCATACTGGAATTGTCATTTTAGTAGGTACTTGAATTTTGCGGAAAAAATTGCTTTTCCTCAAGGTTCACTGAATAAAACAGGTCACAAAGCTTTGGCTGAACACAGGGTCATTTCTTAGGTAGACAGAATAGAGTCTTTCAAGAAATAGTCTTTGTGCGTCCCAGAGATACACAACAAAAACTGTTACTACTGTCCATCCATACTGAGTCTGGGGTTTGAGAGGGTTAAACTAAAAATCAAGTTATTGCTGCTTCTCTTTTGGTTCAGTACAGCTTTTCTATAATTCTCTAGAGCTAGGCAGCTGACAGCATGGATTTTTATTGAAGAAATGCTATGACATTTGTTCTAAATGTCACATTTCTCCCCCACAAACTAAAAATAGCATGTCACCATACCCCTACCCCTAATAAAATTGTTGGCTTGGAAATGACATTGATAAGCAAAATGAAGCATATAACCTTTTCTCTCCTTTTCTATAAATGTTTTATTTATTCCTGAGTAACATTTGGTATCTTTTGTAGGCTGAGATCAAAGGGACAAATCAGTAAATTTTACTGCTGAAGTAGGCTTTACAGTATGGGGTTGTCATTTTTAAAGCATGTTCCAGGCAGGCACTGCTGTCATTTGAGTAGTGATCTAGTGACTGACAGAAAATATCTGTAGAAATAATGTGTGCTCTCATAGTAATGTGACATTTTATGAGCAGTTTGACTGTTTTCATTACTCTGATTTCAGTCTGGTGAAGAGCAAGTAAGAAAGCCAGCAATGGGATATGGAAAGGCTGTCAGGATGAAGTTGATAGGACAACCTTGAAATTGGGCTGCTGTATTTAATAAGACTTTGTGGCAATTATCTGAAAGCATTTTAAATATTAAGTTGACTTGAATGCTTAATCTGATCAATTCCAAGGTCACTGGTTTTATTGACAAGAGTGTTTAGCTAACTGACACTTAAAGCCAAGTTTCAGGCAAACTTTATGCAGGCTGTGGCTATTCCTGTCTTCATTATCCTAACTAGGATTTTTGTTTTAAGGGTGAAGATTTAGTTATGTAGGAAAACTTTCATGACAACAAACTTCATAGCTGAATTGTTCTCCTCTCTGGTGGAATTCTGTTGAAAAGAGTATTGCTAGAAAACACGGTCCTGGGCTGAAGGCCATGGAAACAAGCTTGAACCAGAGGCTCTCGAAGAATCAGCAGCAGTTCAGACTTTCCACAGGGCAAGTAAGGAAGAGCAGTGTACTGTGCTTATGAGTACTCAACACCCATTTCTTTCTTGCTCCTGGAAGTGTGTGCTGTTTGGTAAATGTGCAGTTAATGGGGGAATTCTTTAGATTTTTACGTCTCATTTGAATTGGGATTTTCAGGACGTATTATCTACTTGCTGTTTTGGTAACGCACAATTTGGAATTCCCAAATTATTTCAAGATTGGTACATGGGATGGATTTACTTGAAGAGTGAATTCAGCCCCTTCCCAGTGTTTGCCTCTTTACATGGCTTCTTTGCTGTCAGTACATGGTCACTTTCAGAAAGACTTGAAGATGTCACTCTAAATTTTCAATTACTTTTATTAGCATAATTTAGGGCTACAAGTCTATGCTATAAGGTTGTTTGGGAATTTGAGGATTCACAAAGGAGGAAGCATAGCCAACAAATGTCAAAGGACCACCGTATACAAATTACTGCAACCAGGTAAGTCCCAGTTCCACTGTTTACTACCAAAATAATTTTATTATATAAGTTCCCTCTTTTAAATAATTTTTTGTAAGTAAATTACTGTGTTTCCTATTTTGTTGTAAATCCTCGTCCCCCAAATGTTTACTTTCACTGTAAGCTCCTTGAGGGAGGCTCCTGTCTTAATCGTTTGCATCCCTAAGCACCTAGCCTACAGCAGGCACACAATATACACTGATATTTCCTTCATAATACTAAAGCTAGTATCTCTTATACTTCCACATGTAAAACTTCATCCTAGTGTTCTAGAACTTAACTAAAAATTCAGTCTTCACCTCATATAGTTCATACTTTTTAACTCATGAATGGTAATCTTTTCCATCTGAAAAGTATATGCACTTAATTTTGGTCAATAGTCTGCAGCTTGCATTTTGTCTTGCGCCTCTCCATGCCATAACACCCCCCCCCCAATTTTATTATTAATTCCTATGGACTTTGTATCAGTATACCCCGTCTTTGAAATTACAATCAGATGCTTTAAAAACTCTGATCATTCTTTCCAATTTTGAAAACATAATCAGTGCGCTTTTAAAAAGCCTGCAGCCGTAGTTACCAGCCAAAAATGGACAGCATATCCAGAAAACCTGCATACATTTTTTAAAAAGGATAAAATAATTTATTTGGAACTCAAAACTATAGTACTGTGATTCTGTGCTTTGTTCAGGCCATAGAAAACATTGAAAAATAAGTGCTTCTGAATTTCGTAAAGTTCTTACACATTCTTCTGCATATATTGTTATATATATAAATGAGATTATTTAGAATTTTGACTAACTGGTGGCTATACTTTCTATTAGATCAGATTTTTTTTTTTTTTAAATGGATGAATTAAGACTACTTTCTCAAGTAAATGTGGCTGTACTGTGGGGCAGGGAAGGGCAACACCGAATTCCCAGTTGTAGAAGTCCAGTATTTCACTGTACGGCCCCTCAGCTAAGGCACAGTCTCTTCCATAAGTTCATTCATAAACACTCCCATCTTCTTGTCTGCCTTCCCATCCCCCTCCAAAACAAAACATTTATTAACTGAAGCTTCCAACTGTGACAGAAATTACAGTCATGTTAATGGTACAGATGGTGTAAAAAATGTAATCTAAAAACATGATTAAAAAACTCAGGAGCTAGGTACCCCAAGTTCATCTCGGATATGGTTGACCAGACATCTATGAGGAAGGAAATACACGTTTTTGGTTAATTAGTTTGCTTTTATCCATCCCTGTAATTAGAACATGCCTTTTCCCTACTTAATCCTAAAACAGTCATTAGATTTAATAAACCTTTCTCGATTGCCACAAATGAGAAAATGAATTAGCTAAAAAGTAAGCATTAAGCTGGTATTAGCAATATGATTGCAACATTATGTGAATAAAAATGTTTTAGTTTAATTATTCAAGATCAAATATATCATTCTATAACTTGTTACAAAAGAGTATACAGGGTTTACCCCCCTCCCTTCTTCCTTATGTTGGTTCACAAGGTAGTAAAAACATTAATGCTGTCTCCACAGATTACATTCCACCAAATGGAAGTCATTATTAATCATTCTTTCCAAAAATCAACCCATAATTAGCTTCTTCTCAAGTCAAAGTAGAGTCAGAATCCCATATGACCAAAGGAGAGAGGGTGGTCTTGGTTGCCGGACACTAATTAGGAAGCTTGGCTTATATACTTTCAGGGCTCCCGTGAATTGTCCAAAGAAATGGAGCTGCAAGCTAGCCTTTGTTATTCGTATTATTTTAACTTCAAAGCCTTTGTGTGATGGTCTGATCTCTCAGGGAGTCCAGAACGGTCTCCTGACTCCAGAGGTCCCACTAATCCCCATCATGCTATACTTGCCAATCTGCTAGAAAAGTTAGTGACTCACATGGCGCTACTTTTCCGAAGATCAAAGGTTAAAATCATTTCTAAAAAGTGAAAAACAATATACTATCAAGTTGAAGACCCCAGCTTTCTAGACTTAAATCTTGTGGCGCACTTTCTGTTAGTACTAAACGAAGTTACTCTTTGTTACTCTACCTCAATGAGATAACTTCATGCATTAAAAATAACCCAAGTTGGTCTTCACCTAGATCTTGTGATACACTCACAGGAAAAAACTATTTGTTGCGTGGCAGGTTCTAGGGTGTCAAAGTTCTCCCCCATCAAGCCCCTGTCTGTGCTTGCTAAAGAAGTCCTCGGTCACGGCATTCACAGCCATTGTTGCTGATGGGCCATGGACGACTGTGGGCTTCCGGAAATGTACATTTGGGCCTGGACCAGACGGGTGAGCACAGAGGAGAGGAGGGTTATTTTGATCATAGGAAAATAGCAGAGATCTGATGGAACCCTAGATAGGAGGGTAAGTTCAAGAGTATCTTAGAGGGACCAGTCTGTTCCAGGAAAAACACTAAAGTCTCTAGAAATGATTCTACATATTTTCCTCCTCACTCCAAAACTCATAACATTGTGAAAGCAACCAGGTTCAATTGGGTCCTTCTACATTTATTCTGAGTTGAACCTACCTTGGAATTTGTAGGATAGATTAGGAAAGTTGGGGTCAGAGATCAAAAATATTCTTTCCTCTGGGCTATGGGACATAAACTGCAACATTTGTTGGTAATTTTTATGGAGGAATGGTACTCCATGGAGCTGTTAGTTGGTTATGTCAGCCATAATAGTTAGAATTATTATTCTAATTTCATAAAGGGAAAAAACCAAAGACCCAGGGGCTGGCCCCATGGCCGAGGGGTTAAGTTCATGTGCTCTGCTTCGATGGCCTGGGGTTTGCTGGTTCAGATCCTGGGCATGGACCTACACACCACTCATCAAGCCATGATGTGGCGGCATCCCACATAGAAGAACTAGAATGACCTACAACTGGGATATACAACTATGTACTGGGGCTTTGGGCAGAAGGAAAAAATGAAAGAGGAAGATTGGCAAGAGATGTTAGCTCAAGGCCAATCTTCCTTAAAAAACAACAAAAAAAACAAAAAACCCAAGACCCAGAAAGTACCTGCCGGGGCTCAAGCAACATCTGGCCCCTGACACCCAAAGCCATATCTGATGATAAGTTTTCTTTTACTAGGCAACTACATCACACATGGTTCAGACCCACTAAGGACAGCAGAAAGATATAACATAGGATATTAGCAATTTAGAAGTATATAGTCTCAAAGTCAGTTTTCACATGCACTTATTTGAATAAAATGTTACATTCTTGTGCACCATAACCTTTAGGAAATATCACTCTTTATGTTGCCTAGAGTCAATGGCACTGAAGTGTAGGATCAGCCACAAATCGGCCATGTGATTTTAGACAGACATTTAGCTTCTCTGGGCGATGGTTACCTCGTTGCAAAATGAAATAGATAAGATGATCTCTATGATTCTTTCTAATATTAAAATTACTTGATTTCACTCTTTTCCCCAATACACAGATTACAAAGCTGATTTACTGTTCTTTGTTGAGATTAACTTTGAATGCTCCTTAAAAAGAAGCTAGGAATGCTGAATAAACTGTTCTTTTATAATTGAGGTGGAATAAGAGAGATGTGCGTCAAGATGGCTCTTTGACCTAGAGGTTAATAGAGAGTTCCAGTTTTCTGAGACGTTGCTAACACAGTTTCATAGGAGAAAAAAAATCTCCTCTCTTAAGAAAGTTACAAAGCTTTTGGAAACATTTTTTTTTAATGAGTTACTACAAACGAGATATTTATTCTAAATGCGAAAAATAAAATCTCTTCTCATAACATTACAAAGCTTTTGGAATCTTTTATTCTTTTAAGGAGTCACCAGAAATGAGATATTTATTCCGAATGTGAAAAGATCACCTCAGTAAATGAGGACATTTACAATATTACTTTAAAATTTTTATAGACTTTCCACTCTTCATCATTAAGAACAAACATGAAAATCTGCACAGTTTCAACAGTGAGGACATTGTTCTGAGAAGGAAAATGTGACTGCCTGGAAACAGAGGCTGTGAATCCTGCACATGCAAATGAGCTCCATGCCACCCAGCTCTGCAGCCCTCACAGACACATGTGGAAGACATTAACATCCTTAAGGCTCCAGGTAACCTAAGGGGACTTGACCACCTAATGCTCAAGCTTAGCAAAACAGGAGAACGAATGTGGACACCTGATGCAGTTGAAGCCACTTTGCGTAAATCTCTGATTTAGAGGAAATAAGAATACTTAAAACAAGAAATCTTCGAAAATATGTGAGGTTATGGCATTCTCCTCGTTAGCCTCCTCACCCCAGCCCCAGCTTGCCTCGTCTGATTTCCTTCATTTTTAAGAACAAACAGATGATTCAGGAGGAACTGCCCCATTGCAGAATCCAACCTTGTGCCTGACACTGGGCTCCCCGCTCACAGCACAGTCCTAACCACATGGTGGTTGCTTTAAAAACAGTAACGAACATATGTGACTTTACTCTCGTGAAGGGAAATCCCTTGCTTGACTAAAGTCTAGGTCATTTGACCTTCACAATTCTGTTGGGTTAACAGGCCCACTTGCATAGATCAGAAAACTGAGGATCAAGGAAGCTAAATAACTTGTTCAAAAGAACATGGCTTAGTGGTGAGAAGATTCATATGTAAAGTGCTTTGTGTAAAATACTCTAAAATCAAAGTAATTAATTTGATGATTTTAGCACATCTCTACAAACTAAGGCAAAATTTAAAACTGCATACAGAATGTTATTTTAGTTTTTTCTGAATACAGTATGCCTACTAAAATTTTGGTGTTTTTCACCTTCAAACTCCCTCTTCACGTAGCTATAAATGAGGTGTTCCTCCTTTATTCCAGAACAGCAGGCAATTCAGTGAAATGCACTGTTCTACGACCTGAGTTGTTCCAGACAGGCTGTCACTGAGCCTTCAACAGAGAGCAGCGAGATACACAATTCCCCTCCTGACGAGGGTCCCTGGAGATGCAGGTCTGGAGAATTATGGCATTAAGAAACGATGTTTGGTACAATCAATAGTCTTTCAGGTTGACTTCATGTGGAAAGAAAGCAGTATTAAGCAATTATGCTGCACATGAGCATTCTATATAAGAGTGCATAGTTGATCATTTTTATGGTTTAATAAAAATGTATTTGCTTTTGTTTACTACAAATATACCAACTGAAACATCTGACACAGAATGGCAGTTGGCTGGCAAGACACCAGCTAAAAAACAAAAGCCTGACAAATTAAAAAAATAAAATATCAGTTTCTAATTTAAATAACATCAATTCGATTTTATTTAAAAACAAACACAAAGCTTTTGTTTGAGCTGTTAGTCACCTCATTTTTCTTCAACAGAAAAATTAACAGAAGAGCTTTTGTGATCAAACACTAACGTTAGAGGTTTATATGGTTCTACCTTGCACTCATGAGGCACATTTATCATTACAGTCACACTTGCCTTGATGACACAACACTCAAACAGAAAAAACAAAACCCAAAAAACGAAACCTACCAAACAGAGAAATGCTGAGAGAAAAACAGACTTCTGGAAATTTGTTACTGTGTGTATTTTTAACTTTCCTAACTCAGGGTACACTGACCCATACTATTGGTTGCTTTTATTTTTGATCTTCCAGCAAAATTGTGTTTTTAGCTTCTAAGAAATAAAATACAACTAAATGAAATGTGAACTTGCAGATTTCTGTTTCACCATCTAAGAGAAAAGATTAGGCCGAATCAGCAAATTAATTATGTTCCCTACATTTTGAGCCTGATGGAATGATCATTTGGCTACATGCTGCATAGATCACGCATTCTTCTCTGTAACGAGGCAAATTAGATATTTATGCTTCTATTCCAAACAAAGCAGACACGCTGTCTGGCAGGATTTTTTTCTACACTAGTTAGAACTCTGGTAAATAAAGCTTATAGCTTCACCACGCGGCTCTTCAGCCCTGCTATACATTAACAATCTTTATGAGGGTCATGCTGCTGCTTAGTTAACAGTCAATAAGTGCACCATTGCCATTATCATCTCTAACTTTTTGTAATAATTTTGTAAAAATAATGTTTCCTTGCTTGAATTTGCACACAAACTAGTTCATATTTATTCTTTAAGACCGCCTTCCTATAATTTGTACTTCCCTTTTCTCCTAAAGCATTTTATTTGTATTCTTGCCTCTGCTTTTGGTTCAGATTATCAACACAATTGCTCATCTCTCAATCTTCATAATACCTGGCACAATGCTCCTCATACCCTAGGCACATCAGCCTTCCATAATCTGCTCAGTTGCTGCCAGTGAGGGTCCCTGGCCTACGAATCCAGCCAGCCTCATTTAGTTCTTGAGCCAATCATTGTCAAGGTGGAAAGTACACTGGTGGCCACCAGCTCACTAGGAGGTAGATGCTAGAATTAGCTGTGCTACCACAAATCCTGCTGCTTGAAATGAAAACTGGGTACCTCAATTTCTGTGGAGCCCCAGCTCTCTTGAAACTCCTGACAGACTGGATTGATCCACACAAGCAGGCTTTTAAAAATTTTCTGCTTGGTAGTGTAGCTCTCAGCAGGTGCTACTCTCTTACTTAGAAATCTAGGTACTCAGAGAGGACCCTAATCCTAACCGCTTGCCTCTTAGCCAATCCCTCGCCAGGAGCGAAGGAAAGGAAAGGAAGAATTAGCAGTAGTTAAGCTCTTGCTTCTTCAGCACCCGGTGAGAAATAAATTCATCACCATACTATAGGGACCGCCTAGACCAGGGATGCTCAAACTACCTGTGGTGAAGATCAGCTTTTTAAAGTATTTTCCCTACTTCCTTTCTTCCTTTCCTTTCTGAAAAATATTTCAGATGCATCAGGAACCAATTTACTTAAATATACAGTAAAAATTAGAGACTAGAAAAATGAAATTAAAAAGACATACAAGTCCCCAAATTTTTAGTGTAAGACTGAAGAGACAAAAAAACTATTCTGTCAAATTTCCAAATGCTTACTCCAACTTCCGTACTTCCTTCTAATTTGTGGGCTGGCTGGGCCTGAGGACCATGCTTAGAATAGCACTGGTGTGACCCTCTTACTGTCATGTGCCAATCAACTCTTAGAGTTGTTGAGCGATCAGCAGGAGCTAGCCCCTTTGTAAGGATAATTTCATCCTTTCTTCTTGCCTCTTCCCTACCCTTGCCCACGGTTTCCTCCCCATCCACAATGCCAGTGTTACTGATATCCTAAGCATGCCTCACGCCAAGGCTCATACTAGTTAGGAAAAGTACACAATAAATATTTGCTGAATGAACTAATTCCTGTGTGACAATGTCATTGATTGATTTGTTCATTCAAAAAATTACTTATTAAGAGCTCAGTATGTGTAAGGAACGGGGTGAGTTCCAGGGACATCCAACTTGTTCCTAAGTAGTTTTTAGTCTAGTGGGAGAGACAGAAAGTAAACAAATAACCACAATTCACTGGAATAAATGTCACAGCAGAGGGAAGCACAGAATGCTTTGAAAGCACATAAAAAAGTGCCACTTATCTCACTCTGGGTTTGTAACAAGCAAAGGCTTCTTGGAGGAGATGGTGCCTGAGCTGAGTCCTGAAGGATTAGAAGACATTTGCTAGAGGAGAAAGTAGGACAAGAGCAGAAGAAACAAAATCTGCAAAGATAAAGAAGTAGACAGAGCTTGGCATGATCAAGAATCAAGTGGCTCAGTAAAGCTTAAATAGAGAGGACAAGGAGGGAATGGTGAATATGAGGTCTGAGTAGCAAGAAGGGCCAAAGTTTTAAGGAATCCAGAATTTCCTAGTGATGGGTATTAGTGGTATCACTGAGCGTAACAATTCTTTGCTGTGAAGGACTATGCTGTGCAACATTCAGGATGTTTAGTATCCCTGGCCCCTGGGCATTAAATGATGTCACTGATAGAGTGACATCAACCCTGGTTGAGAACCTTGGGTACACGGATGATTTGATCAATAAGTGGACAAGTCTCTTAGGAAGATGCAATGGTACCAATCTGCCTGAATTAAAATGTTCTGCAAAAGGTATGTCCAAGGAAAACCACATCAGCCTTGTCCAAGGTATTTTCAAAGAAAATCACATCAGACTCTAGTGTTTACGTCTGGCCTCCACACAAGCAATCTGTAAGTAACTTTCCCATAAATTCAATTCCACTCAGCAAATATTTACTTAGAACCTATTAAATGTCAACTACTAGCCTAGTTTCCTTTAAGGGCATTTGAAAATATAAGACACAGTCTCTATCCATGAGAAATTTACAATCTAGTTGCTAAGAGATAATTAGGAAAACATGCAAGGCAGTATATAATCCAGTGTTTGACAGTGTATTATTTCATATATTTCATGGGAACATTTAGCAATTAAGTGGATTCCTCTTTATTCCTTCTCCTTGATCTTTCATATCTGACTCACATCCTCTATCAGAAGACTAGAACAAAGAAAGAAACAGTCAGTTAGCAGAAAGCTGAGCTCACCAACAACTACCTATGACTCTTCCCAGTCTCTCACTTACTAGGGATTTTGGAGAAAAGAGTATCTTAATTTACCTGAAAGAAACAAATATTCTTCCCTGTAATATAGCCTAATAATTAACAAGATTTTCATTCACTTTCATTAATTTTCCATAAGTGAAGATTTTAAGGAAAGGCACAAAATACAGATTTTGCACTAAAGGTGGAAATTATTTTTCTCTACCTCCTCCAGCTCTATTATATCTTTCTTAGGATGGGTTGATGACTAGAAATAACTACATCTTGCAGTTGGGCTGTAGGTGCTGTCCTCTCTTCTGTTCCCAATTCTCTTCCTTGATGACACTGTGCATTTTAATACACTACATGGTCACCGAGTATAATAAGCTTCTGCCTGAAGGGAACAGCTTCCAATGATTTGTGGATATCTTTGCTGGGGTCACAAGTCATCAAAAGTAACCTCCTTAAAGGGGAAAAAGTCAATTCAAAGTTATAATTTTCAGGGACACTGTAAGTGACAAGTTCCAGAAACTCTGTTAGAAAATAGGAAGTTCATTAATATATGAGCATCAACAATTAGTAGTTAATGCTTTGGCTTAAATCCTTGTTTCTTTTGCTAAAATGGAAATAGCCAGGGAGATTTTCATATTGACCCTTTTCAATAATTTCTACCTTGTCATGGACATGTTTATCACATTCTCTCCTGAAAGCAGGCTTGACTGTGGATGACTGGAGACAGCAAGAGGTTGTGGAGTTCATAAGCAACGAAAAGGTCAGGCAAAGGGCAAGAGGAGAAGCTAACTGCTAGAAGAGGCAAACTTTACTTCGGAGTTTTCTCCAGGATTGGGTCTGACTTTGAATTTATGGATGAAAATGGGCTTGTCTGAGCTAATCCATGATGTGTGCAAGTTTTCATTATAATGTATTTTTCTCAACTGCCATGGAAAGACATGAGAAATAAAACATGAAAATACTTAATAATTCAGTATTTCCAAGTGTCTAGACTACTGAGCATACTAAATAGTAATTGTTTAGAAGGAAGGGAAAGGAAATGGGTAAGAGATTTTACGAGTACTTATAATGAATCCACTGTTTTCAGAGATTCGTTTCTCACAAAAAAGTAGATACTATTTTCCCTATTTTACAGATGACCAATGTGAGGGTCAGATAGATTAGGTTATGTGCCCAAAGTTTCACAGCTAGTAAAGGAGAGAGTGCACGTTCCAAGCCAGTTCATTTGAACTGCAAAGCACTTGTTCTTTCTGGTCTACACCATGCTGCCTAGATGTTTAAGCAAATTCGGATTACAGAAATGTTAGAAATAAAATTATGTTTGTTAAAGGATGGGCACTGAAAAAGCTTTGGGCTGTGGTTGTCTGTGGTTGAAATGAAAAAGCGACAGTTTTCCCCAAACTCATACACACACACACACTGATAATGTTGGTTATTATGGCTGAGCCACTGAATTTCTTTGGAGGAACCATTTCCTGCTGCATGACAAATATACGTGACAATAAACTATTAACCCAGACCTTTTGGGGTTGAAGGCTACAAGCATCATTTGAAGCAAAAATATGACCCCAGTAATACATATGAAAGTAAATTGCTTTGTTAATGTTACAGGGAGAAAGTGGAAAATGAATAAAATAGCAAGAATAAAACTGAACTGAGACTGAAAGGAGGAAATTCTGAGTACAAGGCATATGTAACGTGACAAAGAGTACTGTTCTAGAAATGTTTATAATCAATAAAGGTGGAGTGGAAAATTGAATAGCTGTGATATTAAGACCTTATACTCTTAAGAAAAATATGGACACCATGGCCTATAAGTTATTTGATTCTGACAAGCGTCTTCCTATCTTGTCTAACATTACTTACATTAACCATATAAGAGGCTTTCCCTTTATTAGTCTGTGTTTCTGCCATCTGAAAATAATGAGCTTAAACAGCAATCATGCTGTCATTTTACCCCATGAATAGGTTTTTTAATGAAGAATACTAATGAAATTATTGCTTTAGAAAAGAAAACCAAGTCACAATTTTATGTGTTTTATAAAAAAAAAATCCTGAATCATAAAAATAAATACTTTCAAAAGATAAATATCTCATATATTTAGGAGAAGATTTTAGCCTATTTATCATTTCAAGGCTTTTTCATGCTTAACTACCTTTTGAAAACTGTAATAGGCTGTGGAAAAGAAAATAAGAAGAGTAGTTCCTTTCTTTATATGATAAATCTGCCTTTGGCAGCGAAGGTCAAATACAGCCTGTAAATAACTGAAATAACTCATAACTAGTAATATACAGGTTGATCAACTATTATTAAAAATAAATAGTTTTTTTAGCAAGAAGAGTATCTTCAACTTGAAACTAAATAATTGCAGCACACTAGCTTAACTATAAAACGAGGAATTCTAAAAAGCAAATGTTCTCTTTATAAATCTGATGAGTCTTGGTGACCTTTTGTTCACACTAATACTAACAAACTCTGCATAATGCATGACAGTCCCACTCTTGAGCCCCTCCCAATAGAGCTTCCTGCTTTTATTCCAATCAGTGTATTCTATGGCCATGAATATGGGGCAGGACACGTTAGTAAGGGTGAGGGGAGAGGGGATGGCAATGGTAGACATCAGCCTGGGCTATCAATAACCTTCGAGGCCTTTGGGAAGAGAAGAGGGCAAATAATTTATTGCAGTATAGGAGAGATAGCTAGGAAGTAATTCCTCAGTATTATCTTTATGATTTGAGACAGAGTCAAAAGAAATAGCCCATGAGTGCACTGTTATTAAGAAAAAAGCACTGGACAGTTATTTGGACAGCCTCAGTTTTTTGGTTACAATTTCAGGCAGATGTGAAACCCAAAAATGAAACCATCATGCTCTTGGTGAACTGGCATAAGGGCCACAACGGTTAAGATAAATCTTTAAATATGGATTTTCAGGGAAAAAAGGCAGGCATTTTTAGGTCTTAGGGGAATGAGGAATAAATTTATCTAAATCAAATAATTATTGAGTCTTGGTTCCCACAACTGTTTTCAGGCGTGAATAGTACTGAATTCCTTATGCTTTCAAAGATTCAAATGACCTTCAGTTAAATTTTTATAATGTGGTTCCTTTAAAATATATTTATGCTTTTCTATTAACCCCATTACTAATAATAGAGTAATTAATAATAGTGGTGTTAGTGGCATTCTGTATGAGTGTTAGAATTAAAAGCCGTGAATCTCCATCCTCCCCAGCACACCGTGAGTGTGCTGAGACATGGGACCACACAACATCTTATTCTCTGTGTTCCCGTTGCTTTGCACACGATGACTGAATAAACAAATCTGAGTTTTATAAAATTTCATATAATGACTATTGAGTCCCATTTAGAATGCTGGCATCAGGGCAAGACTTACTGTTTACAGACATAAAAATCTGCTCTGTGACACGAGGCAGTGTACAGAGGACACCTGATTTTACCTAAAGTCAAAGCAAACACAAAATACAGCCTAGAATGTAATTTATTTTTCCCTGATTTGGAAAACCATACATATGTCTGGTTGTCCTGCAGACAAGCTGGCAACATGAAAAAGTGTTTAAAATTCAATAATAATGTAAACATTCATATATTCATGACAGTGCAAAAACAGAATAGCATAGATTCATTAAAACGTTATAAATTTAAAAATCACTTGTGTTTTTGTATTTATATACTTGAAAGAGGTTTACTTGGCTTTCTGGGAGTTGACTTCATTCTGAATCAAAGTCTAACGATGACTTGTGGAGGAAGGGAAAGCTGTCTAGTTCACTAACTTGTCCATCTGTTCGTGCCCTCCCTCCTGCATGGCAGCAGTTTTCTGATACAGAAGTGAAGCACTTGCCTCTGAAAGCTGTCTTTTTGGCAGTGCCCTCCTGAACTAATGAAACGTTCTGGTTTAAAAGTCCTTCCCCTTCCAGTCCTGTCTGAGCTTCAGGATGAATGTCCTTAATTTTAAAGAAACACAGGCCAATAGTTTATATGTTGCTTGAAGAAGGAAATTAAATTATGTTGTATTTCACTAGCATGTGGTCCTTTTCAGGGGAAAAATAGTTTTCAACTCCTGCAGTAAACCCTAGAGGGAACTTATACCAGAAGAGGAACTCAGGCATCACGTATTCATCATCTCACTAGTTCTTAAATTTACTATGACACAGGAGGAGAATGTTCACTGTGCAAACTCTCATGAATACAACAGATGAAACTCAGGAAAGTTTAATCAACAAAAATGACAGTACATATATTTTTATAGCATTTAAAAGTTTGCAACACACGCACGTTATCTCATTTGACCCTCAGGAACACTAAAGGTAGGGCCGGGATGATCTCCATTTTCAAGATAAGAAATCAGCTTTGAGAGTATTAAAGATATTTCTTTTTCAGATAAAAAACTCACTAAGATTATTGTATCTTAGAAGGAGGGTTAATCTGGAAATAGGCCAGCCAGTTTGAACACATTTTCACTATCATCCAGCTACTGGAGTGGCAGAGCCAAGACATGAATCCTGCCTTCTCATAGCAAAACCAGTGCTTTTCATAAATTCCTAGAACTACCTCAGTTTTCTCAGGGTCAGGAGCCTGTTTATTATAGATTTTCTACTCTCTAGTTTGTCAATGCAGTGTTCTTGGCAATGTGCACTTTCAAAAAAAATCAATTAATAGAATGAATTAAGCAACAATGAGATCTAAATTATTAGAAGAAAATAGCTGAAAATAGCTTTAAAATAAGAAATGGATGAGTTGAATATTTAACTTTACTGATTTTACTCCTAAAATGATTTTTTCCAGCTTTATATGTAACGTTATTTTTAATATCTTAAAACTCTTAAGGTGTCGGTTTATACCCATGTATTACATTTTATATAATTTCTGTTGATATTGCTCACAGTGCTTATGTGACTAATTAAACCTCGATGAAATCGTGTTTCAAACAGAAGCTGTAGTTTACTTATTTCTCAACAAAAACGATGATCATCTGCCTTGTTTCCCATGCAGCAGTCCGTGATTGATTACTGTTACAGCGTGGATTGTAGTTTGCATTCTGCAGCACACAAGCATTCATCTTCACTCATTCTTCAAGAGTATAATTCATTAAAATACTACTTTAAATCTGGGGCACATACAAGAAGATGTAACCACATAGGAATATAGTGCTGTTATGACAAAACATAATTAATAAAACATAAAATGTGTTTTATGAAGTTATGGTTTTAATTTGCAACCTCAAGAAATATGCTCTTGCAATTTTGTACAAGGTAACTTCCCAGGAGAATTTAAGTTCCCCACCCTCCCTCCTCCAGGTTCTGAAAGGATTATGATTAATGCACACTCAATCTCTCTCAACTGGAAAAGGTCCTAGCAAATTTCTAAAACTAAATTTAAGCTACTGATAAGTGAGAGAGACCTAAATCTGGAGCAAACTTTGTTTGACTTGTGAATTCCTGTCCTGCCTCTCCTGGCCTCTCTTTCTTTTTTTCTCTGGATGTTACTACACAGCAGGGGACAGAGTGTGTCAAAAGTGGGCCCAGCCGGAGGCAGCAGAAAAGAGCAGGGCCACATACATCCCCAGTGACCCCAGCAAACGGATGACCTACATTTGATGCAAGTAGTTCACACGAGAAAAAGTGAATCTGTGTTGCAGCTTGCGTTTAACCTGTATTTTAAGAGGCAATTAGAGATATATAAAGTAAATATGGGTAAGATCAGTATTACAGACATACATCACTCTCAATTCATATGAGACATTAGCAAAACTCTGTGTTCATGTAAATGTGCACATGGTCTTCTTTCTCTTAATTCCTCAATCTTCATAAACAAATGTACTAGTGGGAGGTTAGTACAAGTAAAAACAGCATTAATGGGTCGCATATTAATATTTATGTTTTACTATATAAAGACCTTGCATACATTATGACTGTTTTGCAAGCTGAATGAATAACTAATGTTACATTATGTATGGGTACATATTAAACAGACATGTCTACACTTTCTTAGTTCAGGATATGATTAATGCAGCCTATCAGAAGCCAGATGGTGCAGAACCAGAACCATCAATCAAAATGAAAAGACCACTGCATGCTATCCACAATGAGGTTCTCACAAATGGAGATTCTGTTCACAGACCCTAACTGGTAATAGGCAGAAAACGCCAAGAACATAGCTGCACTGTGCCACTGGGATAAAAAGTCGTAGCTCAGGGTTGGCTAGATAAAAAATCTGGCGCAGGAACATTCATCGCTGGAGCCCTGAGCAGCAGAGCTGGGAAAGCCCGAACAAACCGAACAGCCTGTCCCTAAGATTAAAAAAAAATTAGAAGCGTTTTAATTATTTTAATAATGTTTGCACTGATGACAGTATCTGTCAAACAGTACCCATTTCCCATTTGATTTAGGATGGGACAGTGCCACGTAGTAACAAAGCAGCTGCCACTGTCTGCCTGACACGTGAGCTGGCATCTTGTTTCTCTTGCACAGGCTTATTATAAATAACCCCAAATGCTTTAGTGTTACTTTGCAGCCTTTCTTTACGAATCTATGGGAAACAATTTTAGTCTCTGTTATGTTTAATACTAATGACTATTTTTGGGGCAGTTGTAGGGAGAAAGGTGGTCGAAAGACGTTTCCTGTTCCTTTAATAGCCTTACATAAAAATAACTATAGAAACACAAGGTGCTTTGTCTTTGTAAATGGATCGTGTGTGCTTAGAAAATGTTAAATAATCCCCAAGCGCTGTAGGACCTCAAAAAAAAAAAAAAAAAAACCACTCTAAAACGCATATATAGGTTCCAATTCCTAATAGTCACTGAAATACCATCTCAGAATTCTAATTTTGTGGAGTTTTGGGAGGTAGACAGATGTGCAGGCATGGAGAAAATTCCAGGAAATACTTCTTCTAGAAGAGTTACGCAGAAAAATGAGATACTTAAACAATACATTAAAATCCACAAATACAAAAGGCTAATGGAAATAAAAATCTTCGGAAAACCTAAATGTGTTATCTAAAGATATTTCTGCTTCAAGATAAAAATTACATTATGACCCTCATAACTTGACATGTGGGATAACTTGGAAAGAGAACAATCCACTCTTGCTTTTGTAGCAATAATGAAAAAAGGAGTGACTATGTACATTAATATAAATAAGACCTTAAGTAGAATGGTTGAGCTTAAGAGATTTTGTAAAATTTTGGTATTTCTTTCTATCTTCATTATTATGTTATTTTAAAATAGGACTGATATTCTAATTTAGTAAAACTTTGTTACCATCTTTTCTCTAATAATATGAACACTTTCCACATTGTTATAAATTCTGCATAAACAATATTTTTCAGTTGGGTATTATTCCACTGCACATATATACTATGATATACTTATATAATTAATTTCCTTAATGGTGGACATTCACATTTTTTCTCTCTCCCTCCTATTAACAATATTACAGTGAATACTTTTGTGAAAAGTGGTATTTGTGTCTTTAAGATTATTTCCTTAGAACAGATTTTTCAGAAGCTGAATTGCTGAGCTAAATGATATGAACTTTAAGGCTCTTTCTAAAATTTATATTCTCATCCAGCATTCAGTAGTCTCAATTAAAAAACCTTTAGTAATTTTGTAGGTGAAAATAATACTTTATTGTAATTTAAATTTGTACTGTTTTAATTACCAGCTAAGTTAAGAATTTTTCTATGGTTAAACAACTACATTTCGTTTTTAAAGCCTTCCTCATGTCTTAGAAAATGTATCATTCTTATTTACATATAAAAAGAATTACAGAGTGCTCCTCCTTGTATACTGAATTTGTCTAATTACTTGAAAGTAATAAACTGTATTCCTTTAAAATATTTAAAAATAAATGTTTTTCAGTAATTCAGACCTTGCATACGTTATGACTCTGTTTTGCAAGCTGAATGAGTAAGTAACGTTACATTATGTATGGAAACATATTAAACAGACATGTCTACACTTCCTTAGTTCAGGATATGATTAATGCAGTTTTAAGTCTCCCTTGAAACTACTTCAAATCAGTGAAAATTTAAAATAAATAACTAAATGTTCTGAACTGATGAATAACATTTTAGAGTAGCCATCTAGTTTTTCTGTTTTTTCCCCCAGCATTAGGAATGCTAGATGACAGCTGTCTTTCTCAGTAACTCCCTCCCATGAAATCTATCCCTGTCTTACTTCTACCAAAACTTGAATATTGGGTGGTTAGTATCAAGTTCTTTTTGACTGGTTTATGGTGACTTTTCCGATATACATATAACAACATGGACCACATCAAAGTAACGTAGACACCTGGTATGAAAGAAAAGTAGTTGTGATCAAAACATACAAGACCATACCATCAAAATGGTCCAAAAACCAGTGGAAATTAAACTGAAACAGAAACTATGTATCTTTTCAGGACTAGATGTAACAGAGATAAACACCCAAAAACGCCAGACCTGCCATGAAGACTGGTATTTCCAAAATTCAGTGATGCTTATATATGTAAAGCAGACGACACAGTTAAAAAAAAAAGTCAGAGCGAACCAGATTTTGAAAAACCCAGAGTCATCAAGATTTTCTCTGGCCCAGTCATAGTCTTTTTAAAAGAAAGTAATCTTTGCTCCTTTTATTTCTCACTATAGAAATTATATTATATAAAAGGTAGAAAATTAGGAAGCACAGATACATAATATTGGCACCATACTGAATACACTGTTTTGTAACTGCTTTTTGAACTCAGGTATATCATAAACACTACCCTGCACCATTAAGTAGTCTTGGGAACACACTTCTTTTAGTGCCACTGTGGCAGCTAGTGCAGAGGGAAAACCAGGGATGAGAGGACTTAGGGCATTGCTGACAAAGAGAAATCAAATTCACGTCTAACTGGCAGGTCCTTTTCATCCTGGACTGGAGATTTCTGCCATACCTTCCTCTCCCCGCCAGCGTTCCCAGTCCTAGCCACTGTACTCCCTGGGTGCTGGCTATAGACAGGTCTGCCAGGGAGCAAAGGAACTACCACCAACCTGGCCAATTCTGTGGCTTCCTCCCAGCAGAAAAGCAAAAGAGGGCAAGCCAGAGTTGCTTTCTGTTATAGAAACCCACATTAGGTCTCTATAACCCAAGAGTAGTAGTTGTGCTATACTATACCACTATAACTTCTCCTGTGATCTGTACACTTGGCCCCCGATAAAAGCCAAGTAACCTGGAAATTCATATTTAACAAATCAAGTTCACATCAACCTCAGGGACTTAAAATATCAAGTCCAGTTTGCTACAAGGTGGAGTGTACTGGAGTTTTGAATCCCAGAATAACTGCAAATAAAGAGAGTTCTTATTCCTCAGGATGCAAATACTGAAAATCAACAATAGCTACAAAGGAAAATAAACAACGACGACCAAAAAAACCAAGAAACACCTTGTGGTGAAGTGAAAGGCCTATCAGACAAGGAGCCAGCAAATCTGACTTTAAGGTAGAGTTTTATTATTAACTAGTTAACTGCCTGTGGAACTTAACCCCTGTGGGCCTTGGTTTCCATATCTAAATTAAAAAGACAGAAAAAAGAAGGGACTATATTAAGCTGACCTTACAATTCCTCCCAGTGTTAACATTTAATGATACTAAATATATACTCCATTACTTTGATTATTTAAAGGACAAACATAACACATAAACCCATCTATCACCAATGAATTAGCTTGTAAAATATTTTAGGTAATCTTATTTTGGGTTATATCTAGAGACATCAGTACAATTATTCTATTTTTCCTCCCTGTGCTTTTTTTTCTTTTGGGTAAACTAGAGTTGGAATTTAAAGATAGAAGCCTGTAGGACAATAGTGTTTCTATAAAGGAATGACTGGACCACACCAACTAGGCTACAGCATGCTAATGAGTCTACACACATCTAAGCAGAATTCTAAGGCGCAGGTTCCGTCAGTGAAAGTGTGAATTATGAGGTCTACTTTGCGTTCACACGTGTTAGTTAGCTTTTTGGCCCTTCCTACCATTGGTTTTTCACTGTTAAGATATCTTGGAGTGTCTCAGTGCTATTCTAAAATGACTTGTTTTAAAAAAAATGACAGAAAAATTTAATCAGCTCACAGAGAGAAGCAAAACAGGATTTTCCTTTTTCTCCTTTAGGTTTCCAGCTGGTTAGATTTTTATCTAGTTGAAGGACCTTGGTGATATCTTCTAGTGTCCAATCACATGCAAGCTTTAATCACAACAAAATTGCCTCACTGCTAATATTCTTTCACAGATATCTAATTATAGCAAGAACTGTTTACTGATGGAATTTGATTATAAGATTTATTAAGCACTTACTACATTCAGAGCACTGTACCAATCTCTTCCACATACGTTCTCTTTTTGATTCTTTATACTAACCCCAGGGGGTAGGTACTATTTTTTTTTTTAATCCCCATTTTAGAGATGAGAAAGCTGAGTTCAGAGAAGTTAAGCAAATTGCCTACGTTACACGGCTAATAAATGGCAGATTAAAGTCCACGCCAGAGTGCGTCTTTATTGAAAACTGTCCAAAATACTCCCAAAGTATATGGGGTTTTGTAAATTTTACAGTACAATGGTCCATTATGCTGTTCAACGCCCCTTAACAGGAAGATTGATGGGCTATATCCTATTTAGAGATTTGCCTTAAGAAAAGGTTGTCATTCCTCTTGAATGATATACCTCCCATTATTACAAAATGAAAGCTGCGCATTTAGCTGTTTATCTATTAAGCTTTGCTTCCCAGATGTCAGGCTTTTATTTTCCACTGAGGCAATGACTCAGATTTTGTCGGTGAACAACACAGCTCTTCTTATTTTGGCCTAAAATATCTTATTATATACTTTTTATATAAGCCATTTTGAGGCGTTAGACAAAAACTAAAATAAAAACAAAACAGCTTTTAAGTAATAAAGGTAAAGTGTCAGTAAAACAGAATTACATTTTAATTGTAATGATAGTTTCTTTGCCCAGGTAAACTCAACCTGATGAGGTAGTGAAATAATAAATAACAATTAACTCTGCTTTTTTACTATATGCTTTAACATATGTTATCTCATTTGATACAATAAGTCTGTGAGATAAATGACAGTATTATATATATCTGCATCTAGCAGATAAAATTAGTAATCAGAGGAAATAACTTATCCAAAGTCAAGTGACAAAACGTTTAATTTGAAGTCAGTTCTTCAGACTCTATTAATTAAACTCATAAATTCAGTGACAGTGATTTCTTATATTGCTTATAAAATAGAACATACAACTATTCTTTTTTGCATTCACTTCACTAGAAATTCAAAATGGTCCAAATGACACAGCAATTTTACTGTATCTACATGTATGACCTTCAAATTAAATATATATTGCTCAAATGTTGATGAAACCCTTCTAGATAGATATTCGATCATTTGAATTATTGTGGAACTTTGTTGTTTGCCCTTTGTGTAATCATTCTTCACCCCTTCACTACCCCTTCATGCCCTCGTGCTGTAGCCAATGCACCTGAGTGGGTTAGATGAACCCCCAGCTCCTGGGGTGAGAACCCTGACTGGCTTAAGTCAATCAACACATTAACTGCCACTTCAGGAAGGGCACACATGCCAAATCAATCAGGTTTAATGGAACTTTGGCTGGATTTTCCAGGACAGTGGCCTTCTCTCCTCCTTATATTTAGTAGTATGAGGAGTGAGGAGTGGGGCTGCAGTAGCCACTTCACTAACTCCAAGGAGGTGAGCCTGAGGATACTGACATATCAGACTGCCAGGTGATATAGCAAAGATTGCCACTGGTGACTCCATCTGAGTCCTGAATCAAGCCTTGCTTAATTCAAAATCTACCTTGACAGTTCAATTAAGGAAGCCAATAAATTATAAATATAAATTGTCTCTTTGTTAAGCCAGCATAAGTTGGGTTATTCACAACATAGTCCTAAATAAAATATCCAATAAGTCAATTAGGATCCTAAGGGATATGTCACATTATCAGATTAAGTACAATATGCGTAAAACTAGAAATTCAAAATGGTAGACTCAGGTCTGCTCTTTGAGCAATAGAAACAGAAGACCAATTTATGAGGGGGCAGTGTGTGTGTGTATCTGTGTGTGTATGTGTATATGAGGGCAGTATAGGTAGGGGTGAGTTAGGAGGACTAAGAAAAGTGACAGAGGTTTAGGAGAAATGGGAAAAGGAGCTGACTGCAGATGCAGAAAAGGATTAGGGTTGAGGGCTCAGCTGAGATGGGAAAGCATAACTTAATAATGAAGCCAATTAGCATAATTTGCTCATTTAGAACATTTGGAAGCAATGCAACACACATGCACACACACACAAGTTGTGCAGGCATGTGGGACTCAAGCATCAGTATATTTTAAAACACTGCAGGTGATCCTAACGTTCCATCAAAGTCTGTGGCCCTCTGGTGCAGAAGGGGCATCACTCCATTAGGAGGAGCTTGTACACTCTTCATACAGCTGCAGGAGAAAGCAAGCCCTGCTTTCAAATCATTCTCTTTAATTTTATACAAATGCAACAGAACTGGGAATAGAAAAGATACATTTTAAACATGAAATGTGAAAATCCAGTGGAACCACTGCTTGTCCACACAAACTTTTTAGTTGTCCATGCATGCACGGAATACAGAAGATGCTCCAGAGACACATCCAAGAGTATCTGTATAAGAGACAATCAGACCTTGGAAAAGCATCATGTTTGTTCCTTAAGTTAACTTTCATTGAACACCTTCTCTGTGGCAGCCACAGCACTTAGTCCTTCAGGGATCCAGACCTTACCAACATAATCCCTGTTCTTAAGAAGTCCACAGTCATCCAGGGGAAGCAGAAAGACAATGAGGCTGGGGGAACACATGAAGGGACACTAACCTTGAAGCAGGCAGGGAGAAAAAGAAGACAGAGATGACTTCTCAGAGGGATGGCTTTGAGTCCTGAAGAGGAAAGATGAAATAGGTAAATGAAGTAACAGTAGCTTCCAGAAACAGAAAACAGCCCGTACACAGACATGGGGAACAGAGAGAGTGGAGAGGATCATTTGGTAGGGCTGGAGTGCAAGGTAAAAGGGAAGAAGCTATGAGCCATAAAGGACCTCATGTATCATGCTGGAGCTTATTCTGTGACTGAGGGCTGCAGAAATGTTCTATGCAGAGGATTAACACAATCTGAATTGTGTTTCATAAATACTCCCATCAAAGCAGCGGGAGAATGGACTGGGCTTTGGGAGCACAGTGAAAATGGAAATAGGGAAATCAGTTAGAGATAGATGAAGAAATCTGGGAGAGAACTGCCAAAGGCCTGCACAAAGGCACTGGAATGAAGACCATGAGGTCAAATCTAGATAAATCATAGGAATAGACTTGGAAAGAATCTGACCAATCAAAAGCAGTGGGTAAAGTGAGAAGAAGGAGTCCAGGGTAACATCCTGGTTCGTGGCTTAGTAGCTGGAAAGATGTGTTAATATTCATCAAGGCAGTAAACACAGAGAGTGTGCGTTGGTGGGCAGAATAGAAAGAGGATGAGTTCAGTGCAGCATACAGTGGGGTTGAGGTACCACCCAGAAGGAAATGCCCCCGAGCCTGCTGCATGTATGTTTGGGATGCAAGGGAGCAGCCATAGGCGCTTAAGGAACACAACACTTTTGTGAATGGGCAGCAGCCACATCAAAGAGACACAAATGAGGGGAAGCCTGGGGAGGTGAGAAGAAACTCTGGTAGAGATCAATACACTAACATGCATATATTACATTATTCACCTATTACTCAAATATTATGAAGTTATATACTTAGATAAGTGTTTTGTAATCCTTGAGGGAAGTTTTAAATACGTCTGTTATATATTCAAAAATTATTACGAATACTTAATTTGAAAAAGATTTTTCACCCATGACTTAAAGCCATTTGTCTAATGAGTACATCTGCATGCTATAACTGAGCGAAAACTGGTGAACGTTTAAAACTATCAGGTACAAAGAGGGAATGTTGAATCACTGCTCAGGCCTAGAGAGGAATCTCTGAGAGACCTGAGGTATTAGCAGCTGCTGACCCGGGGCACAAATTTAGCGACAGCTCGGCAGCAATTTTAATCTGTTGTTCTAAGTCTTATGTAGACTGTGACAGTATTTCAGTAGGAGATATTAGGTTTGCCTCCACTTTTCAGAGCAAACTTTCAGGTTTTGACCTTATCTTCGTCAAATAATGAAAGGAGAGTGACTGTAAAGTCAGATAAACACATCAGCAAACAGGTCTGTGATAAAAGTGGGCTTTTATAACATGTGGGAGTGACCCTCACACACACTGAGATGGTCAGACAAGACCAAGAGTGCTTCGAGTTCCTTCCACAGAGGGCCCGGGAGCAGGGACAGGCTACATTGATTTAATAGATAGGTTGGGTTTTCAACAAGACTCTGACTCAAACATTGTCAACTAAATTTACAGTGAAAATATCCACATTTAATTTCTGAGTACACTTGAAGCCATTCAAAAAATTCTAAGGTCACTTACAAGGGGAAAAAAATAATATTAGCCAGAAAACATGGGCTATTTGTGGAGAATTACATTATCCCAACTAATCTTGAGATTAGCCCAAATTTGTATTTTAGTCACAGCATGCATATCTATCTACATACTTTTATACACACATATAATATACATACATACAAATACTCGTAAAAATACATACTCAAAGTCCGTATTTCCTATTTCCTCTTTTTAAAGGGACTAAATCAGTATTACATTTTAAATTCTCAAAGATTCAAAACAGTCCTATGTTGCATGGAAATATTCAAATACCTATCACCAAGTTAAATAAAGCAGTCTGTGGAGTCAAACAGTCTAAAGTGAGAAAACACTAAAATTCAAAAAGCAGAGTATAAAGGATACATACTTTATGGACTAATGAGGACTTTCCTAAAGTCCACATCCTTACAGTCAGGAAAAAGAAGAAAACTTCTTATAATAGCTCATACTCAGTTGAAAAAATTATGGTACTTTTAAAATAAAAGGTCTCATTTGTTTATTCTTTCTGTAGTAGATATACAGCATATCAAGAGTCCAAGACTAGATCAGTTGTAAAAACAGTATGTTGTATTTTAAAAACACAAACTCTAAAGTATAGGACTTACAGAAATCTTAGGATCCTGTACAGATTATATAAAACACACTTTGCCCAGTGTATAGAAAAAAATTTATGCCAGAAATATGCTGCGGATTCCTTTCTATTCAAAGCTTTTGGTTTTATAAATAAAAGTTTTCATATGTTTACTCCGCGCTTCATAGGGCTCAGCTATTTTTAAAACTAAATCACATGGTTTGTGAAAAGTCTAGAAGTTTCGGTGAGTATTGGGTAGGGATAGGGGGGTTAAAGACCACAGAACCTGAGATCCAGAACCATCATATCTGCTACTCAGAAAAAAACTAAGATTTCTACGTATACTTCTGCTAAAGTTTTGGAGGAAGAAGTAGATTAATTTCTTCAATCAACAAATATTTATTGAGCACTTCCCACATGCCAAGCACTGTTTTAGGTGTTGGAGAAACAGCATTGGCCAAACAGACAAAAATCCCTCCCTACATTCTAATAACTATACTTTTGCATTTTCTCTCTTTATATATATATGTACAATTATGCAGTTATTTATCGAGAATGTACTATGAGCTGAGTACTAGTGGTGGAGCTGACATCCTAGTACCTATAATTTTACTGTAAGAATACTAATAGTCAAATATTGAACACTTATTATGTGCTGGGTGCTATTCTAGATGCTTTCCCTTTCATTTTTATGATAACCCTATAAGGTAGGTACAAGCAAATTTCATTAATTCTAAAACGCAAATTTGTTCTTTAGATTTTAGCATCTCTCAATTTGAGACGGATCTTCTAATGAATAGTGTCTCAAGACTGTAATGGGCAGTGTCTTTGTTTCTTTCTTAGTGTTATCTAAATTAATGGCAAGTCTTATAATTAATAGTGTTTAAAGAATCTATAAAATATGGTATTATTCTCACTTTACAGAGGAGGAAATGGGTAAAGAAACTTAAATATCTTGGCAAGGTCATACAGCTGGTATGTACAGGGGTCAGAACTTAAAGTTTTGAATGTAGAGGTAGCTAGATAAAATCAAAGACCACATTATTCTATTTTTGTGGCTGTTTCTAACAATTGAGTGGCTACACTAAAAAGAGAAATACAAATTAAAACTATAACGAGATACCATTTTTTCCCTAACAAGAAAGGATTTTAAAAGATAATTGACATAGTATGTAGGAGAGGGTGTGGGGAAACAAGCACTGTTTTACATGGTTGACAGGAATGCACACTGGGAACATCCTGTCTAGTGAGTATCTGGCAATTTCTACCATGATTTAAAATGCACACACCTATAATCCAGCCATTCCACTCCTAGAAATTGATCATACAGTTAATATTTATACATGCATGAAACGACATGTTTGTGAGATTAAACACTGTAGCACTGCCTGTGAGTTCAAAAGATCAGAAGCCGCCAAAGATCCATCATTAAGAGTCTAGTTAAATAAACACGGCAAACATCTGGTATAGAGTATGCACATCTATTTAAAAAAAAAAAAGGAATGAGGCAGCTCTTTATGTACTGATTGACATTATCTTCAAGATATGCTATCAAGTGAAAAAAGAAACAGAAGAATTTGTAGTATGTTAACATTTGAATAAAAAAGCACATATCTATATAAAAACATATATGGGGCTGGTCCATATAATAACTCTACGGGGCTGGTCCAGTGGCGTAGTGGTTAAGTTTGCATGCTCCGCTTCGGCGGCTTGGGGTTCACGAGTTTGGATCTCAGGTGCGAACTCATACACTGCTTGTCAAGTCATGCTGTGGCGGCGTCCCACAGACAGAATAGAGGAAGACTGGCCCACATGTTAGTTCAGGGACAATCCTACTCAAACAAAAAAAGAGGAAGATTGGCAACAGTTGTTAGCTCAGGGTCACTCTTTCTCACTGGGGAAAAAAAAAAAAAAAAAGGAGAAAGAAAATAACTCTAGAAGCATACACACAAAACCAGACACAGTGGTTGCCTCTGGAGAGGGGAAATGGGGTCTGTAAGGCAGGGTTAGGAGGGAGACTTTCTTTGAATACGGTATTAAGTGTATGTATTACCTATTCTATAATTAAAAGCCAACAACAAACTTGGCGCATTCTCCCACAGCCATGGTCATTACTACTGGAACATTCCAACTATGTAGTGACATGGACAGAGCACCAAACTGCGAATTAAAAGACTGGGTCTTACCTCTGTATTTGCTGTGGGATGATGGGAATGTGCTTTTTATAGTTATGGTATGCAGATCAAGAGAAAAATAAAATACACTTCATATATACAACACATTAAATACTGGCCCTTAATTCAGGGTCTTTCCCTGGAGGAGGAAAAAGACAAGTAGGATGTGATTCCTGTCCTAAAGACACTCACAGTGTAGCAGGATGGAATAGTTATGTCAATAATCATTACACAACAGAGCAAAATAATTACAATGCAATATTTCTTGCCATCTTGCCCTACTGCACCATTGGATTATAAGTATCTTATCCCAGCTATTATGCCTGTCCCCTAGGAAAAAAGTCACGTTTCTTAAATGGGACTGAATTTCAAGAGCATGACAAGTCAAATAACAAAGGTATATGCACATCATAGTGGTAGCATGAGAAAAATTCTCTGTGTGCATCAGAAAAGACACAAAGAAGGTGAAATTAAACTGGGTCTTGAAGGATGAATTCAACAGGACAAAGGAGCCTTTTCCCTATCGTTATCGTAGAGATGGGATGGGGGAGGGAGGTGGGATTACATGAGCTCTCAGGGCTTTCCCAGCTCAACAGTTTAAGACTCTAAGGGAGAATGGATGAACCCAATGTTGAGTTTTCATATTACTGTCCCCATTGGATGGGAAGTAAGTACCAGGAGGTACCATGTTGAAGATCCCAAGAATTATACTCTCAAGCAGCAACAGAATGGAGGGTAAAAGGCAAGAACATTTAAGAAACTATGTAGAGAAATGCAAAAGTAAGTGGAATAGTAAGAAAATATGAGTAAAAAGAATGCATAGGGGAAGATAGTCAGCTTGTATTAAGAGACAAACTGAGGGGCTGGCCCCATGGCCAAGTGGTTAAGTACGCGCGCTCCGCTGCAGGCGGCCCAGTGTTTCGTTGGTTCGAATCCTGGGCGCGGACATGGCACTGCTCATCAAACCATGCTGAGGCAGCGTCCCACATGCCACAACTAGAAGGACCCACAACGAAGAATATACAACTATGTACCAGGGGGCTTTGGGGAGAAAAAGGAAAAAAATAAAATCTTTAAAAAGAGACAAACTGAAAAAATGATAGAAAGTAAGTGTGCCGTGGTGGGGGGTGGGAGAGGTAAACCAAAAAAATCTTAACTACATCAACTTAAAATTTTGTTTCAAATTAAATTAGAAAAAGAAAGTGTTGATAAGAAATTAAAGTAAGGAATAAAGACAAACAAGCAGCTTTAAAATTATCCCCATCCAAAAAAAAAAGAACCCTAAATTGAATTAGAGAGCTTTCTGTTTTATGCATAGTAGCTGGATTATTATACTTTACAGCAATTAAAAATGGAATATTCTTCTTTCTTACCCATTTGTGCTCCATATAATGACAGAATTAAATTAAAGAGAACTTGAGTTTTTAAAACTCCTTTATTTTTATTCGACACATGTGCATTTAAAATATCTCTGGAATTCTGAACAGCACCCAAAGGTAGAGTGTTGAATAATGCAAAATATTAACAATCATTGGAAGAAGCTGGTTAACTTATTTTCTTCTCAGATGCTAAAACTCTAACTTTCCAACTTCAAGAGAAGAGTGTTAATGTATACATTAAAAAAGGACCATCGATGCTAACTGTAATCACGTCAATCTTGCACAAAAACCCTAGAGAGAATGAATTATTGGCCCATGGAAAGAATTCTGGAAATCGTGCAAGGCACAATCTGTATTGAAGGCTGGTAATCATATGAGAGGGGCACACAGATTGGGGCCTTTCAGCCGCTGTTAATAATGTGCTGAGGAAGACACAGGCCAGGCCTGGGGAGCCCATTCCACGAACAGCATCAACCCACACTCCACCAATCACAGGACTCTCGACAGTCTTAATACTTGAGCAGCAGAGCTAAAGAAAAAAAGCAGAAACAGCTTCCCCATTTCTCTAGTGGATGCCTACCTTACTTGTTTTCAGCATCGCTGGCATTAATGTATCTCAGTACATCTCAATAAAAACAACTTCAACTACAAAGAAGTCATTAATTATATTTTATGGTAAAATGTATTGCTGGGAAACAAAGTGTACTTTTCAGGGGGGATATGAAAATTCTTCTTCCTTGAAAATAAGGTAAGGTACTTTTAAATTTAACTTCTCTTTGTGCCTTCCAAGCAATTTTCCAGACAGACTTCCCAGGTTAAAATGTCATAAGATTTTAGAGAACCTAAGGCAAATGAGTAAGTTGTTTTACCTTCTTAATTAAAATTGTAAGTGTCTGAAAAACTATATCTGACACAGGTGTCAGCCTTTGATGGGGAGGCCAGGCATATCATACAAGGATGGGATGAGGAACAGGAACAAACTTTCTCAGGTCCTTCATAGTAAATACAGGGGAAGTTTGAAAATAATTTTTTATGTCACTCTATTTTGGATGTTCTTTTCCTTTTCATCTTTCTATCTCAATTTGCCAAAGTGAAATGTGCAATGTACATGCAACTTGGGTTTTCCAGATAAAAACAGGACACCCAGCTACGTATGAATTTTAGATGAACGAACAAATTTTTAGTATAAATATATTCCACATATTGCATGGGACATACTTATACTAAAAAAAATACTGTTTATCTGAAATTCAAATTGAACCAGGTGTTCCGTATTTTTATTTGCTCACACTGGCAACCCTAACATATCAAGTGCATAGTATGCTAGCCAAGTTTGCTGTCCCAGTGGGGATGGGAAAGATTGGTAAATGGTAGCACATACTGAGACACAATGGTGAGACACAAAAAAGGGTTGGGGTGGGGTATGAGAATGGTGATGTATTTTAACTGGGTGCAAAGACTGGTGACAGAGGACACGCAGCAGAATGACTGGTGGAGCAGTGGCAGGCCAGCAGCCCGGGGGGTGGGACATTCATGTCCTCTGCAGCTCCTCTTCCCTCCTTTGCTTTGCTCATTTCTTCCTTATGCTAGTGAACTTCATATAGCCAGTATATAACCAGTGACAGCAGAAACTGAGATACCTTTAGGCTTGATAAGTAATTTGAAGATACAGTAACTGCCATATCTGTGTAGATCTTCTTTGGATTAATTTTTTATCAATACTTTTATACTGAATGTTAGCAGAGGATTTGATCATGAGTTTTGTTTTTTCCCTATTACTAATATCCTTGGGAGTGCTTAGGTAGGGAGGTGAAGGGGAGAGAATATGTTACTAAACAGGACATTCTTAACCAAGGAGTGGGGAAACTTTCCATCTTCTGCATCATGACCCTACCTGCCCACAAAAGGAAGTCACAAATGCTGGCTGGTGTCCTGATAAAGCAGACAGGACAACATTCTACCTGTTTCTAATCTGCCCTGCTGCCATTTTCCCATCTCCATGTATCATGACTTCAGTTGACTCTCTCCTTGACCTTTCTCAGTGCTTTAGGCTTGTAGGCTCTGGCTTACCTTATTCCTCTGGCTTGGACATCCCTTGCTGCGTTAATCCTAAGGAATTCCAATCGTTTGGCTGAAACCACTGTTGCCAATCTGCTGCACTCCCACCCCCACAGAGGGGCTCAGGGAGGACAGCAAAGTTGGACAGGGCTCTATTAGAAACAGAGTGCCCAACAGTGACTAACAGTCATCTGTCAGTCTCTCATGGAATTAGCCCTTATGTCCAGCTTAAATCAAGTCTCCTTTGGCCCAGGCTGACGCTGAACTAACCAGGTGGGGCAAGAGTAGAGGCAAGGGTAGCAGTTTTTAGGATAAGCTTGGCTGCTTTATTGTGTGCTTTATAGGAAGGTCATTCAATGGAATCCTCAAGGCTCTTCCCTTGTCCACTTCTGTCCTGTGTCTCCTTATTCCTTCTCACACATCTATTTCTCTATAGATTTAGATTTAGATTCGAGGTTGTAGAGAGAGAGGCAGGGTAAGAAGGCCCACTTTGACTTTGAGCTTAAATTGTGTTTGTCAATCCCCCTTGTATCAGAGTGTCTTACACTGCAGATTGTCAGCTATTTGTGGCATAAGAGTGATGAGCATGGACTCCTGGGCTAGACTGCTCTATAACTTACTAGCTATGTGCCCTTGAGCAGTTACTTAATCTCTCTCCATGTCTCGGTTTCCTCATCTGTAAAATAAGAGATAATAAGAGTACTCATCTTACAGGATTCATATAAAGATTAAATGAATCATGAATGTACGTAAAGCTCTGAGAATAGTGCCAGTTACCTGATGTGCTTTAGTTGAATAATAATAATAATAATAACAATAATAATAATAATGGTCCATCAGATTCCATTCTCCCCGTCAATTCTCAGGGTAACTCCAGAGCAGAATTCTGGCATCTGGCATATATCCCTGGATATATCATTTTAACAACATTAAAATCTCCTCCATTTGCATACACTTCCATACCACCCATCTCTGCGCCTACAGCAACAAAATAAATTAAACTAACATAAAAAAATAATGTTTAATTTTTAGAACAATGCCATGTTAGAAGGAAAAGAGAAAAATACATAGGTACAATGTCGAGGTTAGGCTCAAGGACACATGACCTGCTACTCAACTTGAATGACAAGGTGAGGAGGGTTAAAAATGAGGAAAATGCTTTTGGGTGAGGTTGGCAGAGATCAGGAAGCAAAAGGGTAGATGGAGATATCTACTGTTGAAGCAGGAAACAGCTGAACTATGTCTGCATCTTCAGTAACAATTACATGCTCACCCTGAGAGGGAAGATATTTTAACAAATGAAAGCACAGATTTTACACCAAGAGATCTCTTTAACATGTCCTTTATTTTGATGCTGAGTTATTTGCCTTTAGAGTGGAGTTCACGGGGCCAATGAAATGGGTTTATTATTTACTGAAAGTGCTCACTTCCCTGTGTTTCAATGCCATAACCTGAGCGTGGTTTTAGTAGGACATGTGTCAATATAACAATAAGAGAACTCAATTAGACATTTATCCAATTGTTCCTGATATTTAGCAACATCTCTAAAATTACTTTTTAAACATTTTTCAGTCTTTGCCAAAGATGGGGAGTAGAATTAAGTGCACAAATGGCTTTGGACAATCTGCTGCAGAGAACTGTTTTAAGCATGACATAAACATGCCAAATCAATAACTTGTTTCTTTATCTGCATGTGCCATGAAAATCTGGCTATCATAGAGTGCCGGATCCATTAAAAACTGAATTTGCTATTTCCAGACAGCAGATAGCTCAAAGCTCAACAGGGCCAGCAGGCAATAATCCAAATTTGCATCTCCCTCTCTAGAAGAACAACTGAAAGCACTCTGTTGCTACATTATGTTATTCAAAGCACAGGGGATAATGAAGACTTGGCAATACTGTGGCTGCCTCAGGATTGAGTCAAATGGCCATTATTCTTCAAACATGAAGAGCTGGACAAAGTGACTTTTGTTATCTTAAATCACTAGGCAAATCTGACTACTGGAGAAATGTAAATCAACACATGATTTCTGAAATGAAACTGCCCCTTTTGCTTAAGATATGATATTCGTATTTACGAAACTTGATGTCACAGAGACTACTAGTCTCTTGGGGAAGAAAGGACGGTAGTATAACCCAAGACTTTTTGCCCCTCAAAGACTTTTGAAATAGATCTTTGCTATATGCTTCTGTCCAAACGAAGCCACAGAGAATACTTTATATTTTTTATTATGTAATACTTCACGATATACTAGATATATGAATTCCCCAACATGTCTGTATTAACAGCAGGTCTTTAGATAGTCTTAGGAAGTGTGGATTATGGAAATACATATCAACATTTTTTTGCATATTTAAAACTGCAATAAAAATGCATTGTACTGATACATTACTTACAATTATTATACTCAAGTTATGCCTAAAGTAATCTTTAAGATAAAAATATAATAATTCTCAAAGACTTGAAGTTTTACTATATAAATAATTTGGGGGAATATTGCTTCTACCTTCTTCATCTTTTATGTTCACACACATTTTTTTGTCCTTTACCCATGTCCCAGCACATGTTCAACCCCTCTTTTACTACTTCTCTTTTATTAAACCACTCTCTATAATAATTCTTCATTTACCCAGCTTTATTAAGAACCAGCTGTTCCTAAGAGCTTTTAAGATAAATAAAATTTATTCTTAAAATATCAAAGTTTCTAAAAATAGATTATATATATATCTCTGCTATTTTAAAAGAAAACATCTGTTTCTTGATGTATTTTAGGCCCAATTATTTTACCCTGGGACTACCACAATATACAGGGATTTTTGGGTATTTGGGTCCAAATTAAGCGGTCTTGGGCAGCTGTACTTTTAGAGTTCCTCTGTTACTGACTTAGAGTTTTTATGGCCTTGTCTTTGCCTTCATTTAGTATGCTGCCGCTTCTTAATGAAGCTCTGACTTCTTGAAGCAATAACCACCCTCTTTTAAATGCTGCTAGGATTGGCTATGGGGTGGGAAACCAGGCATCTATGTTTGTTAGAACTGTTTAAAAAAAGCAGACTGTTTGTGGATGGGGGACTGAGGAGGTAATGAGGTGGCGAGAGACAATTAAATAACAATTCTGACAGTCTGGGCCCAGGCTGGCTGACTAGCAGGTTTTGCGCTGTGTTTTAGGTAGCTGAGATTGCTGCTCAAAAGACCTCCAGCTGAGTAAAGAACTAATGTTCGTTTTCTACTGACTCAAAGGCTAACTTACTAAGCGTATTCATACGTGGTTGTTTTTTTTGACACATACGAATTTGTTTACAGTTCAACTAATACATGTGTATATATGCAGAAATATTATTAAAATAACACTAGTTACCAAAAGAAAAAGAAAAGCTTACTTCACCCCCACAGGAGCTATATAATAATGTTTCTTCCCATGTGTGTCCATTGATTTATGTCTACAAATGTAGAAAATTATTAAAATAACAGTCACTTAAAAGAAAATGAGAAGCTCACTTCACATAATACAGAAACTGTAACACTGACAACCTGTTGAAGGCTCGCTTTTAGTGGTCAGGTATATATTAATTAAAACAGATCAACTGAGTCTAGGAACTCACTCAACTTTGCAGATATTAAAAACCACTGAAGATCTAAACAGAATTTTGTAACTTTTTCTTTTCAAGCATTTTCATGTTTTATAGTAACTTTTTACATTAGTAGATTATAAACATCTGTGTTTAGCTAATAAACCTAGATTTCCCCCGAACACATAACTCTGATCAAATCTAACAAGAAAGAAAAGGGAGGAAAGATGAAATAAGAAAAAGAGAGACATCCTTTTTTATACTTTTATATAGACATCTCTTTATTTTCTTCAGGCCAAAGACAGAAAGCACATGTTAATTTACATAGCTTAGTAAACGCGTTCTAATTATAGCCTACTCTACTTACCCATGACTTACCCAAAGGAGAAATTCAACTCCAGGTTGGCTTTCTGTGACCTGGGAGGCCTCTGGCCTGTAACCTTTCCTGGTATGACGTGTTTTCAGAAATTACAAGCTGGCCTTATTATGTGTTTATTAGAATAACAAAGGAAAGAATATAATGCACAAAATACACTCAGATTACCTGCTGCTCTGGATTCCCTTTACCAATGTTCCCTTTTATCAAGACAGATAAATGGGAATTAGCTTTGGTCAAACCCTTCTGTATAAGTCTATAGGAACTCCTGAAAACGATTTAAAAAAAAATGGACACAGAACCAGAGATAACAGTCCAAAATGAAATTCTTCCAGTCTCCAGCAAAATTTGTCTTAGAGTATAAAAAATAAATCAAGTATTTTCCTTAAGATTCATTCTGAGTGCACATTTTTTTCTAAGCTTTATTTGCTTTTTGCAACAGCATTTGAAAGAAAACCAACTGACCATTTACAACCTAAACAATGGCTTTAGAGTGTGATTAAGAAGTGCACCTGGCCTCACTGAAACAACACGTTTGTTTAACCTGGTGACTTCCCCGTGGCTGGGGTCAGGCAGGAGCAATCTTCGTTGGGGGGAGGAAAGGAGACCAACTGTAACTGACTCACTGAGAACAAAACGGGTGGACTAACTACCCTTTGTAATTACAACTGTTTTAACAGATTCTAGGAGGCAAGGCTATCATTTAAGTGGCCCACTATAATTTGGGATGAAGCCCCAGGAAATTATGCCAACTTTAGAACAGGAGTTTCATTTCTGAGTTTACTCAGCATAATGAACCCACTGAAATGCTGAGTCTTCCTTCTTTGGTATAAATTTACGTCAAGGGAAAAATTAGCAATAAAAGGAATCTAGCTGGAGAGGAAAAGATTACCACACCGTTCACTCTCAGGAGCAGATTATAGTTTTACTTTTTTCATCTTTTTTATTATGAAAAATTTCCATATAGAAAAAAATATACACAATGGAATGATGAACCCTTACAAACCCATCATTCAGTTTCAATAATCATCAACATATGGCCAATCTTATTTTACTGTACTCTACTCACTCCCCTTCTTGAATTCTTTTTTAAAGCAAACCCCAGACAGCCTATATTTTATTTTATATAAGCTTTTACTTATGATATATGTTCATACCTAACCTAACGATCACTCCAAAAATCTCATTGAGCATGAGATGTTGAAACCAACTTAAACCACATTTTAAAAAACATTTTACACTAAAACTGAGAAAAGTAATTTGTTGGAATATAATTGGGTAATTAAAATGACAAAGTAACTTGAATCACAACTCTCTATTATTTTATTTATAGGGAAAAAAGGAACATTCTAAGATTGAGGAAATAGTGCATGTTCCTCAATCCCAGTGATTCTAGTCTTTGTAGACACTGATGAACAAGAGACAAGGTTAAAAGTAGCATGGTTAGACTTGCCTGGATGGAGCTTGGAAAATGGGAGGAGGCTACCAAGGGGCAAGTGCTGCCTAGAAGGAAACTTCTCCCTTTTCCTTACACATACAGAATAAAACAGAATGCCAACAGGCCTAGCCTTGGGAGCTTCAAATATCACTCAACAAGCAGTCCAGCTACTTATACAACAATTTATTACTGATCTTAAAGCAAAGATCAAAAGGAACTCCATCTAGCATTTATATTCAATTCCTTATTACCTGATGACTAATTTGTAGAGGAACGAAATCTTCACAAGGGAAGCCAAAATAATCTGAGGTGACTTTGATACAATGCCACAAAGGATAAGAAGAGGAAGCCAGTAGAGGCTGCAAATGGCTAAGTTCCAATAAGAATTCTAATAAAAGAATAATGGAATTTCCGTGAACTGTGAATTAAAAAGTGTTAGAAGTGGGCAAAATTTAGACAAGTCAGGCAAAAGCTTTGTTTGTCACAGCCTTTCTATTTCTTGTTGTTAAATATTAGCTTTAGCCACTGTTGCATTTATGTTAATTAAATCGCTTCATCTAAAAAAATGCAGCTTTCCCAACAGCAATCTGGCCTATCTCATTCCTTTTGCTGTTCTCTTACTTATCAGCCTGTACCTTCCGTCTGCATCATCAGCTACTACTGGCTCTCTCCCTCTCAAACAAATTGCCATATTCTGCAGAGCGATTGATGGAACTTGAAAAATGTAACTTGAAACAATACAAGTTTTAGTATTGTATATTGCTATGGTCACATGGAACATAAACATCTCTTTTCCAAATTTTTGGTGCTTAAGTCAATTGGTCACTATAGAAACACTAGAAGCTATTCAAATTCTTTCAACTTCTATGAACAACTGGCACAGTTTTTTCCTCCTGAATCCAGACATCTCCGTATTCGCAACTGAGGAAAGTAGTTTTCACACTACTTATTTTGGCTAGTTAAAAAATCCCCACCACATGTCTCCTTGTAAATTCATAGATAAAGATTTAAGTTTATATTAGCATTTCAACTGTGCAAATTTTTTGTTTGCTTCTGAAGTCACCTCAAATTAACAGATTTACTGGAACCTTATGTGATACAGAAGTTTTGCACAAGTCTCAGAAATCTTGTAATATATTTCCCTACGAAGATGCGGAGTTGAGCATTTTCTTTAAAAACAGTTATATGTTCTGTTTTTTTTCAGAGTCCTTATCTTTTACAAATATATGGTGAAATACTTATAAGTGAAAAGATGTCTGGGAATTCTTCAAATACAGGGAGTGGAAAGTGTGGGGTACAAAGGAAACAAGACTGGTCATAAAGTTGCGGGATGGATACGTAGGCGTCATGACACTCTTTGGTCTTCTATGTAGCAATACTCTTGGCAGTGAATATTTCAGATATAATGCTATGCACTCCTTTTTGTTAGGGTTTTTACTTAGAAAAATAACTTTCTCTCAGGAGCAATGGAGAACCAAGAGTTGGCAGTTAATATTTCAACTATCTTTACCAATTCAAAAGCCAAGTCCATCACTACAGTGTTTGGAAAGAAAAAACCAACCAAACAAAAAACACCCCAAAATCTGTCTTTTCACAGTCTTTGAGATTTCAATGACAATACATAACTGGATTTTAATGTGAATAAAATATAATTATTTTAGGTCAGAAATATAAATTTTCTGTTTTCTTTAAAAGAGATAAAAGAGTTGAAAAATTAAAATGGAAATATAAACGTAATTGGTAAGTGTACTTCAAAATCACTATATACTGGTGAAATTTATGCTGTATGTTTAGAAAGACTTCTGCTACCCAGGACACCAATAACATGTTTCTCTTACCTTGTGATCATATGGATTGTAAGAATGAAATACTCGAGAAAGATCTTTTGTTCTTTGCTTTTTCTGTGGAAGAAAATGAAAACATTTGAGTTGACAGGTGGCAAAAATAAACATGCATATATATGTATATGTATATGTATGTATGTATGCATGGATCTATCTACATTAAGGCATTGTTTGTCTAGAGATTCTTCCATGTACAAGGCAAGGGGCTACAATGGCAATCTGGGATACATGGATACAATTAGAAACCAAGCCACTTGACGGTTATGTGGGTTGCTGTCACAGACCAGGCAGGCAACCTCTTCCTAGAAGGTTTCATAGTTAAAACACAAATGATCATTAAAAACTCTAATTATAAACAAATAACTCAGAGACCAAAATGAAGAAAAAACAGTGAAAAGAAAGAAAACTCAAACATTTAGGATACTTTCAATTTCACTGTAATGTCAATTGCTGTCACTCTGAATTGGATACTAGCATGCATCCATTTAAACAATATACTGCCTCCAGGCTTCCTGGTCACAGCTTGGGTCTGTATGCTTGAGCCTATCTTTGTTCTGTCACTGCTATATGGCCCAGCCTTGCATGGTGTCTCACACACAGCGGGCACTCAATAAATATTTGCTAAATTAGTGAATAAATGAATCTACTTGAGTTAGGCATACAACTCTAAGTATCTGTAATGATGACATGTAAGCCTCACATACAGTTATGAAAAGAGAAGCTTTTTTTCACTTCTAATTACATACTCTCCTCAAGCTGGACCCAGGCACTACTGGAGTCCCCTCTCTACCTCCTGCTCCTCCTCCTGTGTCTGTGACAACAAAGAAGTGTGGGGTTCTTTTATTATAGTTGACTACAAGAAGCAGCTTGTTTTCTCAGACACTGTGATCTGTCTGCTTGCCATAATCACCATGAATAATTTAGTATATGGTTCTAGATCTTCCATGCAGATGTCTTCACACACAATCGATTACTAACACTTTCAAAGAAAGGGGATCATTCTATATACGCTGTTCCAAAATTTACTTTTTCCACTTCACAATTTATCTTTGCCAAACTTAAATGCTTGTATATCCAGATCTGTAATCCCTTACATGAAGTTCTAAAATCCAAAAGCTTCTGCAATCTAAACTTTTTTCTGCAATTCATTTTAATTTTTTAATATAATGATCATCTTGTACAAATCTCTTTGCAAGTTTGAAAGTACGAATTTTTTTAAAAGACAATTATGGAAGTTCAGTTGCAGGATCAAATAGTATGCATGTCTACTACCTTGATAGATACTGCCAAATTACCCCCTCCCCCCAAACACTATGCCAATTTGCCCTCACCAAGAATGAATGAGAGAAGGAATTGTGGCTTACATTGGAATTTCTTGATTTCTCTTTTCCATTTAAAGGTTAGAACATTTCTAAATTTACAGAACACATAAAACACTTGTAAAACAGATTATTGAACATCTTTCCAGCTGTCGATTATAGAATTCATTTCTTGTACATCATAGAGTTAGCCCACTACCACCTCTTAAGACTTTTTAAAAATTTTTCCTTTTTCTCCCAAAGCCCCCCGGTACATAGTTGTGTATTTTTAGTAGGTTGTGGGTCCTTCTAGTTGTGGCATGTGGGTCGCTGCCTCAGCATGGCCTGACGAGCGGTGCCATGTCCGCACCTAGGATTTGAACTGGTGAAACCCTGGGCTGCTGAAGCACAACGCACAAACTTAACTACTCGGCCACAGGCTGGCCCCTACCACATCTTAAAATTCTGTCATGAGAGTGGCCTGTTTGTCTTTAACACCACTCTCATCTTGCTCCTGTTTTTACTCTGATGTTAGTTCAACTACCAGGTAAGTGAGCTTCTCCTATCTTCACTTGTGAATGAATCCTTGCCTGGTATCCATCTTTCCTAGGAAAGTATTTCCTCCCTTTAAAGTCTAGTGTCTGCATAAGCACATCTGTCATACCTCCCCAGTGTCAGAGATCTAAGCAGATCTCCCTGCCTGGCTTCTACGTGATCTTCTGCAGCCACGTGGCTAAGCAGTCAAATCTGATATTAATTAGGACCTTGTAATAGAGTCATCTGTATACACTCATAGTTTTCCCACAGACCAGTTTCCTTATTTCAGAACTGTCCTTGGAACCACAATTCCAGCTGGCAGTCCTTCAAATCACTTGGACTTGTTTCCACATTCTGACGTCCACGAAAAGTCATCTGTCCCAGCTGCTCACCTCAAATTCCCACCTCCTCTGTCCACCTCTAGGTGTGCTTCTGACTGTCTAAGTCTGAAAGAATAATTTAAACTTCTTTTTCCTGGAGAGCAGAGATGTATCTCTCACTGATTGGAAACAGCCCCTTGGCTGTATGAGCCCTGGAACCGGTTCTGAACAGGTCATTTGCCCACCAAAGTTTTCATTAGCTTATAATTTTCTCTTGCCTTTCCATACACCCACTGAGTTGGTGTAACAGTTCTTGGCTTATACTTCAATCAGAAGAAAAATGACAGATGCTAACACTTCCTTTGGTAGGAGACTTAATATAAAACATGGGGGAAATTTTCTCAGAAAGGAAATTGTGCTAAAGAAGATAGAAGAGGGAGCCTATCAGTATTCACCTTAGGAGGCATCCCAAGGCCTGTTCAGTCCCAGAAATGACTGAGCTACCAGCTTGAGTTGGCAGGTGGATAAGGAATATTCAAAGGTAGTTTTGCGTGATCTTTTTATGTGGGTTTTGACTTTATATCTCTATTTTGTTAGCTAAAACCTGTATACACCTACGATTATAAGCTACTTCAAATTATTTTGGGAAGGAAGTGGGGTATAAATGATAAGTAAATAACACTATTCGGATTAGCCCCCAAAGAAGCCAGGGAGTAAGGAATTCCCTTTTTTCTGACAACAAATTTATTATATCCCTATACAGTGAAGTCTTGGCTTTGAATATTGAAAGTTACATGTATTAGTCCAGTTAACCGAAAACTACTGCTATTTTTCCTGTGAAGTCAGAGTGATATAGCCCAGTGGTGGATCTTCTGGGATCCAGAATAGAGACTGACAAATGATGGCCCATATGCCAATCCAGCCCACCGCCTGCTTTTGTAAACAAAGTTTTATTGAAACATAGTCACACTCATTCCTTTGTGTACTATCTGTGACTGCTTTCATGCTGAAACAGCAGAGTTGAGTGGTTACAACAGAGATTATATGGCCCATAAATCCTAAGCTATTTACCATCTGGCCATCCTTGATCTCAAACCTCTATCTTTGATCATGTCTACTTCTGGCAGTAGTCCCTTGACTCCAAACCAAGTGAACAACTACCTATCCAGCAAATTTCCTTGCTCCTTCTACTTGCTCAAAGAAGACAATTCCAAAACTAATTGTAACTTCTATCCTGACACATTAGGATGAACGTGACAGGCAAAATAACAATTAGTTGTCATTTTCAGCATATTACCTTCTGAGCATCTTCTGTTCAGAGAATATACCAGTTGGTTTGCAGAACATGTTGAAATAGATATGGGGCTTTCAGAGCCTTTTGCATTCACATTATAACTGCTGATGATGGAAGCTCTGAGAAGAGATCTTTTAACTAAGTCCTGGCACTAAAGCCACGTAGGTTTCATGTACATGTCAGTAAAGCATAGCCATGATTGCTATTGAGCCAGTTTCTCATATGCAGACAATGTTAAGAGTAATACACTAAAAAACTTGTCCAGCCTTGCTATCAGCAGTTTTAACTGAAACTAAAAGCTGAGCCAAAAATGGAATAATTAGGTATTTTCCTCTTGCCTCATAGTACATGTCTAAATTACCTCCCACTTTTTAGCCTGTTAAAACAAACATCTCAGTCATGCAACCACCTGTTAATTCTCCACGTGTTTAAAAAGTAAACATGTTAAACAAGTTGGGTGATGAACTTGTAACAAGGGTGGCCAAAGTACAGCAAGTACAGCAAACATCTCTCCCAGAATTGTACAAGGTTCCTTCAAGTCACCTTCAGCTTTAATCCCAAGGTACAGGCCACAGAGATGAGAAGCTATTAAAATGTAACTACATGCCTAGTCCTGTAGTCTGTGTGGGTTGCAGATGTGTTTAGAAGATGAGACAGTATTCAAATTTGGTAAAACTTCTAGATTTCTGAGGAGCTGAACATCTGCAAATCTCCAACTCAAAGTGTTACCTAAATTGCTTTTGTATTTCACTCTCCAAGGACAGAAAACACTGGTAATAAGCCCTTTTAGATCCATGTTTAAACTTCTTTTCAGACAAAACCAATGGCCCAAATGGAGCATTTTTAATTGTTCAGGTTTCCAGACAATGTAATCATTTCACATTTTATCAAATGTATGCAACAGAGTTCCTATCTGAAAGAGATCCACATGTGATGAGAATCTGTATTTTGAAGGTGAGGTTATACAATCAATTAAATTGCAACAATATCGAGGCTGGACCAGTGGCATAATAGCTAAATTCATGTGCTCCGCTTCAGTGGCCCGGGGTTTGCAGGTTTGCATCTTGGGTGCAGATCTAGCACTGCTCATCAAGCCATGCTATGGCAGCATCCCACACAAAATAGAGGAAGACTGGCACAGATGTTAGCTCAGGGCCAATCTTCCTCAGGAAAAAAATTATAACAACATTCACCAGTTTAACTTCTTCTGGTTCCCTAATTCAGTGCTTTTTGTGTTCATTCTCTACTTATATATTAAAGCTTTCTCAAATAAAATAGTGTTATTATAAGGTAAAACTGTAATAACACTAGGGACTTCATTTCTACATATGGATTCTCAAAAAATGATAAAGCCTACAAGCTTTCAGAGAGTTTGATATACTTTATATTATAATAAAATATAAATTTTCAGCAAGCCTTCATCATACTTTGTGGTAAGGGGCAAGATCAGGTTTGCATTTCAATGTATTAATTTCCAGTTTTTGGTTCCACATGTTAGGAGCTCGGAAGTCACCAATCCATCCTAACAACAAGTAACAAGTTGAACAGACTGAAAAATCAACAAATCTACTTGGATCCAGAAGAGAAGGCAGGACACAAGGAAAACTGCTGCCCCTAGAAGTGGAGAGACCAACAGGCGAATACATAGAGAATGCCGCTTCCTGGGGCGGAGACTCACAAGTGAAGTGCTGCAGGAAGCGGTGCTTGGGTAGGAAAACCTGAACTCTAATTGACAGATTCCCGGAGGCTCAGTACAGACAACCCTGAGAGTTAAGAGCTCCAGGGGGATCCAGTCATAGGGAGGCCCCCACAATACTGTTAGATTTACCTCCAGGAGCTTGACCAGGGACCCATAGTAAATACTGGAGAAAAATCCCTTCAGGCTTCCAGCAGGGGGAGGGGAAAAGGAAGCACTGTGAAACACAGTGAGCTCTGTTCTTCTTAACAAGGCCTGCCCTCAGGGGAAACTAGTTAATTAAAGCCTAACCTGCTGGGATACTGTCAGAGCCTAACTGACCTGAGGAAGGGAAATATCTAACTCCAGCCCAGCTAGCCATCCCGTCCCACCTAATGGGGGCGGAAGAAAAACTGAGAAACACTTGTTAAGTCCACAGTCCAAACGCTCACTAAAGGACTGAGATCTAATCATAGAAATATAGAAGCTTCCCCTCTCCTCACACCTCACTGCCACATTACTAAAGGCCTATTTATAGCAGTTCTTTTAAAGCAGCACATTATATCCAGCAATCGAGAAAAATTACAAGGTATATCAAAAGGCAAAAAACCCACTTTGAAGAGACAGAGCAAGCATCAGAACCAGACATGGCAGAGATGCTGGAATTATCAGACTTGGAATTTCAAACAATTATGATTAACATGCTAAGGGCTCTAATGGATAAAGTAGACAGCATGCAAGAATAGATGGGAATGTAAGCAGAGAGATGGAAATCCTAAGAAAGAACCAAAAAGAAATGCTAGAGATCAAAAACACTGTAAAAGAAATGAAGGCTGCCTTTGATTGGCTTATTAGTAGACTGGATATGGTTGAGGAAAGAATCTTTGAGCTAGAGGATATATCAATAGAATCCTTGAAAAAAAAAAGGAGAACAAAGACTGAAAAAAATAGAATAACCAAAGACTGTGAGAAAACTACAAAAGGTGTAACATACGTGTAATGGGAATACCAGAAGGAAAAGAGAGAGAGAGGAACAGAAAAAATATTTGAAACAATAATGACTGAGAATTTCCGCAAATTAATGCCAGACATGAAACCACAGATCCAGGAAGCTCTGACAACACCAAGCAGGACAAATGCCAAGAAAACTACACCTTGGCACATCATTTCAAATTACAGTAAGTCAATGATAAAGAAAAAATCCTGAAAGAACCTAGAGGAAAAAAATACCTTACCTTTAGAAAAATAATGATAAGAATTATACCTGACTTCTCAGAAACTATGAAGGCAAGAAAAGAGCAGAGTGAAATATTTAAACTGTTGAGAGAAAAAATCCACCAACTTAAAATTCTATACCCTGTGAAATTATCCTTCAAAAATGAAGAAGAAATAAAGTCTTTGTCAGACAAACAAAAATTGAGGGAATTTATTGCCAGTAGACCTCCCTTGCAAGAAATGTTAAAAGAAGTTCTTTAGAGAAAAGGAAAATAATATAGGTCAGAAATTCAGATCCACATAAAGAAAGGAAGAGCACTGAAGAAGGAATAAGTGAGGTAAAATAAAAACTTTTACTTCTTCATTCTTAATTGATCTTACAAATAGCTGCTCAAAATAGTAACAGCAATAATATATTTGAGGATGTATGCTTAGGTATATGTTAAATAAATGACAGCAATTATACAAGGGATGGGAGGAAGGAATTAGGATTATTTTGTTATTATAAAGAATTCACATGAAGTAGTATCATGCTATGTGAAAGTGAGTTTTTCTACTTGGATTAGTGGTAAATGTATATTGCAAACTCTAGGACAATCACTAAAGCAAGTTAAAAAAAAAGTATAAATGATATGCTAAGAAAGGAGAGTTGCAATGCACTTACTTTTTCCTGCTCCCTTTCTGGCAGAAAGCCTAAGAAGTGGTTAACGGATCAACTGGCAGTTGGCAGCAGAAAAGTAAGAATGAAATGATAAGGAGCCAAGACAACTCACCAATGGGACAATCAGGTTCTGAATAGCTGAGCTTTATGTCACGCAGGGGCACCTGAGACAACAGGCAATCATGGTGTGGTATGGACTGGGAGTTAGATTCTAAACAAAGCCCAAAAGAGAATGAAATCAAAATTCCAGGCAATAAGGCTAGGGATCAGGGACTGATCAGTTTCTATAAACCAGGGACGGGTATTCAGTAGGGAAGTCAGAGAACCACATCTTGAGGCAAAAGGGCCGGAACAGCCAAGACGTGCAAGAGAAAAAAATGACTGAGTGTCAAAGGGGTCCTTGGTGAAGAACTAGTTGGGAAGTGGGAGAATCACAGTGAGGATGGAGCTTAGCAAGAAGCAATAAAACACACTGAAGTCAGGGATAAGAAATGAAGTAGCCAGGAAACCTTAAGAGGTAAGCGAAAGCGTTAACCACCAAGGATGTGGTCGGACACTAAGGTAGGTCTGATGTTTATCTTAGGATCTTCTATTACACTTACTGCAGGGACAGGTTCCAACTGTCAGGGTGTGGGCAATGCTGGGCCTGTTAAATTCAGTCTGGAATGTGGCAGCGTTTGGTTGAAGAGGGAAAGTATAGCTTATAGAAGAGTTCAGTTTTTGATAAAAGCAGAAATCAAAGAACTGAGTCTATAGAGACATTATGCCATTTATAAACTGTAAGAAAGTAGGTGGAGTCCAGGCACACAGAGACAAAGAGAAAAGGAGGTAGCTTTGGTGAATCAAAGAACAGCTCAATGATTAGAGTACATGACGGGAGAAATGTGACCAAGGACCAAATTTGCATTTCAGAAAAATCTTTAATGGTATTAAAGATGGAGTATGGGAGCCAGGCTAGAGGCTGAAGACGGACGGTGTGAGAGGGCGTTGCAATGGTTCAGAAAAAAATGACAACATCCTAATTTAAGCTGGCGGCAGGGAGAGTAGGTGGGTGGATTTGAGAAACTGCTAAGAGGCAGGATGGACAGCACTTGGTGACTGATTAGACAGGAATGCAGAGAGGGAAGAGCAAAGGAAGACTCCAAGATTTCTGGCTCAGATAAACAAGGGGAGAGAAGTGCCCTCCACCAGTATCAGGAATCTGGACGAAGCAGGTTTAGGGGATTTGGGGTAGGGAAGGGAACTCCGTTTTGGACATAATATAGGTTGAGGTGGCTGGCTGTGACACATTTGGAGAAATAAGGAGAAGGAAATTAGATATTAAGATACAGGGATGGAAGAGAGATGTGAGTTATAGATTTGGGAGTCATAAGCCTACTGGTATAATTTAAAGCAGGAGACGGGATATGATCACATAGGGAGTATATGGAGAAATGGAGGCAAGAAGGTGAGAGGAGAAGATTGAGGTTAAAATCCAAGCAAATAAGAGCTCTCTGACCTTGGGCCAGGTATCTGCTCTGCACTTCATATGTAAAAATGAGGGCGTTGGATTAGGTCAGTGATTCTCACCCTTGGCTGCAGGTTAGAATCATTGGGGAGGCTTTAAAATATAACAGTGCTCCAGTCCTATCCACAGTGGCACTGATTTAATGGGCACCATGCCCATTATTTAAAAGCGCTTGGTTTTTCCAACGTGTGGCCAAAGTTGAGAACCACCAGCCAAGATGATGCCTAAAGTATCTTTCAACTGTTAACCTCTCTTTTAGATCAGTTCCCCACTATCTTTCAGCTGTATGCCATCTGGGTTCTGAATTCTATAATTTTCATTCTTAATCCTCATATTATGTTTTCAGCTTTGCCTTACTTCCTGACCTCTTTCTTTACTTAAAAATGGACTCTATGCAGGAATCCCTCTGGGGCACATTGAGGCTTTGGCTGCAGAGAACAGACTGCTGTTACATATTTAGTTCTCTACTTGATGAGTGCTTCTGAAAAATAAATGGAAAGTTAATTTAATAAAGTCGAACCTTTATTTTGTTATCAATGTGTAAAACATCAGAAGCTTAATTAAAAGCACTTGACATTATCAGCACTCAATCACAATCTCACTTTTATATTGTACGTATTTGGATGGCGTCCCTAGGACGACAATAATCACTCAAGATCACTGAGAAGAAGGAAAAATAGGTCCCTGGAATTTAAACAATGAACCTCAAAGTTTAGAAAGCAATTAAAAAAAATCAATGTTGGGAAATGAGTTTGGTGATCAAAAATACCCCAAAATGCGCAGGAAAACAAACTCTTCAAAATCTTATCTGCTTTTCCTTTATAAAGCACGTACAATACTTTCGTGTTCTATGAGAAGTAATTCTACTGTGAGGACGGTAGAGAAAATAAAGAAAAATAAGGATGCTCTAACTCTATACATTTTTCCACTTCTTACTTTCTAGTAAGATCTGCAAGATAATTGAGATGACCAAAAACGCTGCTGACTCTGACTAGAGTCTTGAATTTCCTTCTCTCCCTCTAGTTAGAGGAAATTCAAGGAGAGTTATCAAGTTCTTTAGTTTCTCAAATCTCCACAGTGGGGGGCACAGTGTAAGCATTTCTTAGAGGACACTAAAACAGCAGACTTCTAAGAGTGGAAGTTAGAAAATAGATAAGTGAATTCATTCACCCTATAATGGTATTCAAATAAAATAACCAGGCAAACATGGATATGTACTACTGATCCTAAAACACAGTAGGTAACCATGGGAAAAACTTTTTTTCAGCCTTATGGTTTCTAAAATAGCCTAAGTGGAATTCGAGGTGCAAAAATCAGCCTTTCAACTTCATAGTGGGGGTGGTACCATTTACCCTGGCAGGTCCTTAACTAGGCAACAAATGCTGTAAGAAAATGCAAAGAGAGAATTCTGCATTAATTCAGTGATTGCTGATAAAATAAAATGTGAGTAGCCATATCTTCTTATATCAAGCTCACTTTATTTTCTAAAGACAACATTTGTTTGCAAGGAAAGGTCATTCTTTGGGTGCAAAGGCATGGCTTGCACATAGGAAAAGAAGGTGACGTATTATGTTGTAGTAATGGGTGTTGCCCAGAGGAGTAGCTATTGTTACAAGCAGCTAGAAAAGAAACAGCCTTTCAACATAAAACTAACCCCTGCAAAGTAAAAAGACAAAGTCAAAGGGTACTAAGTACTAGTACCACACAATGGTTCATTCAGAGTTCCTTTGTATGGTAACTTCTGGGTGCTCAAAAGTAGCATAAAGAGCGTGAGTTGCTATAAACATCAATTCAATATCACTTATCTTCACTTTGCCCTTCTAAGGAACCACAAAGGAGAGTTAACTTTACCTCTTATCTGGATTATTGTAGTAATTTTTTTTTCCTGGACTACCTGGGTCCAATTTTTACCCTCTAAATCAAGAGCTCACAAAAAATGGTCTGTGGGCCAAATATAGCTGGCCGTCTATTTTTGTACAGCCTGTGATTTGTTTTTACATTTTCAAATGGCTGTAAAAACCCCAAAAGAACAAGAATATTGGTGACACGTGAAAATTATATGAAATTCAAATTTCCGTAAAGTTTTGTTGGAACACAGCCACACTCATTTGTGCACGTATTGTCTGTGGCTGCTTTTGTGCTACAATGGCAGAGTTGAATGGGTGCAACAGAGACTGTATGGCCCATAAAACCAAAAATATTTACTATCTGGCCCTTTACAGAAAGAACTTGCCAACTCCTGCTCTAAATCATTGGTGTGAACCCTGGCTGCATATTGGAATTGCCCGAAGATTTAAACAGTACTGATTGTCTGGGTCCTACTGCCAGAGATTCTGAATTGATCGATCTGGGGTGCAGCCTGGGATTTGGAATTTTAAAAATTTTTGCAGGAGATACTAATGTGAAGCTGGAGTTTAGAACTATTTCTTAACCAACTTCTGTACTGAGGCCAGACTGAATTTTCTAATGCATGGTCACAGAATGCCACTCTCCTCTTAAAAATCTTCAAAGGCTCCCTACTGCTCAGAGAACCAAGTTTCAAGTATCGCCTTAGGGCCTTGCCTCATTTTCTCCACTAACACCAAAGACAATGTCTTGTTCCTGAAAGACTCTGCATTTTCTTGAGTCCACATGCCTTGAATGCTTGCCCTACCATTGCCATGTATTAAATTCATTCTGAAAAGCTCAGTTCAAAGATCACCTCTTTCGTGCTGGATCCCCCTAAACAGAAAGAATCTTTTCATTTATGTGGTTTCACAGATCTGTTTACTACTTTCACTGTTCATCAATGCCTCCTTGAGGGCAGAAACCATGTCTTGGTCATCTGGGTGGCATCTCTTCCCTCCACAACACTTAATTAAGGTGCCTTGCATATGGGAGCTGTTCAATAAATGCTGCCATTCCCTTAATCCCACAACATTTTGGCTTAATCTTCATTGAGGCTTCTAGTCCCTCAAGCTATCCACCCAGGTCACCTTTTCCCTCCAGGCTCTCAATTCAGGACACAACACTTAACTTCAGGAACCTCACCTTCCCCGTTCCTTTGTCCTTCATTCTCCCTACAGACTCCCACTTCCCATCTTCTATTAATCCAGTCACTTGCCCCCTGAGCTATTCAGAGACCACCTGTGGACTGCAGCCATCTCAGCCCTCCTTGGTCATTCTACTGTGAGTAGAAGAGTAAGCTGTTGTTCTGATTCCTCATAAAAGCCTCCCGACCAGTTTTTCTTTCTCTATGCTCACGCTCTATATCTAAAATACATCCTCCGAGCTCTACACTTAGTTATCAAGTGAATGACACATTGATTCATTTGTCGCACTTACTGCATGCCCATCATGCTTCAGGGACCATATTAAGCCCTGGTACAAAGCAAGCCAGATGAGGCCAATGAACTCAACAAAACTTACAAGCTAGTGGGGAGAAATAAACAACTACTATATTTAAGCAGCCACTAGGCACATGGTAAGTACTTAAATGTTTCCTGAATGAATTCCAAAAATTCTGGGTATTAACATTTGGTATTAATACTGCTCACCATGTTGCTGTGCCAATGAATGACCTGTTTATGACTCTTACACAGATTACTAAATCAAATGCAAATTTATTTTATGTTGGAATTATTTTTATAACTATAAATGGTACTTCAAGATGACAATCGTAAAAACTCCAGAATTTGAAACTTGTTTCCCATGGGATTCTGCTTTTGAGTCAATTTATAGTTTATGTACAAACTTTTCTTTTGACATCTCTACTCCCTCACAAAGCCTGCTTCTTTCTCTGACAAATTACAGACAGGATAGGGGAATGACAGCATCCAGTATCTTTTGCTGGGGAGAAAAATATTAGGAAAGAACAAAATCAACAGCTAGATGTCAGGGGTTATGCTTACCTTAAAATAAATAAGTAAATACAACAAACATTCAGAGTTCAGAATGTAGTGAGATACCTGACTCGCTGTCTGCACGTTAGACACGAGGTTTTATGACACACCCAAACATCTAACAGCACAAGAATAAATATTATGTCCCCAGCAAGGTCCTCCTCCCTTCGATGAGTTTGAAGCTCAGCAGTTTGACAAAGAAAATAGATTTTAACCTAATTCCTGTTAAAGTTTCTTTCACACAATTTTAGTATTTCTAGACCAATTCACAGATACAAACATTACCCATGCATGAAGAAGCTTCACTGTTATTCCTAAAATTTAAAACATTCCTTTCACTTATGACAAGATAACTATTCTCAGTGATATTTTAGAAGAACGAGCAGTTGTAGGGTTAAAACTTTCAAAGTGCGTCCCTTCATCACAACACAGCAAATAGTGTGGGGCAACAAATTTCTATGTACCACACTGTTTTCATTTTTGTCTTCAAAGTTTTACTATGTTATAAATTATTTAAAATTAGAGAGAAGCCAGAGACAAGTAGTTTTATTTAACTATTTTCTACTTAATAATTACGTCTGATACCTGTAAATTATTTTAGTAAGAAGAAACTATACAATGAAACAAAAAGCAAAGATAGGAAGTCATAGTAGAGATGTAACTATGAGACAGTACTATTTTGCAAGTGGATAAAACAAATACAGTGTGGGTTTTTCTAATTAGTATCCTGGAGTTGTATGCATTTCTGCTTTGTCACTAAATATTTCCCTTCCTTTTACTTACAGAGAGATGGTAGCGTGCCTTTACTAAATCTAACATTCAATAGGATGAGCTCGGGAGGCCAACACTGAAATACAGAGTTGTGCAGTCTGGATCTACACGAACTCGATTAACGGTCAGAGCCTCACATCGGCTTCCAGAGGCTAAGCCACATAGCATCCAAGGGGAAAAATGGTGAAAAAAGAATGGGGAAAACTAAATTTCTTTGACCCGCAGATAAGCTGCTATACAGTTCTAAAAACTGATCAAAATCAATGTATCTCCTTCACGACCCCAAATAACCCCTTGGTGTCACCCCATTTGAAGAGAAGCTCGAAAATTGTTCTGTGCCAGTTATTGCTGCATCTCTAGATAAGCCCACAACTCGTTTTTATTATGATTTCACCATTGGGACCTGGAAGGTCAGACATGACAATGTAGGCTTGATAACTCTCCTACTTTCTACATCTAATTTAGCACCTACTGTAAAAAATCATTTCTATCAGCAAGGCAACCATTACTGATATCTCTCTCTGCCCCATCATACCAATAATAAGAGTCTAAAATTCATTTCAGGGGTGGCTGGGCTTTTTGACCTAACTTCTCCTCAAGTATTACGTCAAAAATAGACTTATTTTAGTCCCATATATTAAACATACACATTTTCTTTTTTATCTTTGGCCTTTATAATAAAGGAGTCTTTATTTGATAACCAGAAGAAAATTTAATATACAGCACAATCTTCCCCATTCTCTCATCCTCATGTCACTTCAGAAATCAGTTGATTCTTTTTTATGTTGTAGAGCAAGGTTGCTACACAGATAGCCAGTGGATGGAAATTTCTGATGTTGGCTCTGAGCCAAGCAATACTTCCAGCCACTGGCAGGAAGGGTATTGAGACACAGGTATGTCTGTGTGTGTTGGAAGGTTGAGGGAGATATGGTGATTGAGAGCCCAGGAAATTAGAAAAAGGGCAAGGCAGGGGGAACATAAAGTAGCTGAGGTTTCCCCTGTGCCCATTCCAACACCTCAAACAACTCTAGTTATAGATAATTCATGTGATATAATAGCTTTCAGAGAAATTAACCCATGTTCACACAAATAGAAAAATGCCCAGAGAGCATAGGTTTCTGGACCAAATGACAAGCCTGACCATTTTAAGTAATGAGAAAATAGGCAGAACGTGATGCTTCAACTAAGTGCACCCCCACAGACCTCCTCGGGGGCTGAGGTGCTGCAATCCCATCAGCCAGGGGAGCCTATGCCCATCACCTGGGCACATTCTCAGGCCTCAGAGTAGGCCTGTCCACTTTACTTCGGGAGACTGCCCTCACCTCCCTGACAGTCTCTCATCTCTTGCTTCTCCTTCCTTTCCTTCCCTTGTCAGAGAGGAAGAGCTAAGTAGTGAGAGGACTCTGCCATGTGCTTGCTTTCTACTTTTTCACTGGGAGAGGATCCCTGAGGTGCTAAAAAAAAAAAAAAAAAGGCCTGTAGGTTTAACATAATGCATGTTTAGGATGCAAAATGATAAGAGTATCTCAGAAAAAGCTCAATAAATTACCTATGATGATCGTAAAGGAGTTATGCTTAAAATAACTTTAATCAGTGTCAAAGTTCAAACTTTTTTTGACATATAGTATTTTATATTTTCAAAGTGCTCGCAACTATATTTTAATGATAAACATTCATCTAGTCACTCAAAGATGTACTGAATGCCTGCTCCATGCATGCTATCAGCAATTAACCCCCTTTCCTTTCCCCAGTGACTGGATCTGCTGGCTTCCTCTGTCACTAAGAGCCAATGGCCATAAACTTCTTTCCGTATTTTTTTATTTTGGAGCAATGTTGGAAGTTCTTTATCAATCTATTAATAGTAGACGAATGCTATATGTTCTCTTACTTCTTTTTCAGTGCCAGCATCTTCCTAACTCTTTGTACTCACGTGCACCTAAACAAGTTTCTAGGCTGGAGAGTTTGCTTTGGTGTAGTCTTTTTTGTGTGTACGTGGTTTGGTTTTAGCACTCTGTTAATCCTACACTCACTGAGGTGCTTGCTTATTTTTTCAATTGTTTTCCAAAAGCAGTTATACATGCATATGATCTGAAAGAGTCACCCAGCTCAACACAGTTTCCCAGTTTCCCTTTCCCCATTTCTGCTTCCTTAGAAGTAACTACCTTGAATTCTATTAGTTTATTCTTTTGGTATTTACCACCATATTGTTAAATACTATGTCTTCATTGTTATTCTTAATTTTTTAGTATTAGATACTATCTACTGATTTCCCACTATGGAAGATGACTTCCATTCCTTCCTGTGCCCACCCCATTTACTTGTATACCTCCCACCTCCACTCCCCAATATAATAATATATACATGCCATTCAGAATTCAGCTATGTAATAACTATGATTACATATCCTTTCCTATATATTTTGTTGCCCCTGGAGTTAACAAAAGTCCTTATTTCCGTTTGCTTAATTTTCTATGTATTTATCACTAACTCAATCTCAAATTCTCTTCCACTTATCTAAACCACTCTTCAAGAAGTTCCTTCACACTAAGTATTTACCCTTTCCATCTTCTTCAACAAGCTGCTTCTGGAACTTTCTAGCCTGCTCTGATTTAGTCTGGTTGCTCTCAGCTCTGAAGCATGGCCATCCCTTTTACCATCATCCTGGAGATTCTGCTCACCTCTCATCTGTGTTGAGTCTTCCGTTTCCTTTATCTTGTATCTTCTTTTCTAGTGTACTCTCGTTTTTATGATGCCAGAAAGTCTCTAAAAGCTTCCTGAGAATGGGATATCCTGAAACTTGACTGATGCTTTGGTAGGGTATTAAATTCTAGGATGGGAAGCATTTTTCTTCACAATTGAGAGGGCAGCACTCATTTTTTCTCTGGGTGCTGTTAAGAAGTTTAAAGTCATTTTGATTCCTGATCCTTTGAATGTGACTTGGTTTTTCTCTCTTGTCTTGGTGTAGGTCTATTTTTCATCCATAATGCTGGGTCCAGGGTGACTGCTTTCAGTCTGGCAATTCATGTCCTTCAGTCAGACGAAATGCCCTTGAATTATTTCATTGACAATTTCTTCCTTCTCTGTTCACTCTTTCTGGAATTCCTATTATTTGAATGTTGGACCCTCCTGGGATTGGTCCTTTTTAATTTCATGCTTTCTCTACTATTTTCTATTTTATTTCCTTTTGTTCTATTTTCTGGAGATTTCCTCTACTTTATCTCCCAACTCTACTGAAATTTAATTTTGCTACTATGTTGTTAATTTCTAAGAATTGTTTTGTTCTCAAAATCATTCTTTCTTTTATGGCATCCTGATCTTGTTTCAGAATACAATACCTTTTCTCATTTCTCTGAGACTATCAAAGATTTTTTTTTTAAGATTTTATTTTTTTTCCTTTTTCTCCCCAAAGCCCCCTGGTACATAGTTGTATACTCTTTTTTGTGGGTCCTTCTAGTTGTGGCATGTGGGACGCTGCCTCAGTGTGGTTTGATGAGCAGTGCCATGTCCACGCCCAGGATTCGAACCAACGAAACACTGGGCCGCCTGCAGCAGAGAGCGCAAACTTAACTACTTGGCCACGGGGCCAGCCCCCTCAAAGATTTTTTTTTTTCAAGTTTTCTTCTCCCTGAATAGTCCTGTTTCTTTTTTCTTCTCAGCCTCTACATACATATATGCACACACGCCTGTGTACACCTACATATCCTACTGGTTCTCTTTCTCTGGAGGACCCTGACTAATATATTTCCCTTCTGTTGGGGTGGGTGAGGGGATATCACCTGGAAGTCTGAGTAGGGAGGGAATGGAGAAATCTAACTGCTTCTTAAATAGTTTTCAAACACTCTTCCTTATTCTAGTCCTCTCCCTCCTGCCTCATTCTCCCTTCCAGAGGTGCCAGCCAATCTTGGGCCATTTAAGGACTCTGGGGTATATATTAGTTTGTTCCCAGTTTGGTTTTTGGCTTTTCCTCACTCCCAGGTTGGTATTTAGGTTTCTCTGGGGTGGTGAGGTTAGCTATCAATGGCCTATTTTCTTGCCACTGTGATTTTGTTGTTGTTGTTTCCTCTCCTGTTTTCTTTATCCTTTGTGGGTTAACAATGCCTGTAATAAAAATCTCTACACTGTAGTTTTAGTAGGATTTGGGAGAGAATGAAATGAAATCTTTCTTGAACTTACTTTTCAAACCTGAAGCCAAATTTATTCTTTGAAAAATTGTTAGTACAGACGGTCACCAACTTACGATGGTTCAGCTTATGATTTTTCAACTTTACCACAGTGTTAAAGTGATACGCATTCAGTAGAAACTGTACTTAGATTTTCAATTTTGACCATTTCCTTGGCTAGCGATATGTGTACGATACTCTCTGGTGACTCTGGGCAGAGGCAGTGAGCCACAGCTCCCAGTCAGCCTTGTGATCATGAGGGTAAACAACCAACACGCTTATAACCATTCTGTACCCATACAACCATTCTGTTTTCACTTTCAGTACAGTAGTCAATAAATTACAAGAGATATTCAACATTTTATTATAAAATAGGCTTTGTGTTAGATGATTTTGCCCAACTGTAGGTTAATGTAAGTGGTTCTGAGCACATTTAAGGTAGGCTAGGCTAAGCTATAATGTTCGATAGGTTAGGTACATTAAATGCATTTTCAACTTAATGATATTTCATCAACTTATGATGGGTTCATCAGGACTTAACCCCACTGGTAAGTCAAGGAAGACCTAGACTTTTAAAAAGAAATAGCCTCTTATTTCACTTGGTTCACTTATTACACCTATGGAACTTATAAATTTCTTTTTTAAAAGAATCAATATAAAAACCAAAGTAAATGATACTCTAATATCAGTATCCCCTGTATAAAAGTGAAGAAGTTGGAATAATGCTAGAATTTTTCTTTATATATTCTGTTTATGCATCTTTAATGTATATACTAGTAGCAGTCTTTTGTTCTGGAGGCTGTGTAAGAGTACACAATCCCTTAATCCACAAGATCAGTCTCTATCAGCAAAAGTCTTGTGAAAGCGGCATCTTACAATTCTTTTTTTTTGTTTTTCCCAAACACAATATATTCTGTGTTTTCTGAAGATTACGTTCAAAGACAAAGACACTCTGTGTTCTGGTTATGAAAAGCAATCAAAGGTATTAAAAGTTGTGTTTACGCTTTTGGCCCCGTTGGCACTACAGACAGGTTTAACCTATACCTTAATATAGATGCCATACTTTGTAAGACTGCCATAAAGATTAGACGAAATGTCAATAAAAGCTTGGCACAGTGTCTGCATATAGCAATCACTCAATAAATGTTAGTTCCTATTATCAATGTGCGAACTTCTTAATTAGTCTTCCAATTAACATAACTGTGATATTTCTGTAATATCACTTGTATTCATTATCTTATCACAAGCTAAGGTTTAACTGATATCTATTGAGGGATAGTTACAAAGATGTGACCCTTATAAACTTTCTTCATAAATGACTAGATCTGTATTTCCATAAAGTCAAATGATGATGACTTTTCACACTGGCATGTTGTATAGCAACATCAGAAAACAACATTAAGCTGTTGTTTTCTAACCATTACTTCAGTTCATATGGACATTTCCACTTCAATTGGTTGGATCAAAAGCAAAAAAGAATTCCAGTACCCTTAAATCTTACTTTACAGAATTCAACGGTCATATGCTGCACAACAATATTTAGGTCAACGATGGGCTGCATATACAATGGTGGTCACCTAAGATTAGCACCATATAGCCTAGGTGTGTAGTAGGCTACACCATCTAGGTTTGTGCTGGTACACTGTGATGTTTACACAACAACAAAACTGCCTAACGATGCACTTCTCAGAATGTATCCCCATCATTAAGCAGTACATGACTGTATTCCCTTTATGGTTTATCCTCTCTCTATATCTTACCCTGGCCTATAAAGTCTGACATGATCTGATCCTCATTTATCTCGCCTACTTTCCTACAAGTTTCCCCCTCACCCAAGATACTTCAGCCATAAAGCCTTCCTTTTTGTTTCTCCAACGGTCGTCCCTTTTGAAAGTCTTTGCGGGAGATGTTTCCTCTGCCTAGAATCCTCTTTCCTAGGATCTTCGAGAGACTGGCTCCTTATTCTGATCTAAACTCAGCTATCACCTCCACAGAGAGGTCTTTGCTGATCAACCCAAAGGATCCATTCACCCATTATTTATTACGTTAACCTATTTTAACTTGCTATATATTCTCTGGTATTTTGGCTATTTTTATTTTTGTTGTTTTCTTCCCTGTGCTAGCACATAAGCTCCATGAGAGGAGAGTCCTTGCTGACACTGCTCATAACTACAGTGTCAAGCACATAGTAGTAGTCAATAAATATTTATTGAATGAGTAAAAAAGAAGGGAGCCAGACTGTAAAGGGATCATAAAGGCCTTCCCTGTGATTACAAGTTAAGGCTGGCAAAAACTTTTAATCCCACATTTTAAAAATATGAGGAAACATTAAGTTTCACAGCCCCTATGCGTGGTTTCTTGGATCCCTTATATCAGACTTTGGGAGTCCTTGAAGTGGGGTCTACCAAAGAAGACTGGGCCTGAAAACACGTGTTTTAAGGCATAGGAATTTTACTTTATTTTTTTTTTTTCTAATAACCAGAAAATAGAAGTTTATTTTTAAATTTTATTTTTGTCCACTTTTTTAAACTGTTCATTTTCCAGGCCTTCAAGATTAAAAGACTACTAAGCGTTGACGACTTTAACAATCAAACAGGTATTAAAAACAAGACAACTGGCCCCAAGTTGAGTTGCTTATGCTAAGCCCCACGTCTCCAAAACAAGACGACTCAACCACAGTTCGGCTCTCCTAGAAATAGACTCTTGAACCAGTCAATCAGGAATCACCTGATCAGCACTAGTTAAGTGATCTGCCTGACAAACCCCTACCATCCCCTACAGGAAAGCAATCATGCAATAACCAACTTGCCTTTGTGCCCAGTACAACTTCCTTGTTCCTGCTCCCTTCTGCATATGAAAGTCTCTCACCTTGTCCAGCTCCTCAGAGCTCCTTTCTATCTGCTAGACTGGATGCTGCCCAATTCATGAACCATTGAATAAGGCCAATAAGATCTCTAAAATTTACTCAGTTGAATTTAGTTTTTTAACAGAGCTTATAAAAAAACACCTATTTTTTAATTTGTTTTCTTAAACTGAGACATTAACTTCATATAATTGGTTCTTAACCTTTTGTGGGATAAAGATCCCTTTAAGAATCTGATAAGAACCTATGAGTTTCTTCTCCAGGAAAAAGAAAAAAGGTATAGACTCCTACACTGTTCCACACAACTTCAGTTGGTTTCCAAATCATTGGAAGCCTATGGATGGACTAACTCAGGTCAAGAAACTCCTGTGTAGTTTTTTTTTGAGGAAGATTAGCTCTGAGCTAACAACTGCTGCCAATCCTACTCTCTTTGCTGAGGAAGACTGGCCCTGAGCTAACATCCATGCCCATCTTCTTCCCCTTTATATGTGGGAAGCCTCCACAGCACAGCTTGATGAGTGGTGCGAAGGTCTGTGCCCAGGATCCAAACTGGTGAACCCTGGGCCGCTGAAGCAGAATGTGAGAACTTAACCGCTGTGCCACCAAACCAGCCCCTCCTGTGCAGTTTTTAATTCCCTCTAGAATCTCAAGGCATGGGAATCTTAGAGCATTCATCTCACCACCTCCTGACCTTCAAAAAGAAAGCCAGTCTGTCTGTTTTGTTTCATTATTTTAAAAATCAAGAAAAATAGGGGCAGGGCCCAGTGGCATAGTGGTTAAGTTCAATGCACTCTGCTTTGGTGGCCTGGGTTCACAGGTTCAGATTCCAGGCATGGACATACACACTGCTCGTCAAGCCACGCTGTGGTGGCATCCCAAATACAAAGTAGAGGAAGATTGGCACAGATGTTAGGCCAAGGTGAATCTTCCTCAAGCAAAAAGATGAAGACTGGCAACAGGTGTTAGCCCAGGGCCAACCTTCCTCACCAAAAAAAAAAAAAAAAAAGAAAGGAAGAAGAATAAATGTTACAGTTTTAATTCCCAGAAGCAAAATATATTGTAAAGCTGTATAGTGCATGATTCAGCATCCACAAACGACAAGGTAGAAGGTATAATTTAACACTCTTTATATCATATTAATTTTTGAGACTCTTAGTAACATAGTTTCAATTCCAAGACAAAGACAGCATTGTAGAACGAAGCATTTATGAAAGAAATTACTAAATAATAAATGCAGTTCCTAACCTTTAAACAAGTTATGTTCTAGAACTTTGTTTTTTAAATTGGCTGTTTGGAACTAAGCTGCACTTTTTCCATTATAAATGGTGATAACATTCTGATAGAACTTCCATACTCCAAAAACCCAAAACAATAACAAAAAAAACCCCAACCAATTATTTATCCTGTGGATCATATGCATTGTTTCAATGATATTTAAGTACCATTTATAAACTGCTTCTATGAATTAATTTCCAGTTCCAGGTCTTATCACACTATCTCAGAGTGGTCTCTTTTTCATTCTGTCCAAGATCTCTATGAGCCCAGATTCTGAAGTACTATCTTTGCTCTTGACCTGTTTTTTTTGGTTAGGCTTATATGAAGCATATTCACCAGCCAGATGTTGAAGTATGTTCTCATGAACAAACCTACTTCTCAAAGGTACTGTCTTTAACCAGCTTCTTTAGCAATTGCGGTCAGCCTACATTTAATCTTTCATTCATTCAACAAGCATTCATTGTTGGGGTCTGCCATTTATGAGGAAATGTCCTAAAGTGGCTGTTCTGTGGACAGGAAGTAAATTGAGACAGGAGTAACCCAGTCAGGTGACACAAACCACTACGCACATTGGTTCTTAACAGGTCCATGGATTGCTTTAGGATACCTATGTACTCCAAAAGCATATTACATTTTTGGGTAAATTTACTTTCTTCTGGGAGGAGTGCATATATATGTGTGTGTATGTATATATACGTGTATAGTAAGTTCTTTGTATATATATAATCATATTCTTAAAAAATGTTAAGAACCACTGATCTAGAATTAGGGGTAGATACTGGTCTCTTACAAACTACTCAGTTGGTGTCCATGGACAATATTCTTCAAATATTTGATGTTTTGAAAGGACTAGCTGAGTGCTATGCGGGAGGGAGCAGAAGACAGCAACAGAGGGAGTGGTGTCCTAGCTGTTCACTCCAGTCAGCAAATCAAAGGACCTGAAGTGAACTAGGCTCTCCTTTAGAAGGCAATTACAAGTATATCCTTTGGGAGTCTGAAGCCCCATTTCAGGTGGCTTCTTAAAGTTTTAGTTATAACCCACATACAGTTCCTCTCCCCTAGAGGAGTTTTAATAAAAAACTGTTTTCCCCATCTCATTCTATTTCCAGTGATGTTTGGCATCAAGTGTACCAGGCACATAATTTATCTTCAATTTCATGCAGTTTATGCTGCTCATTGTTTTGCTAGGCTTAGATGAAAAAGAAAAGAGTCCACAAGACCTATGGAAGGATAAGTAAACACACATGGTCAAGTGAAGAAACATTATACTAATTAACAAGCAAGAGAGTCAGTAGGTCACAGAGGTTCGGGATACCATCCTAATCAGTGCTTGATATATAAATGTTTCCTGAAAAATATATATTTTTTAGGACAATGACATCTAGATCTAGCTAGATACTTAAGAATTAAAGACAAGAGACTATGATATTTTTAAACCTTTGTAAATTTCCTCAAAGTTTTCGTTCTGTTTTCCTCCTGTTTTCCATAGAGATTAGCAAAAAGTCAAAGTGAAACAGGAGTTTGAGCACAGCAAGGAAGAGTTTAAACCCTGGATCTTACTTGAAATTGGTCTTTGGGAGAAAGAAAACATGGGAATTGTTGGGAAGGCAAAGGCGGAGGCCTGGGAGCGGGCTACAGATGAAATTCAATGTCAGAGCCTGACCCTAAACACCTACAGACATCCCTTATAACAGCCAGAGCAGCACTGGTCTCTGCCTGGGGTCCCTTGTCCGCTCACCCATTTTGGCCCTACCATGGATAAAGCTTTGGGTTAATAGTTTTTCCTCGCCAAGCCTCAGTTGCACAGATTCCTACGTCTTTAAAGTTGCCACACTGGTTAAAGCATTTTGCCTTTAAATGAATAAAATTTTGGCTCTAAAATTCTATACATTTAAAATAGAAAGTGAGGACTCTGCATTTTAATTCAGTCTTTTAGAGCTTTACTTTAGGCACTGCTTTTCTTTCTCCCTTGCCATTATAATTTATTATAGATAGAGTGGTTAGACAGCAGAGTATAGAGCCACAATGCTTTTTGAATCCTAACTCCACCACTGGCTGTGTGACTTTGAGCAAGTTACTTATCCTCTTTGTGCCTCAGTTTCCACAAACGTAAAATGGAGACAAGAACAGTCATCACCTAGGGTTGCTGTGAAGATTAAATGAATCAGTACATGTAAAACACCACAAGAGCACCTGGCACATGGTGAGCACTACACATCTAGTTTACAAATCACAGGGGTTCTTCCTTTAGTCCCTCTCGTTCACTCTTTTCTGCCTACTCCCATATTTGCCACCAACGTTCAGACCTCTTTGACCTCATGGCAACACTATTTCCTTACCCTCTCAATTCCTGCCTGCAGCCTTTCTCCATCACTGATGCATCCTGCATATTGTTGCTAATTTCGTCTTCCTACGATGCTGCTGAAGATGTGGCACTCCTCTACTCAAAAACGTCTGAACAGTGGACATTGCCTATAGAGTACAGATGACGTACTTCTGATGGCTCAGCTTGTCATTATCTGGGGACATTCCCAAGGGCTGATGAGGTTGAGCCGGGTGTGATTTCAGAGTCAAAATTCCCTTGACTGGCCCCAAACCACACTGTAAAAGGTCTTTCTCATTATTCATTACAAACTCTGCATTTTAGAAGAACTAAACTTCTTATAGTTTTCTAGGAATATCTTGTACCTCACTCCTAATATCTTTAATACAGTGAAAAGCTAAGCTTAAAAGCTAATTTTCTGGACACTAATCTTGATCATCCCACTCACAGGCGTCTGAGCTTTAACAGCCCTGTGTATCACTCTCATAGCAGTTGAGACATACTGCCTTGTATTATCACCACTTACATCATCTTTCTCTTCCTTTCTGGAATATATGCTACTTGAGAGTAAGGAACACCCAGGAGTCATCTTGATATGTGGCACAGTCCCTTGCATATAGAAGTTTAATTGATACTAGGTAAATTAACTAATGCTATCACAACTGTAGTTTTAACCATAATTTTTAAAATAGCAGTAGTTTTCATTGCCAAAGTGATCAAGAGACTTCAATTACTCCCCAAAGCCATGTTTTTGGTCACTGTGGGCAATGACTGCTGTGGTAACTGCACACTGGTGAGAAGCGCCAGCAGACAGGCTTCTTCCAACTTCCAGTCTGCCCCTGGATAACTCTGGCTGCTAATAAAAGATAAAATAAAATTAAACTATTTCACAGTGGTCTTTAGGTTCTTTAATGGGATAGGATTTCAGGTACCTGATAAATTATCCGTTTGGATAACCTTTTTAAACCTTTGGAGAACACACTGATTTTCATTTTAATAGCATGTGACTGATTCTGGGTTAACTTGGTAAGAAGAATGAAGAGGGCTGCTCCCTGGGGACCTCGGAGCTCCCAGGGCTCTCTGCTAAGACTTAATATCTAGTTAGTTGGGAAGAGATCCAGCAATTACGGCTTTGTAGTAACTTTGTAATGGCCCCAGTGATATCAATCATATATTTTTGTGCTTGATTCTAGAACCAACTGGAATTTACATGTAGAATTCCTCCTCCACCTTTTTATCTGTCTGCCCTAAAATAACAAGTTCAAAGCATCCAGAAAGTAGTTTGAGAGACTACTTTGTGATTTCACAGATAACAAAGGCCAAGAGGAAGGGAGTAAAGGAAAACAGGAGACACAGAAGTGTTTTTGACTCCAATAACATGCCTTTGACACTGACTAATATTCAGATAGAGTTGGTGAGTCAGTATCACAGTATTTCAGGAGAAATATTTCGCTTATAACCTATGAATTCCTCCTAAAAATTAAAGACATTTCATCCATGAATTTTCCTAGCTCCTCTCGACCCAAAACAAGTTTTTGACCTGCATAATTTTTGAGGATAAAATTTCTACATATAACCTACCTGCTGTGTAAATTTACAAGTACTTCAATGAAATAAATTTCTGCCTTTCCAATTTTAGTTTCCCCTCTCTGTCACTGTACACTCAATTTAAAGTATCTTGCTTAAAAAATTATAGTCTAAGGATTAAAAACTGTTAGAAATAATTCAAAGATTTAGAATAGACGAAACCTTAGAAATGCAAAATCTTTTAGACCATGTAAATGTGGCAGTTCAAGCCATCATAAAATTGAAAGTGTGAACTAAACAACTAAGTTTTCAAGGCCTACTTTTTCCTTCTTCTATAATCCAGTTCAATAAATGAGATTAAAAATTCTTATGCTAAAAATAGATAACTATACAGTGGGGGAACCAGACAACACCTTAACCAAGTGATCAAAATTAACAGCACCAATAAGGACAAAAAGACATCATGTCCCTCCAAATGTGATATTCTGAGAAGGACATAACACCACTTATTTCGTTTGACAGGGCAAAACATATAACATGAATCTAATCACCAGCAAAACTCAAACCCAAATTGAGGGACATTCCATAAAATAACTGGCCAATATTCTTCAAAAAAGTCAATATATCATGAAAGATAAAGGAAAGCTGAGAAACTGGCTGGGATAAAGGAGACTAAAGAGACGTGACAACAAGACCTGATCCTGAGCTGAGCCCTATACCCAAAAAAACAACAGCTATACAGGATACTGCTGAGACTCTTGACAAAACTGGAATATGAACAGTAGACTAGATAAAGCATTGTATCAATGTTAAATTTTCTGAATTTGCTAACAACATTGTGGTTATGCAAGAGCCTCATTCTTAGGAAATACACACTAAATGTTAAGGGGCAGATGTCTGTAATCTACTCTGAAACTGTTCAAGGGAAAAATATCTACATCTAAGTCAGTCTGTCTGTCTATCTATCTCCAGAGAAAGCAAATTTAGCAAAAGGGTAAAAGCTAATGAATCTTGGTAAAGGATACACTGGAGATGTACTATTTTCACAACTTTTCTATAAAGTTTAAAACCATTTTTAAGAAGTTTAAAATTTTCTAGGGTCTATAAACAACAAAAAAAATCACTGCTATAATAGAAAAACAACTTTGGAAACCAACACTTTTTTGGTCAAAATGTTCTAAAATTATTTTGAATTTCTGGTATAAATATTTATTTTACTGTTTATAAGAATATGGAGCAAAGAGTCAGGAAAAATGGAGTCTAAGACTTAGGCATTTCACTTCATAGTTATGGAACCTTGGGCAAGTTCACTTAACTTCTCTGAGCCTTAGCTAACTCATCTGTAAATTAAAAAATGACAGCAGATACCTGAAGGTATTGTTGGAAAAATAACATGAGACAAAGTACATGAAAAACACACACTGGCTCTGGCACATACTAAAATTCAAACAACGGAAATTTCTTTTCTCTGCCCTTATAACGTCTAATCTTATATACAACTTCCGTAAAGGTACTTTATTATGAGTAGCAAAAATAAAAGATCAGAGCATTCATCTTAGATTATTATAAGATTTCAGATAGAACATAACTAATGGAGTAAATTTTTATCCAGTTGAATGCTTATCTGCTAATATGTGATTTGTCAGTCCTTACTTATGAAATAAACATGGTTCCAAGAGGCAAGAGTTAGAAAACAGTGTCAAGTTAAATCATCAAATATATTTTGTTGACCTAAATAAACATTTAACATTAGGTCTAATACTTGCACTACACTTATAAGTCCCTTGGAAGATTATAAATATGGAGTTATTAACGAACCATGGTTATCATAGAAAAAAATAATATAAGATCAAAAAATAAGATAGATCATTATAAGGTTCTTTATCTTTAGAAGTTATTCCAAAAAGTCTACTCACTTCTAAAGTTGATATTAAGGTAATAAAAAGTGAGTTCAAATTGAATATTACAATTTTAATAAATCAAGTTCATAGAAAAGGTATAAAAGAATCATGGAGATCCTTGCAATTTTTCTGAAAGTTATATAAAATAAGGCATGTAATCACCACTGAAAAAAGCTAGACTGAAATATAATAAAGGTGACTTTCCAAAGGATAGAATTTATATTCTCCTTATTTAATATAAATTCACTCAGTCCTTCTCAACTCAATACCCACTACCATTCACCATGAGAGAAAAACTTATAACCACCTATCTTCCTACTGTTTTGGTAATTATAAATTCATAAAAGAAGCAGGATAAAGATAACTGCCAAAAGGAAAGCAAAAAACTAAACAATCATAAGCAAAAAGTTCACCGTATATTTTTCTACAGAAAGTTTTAAAAAATGTTCCATAAGCTCACTATGAAGTACAAATTAAGACTGCTTTCATTGAACTCAAGGATCAAATCATATCTGACTCTTGAGTGTCCAAAAGTTGGGTTATTTTGGAGAACTTGAAATAGTAAGATTCCTAAGACAAACCATGATTCTAAAGTATGGTCATCCCTGATTTTCTTTTGCAATTATTTATAATTAACAGAAGAGTCAGATGAAACGGCTTTAGCTATCAACAAAAATCTGTGTTTTTCTTGTCTTATCCTTACTATCCTGAACAGAAACCAATCCCACAAAACCATGGTTCCACCCTGGAGTTATAGTCTACACGTGTCTGACACATGTCTTGTCCTGTGGGTCTAACTATACAAAGCTGATTTACATGATAATGGAATTCAGTTCATCAACATCACATCAAGACTTAATAAACAGTTAGGCAATGCTCTGTGGCAGGCAGGCAAGAGGTCAGAAAATTAAGGGGAGCAGTGAGACACACTGAGAGAAGCTCGGGATTTTCCGTTAGAACGATTCGGGCTGAGAGGATTCAGGAGCAGCCTCTAAAAAAAAATCACCCTATTAGTAAAAACTAATAGGGGACTCACCGGTGACACCCTCTCCTGCGATGTTTCACTGGGTCCCGCATACAAGTTTCTGGGTGGTGAGGTACTGCATCAGCCCACATTCATGCACAATTTTCATACCCTCAAGAGCACTTCCTTTTTAGAAACAGCACTTATTTTCTTTCATGAGATCTGGATGAGACACTCTGCCTCAAGTGACTCCAAGTTAATCCCATTTGTTAAATTCTCTAACATTTCAGGTTCAAGATGGTAGACCATCAAAGGGCTTGATAGTACTTGCAAGGTCATAGGATGATCAACACTGGCATACTTTGCTCTACACAACTGAGACTGAACAATTCTTGTTATTTTCACATTCTCTAAAGCTCCAAACATTACACTCCCCCCTCCTTTAGTCTTTTAGTGTGACAGTAGGATAAAAGGAAGCATTCGGTTTAAAAAGATTAAAAAAAAGAAAGAATGATCCAATCGGAGCTCCAGCTTGTTCAAATGTTCCCAAATCCAGCTAGTTTTCTACAGGTTCAAACACACACACACACAAATTGATAACGCTTATCTTATGGTACATAGAGTAACAAAAACACAAAGAAAGATAAAGACACCATCCTTTAACTGCCATGTAGAAACAGTTTGGGAAGAGACAAAATCATGTGGGAGGAGAGCTAGAGGGCAGACAAGGGCAGGGTCTGGAGGGGCTGGCATTTCTCGTTTGGAGCAGAAGAGGCCCAGGCAGCAATCTCATGACCGTTAGGAAACAGAACATCCACAGCACCAGCAGGAGCAAAAGGCAGAAACAACTGGTAATGCTCTAAATTTTAGTCATGTCCTTATAAAATATTCTGGCCTACTGATATTTGATCTGTGAGCCTTGAGTCAATCAAAAGCCAATTAAGTGACCTTCTGTAAATTAATATTCTCCATTGAACACAGAATAACTTTGCTGATGTGTAGCTAAAAAGAAGAACATTTATTGAAGGTCTCAGGAATAAGTCACAGAGATTTCTTAAACCCACGTATTAGACTCCAAACCTATCTTGCACAATGTCCTAATAGGGCTTTCTGACTTTTATTCCCTCTTCACTGCACCTAGAAAGAGCTTTCAAAAACAAGCACATGACTACTGCTATTCAGTAGCTCCCCACTACTCACAGGATAAAACTATTTAACATGGCTTTTAAGGCCACCTAGATCTAAGCCTTGCCCATAGCTCCTGGCCCATTCATTGACAATAACCACACCTGCAGGTTGGTGCCCCCTCCCCACCCTGCCCCGCCCCACCCCCACCAAAAACTGCAACACACCTTACTGTCTCAAATATCCTGCATTGTATGCTCCTTAAACGCCCCTATTTTCTTTATTCCAGGTTTCCTCACATGCTGCTCCCTCTAGGGAATTCGAGGCAGAGACGAACACAGAAGCATGTTGAAAACTACAAAGAGTGTTGGAAGGAATGGCAAGACATAAGAGTGGAGAGCGAGGCAGGAGCTTCTCCGTGATCTGGGGCAAGTTAATTCATTACTCTGAGCCTCAGTTTCCTCATGTGCAAAATGACTATAATAACAGTGCTAATGTCACAAAGTTGTGAGAACGAAATTAGGTAATATAAATTCAGTGCTCAGAACAATGTCTGATATACACTGACTGCCAAATAAGTGGTAATTCTTACTGTAATTTTTATGTCATTATGATTAGGCCTAAAGATTACTGGGCCTGTTGGGTAACATCAAGCGTAAGTTTTCACAACGTACGAACGAGCATGTGACATTTAGTGGCACAGCAAACTCTGGGTAGCATAAGGGGCTGAAAGATCAGTTAATTTAGCTGTCTCGAAAAGCCGGACAATGCTCTCAGATCAAGATATTCCATAATTGGTATATTAGTTTCCTATTGCTGCAGTAACAAATCATCATAAATTTAGTGGCTTAAAACAACACAAATGTATTATCTGATGGTTTTGAAGGTGAGAAGTCAAAAATGGGTGTCCTGGGCTAAAATCAAGGTGTTGGCGGGGCTGTGTTCCTTCTGGAGGCTCTAGGGGAGAATCTGTTCCTTGCCTTTTCCAGCTTCCAGAGGCTGCCTACGTTCTGTACTCACGGTTCCATGCTTGATCTTCAACGTCTACCACTCTGATCTCTGCTGTCCTCACATCTCCCCCTCCCACTTTAAACCTCCTGTGCCCCTCTTCTAAGAATCCTTGTGATTACACTGAGCCCACCCAGAAACTCCTTGATAATCTCCTCATTTCAAGTGACTGGACTTAATCACATCTGCAAAGTCCTTTTTACTTTGTAACATATCCACAGGTTTTGGGATTAGGATGTGGACCTCTTTGGGGGCCTATTATTCTCTCTACTACAATTGGTCTTACTGCTGCCATTTTGAGCTCCCATAAACAACTAATTTAATTATCAAGTTTTAGTATTTTCAGTTCACATTCAAGTAAAAGTCAATTAATTGATTATACAAACGAAAAGTCATCAGATTCAAAATAAAGTAAAAGGTGAAAGAATTGGGAAATGCAGATAACACACTTGGGCCAATGATCTAGAAAAAGAAAACACCTAAAGTTTCTAAATGTGGTTTGAAAGGTGCCCTTAAAACCATATGATAGAGAACTAAAGATGATTAAGCGTTTCAAGGCGCCTTGGAGATGATTAAATTCAGTTCTCCATGTGTTAAACAAATAGCATCTGCATACAAACTCCCACAAGGGAGGAGGTTCTCAACCACCTCTTTGGATTATAATCTAGTTTATACTTCCCTACTATTACTACAGAGCCATCATAAAGACTCTGGCAGGTGATCTGCTGAAATCCATACACGACAAAACTAGGGTCAGGCTAAAAACTCTAGGAAAAATAGAAATAAAAACAGAAATGATCTGTCTAGAAAACAGGAATTAAAAAGACCAACTGGAGGGATCAACTGTGGTTAATTGCACAAGAATCCCAAGACATTCCTTTCAAAAAGAGAAGTCAAAATGAAACGGATCTTGAGAAAAGGGGCTTCCTTATAGGTATGTTTGGGAATCAATTTAGAATAAAATGCACTCAACAATCTAGATATAAAAAGTCTTGAAAATATTTTTGTTCCTCTCCCCAAAGAAAAAAGTTGAATTTGAAAATCAGAGACCGCGTAGATAGTAATGTAATTATGTTATCAACTAAGGTAAAAGTTCAGGATGCATTCCATTAAGGCAATTTGATGTTCTCTAAAATACTGAGTTGTTAAACTTCAGGAGCATACTCAGAAACAACAAAAAGTTTTAAAAACATTTAGAGAAAGTGACAAAGCTCTCTCTATATGCTATATTTCTGTTTTGCTTTTTTAAATAAAGTATGTCCTGGACTCACAGGCAACTGGATTTTGGAAAGTCATCATATGCCACTGAATAAGCTTCTGTATATGATTTAAGAACATGGCTTATTCACATCTGTTCCAAGTGGTCACCTTGCCTTGGTTTGAACACCTCCAGCAAAAATGCACTGCCTCACAGAGGAATCTACTGCGGACAGTTTCAGTGAAGCTGCCTGTATCTACCCAAGGATGTCCCTCCAGCCTTCTCAGGAACACACACTCATACTCCTCAGGGCTGAGGCAATACGAGTCTACTGCGGCCTCGTTATCTCTAGGGTAAATATTGTAGGAATTGCAGGTGAGTTATGATTCCTTCATGCTGACATACATTTAAAGACATTATCTTTACTCTCTGGTTCCAAGATGTAAAACAAGCAAGCAGGTGGATTTAAAATCACAATGAACATTTTAAACAAATATGAACATTCCAACAGCCACTCTTATCACCTAAAGGTTTTTTTTTTTCAAGTCATAGGCCTCTTAAAATAAAGATTTCATCACTTCATTATTTTTCATCAAAATTTTCTTAAAAAGAAAGTCTGGAATTGATAGCTAAGGATCAAATGCTTTTCACACTTAACTGACCTTTTCTAGGTAGACTAAAAATCTCAGTCACAATTTAAAAATACTATTAGAATTACTTAAGATTAATGAGGACTAATGAAGGAAGACTCAATGGAATAGAAAATATAAACATGCAAATCTGACCTTTCATCTAAAAGTCTAAGGTCACTCTCATTTGACTTAGGTGATTTCACTATTAAATCTCCTATACATTAATAATCTTGCAAAAGCTAAGACAAAAATAAATTTTAGTTTATCCTCTTCATGAAAATATATTGCCAATTTATTTTCATGATGAATTTCTGTGGGTTATACTCTTCTCTTCAGCAGGATTGGCAGGAAGTCTACTTCTCCCATCTGTGCAAACGCAAAACTCAACTGAACTCTGCTCTCTTCATTTGGTGATTTAAATGATTAAGAAAACACATAATTTAGTTCATTTATCAGAGTACTACAATGAAACATTAAAAACAATGGAATTTATCTACAGTAATACTGGTATTCATGTAAAAGTAGTTATAAAGAAAGGGGAAACTATATTGAAATTATTTATTTTATGTCATTTATGGAGGAGAACATTTTGGGGGGCTTGATTTTAGTGGAAAAAAAAATGTGTCTAAAAAAACAATATAATTTCACTAAGAGGCATTGTAAAGCCAGAATAAAAAGCTGTTGTTTGAAAGCGACTGGTGTTGTACTCTTCTTCAAATAATACGCTAGATTCCACTTTCACTGCTGCTTTTTAGGCAAGGAAATGGGAAATAAATTAGATAAGAAAGAATTGCTATCCATTTTGTAGCAGTGCCTTGTTTTAGTGAAGGTAAGTTGCTAAACAGTTTCATAAACTACCTGAGACAGGTAGCACAGACAATTATTAATTTCTCAGACATTTAGGAGAATCAAGACTCAATGCACACCATATATCCTCTCTTTGATGGCACATCTCTAAAGTTTCATTATTAATGCTTAATTACCCTCATTTAAGGTTCTGAATTTTATAAAGATGAACCTCTGCCAGGCTACAGTTTTCACCTAGAGTATGATTACAGAAATGTAGAGAAGTGTTGTGGATTGAGCTGTATCTCCCCAAAAAGAGATGTTGAAGTCCTAACCCCTGGAACCTCGGAATGTGGCCTTATTTGGAAACGGGTCATTGCAGATGTAACTAGTTTAAGATGAGGAGTAGGAGGATCCCTAATCTAATACTACTGAGGTCCTCTTAAGAAGACAGCCATATGAAGACAGAGACACATGGGGCACCATGTGACAATGAAGGCAGAGTTTGAAATTATGCAGCTGCAAGTGAAAGAAAAAGATTACCAGCAAACCACCCAAAGTTGGGAAGTGGCAAGGAAGGATTCCTTTACGTGGTCCAGAAGGAGCCGAGGCCTGCCTTTGGACTTCTAGTCTCCAGAACTGTGAGACAATCAATTTCTGTTATTTTAAAACGAAATGAGCTATCAAGCCATGGAAAGACATGGAGAAACCTTAAATGCATATTACTAAGTCAAATAAGTCAATCTGAGAAGGCTATATACTGTGTAATTTCAACAATAGGACATTCTGGAAAAGGTAAATCTATGGAGACAGTAAAAATATCAGTGGTTGCCAGCTGTTATGGGGGAGGGAGAGATGAACAGGTGGAGTAGAAAGGGTTTTTAGAGAAGTGAAACTATTCTGTATGATACTATAGCGATGGATACATGTCATTACACATTTGTCCAAACCCATAGAATGTATAACACCAAGAGTGAAATGCAATGTTAACTACGGACTTTGAGAGATAATGATGTGTGGGATGTTGATAGTGAGGGAGGCTGAACATGTGTGTGGGCAGGGACTATATGGGAATCTATGTACTTTCCACTTCATTTTGCTATGAATCTAAAACTACTCTAAAATATAAAGTCTAAAAGAAAAAAGGTTCTGCTATGCCAGGACTGGGTGATTGAAGTCTAAAAATGTAAGAAAGATGCTAAGGGGCTATGTTTAGAAGATAAAGCAAGAAAAAAAAAAAGCATCTGAAAGGTGATTTTATGCAAGGAGTTCTGCTTCTGACTAAGGCAAACTAGCTTGTATCAGACCAATGATTATTTCAAGGCAAAAAGAGAAAGCAAGTGATAAAGTTCAATTCCATTCATGATTAAAACACACACGTACACATACACACACACACACACAAACTCTGGATAAATTAGGAATAGAAAGGAACTTCCCTAATTCCATAACTACAGTTAACTTTCATACTGAATAGTGAAATTCTGAAAACTCCCTTTGAGTTAGGGAAGAGAAAGATGTGCAATTCTATTCAACAGTGTATTGGAAGTCCCAGACAGCACAGTAAGACAAGAAAAAGAAATACGTTACAAGGGTTGGAGAGGAAGAAATAAAACTGTGACTATTAGCAGATGACACAATTGTATACATAAAAAAATCTGGAAAAAAAGACTGATAGAAAGCTGGTAGAATTAGTAAGTGAATTTAGTTAAGTTGATGGGTGAAAGATAAACATATTAAAATCAATCATATTTCTAAATAGCAACAACAATTATAAAATGAAAATCAATCATTTAAATAGTACCAAAGGAACACACATGCAGGAATGGGATAATAAATGATATGCAAGGCTTGTATACAGAAAACTATAAAGCATTACAGAGAGAAATCATAGAAGATTAAAATAAAGAAGAGATATGCTTCATTCAAAGATGGAAAACTTAGTATTATTACAATGTCAACTTCCTCCCAAATGATCCATAGAATCAATACAATCTCAATCAGAATTCCAGCAGGATTTTTGGTGGAAGTTGACAAATCCAGAAAGGCAAAGGACCAAGAATAGGTAGGACAATTTTCAAGAAAAAACAAAGTTGAAATACACTGCCAATATTGACACTTATCATAAAGCTATGGTAATTAATTTCATTATCTGGTGGAAAGACTGAGAAACAGACCAAAGGAACAGAATAAAGTCCTAGAACAGACCCACATGTACAGACACTTGATTTATAATAAAAGTGACCAGGCAGAGCAGTGGGAAAAGGATGAGATAGTCAATAAGTGGCACTGACTCAAATGGATAGCCTTATATAAAAAAAAATCTTGACCTCCACACTTCGTAACTTCAACGAAAATAAATTCCAGTAGGATTGAAAACCTAAAGGTAAAAGGCAAAATCATAAAATTTCTAGAAGAGTACATTGAGGAATATCTTCATGGCAGTGTGGGGAAGGTAATCTTAAATAGGATCCAAAAAACCACTAAAACAAAAAGAAAAATATTGATAAATTAAACTATTTAAAATTTAAACAGTCTGTTCTACAAAAGACACCATGAAGAGAGGGAATTAAATGACCATGACCAAGAAGGACTTGTACTCAGAATACATAAATAATTCCTATAAATCAGAGGAAGGGATGGGGGATGGGAGACACAGAAAACAGGTAAGCCAATAGGTAAATGGGCAAAATGTTTGAATAGGCACTTTATGAAAAAGGATATCCAAATCACCAATAAACAAACTAAAAGTATTCAATATCACTAGTAAACAGGGAGATATAAAACCAGAATTGGGTTACATCACATTCTCATCAGAACGGCTACTAATAAAAACATAACAACGCCAAGTGTTGGCAAGGATATGGAGCTACTAGCACTTTTATATATTGCTGTTGGGACTGTAAATTTATTTACGTGTAAATATATATAATGTATATATGTATATAAAGTATATATAAATTTATTTACATGTAAATTTGGGAAAACTATTTGGCAGTATCTGGTAACGCAGATCAACTGTATTTCCCATGACCCCACAGTCCTAGCTAAACACCCAGCAGAAATGTTTACATACATGAGTTGAACAAAAGATACAGCTGGCAGCTGTACTACTTGCAATACTAATATTGGAACGTTAAAAATATCCAATCTCCTTTCACAGTAGGATGGATAAATTGGGGTTTGCATGCAATGGAACACTATATAGAAATGAAGACGGATGAACTACAGCTACTTGCAAAAACACAGCAGTCTCACTAACATACTGTTAAGTTAAAAAAATAAAAGCCAAACATTCCAACACTGATGAATTTTTCCATTTATATCAAGTTTAAAAACAGGTCAAACTAATGCATGGTGTTCGAATAAGAAATAGTGCTATCTATTGGGGAATGGGAGAGGAGAGTGAAGGGAAGGGCAGGATGGGGACCTCTGGGGTACTGGCAACGTTCTATTTCTTGTTCTGACTGGTGGTTACATGGAAGTATTCACTTTATGAAAATGCACAGGTGTACACTTTTCTACAGGTATGTTATAGTTCAAAAAACTTTTTAATTAAAGAAGTAAAGTTTAAAAAAGAATAGATTAAATTATAAGGACAACTGATCAGTAGTTGCCAGGAGCTAGGGATAGAGGGACAGATAACTACAAAAAGGTAAAAGGGAAGTTTTTTGGGCTGATGGAACCATTCTCTATGTTGATTATGGTGATAGTTATACTAGCATATGCATTTATCAAAATTCAAAGAACCGTATACCAAAGATTGAATTTTGCTGTATGCAAACTATACGTAAATTATAAAAATTATAATTTAGACATAAAAAATTAATTCGACTTTTTATGTTTATAAAAAGTTAATTATCTGTGGTGCTATAATCTGCTTTTTTCATTGATTAATTTAGAAATGAAATTAAATGGTCTATCTGTAAAATATTTTCCTATCCTTGTATACATAGAAACTTGTGAAATAAAAATGAAGAAAATTTTGGGAAGACAAAGAATTACATCCATTTCGGTTTTATTGGGAAACAGACTTAAAAAAAAATACACGTATTTGTTTTTTCAACCAAATGTTGAAGAATCTATATGTTATATGCTTGATATTCACATATGGCATAATAGAAAAACAATAAAAAGCACTGAGTAATTCCTTTTCTTTTAAGATTTTATTTTTCCTTTTTCTCCCCAAAGCCCCCTGGCACATAGTTGTGTATTTTTAGTTGTGGGTCCTTCTAGTTGTGGCATGTGGGATGCCACCTCAGCATTGCCTCATGAGCGGCGCCATGTCTGTTCCCAGGACAAAAACCGGCAAAACCCTGGGCTCCCGAGGCCAGCTCAAGAACTTAACCACTCGGCCAGGGGGCCGGCCCCTGAGTAATTCCCTTTCAATATTTGTTCATAAAAGCAAAAGCATTTGATGAAAATTAATGGTAAGGCATAATTTGTTTTAGTTATTAGAAACAAAGTAGACAATTTTCACTTAAAATAAATTCTACTTTTCTCTTAAGGCTTATTTACATTTTTCCATCTTTAGCCAATAAATCTAGAAACTACATATTTGATTGAGACCATTAATTCTGGGGACATTCTGGGAAACAGTTTGCCTTTACTAGATTTCAAACTTTTTTGCATTTATTTTAAGTCATCTTATTCTAATATATCTATAAACATGTAAGGACGGAATTAAATGAGGTTCACTGTGAAAGCAACACATATTTGAAACAGACAGATAGCAAATATCAAATCTATCAAAGCAGGAAAATCATAGGACCCCCAGTAACTAAGAAATTATGAAAACGGACTCAAGAAGCAGGGTAAATATGAAGCCTGCTTTGCTCCCAGCTATTTAAATGTTGCCTTATTTTGAAACATCCAAGGATTTATCCTATAAACATAGGTAAATACTAGATATTAATTAAAAATTTTTTTCCCAGTATCATCTGAACCTCACTCTTAAAGAGAAAAAAAAAAAGGTGATTTTTAGTTGCCTGAGGTCATTTAACTCACCCAAGGTCCCCCCACCTCTGACCCCAACTTTGAAAAACTCCCCCTATTTTGTAACATAAGAGTTATACCATGAGGCTGTTATGTTATGGTAGGCAACAGAGCTGCATTTTTATAGCTATTGGCTAAATATAATACCTTACAAGAAAAGTATCTTACCACTTGTGCTGGAACTTGTTCCATTTTTGCAGCAGGAGTTCCTGGTCTTGGGTAAAACTGATTAATAAAGAGGCTTGGAAATTTGTACTCTTCAACAAGTTTCACTGTTTCTTGAAAATCTTGATTTGTTTCTCCAGGAAAACCACAGATAATATCTGTAGCAATAGTTATTCCAGGAACTCTAGAAAACAAGACAAAATGTAAAAAGTTGACTGCAATCCATAATTATTCTATTTCCTTGACATTTTAAATACCATTATTCCTTTTAAAATTAAATTTTATTTTTAGGAAAGAGACATTTGGAAATAGTTTTCAAAAGCTCTAAATACTGAAAGCTAAAAAAAAAAAACCAAAACAGCTCTTGTCATCCTCAAGAGATACTCACTTTTAATTTTTTCAGATGTTTCTTTGTTCTTTCTTCTATATTTTAAAATAGATGTTTATTGTGCTATTTCTAGATTTACTGATTTTTAGGCAATATTTACCAACTTCTCTAAAATGGTAAATGAGGATTTAGCTCTTCAAACTACTCTCTCTCTCCCCTCCCAAGATAATCACTACACAATTTTTAGTGAAATTAATAGCACTTCTATTGGTATAAGTGCAAAGATATCGTTCACTGCTGAGCCAATCGTTCTACTATACAGTTTTCTTTTGCCACATGTTCAATTTTTCCTACAGTTAATAACTGACTCTTTTTAAAAAATTTGCTTAAGGGCCAGCCCTGGGACCTAGTGTTTAAGTTTGGTGTGCTCTGCTTTGGTGGCCCAGGTTCAGTTCCCAGGCGTGGACCTACTCCACTTGTTGGTGGCCATGTTGAGGTGGCCACCACATCCAAAATAGAGGAAGACTGGCACAGATGTTAGCTCAGGGTGGATCTTCCTCAGAAAAAAGAAAAATAAGAAAGACACCAAGATGAAGCTTAAGCACTTAAAAATTTTTTTCTGCTTAACATTCTATGTACCCACGCTAATGTTTTCCAGAAGCCCCATTAGATCTATCAAAAACCAACACTATTTTCTAAACTCTCGATGTATTATATAATTCACCATTTTCATTTTTTTTTCCTCTAGAAATGCCACTTCTACTTTCTTCAAGTGTGTGTTGCTTTCATAATGAACCAGCTGTAATCCTTAAATGTTGATATCCTTGGTCTTTTTTTTTCCAATCCCCTTTTTCCTGGATCCTATGTCTTCCTAATTGATTATTCTCTTCTCCTTAATTCTGCTGGAGCATTCTTTCGGAAACACCATCAAAGAGTGGCAGGCAAATTTTATTGTTATTGTCTTAGCTTGTCTGAACATGTCTTAATCCACACAATGGATTGATCATGTGGCTGTGGGTAGCACTCCAAAATAAAAAGTATCAGCCATCAGAATTTTGTAGTGTTCCATTTGTATTTAAGCTGGCAAAGTTACTGACGAGATGTCTAGATTCACTCTGATGCAACTTGTTCATATGCGTCCTCCTCTCTTCTTGAAAGCTTTTAGGATATTAACTTTATTCTCAATATTTTTAAATTTCATGACAATAGGGCTTGGATTAGACATTTAAATCCTTGTACAAGGTACAATCTGGGGATTCAAGGTCTTTAGGTCTAGGAAATTTTCTTATGTTATTTTTTTACATCACTTTCTCTTTCTGGGTCTCTTCTTTGAATGTTTCAACTACTGGATTGACCTTCTAAAGCTTTTTCACTGTTATTTTCCATCTCTGTCCTTTTGTTCTATTTTTTGGGAAGATTTACTTGAGTTTATCTTCCAATTCTTCTACTGAAAAAAATTTAATTGAATAGCATATTTTAAATTTCTAAGAGCACTTTCTCATTCTCCAATTTTCCTTTTCACAGCATATTGTTTTTATTTTAGAGATGCAACATTTTTTTTAAAGGTTTTATTTTTCCCTTTTCTCCCCAAAGCCTCCTGGGTCATAGTTGTGTATTTTTAGTTGTGGGTCCTTCTAGTTGTGGCATGTGGGACGCCTCCTCAGCGTGGCTTGATGAGCAAACTGGCAAGACCCGGGGCCGCTGAAGCGGAGCACGTGAACTTAACCACTTGGCTATGGGGCCCACCCCGAGACGCAACATTTTTTATCTCTCTGAGGATATCAACAAAGTTTTCCTCACTTTTTCCTCTGCTCGCTCCAACTGTGTCTATTTCCTCCATGTGCTTGTATTTTGGTCCCTCTTATTCATGGTTGAGACTTTCCATCAACAAAGTGATTCTTGCTGCCCTTTAATATTTAAGAGTAAAGCACTAAAAGCCTTTCATCCTAGAGTGATTAGGTAACAAGCTGCCTTTGTTTCTGACAGGCCCAAATGTTAGCACCTCGGAAGTTATTTCTCTGTGGCCATTGAGTTTCTCTGTAAGTCTGCTACAATATCCCATTGTATATTAACAGAATAATAGTAACAAAAAAACATTAACAGTATTTAAAACTACAATACTATTCTGAATTCACGAACAACAGGGAAAATAGCCTTGAATATTTCAAATAATAGACTACCTACCTTTATCAATTTTTCTATCACCTAAATGAAGGACTATATGAATGAATAAAACTGTTTATCTCATTAAGATATATTAGATATTTGAGGGCATAAGAGAGAACAAAGGAAATAACAACCAGGAAAGTCAAATTACTGGATGTCTAATACAAACAGCTTTGTACAAGTAACAGTTTTCTATGTCTTCTTTGCATAATACCTTAATGCCTGTGTGAAAGAATGACAAATTTATTTTTAAAAATATTTTTTATTGATTTCTACTTAGTCTCATCTAGTTATTAATTTGATTTAACTTTAAGATAAGTTACAAGGACGGGAACTTTTCTCTAGGATGATAAATAGAAAAAAAGACAATATGCATACAGAACAATTAAACAACATATTTGGAAAAAAGACTATTTTAATTTTTATGGTGATATAAAAACATTTTTTCTTCTTTTAGGGTGATTATCAAAATTATGTTTGAAAATCACAAAAAATGTGCTTTTACAGTATGTTGTAGATAAAAAGACCATTTCCAGAGTTACTAAGCCATGTAGAATAAAAAAATTATGTCAATAACTTCAATTAGGAAATTTTCACACTTGACTTAGGACTACTCCTGAACAAAAGAAATCCATAACTACAAATAGAAATAATGGATCATGACGGAAATGACAGAGAAGAGTACATCTCCCCTAGGAAATTAAAAAAAAAAAAAATGTTAGAAACTGCCTGTGAAATACTGCAGGAACAAAGACAACTGGTTATTGTCCTAGGCTATGAATTGGAATGAACTTGGCACTAGATTATGGGGTATTTCCAAAGGAAAGTACCTCACTGATACCCCCACCCCCTATCCTTCTTGATCCAATATAGTTGAGCTCAGTATTACGTAACACCTACTTACTTTGGCCTTAAGGTCCACAGTGACACAGAAAGGACAAACCTTTACAGGAGTCGTCACAATGGTAAGGAATGGGATGTTCAATGCATGGATGTATTTGATCATCTACACAAAAAGTTGACTGATAAGAGGGTAGGGGGTAGGCCACTATGAATTAGTGAAAGACCTATGTTAGTACTTAAAAGTAAAAGCAGTTTAACTGGTTTGAAAGTATGTAAGAATATAAACTGATTGCCTGTGAAATGTTTTCAAAGTAGAGACTGCACTTTAATGTTAGATGAGGCTCATCTATATATTGATTTTATATATGCAAATAATGCTACTTATGTTCTTGAAAATAATTTGGCTCCTTAGGTGAACCAACTCAAAAAAATCCCATATTTACACTATTATTTTGCCTAGTAAATAATTCTCTTCAGTACATGAGAAAATCAAAGAAGAATGAAGTGGACCAAACCTTAAATTAATTACATACTATTTGAGTGGCTATGAGGAAATTATAAGGGGTGTAAAATAGAATATTAATCCAAATATTTAATATGTTAATTGTGATAAATGCTATTTTTGAGAAGCTATGAATTTTCAAAATACTAAAATTTTAAAAAAATGATCATTTCTACTAATTTATTGGAGCTGTGAGTCTAATGAATATAATCACTAGGTATTATGTGTTTTTAAAATTTAAAAGACTTTCTGTATTTATGTTTTCATAGCATATTAGAGAATAATTCTGAAAGAAAAATGAAAATGTTCAATTAGATTAAATAACAGAGAAATTTTGACCCATTATTTTTTCTGACTTGAAGAAGTTATTTACTGGCAAAATGGGTTCATCAAGTAATTTGGGAATGGAATGAATGAGAAAGATTCCAATTACGCATCAGCCTTGGCAGAAGCAGTGCTATGCTTAGTTACGAAAATCTACCAGGGACATATGAGGAGAGTATTCCTTTTTTGCTGGCCTAGACTAGGATTTAAGAAAGCCCCTAATATTTTAACCCTTAATTAGTTACTGTGAACAAAAATACACATACACAGGGGCTGGCCTGGTGGTGTAGTGGTTAAGTTCATGTGCTCCGCTTTGGCGGCCCAGGGTTCACGGGTTCAGATCCTGGGCGTGGATCTATGCACAGTCATGCTGTGGCGGTGTCCCACGTACAAAATAGAGGAGGACTGGCACAGATGTTAGCTCAGCAACAATCTCTCTCAAGCAAAAAGATGAGGATTGGCAACAGATGTTAGCTCAAGGCCAATCTTCCTCACCAAAAAATAAATAAATGAATAAAATAAAATAAAATACACATATACATACACCCCATATTATATTTGAAATACTACTTAAAATGTTGCACTTTTACTTGTCTCAAGATTTTCACATGCAATTTGGTGTTTTACTGCCAAAAACATGAAAAAAGATGATTCTACTTCATTCTTTAGATCAATAAATTATAAGCTTCAAATTCCATATGTGAAAAAAGACTAATACATATGTTATTTATCTCAAAATAAAAAGGTAAAAATGATCAGAAAAAGGATCAGATCTATTAAAATTATTAGGCATAAGCAAAATAGATGATTAAAAGAAATACTTTTTAGTCCTGTGGAGATTAATTCCAGCACAATTACTCAAACTTCCAGGAAAAGTAAATTGGAGGTATGGAGGGGAACAAATATCTTGAATGGAAATAAAAACATAACATATCTAAATATACGGGATGCAGTTAAAGCAGTTCTTAGAAAAAATTTACAGGTTTAAACGTCTGTATTGGGAAGAGATAAACTCAATAATCTAAACTTCCATCTCAAGAAGCTAAAAAAGGAACAAATGGAACCCAAAGTAAGACAAAGGAATGAAATAATAAAGGTATGAGAAATTAATGAAATAGAAAATAGAGAAAAATCAATAAAAGTAAAGGTGTATCTTTGAAAAAAATCATTACAATTACCAAACTACTACCTAGACTGGGAAGAAAAAAGAAGACACAAATGACCAACTTCAGGCATGAAGGAAGAGACAGCACTACGGATGCTATCAACATTAAAAAGATATTAAGGGTATACTATGAGCAATTTTATGCCAATAAATTAAAGACTTAGATGAAATGGGCAAATTCTTTGAAAGACATAAATTATAAAAACTGACTCAAGAAGAAACAGAAAATCTGAATAGACTTTTACATATTACAACAATTGAATCTGAAATAAAAAATCTTTCCACCAAAAGAAAACAACACAGAACTACCTATGCCCAGACGGCTTCACAGGTGAACTCTATCAAACATTTAAGAAAGAACAAAATCAATTCTACAGACTATTCCAAAGATGGATGAGAAAGGAACTCATTTTACAAGTCCAGCAGTAGCGTATATGAAAACCAGAGAAAGAGATTAGACATAAACACCAGAGCAATATCCCTCATGAACGCAGAGAGAAAAATTCTTAACAAAATATCAGTAAACTGAACCCAGAAACATATAAAAAGGATTGTATTATCATGAACAAGTTTTTAATCCTAGGAATGGAAGGTTGGTCTCACATGCAAATATCAATTAATGCAATAAGTCACATTAAAAGAATAAAGGATAAAAACCTTACAGTGATCTTAGTAAATGCAGAAAACTCAGTTGATAGCTCTAACACTCATTCATGATAGCAACTCTTCAATAAACAAAAAATAGAAGGAACCACTTCAACCTGATAAAGGCTCTACAGCTATTATCCTATTTATTGGTGAAAGATTGAATGCTTTTTCACTGAGATTAGTAACAAGGCAAGGATTTCTGTTCTCACTTCTTCAATTCAACATATTACTGAAGGTTCTAGTCACCGCAGAAGGGCAAGAAAAAGAAATAAAGGCATATAGGTTGAAAGGAAGAAGTAAACTGTCCTTTTTACGCAGGTGACATAATCTTGTATGTAGAAAATCTAAGGAATCTAATGAAGCTACTAGAATAAGTGAATTCAGCAAAGCTAAAGATCAATACACAAAAATCAATTACATTTTTATATATTAGTAATGAACAATCAGAAAATGAAATTAAGAAAACAGTTCCATTCACGATAGCAAAAAAATTACTTAAGAATAAATTTGAGAAGTGCAAGACCTATATTCTAGAAACAGAGAATTTAGAGATTTTCTTAAAATTTGCTGAGAGAAATGAAAGAATATTTAAACAAATGGAAAAATAATATAATTTTCATGGATTCGAAGATTTTGCTATTGTTATGGCAAGTCTCTTCAAATTAATATACAAATTCAATGCAACTGCTATCAAAATATCAGCATGTTTTTGGTAGAAATTGACAAACTGATTCTAAAATTTATATAGAGATATAAAGAACTTAGCATAGCCAAAACAACATTGAAAAAGAACAAAGTTGCTATAATGGATGAACTTGACTTAAAGATTTACTATAAGGCTACCATAACCAAGACAGTGTGGTATCAGCATAAGGATGGATCAATGAGACAACATACAGAATCCAAAAATACACCTACACGTTTATGCCTAATTAATTTTCAACAAAAGTGTCAAGGAAATTCAATGAGGGGAGGAAAGGTGTTTTCAATAAATGGGTGGAAGCAAGTGGATACCATAAACACACACACACACAAAAGAACTTATTAGACCCTTACCGTACATTATACGCAAAAAGTCCTTTGATATGAATCATACATCTAAACGTAAGAGTTGTACTCACTAAACTTCCAGAAGAAAATGCGAAAGAAAATCTTTGTGACCTCGAGTCAGGCAAAGATTTCTTGGCTACGACACCAACACTAAACCACAATCCATAAAAAATATATATATATTGAATGAACTGATAAATTGGACTTATTGAAAAGACACCATTAAGAAAACAAAAGATGAGCCTTAGGTTGGAGGAAAATATTTGCAAATCATATATCTGATAAAAAGGTTTATATCCATAATATAGTAAGAGCTCTTATAGCTCCGTAATAAAAGACAAACAACACAATTGTACAATGGACAAAGGAGTTTAACCAATACTTCACGAAAGAAGACATACGAATAGCTAATAAGTACATAAAAAGTTACTCAACATTATTAGTAATCGGGGTAATGCAAGTTAAAACCATATAAGATGCCACACACATCCAATAGAATGGCTATATTGAAAAAAGACTAAAAAAACCAGACGTTGTTGTGCATATAGAAACTGAAACCCTTATCCATTGTAGGTGAGACTTTAAAATAGGGCAGTCACTTCGGAAAAGTTCGGCAGGTTCATAAAAACTTAAACATACACTTACTGTGACAAAGTCTACTTCTAGTTATCTATCCAAGAAAAATTAAAACATATGTCCACACAAAGACTTGCATGTGGATTTGTATAGCAGCATCCTTCATGATAGCTCCAAATTGGAAACAGTTCAAATGTCTATCAACTGGTGAATGAATAAACAAAGTGTGCCATATCCATACCATGAAAATTTACTTCCAAATAAAAAAGAACCAACTACTGATACATGCACCAACAGAGATGACCTTGAAAACATTCTCCAGAGGAAAAAAAAGGAAGACACAAAAGATTACTTTTGTTTGATTCTATTTATATGAAATTTCTACAAGAAGTAAAACTATAGAGACAGAAAACAGATCAGCGGCCGCCTTGGGCTGGGGGTGGGAGCAGGGACTGACTCCAAATAGGCATCACCAAACTTTCTGTCATAACTAAAGCACTCTAAAACTGAATTGTGATGATGGCTGCACAAATGTATACATTTAGTAAAAACCTTCAAACTATACACTCATGGTGGGTGCATGCTGTATTGTATCTAAATTACACCTACAATAAACCAGTTAAAAGTGAAAAAAAAACTTTCTAAAGAAAGAAAGATGGCAAGAATTCTCCATAACTTACTCTCTTCTAAGAAGTCCTACTAGTTGAACTTTTGACAAGATGTAAGCAAAGAATTAAATATGGCCAAATAGGAGGGAAAGGCAAAGATAAATTAATTTTCCATACTTTTATGAGAAAAAATTCTTAAAGGACCTGGGCTGAAAAAAGAAAAAGCACTGAAACATTTAGATAAGGGTTGAAAAGCCATAATGAGTCCCAAAGACAAAGAAAGACGAGTGGGGCTTAGGAGTCATCCCTAATCGTCCCTTCCCTTGCATAACTCAGAGGCTCTGCCACTAACCACACAGCTGCACGCTCTTGGGCAAACTACTTAGCCTTAGTATGATTCAGTTTCCTTTTCCATAAAACAGGGACAGTAAAAATATTCTTAGACAAGAGGATTAACGAGTTAGTACATGTACGAATTGCTCAGGACAACGCCTGCCACATACTGCCTGACACATTTTAGCTATTATTACTGTAGACCTGTCAGAGAGATGGTGACAACAACTACCATTTATTACGTAATACTAAGTGCCAGGCAATATGTTAACAGCTTACATCTTGTTTAATATGACCTCCCTATAAGCTAGACTCTGTTTTAATCTCTATGAGAAAAGGGGAAAGTAGCATTAGGGAACAGGATTCCAAGAGGTGGAGTAAATTGCCCATAGTCACAGAATCACTAAATGGCAGAGGAGGGATCTGATCTGATGCTTTTAATCATCACCCAAGGCAGTCCTCTCTCTTATCCACGTCATGGAGGTGCTTATCGCATTGATGTATTATCAGCATTGGCAGATCGCAAGTTTACATTTTAAAAAACTTAGTAATAATAACAATATTTGTATAGCAATTTATTATAGTATAGAAAAACTTGCCTGTATCTTTGGAATTGCATTTTAAAGAGAAGGTAACTGTTGTCTGAAGAGGTTAAATGATTTACCAAAGGTCACCAAGTTGTTGCTGATAGAATCAGAATTCAAACCCAAACCTTTCAACTTCATCAGTGTTCTTTCCATGTCTCTCTCTAGGTGAATATAGAGGCATTTGAAACCTAAATGGTTACCTGATAATTTTGTTCTTCATAAGATATCTTATTCTTGTTTTTATCATTATCATCTCTCATCAAGAAACAGATAGATGTAAGTATTCCTATTTACAGGTGGGTCAGAAAGAGGAAAGAGCAATAGTATCAGCAGAAAGAAGTCAGATTTTAAATCCAGTCAGATCTGGGCCATCAGTTTCTAGCCTCGTTATCACAAGTTATCTTACTCTTCTGAGCTTCAGGTCCCACTTCTACAAAATGGGGATAACAATACATCCTTTCCTGGACTGTTGTGATGATCAAGCGAAGTAATGAAGAAAGCATTTATAAGAGCAGCTGGCACATGGTAGATGCTTAAAGATGTCAACTAGCTTTCGTGCTCCTTCAGAGACTAACAGAAGTCAGGCACAAAACGTCACCATCTACCTTGAACCTGGACCCTCCGCTCTACTACACCTATGGCCCACATTCCTGCTCACACTCTTCGGTATCTGGTGCTGTAGATAAGTATTAGTAGAAAATTATAGAATCAGAATATAAAAAACACTTAAATGAATAGAGTTTATATGACATGATCAGTTTGATAACCTTTATCATAAAGAAATCGGAAGACACTGACATTTGGTGAAGTGATTTATGTGAAAGTATAAGAAATCCTTAAATGCTCTAGATATGAATATTCTGGCTTCAGTGCAACCTGACAAAAGTCCTAAAATATCTAAGAAGGAATTATACTCACAATTAACTTGTTTCTAGAAGTTAATTACGTTAAAACTGGTTGCACAAACAAAAACCAGTCAATATGAGTTGAAAACTAAAACTAAGATAAAATAAAAATAGCTCAGATAAGTTTTTACTTAGAAAGTAATTGGCTTAAATAGTAGTTCTGTACATAATTTTCTCTTTGTTAAAGTTTGCTCAAAGGAATAAAAAGACGTCTGCCTGTGTGTTGGTCTGTTCGTCTGTCCATCTATCTATTTATTTCTAACTAGGGTATTCACTATTTAAGTACCTAGCATTATTCTCCCACTGTAAACTCATGAAAGAGTGACATATATCTACAGTATGCATTTCAGGTAGTATGCTTATAATGAATAAAGATTAAAGGAGCACAAAACAAAAGAAGTGGCAATGCCAACACTGCCCTTTCTTTATGTCATTCTAAGGTTTCTTTTCTTGGAGTCTGTGGACCCCCTAAAATTGCATCCAAAATTGTATGTATATTTTTCAGGGGGAAGTGACTATAGTTTTCTTCTGATTCTTAAAGTCTTCTGTGACCCAAATAAGATTAGGAAACATTTTTGTGAATGCTTTTGGTTCAATTAAAAAATATTAGGAAAAATGAATAATAGATCATCTTTGACTTAATAATAGATATCTGTGTATTAGACGCTTTAAAAAAATTTTTCAAACAGAGAAGGTAAGTTTCATCTGACTAATCTGAGTGAAATCATCATCTTTACAGTGGTAGATTTAGACTCTATTAGCTGAGTCATATGATATTGCTGTTTTGTTTTTTGCAAATAAAAAATGGTCAGGTATCATCAATTTATAAAGTTTAACCTAATAGCAAATCAGTAACATAAAATGGCTCCCACTGTCAACTATTATATGAATTGGGAGATGATGAAAACTGGTGTTATTCCTACTGTCTCTTAGCCCACAGTCATATATTCTGTACGGTAATACTGGGGCTAGAAGTCCAAAAAGTACATTTGATTCCTTTGGCAGTTGGCTTCCTGTGAGGTCCTGAGAAAGGAGGCATAGACAGGAGATCAGAAGGTGGGAGTAGGGAGGAGCTCCTGTGTTTCGGGAAGAGGTTACGTCCTGCTTCAGAGGTAGCAGCCGCTTGGTCTGTGTTCCTAGGTTCAGTAACACAACCTCTTCCTTTTGTTCCTTAGCCCTAGCGGCAGTAACTGCTTTTAGTAGTTACTACTCTCTGGTTACCTCATCTCCCAATCTTCGCTCTTCCAGTCTTCCAACATCTGTGTAATGAATTCCCTATATTAAACACCCTCTGGTAGAAATACTTAGCACAGCTTTTCTTCCTAACAGGACGCTGACCAAAAAAATCAAACTCACCACTATCCATATTCTACTCCTTAATGAGATCACATTTACACGGACCACATTCTCCTAGGATAAAGTAATAAAATTGGAAATAAATGGTAAAAAGATAGGTTTAGAAAAACCTCAATCCTATTTGCTTGGAAACTGAATATAATAAGAATATGCATACATTCCTACAAATGAATAGCTGTGATCTTTTTCAAAGTAGAACACATAAAGTTTCTGACCTTTAGAGAGCAGTTTAAACCTACCTGTTTGAAGAAACTGTTTTCAAATAGTAGCCAAAATCTATATGCTAACATAATTCACATATTAATTATAAGCAATATTTATAATCAAAGATAGCTTTTCAATTCAAGGCCTCTCCTTGAGAAAAATTTAGCAATTAGTTTTCTAAATTACTCCCTCTCTTTGAAAGTAATAAAACTACTTTTTTTTTTTGCCCTGCGGAGGACTCTTTGCCCTGAGCTAACACCTGTGCCAATCTTCCTCTGAGTTTTAATATATGGGTGGCCAGCACAGCACGGCTGCTAACAGAGCAGTGTAGATCTGCACCCAGGAACTGAACCTGGGCCGCTGAAGCGGAGCACACTGAACTTAACCACTGAGCCACCAGGTCTGGCCCTAAAACTACTCTTAATAAGCGAGGAAAAAAAAAAAAATCCAGATGGCTTATTTAGTTTAAATTTGGTACAATTTAACTTTTTTGAAGTGAAAAACGTAGTATGTATGAGACAAGGAAAGGAAGAAGTACCTGGATAAAATGACAAATGATTTGCTAAAGCTTTGTAAATTTCTGGAAGTTCTGAGAGATCAGAATTTAAAAATGGTAAAAAAATAAATAACTGTTAAACATCTGTGGTAAAAATTGATCAAGTATATGGGAAAAGTATTTCTGAAACTCAGAAAGACAAGTGGCTGGCAAACAGGACCAAAAAAAGGAGGGGGGCCAGCCAGATGGAGGTGACACCAAAGAATTTAGTGTCATCCATTACATTTCTAAACCTGGTATGAATCCAGGCTTGGCGTCAAGCAAAAATGAAATGAATCATCACTGTTAAGTAAAAATTAAACAAATGCTGTGTTAAGTAAGTTTTTTATCCTGTATCACTATGCTTGCATTCCACAGCAAATATTTTGGAATAAGCACAAAGCCCTACATAAGACCAAAGATATTGCTTTAAAAATTAAAAGTAAGCTAACTAGATAATATTGTGACACTATTTAAAAGGAACCATATTAAATTTCACAGAATTTTTACACATCTATTATTAAAATCATTTCATGATATTGCTGGTTAAAGTGAAGGTATTTACTATCTATGGTACTGTTAACACAATTCTTATATGAGTTTTTCTGTTTCTATGGTAACATGAATTATAAGGTTCAATGAAGCCAGATTCAGTAATGTGTATTTTTCTGTTATTCAAGGTGAAAAGGAAATGAAACATTTCTAACATTCATAAACTGCAGCAAATGTCTGAATTCCATTTAGAGATAAGACGATAATTACTAAAGTAATTAGAATTCTTCCTGGATGGAATTATTTTGCACACGGTGGAAATTTACATTTGGGAGTGAAAGCAGGGGCCAGAGTATATTCAGCATCAGTAATTAATTACAACCAAAACCAATAAGCTATTCTGATACCTTGGAACAGACTATACCTTCTTCTGTCTGCATCTGACTACAATATGAAAGAAAACTGGTCCCCCGCCCCCATCCTTAAGTCAGAAAGATAAAGTGGGTGAAATCATTTTATTCAAGAGAAAATCCAATTACAGAAATAATCAACTTTTCCCTCTTGCCTTATTTTTTTCATATTTGAAAGGGCATTCACGTTAGCAGAACCAATTAAACGAATATCAGGACAGGGCAAAAACTACAAAGTTGGGCAAATTTCTTAAATCTTTTAAAACTAAACTTTGAAAAAAAAGCATTGAAATTTCAGAGTCTCAGACCCAGATCATAGCATTCTTTAACAGGAAAGCATAATTGGAAGGTGACTAAACATCAGGTCTCAGGAAAAATAATTTATAAAATTATACAGTCATAATGCAGTTGCCTCTAATATCTAGTCTACTATAAATAAGAAATTATGCAAAATTTTATTTTTAATGGAGTGTTGTCATCATCAAGAATGGCACTCAAAGATATTCCATTTTAAGACTTATGCCATCCTAAAATGCAATTTTATAGAATCATCGTAAATAATATTGAAAAAAATAGAGAGAACATCAAAAGCCACCAAATCAAAACACGGGAGTATTATTCACAATTACTTTATTATTAGTTGAACTCATGTTTTGTTTAAATTTAGTTTGCCCTAAAAATCAGATCAAGGGTTGGCAAACTATGGCTTATGGGCTAAATTCAGCCACTGTCTTTTTTTTGTAAACAAAATTTTATTGCAACACAGCCACACCCATTCATTTTACATACCAAATATGGCTGCTTGGACCACAAGAACAGAGTAATTGTGACAGCTGCAACAGAGACTGTATGATCCACAAAGTCAAAAATATTTATTATCTGCAGATATTCTAAACAATCAGGCCCGTGACTCTGAGTTTTGGTAAAGACTCTCAGGGACACTGCAGGCTGAGTTTGATGGGACAGTGGGCATATGATGCTCTCCAAAATGTAGCCCTAATCAACTGTCCCATTATCACGGAATTCTCATTGATACAATTCAAATTAGAATACTTCCTTCCTGAGCAATCCTGGTCCACAGTCTACTGGCACCTGTCTATACTATTCACCCCCTGTGGCCCACCTCTTTGCAAAATTTTTCCTTATTTTCTCTCAGCATCTCAAGTCATTCACAGCCTTTCATTTAGGCCTCTTTGATGGCCAAATTCAGATCTGCCTGGCATCTTTCACATTTGTTTCTTGTCTTATGCCTCCTAGTAAACCCATAAGCACCTGGTGGACAAGGATGGAGTCATATTCCTATCCCATACTCCACAGCAGTGAGGCAGTAGCCTCACAAATAGTTGAAGCTCAATAAAGGGGCCCATTGAATTAAAGGTGACGGGCAAGGGAGAACTGGGAAAAAAGGGGAGACGGATAAATGAACTCAATAAAGCCATAGGCTTTATTCACATCTACTAACGAGGAATCCTTGTTTTGACTCCAATGAGGGTATCATTTCTCAAATGAGTACGTTAAAAGAGATGTAACAGCTTCTAACAGTTGTTTTACCTTAAATTCCTATTTCTGGAAATAATTAAAATACTGGCACTGGGTCAAAGCTGATTTTAAATGACCAGAGTTTACTTGCAACGTTCAGTTTAAAATTTGGGGGAATAGAGTTCAAGCTGGAATTCTTGAAGCTGAAGCAAGATTTATGAGATGCGGAAGAGTTTTCATCCTAATTCTACATTATAGTAGCTCTCTTCTATTTTAGAAGGTAGTAAGTCCTATTATTCAAAAATTGTTTATTAACTGGATATGTTCTCAGCAAAGTTCTCGATAGTCAACATCCATGAGGGTTGCTGTGGCAGAGAGGCAGCAAGTGTCCAAGAGTCCTTTCCATACAAAAATTACACGAAATGTGTCTATTCACTAGACACTGTAGTTTTTACGTGAAGGGCCTGTCACTGTTTACGACACCGCCTGTTGGGTCCCCATTTGGCCCAGATCTCTACCTCCAAAAGGGCTATTCCCTTCTGTCTCATGCCACAACTGGCTGTCTGTCAGCTGCAGGGGTTTCCCAGCCCTCCACAGCCACGCAGCACTGCCTAAGACATGCTTTACGATCCTTAAAACACTCCGAGGCTCTTCCTGATTGTGAGTAACCCAGTTCAGTTCTTGCCACAACAGCTCTCTGGCGGCAGCCTCCTTCTCACACCTGATGCAGCGGTGCTGGGATGCTGAGCATCGCTCTGATGCTGCTGGTAGCTAATCCTAAACCAAGAAACATTTCAAAACCCAAGAACAAAGCCACTGTGTTAGTGAACATCAGGGCGCTACAACAATCCCCAAAGTCATCATTTGGCGAAGAAAACAGACATGAACTAGTCACACATGAACTAGCTCAATATCAGGTTGATACTGTGGCATTTTCTGACACCAGCCTCTCTGAACTTTACTGAGCACTTACTCTGTGCCAGGAACCCTTTTAAGTGCTTTTCATAAATTAACTCATTGAATCCTCCAAGCAGTTAATAAGATAGGCAATATTTTTCCCATTTTACAAATGTGGAAATGGAAGCACAGAGAGATTAAGTAACTTGCCTAAGGTCACACAGTAATAAACGGCATAATCTGGATCTGAATCCTAACCGTCTGTTTTTGAGTCTGTGATCTTAAATGACAAACTGCCTCCCACTGATGGAGGGCAGGGAATACTGAATAGTGCCAGATACATTTATTCCAAAAGGCCTCCTTTCGCAGAAACAAGAACTATCAGTGTCATTGTGGAGTGACTTCTTTGAGACTCTTATCTAGAAGCATGAGTGCCCTCTGATGACTCCACAACTACTAACTAACAAAAATACCCATTTGACATTATCTTCTCAGTCATTCCTCAGCTATTCGATTATTACTCTCATGTTAAAAAGCAAGGACACTGAGGATTAGCTGACTTGTCGGTGGTCACAGACTGGTTAAGAGTAGAGAAGGCCTGGATTAGGGTTTCTGACTCCAAGTGCTTTATTTATGTACTTATCCTTTTAGCCAGAAAAGAAACTCAGAAAAAAATCCTCACCGATATATCTGTGCCAGTAGCCAATGAAAAGATATTCATGAAAGCTCAGATTTTATCACACACATTTTCAGTGGTGCCAAAATGAAAGACAGAGAGAGAGAGAGGACTCCACGAGACTAGAAACATTAATAGACACAAATAGCCCTCGGCTCAGAGAGGCAGTCAGAAAACAAAAAATCTTGTTAATTTTTAACACTTCACATCATGTCTCAAACAATGGAAGGTCTAGAAGGCAGCCCTGATTCCATCATTTTTGGCAAGAGAACCTGAGGAATATTTAGATAACTACACTGGTGCTTGATACCAGATCCTAGACAGCTCTTAGCCTGACACAAAACCCAAAGCGTCTCTGTCTTTTATACAAGTCAGACCTAACTAATGGCTGTCAAGTCCCACCAAGGGTCCCATGCTGATATTCCTTTTCTACGTTACTTCACAGACATGGGAACAACCCTCTGAGAAGGAAGGGGTGACATGTTTACTTTGCAGAGGTTCAGAGAGGGAAGTATCTGCATTGAGGAATCAGGATTAGAACACTAACTACTGCCTCTTAAACCCACTCAACTGAGTAATTCTCAGGAACGACAGCCTGTGCAAAAGGTTTCTGTGCTATGATCTTAGAGAGGCCAGTAAAGGAGAAAATTTTTGTCTATGACCATCAATGTTAAAAAGCAAGTGTGTAAGCGTGTCATGCCGTCTATCAGACAGGAATTGAGTGGTAAGGTCTACCAGATGAAAACCTGATTGCAGGACAATTTGATTCAATACAATCACCGATAATTGAACACCTACAACTAAGAGGCCAGGAAAACACAACCAGAGAACACTACAGGGTTGCGCAGCATTTCCAGTCACCAGTGGAGGTAAACAGTGATGTGACTGACAGTGCCAGGCTTGTACAATCCAGGGAGAGGGTGGCATAGGAGGGGTGGTGGAATGGATGGGATCATGAGCCTCAGAGAAGCTGAAATTAGGAATAACACAGGGGGAGAGAGAAAAGACACAGAAGACAACTGCAGAGGTTTGTGGGCATGACAAGGTATACAGAGCCCCGGACTGCCACCTCCTAGTGCAGAATCTGCCGAAAATTAACTGAAACAAAGTGTGACATCACTAGAATTTTTATTCCACTTCAATCTATGCATGTAGCTCCAATTACAGCAAACACTTCTTTCAGAAACAGCGTTAACAAATCAATTTCTGATGAAAAAAGTAAATGAAGAAACCCCAGGTGGTAAAACACAACTAATGACTATCTCATCATAGCTAAAAGTCCAAGACACAGCGCATGTAGTCAGTGACAACAGGGCTTCCTGCACAAAGCCATCTCCTTCTAAAGACAAAGTCACAGTCTCCAGGTAGCCTTGAATAAACATTGTTTTTAATTGTATGATGATACTTTCATAAAATGTAAACATAAACAACCTGAATGGAATGGAAAATCACAAGAAAATGGCACTGAGATAGCAAAATGCAAAGGCATGTATTGCCACTAAAATAGGGGCGATGGACCGAAGAATCTTCAGAAGCATCAAAGCGTAGAGACAAATGAGGAAAACACGTAGACAGGACATATTCTTAAGTGAGTCCAAAATGCTTTATGAAAGGAGGAAAGAGCAGTCTTGGAAATACTTCTGGGAGTATTGCCTGGGAAGTCCCCAAGGACAGTGAAAACAGAATAAAGAAAGAAACACCATCACATATATTTTTTCAGGTGCTGAAAGAACCTTAAATGCTCATGTAGTTCACCCCTCTACTGTAATCATTTTTTTAAAAATGTGGGCGGAAGAGTCTCATTGGGCTTTGATGACTTGCCAAGCAAAATTCAATTCAAACAACACAATCAATTAAAGTGACAATAAATTTAATCAATATTTAATTTAACCAATATCACAGAAGGACGACCTTCTACATCCTACCCCTGTGCTATATAAAGATAGTAAGATGCTATTCCTGCCTTCAAAGATCTCAGTCAGAGGTAAGTCAGGTATATACCAGTAGAAGTAGTAATAAGCAGGGGCTGGCCCCGTGGCATAGAGGTTAAGTTCGTGTGCTCCACTTCGGTGTCCCAGGGTTCACAGGTTTGGATCCCAAGAGCAGACCTAAGCACCGCTCATCATACCATGCTGTGATGGCATCCCACAAACAAATTTTTTTTTTAAGATTTTATTTTTTCTTTTTCTGCCCAAAGCCCCCTGGTACATAGTTGTATATTTTAGTTGTGGGTCCTTCTAGTTGAGGCATGTGGAATGCCACCTCAAGGTGGCCTGACGAGCAGTGCCATGTCCATGCCCAGGATCCGAACTGGTAAAACCCTGGGCCACTGAAGCAGAGCACGTGAACTTAACCACTATGCCATGGGGCCAGCCCCACAAACAAAATTTTTGAGGAAGACTACCATAGATGTTAGCTCAGGGCTAATCTTCCTCACACACACACACAAAAGAAGTAGTAATATAGTTATGGAAAACATTTACACTGCATTTTGTGCCAGGCACTGTTCTAAATACTTTCCACATATTAACTCATTTAATCCTCCCAGTACTCCTATAAGGTAGGTACTATGATCATCTCTATTTTACAGATGAGGAAATTGAAGCTCAGAAAGGTTAAACGAATTCCCCTAAGTTGTGAAGTTAGTAAATTTCAGAACTAAGATTTGAACCCAGGCATCTTGGTTTCAAATTCTAAGCTGTTCACTCAATGCTATACTATCTCCCGATAAATAAGTATAATTCCAGGCACAATGAATAAATGCTACACGAACATTGTAAATAAATCCTACAGTAACGCATTGTGGACGGGAGAGAGATGCAAGAAGACTTCATGGAAGTGGCCCAGAGGACACTGACGGTATAGGGCAGCACTGTCTAATAGAAATATAAGATGAGTGATATAGGTAATTTTGAGTTTTCTAGTAGTCACATCAAAAAAAGAAGTAGGTGAAATTAATATCTTCCTTAACCCAATATACACAAAATATTAGCATTTCAACATGCAATCAATATAAACACTAATGAGATAATGTCACATTCTTTTTTTCCTACCAAGTCTTTGAAAGTTGGTATATATTTTACACTTATAGCACATCTCAGTTTGGATTTGCTACATTCCACGTGCTCAAGAGACACATGTGGCTCCTGCATGGGATAACAGAGACACAGAGAGAGGGTGAATAAATACTTTCACCAGAAGGAAAAGCTAGAGCAAAGGCATTCAGATAAAAAAGAAACAAACAACAAACACCGTAGGATAGGGTATGCATGAATGGGAGTGTTGGAACTTCCAGCTAAAAAGGGAGGTTAGGTCCAGCATGTAGAAGTTTGGCAAAAAAGGAACTACCAAAGGCTTTTGTGAGGAGCAACGCCTTTAAAACTATGCACCAGTAAGATGATTCTAGCAATACCGTAAGAATGACTCAAACAAGAGAGAGATGAGAAAGCACAAGATAATGATGGCCTCAACCAGCATAGTGAGAATGGGGATGGAAAGAGGGAAGGGGTGTAAGAAACTGTATAATCATCAGAATTGTGACTGACCTGGTGACAGACTTGGATGGAGGTAGGTGTTGGTGGAAGGAGTGGAGACAGTGAAAACAGGGAGTTAATATGACTCTATGGTAGTAAGTCTGGAAGTGACAGGAAGGAGAATAAGGCCCTTAATCCAACATCTACCAGAGTACACTTCTGTTTGTTGTCTAAGGGACGAACTGCCAGTGCAGTGAGGCGAGAGGGGCAGGGGCCAGGTTACATCTGTTTTTTTTTCTTTTAAAGATTGGCACCTGAGCTAACAACTTGCCAATCTTTTTTTTTTTTGGCTTTTTTCCTCCCCAAATCCCCCCAGTAGACAGTTGTATACTTTTAGTTGTGGGTCCTTCTGGTTGTGGCATGTCAGACGCCGCCTCAACATGGCCTGATGAGCGGTGCCATGCCTGCACCCAGGATCTGAACCAGCGAAACCCTGGGTCACTGAAGCGGAACGCGTGAACTTAACCACTCGGCCACGGGGCCGGCCCCTACATCTGGGTTTTATCTCCCCAGTGCTTGATGCATAGTCAGGCTGTAAAAAAGTGTTGGTTAGTAGAGGAGCAAGAGTAGGGGTGAATGGTGGTAGTGGTGGTGGAGCAGGGTGGGTAGGAGATAAATTTAAAGTTAAAAGAGAAGCAAGAAGACCAAGTTATAAGAAATGCTGGGGAAGAAGATGCTGCAGGCTCAAAATGGATTAAGACTTGAACACTTCGACTTTAAATTTTACCTGCAAGTTAAAAACATTAAAGGGATAAAAATTGTGCAAAAGAAAAAAAAAGAGAGAAAAGAACACCTTCACCAGAAAGCAAATTGCATTCTAGGTGACTATTCCTTCGTTTAAAGCTAAAACAATGTATTATCCATGTAATTTATGGTACTAAAATCAATTTTGCTGGTGAACATGAAACAATGAGGAAATAGATCTTTGTACATTGACTATAATAATGTGATGTTTACAAGTCTGCAGGCTACTGGGCATAAAAACTATAACCCAGAGATACATTAAACAATAAATCCCTATTCATCAAAAATTTAAAATGCTACAAAAACCTTAAATTATGCAATGGGCAAACCGAATATTATACATAAATACTGTCTGTTATGTGTTTAAGTATTTTAAAGCAAAAAAATCTGAAATACAAAGAAAAATATGATTTTCAGAGTAACAGTGAAAAATCTAAGATAGAAAAGTAACTTGATACAGAACCTGTATTTTATTTAATTGAAAATTTAGTTTAAAGGAGTTACATGATTTTAAGCCTGAGTTTTTTATTCAAACCTTCTGTTTCGATTACTTCTTACAAATTTAAATCTGCTGATGGTGTGCATATTTCCAATAAATACAACAGCATGAGATTCCATACTAGCAGGACACCTGCTAACATCTTTTATTCATGTACGTGTTCCCAGTGCAAAGCAATTACATTATTTCAAATATTTTAAAATGTTTTCTATTACTGCCTAACATAACTGCAGGTTACCTCACAAATGATCGCTTTCCTTTTGCACTCCCTCTATCTAAATCTCTGAGAAAAAGACTTATTTGTGGTGGTGTTTTTAGAAGTCAATAATAGCTCACAAGGAATGTCAGTCTGGTTTACTTGCATCTGATTGTTGATGTGAGAATATAGCTTCCTATCAAATGCAAGAAAAAGGCATGCATATATAGATTTTGTTTTTTATTCTTGATCCAGCTCTTGGGAAGTGGTTCCCAGTGTTACAAATTCTGGAGAAGGAAATAAGTGTTAAAAGGTAGTTATTACAGCTCTGAAATCTTGCAATAGTCACTGGTCTCCCATCAACAGCTCATCATGACATGGGCCCTGCAGTCTTGTCAGCTTCTCATCTGCAGGTGTGGGCATAAAGGTACACAGGGGGCACGATGCTTGAAAGAGGGAGGGGTGCAAGGAATTAGGGAAGGAGCAATGCATGTTTGTTTCATAGTTTTCTATCTTTGTTGAAATGATAATCATTTAGGTATAACTCACAATTAAAAATGGTAAATCTGAAAGGCAATGAATTTCTGAATATTAATTTTAGGTCGCCATATTATGGATATATTATGTCATTTATTCTTAGTACAAGTATTTAGAGGGAAAAAGGCTAGCTTTGAAGATTAATAAAAAAATCTTATTTTAGGCATTGAAATAATGACCCCAAAGTATAACAATATTTTTTAATATATCTGAAACTATTCATTGACATACGCCAAAAGTGAATGAAGATTTTTCGTGAAGCTGTTCAATCAATTTAAATCCATTATTTGTATGACTTATAAAGTGTTAATTGTAGCTAGTATCTAATTGTTAATAGCCTACTATTTACTCTATCTCTTTCTCATCTAACTTTCTCAATGATGGTGACTACTTAGCAAAAAACTATTTTAATTTCAACTTGACTGAGAGACATTCATCTAAAAGAGAACAGCTTCACACAAAGCTTTATCATCGGGCACAGGACTTCAGACCATTATTGTTTTATGACTAAAAAATGAGTGACTTAAGACAAAAAGCTCAACATCCTTAAACTTCATTTCTATTCATTCTCTAATAAATACCATCTGTTGTGTACTTTAGGGATATAATACCCGTCAAAAACTCCATCGTATTATGAGAACCAGCACCAAGTTGATCTGAAATGCATATTTGAACAGATGTGTTTAAATTATATCTCCGTCTATCCACATGCATAAATTCAGAGCAAGCGTGTGTTGATTTAAAATGCATAAAAAAAGGGATTTGGAGATGCATCAAAAGTGAACAGCATCTCAATGGATCAAGGCTCACATTACGAAAGGTCATTACTAAAAATAAAGTTTGCATTTATTAAGGGTTGCACCAGGGGGCTGTTCATGGGAACTGACTTAATGTTTGCTGCACAAAATCAGCCACTGAAACTACACTAATTTTTTACAACTGCTCCATGTAAAACACTAAAACTGTCATGCATGGATAGAAAAAAATGGAATAGTAGACATCAAAACAGAGAAAATTATATGGCATGTCTATTGACTGACATTGGTTCATATGGCTCCGTCCCCCATGTTTCATCCATACTTTGAATTTTTCTCAGAAAAATATCTAATTTCTGTAGGCATAATACTGTTCTGATTCCATTTTTTACAGATATGATTCCAAAAGTTAAAATTAATTAAATCCTTTTGGAATTACGAAGTTCATCAGTGTTTAGCAAGAAATTAAGCATACAAAAATACAAGTATTAAAGTACAGACCTTAAATGTTCTCTATATTCCTTCCTTCCACAAGGTGCTAATTTCTATGCTGGTTTTTCACTGTCAATACAAAGCTTACTGGTGAGCTGCTGAAAGAGCGATGGCTTGCCCATTTCCCATTAGGTTAACAGGATAAAAAGAAGAAAACTAATTGCTGAGTGAAATTCCTAGTTATCAACATCATCAACAAACTAATTAATTTACACTATTTACATGATAGCTATATAAGCAGCTTCTGTAGACTCGGCTTTCAAAGACGGAGCTGAATGTGAGAATAAATATACATATAATATTCACCCGTGAAAATTCATTCTTAGTGCTATCACCTAAATCAGTGCTGGATATACTGGAAAATTAATATTTTCTTTATTCACAGATGAGGGAAGTAAGGATTAAATGTAAAACTGATTGAGGAAAAGCTTTATATACTGCCCATCTTTCAAATAAACCATTAAGGTTCTGTGATATGTGATATGTTAGGGTAATTTAAGAAAAAAAGGAATGACCTTTTCAAAAGGAATTTCAGATTTGTACAAAAAGGAGATCTCTGAAATGCGAGAGGAAAACTAGCTGTTTCAGAGTAGAGCTAGTCTCTTAAAGGTGTAGATACACAGTTCTTCTAGCTGATAGATTCAAAACATTCTCCAAAGCTTGAATTAATTAAACCAAGGGATAGCAACGAAAGTAAGCATGGCTAGCAAGAAGTGTAATAATACCACTGTGAAAAATTTTTTTTTATTAAAATTCTAAGTATCTTCTAGGTTGTAATATGTGCTAATTAGACTGTCCCCTCCCCCATGCCCCCCAGCAAGATATTCCTGCCCCCACTGCCCTTCAGTGTACCCTAGAAGGCCCACTCACGAAGGCTCCCCATCTCACGCATTACAGCCCAGACCCACAGAACCTCCATTCCCTTCTTCGAGGCCCCGTGCTCTTTAGCCTGTAGGCCTCCACACATACAACATTCTCCTTATTGCTCCTCGGAATCTGTTTGGCAGAGCTAACTCCCACTTACTATTCAGACCTCTACTAAAAAGCATTCCCTCTAGGAAACCGTCCCTGCACAGGGGCTAGATTCAGTGCCTTTTCTGCGCTGCCAAACTCTGTATTTTCTAATATTCTATTATAATTGCTTGTTATGTCTAAGCTTTCCCCACTAGGACTGTGAAGTTCCTTGCGGATATCTGTCTTCCATGCTACTACATTCCTGGGGCCCAGCTCAGTGCTTGGCACAAAGTAGGTGCTTACTAAATATTGAGCCCATGGAAGACTCATTAGTTCCTTTTTCAAAGAGGAAAAATCAAATCTCATAAACAATTTTTATTGAGATATGATTGTCAACTTTTTATGTGAAATAGGTGAAAGTAAATATTTCTGTGATAAATTTCACAAAATATTCTAAGATAAATGTAAATTACATGATTATCTTTCAAAGAAAGTGGCAAAGTAAGGCAGAATCACTGAAGAACCAACCAGTCTGAAGGGGACTATCATCTAGAGCTGACCTTTCCAATTCAGTAGATGCTATCTACCTGTGGCTATTTAAATTAAAATGAATTAAAAGCAGTGACAATTAAAGATTCAGTTCCTCAGCTGCACTAGCCACCTTTCGAGTGTTGGATAGCCACATATGGCTACTTTCTACCAAATTTAATAGCACAGATACAGAACACTTTATCACTGCAGAAAGTTCTATTGGACAGTACTGCTCTAGAGAGTTGAGATTCTGTGAGCCACAGTACTTTAAAAAGACAAAGCCATAACTGTAGATTTGAACTCTCTTTCTTGCTTTATAAAATGGTGATGATACCTACTGATTATGTTGCTATGAGGGCTCAATGACATGATATTTTAAAAGACTGAGCTCAGCTGTCTAATGCATAAAGGGTGATCGAACAAGCTTCCTTCCCCTTCGTCTTGTAACACAATGGTACTTTGCTCAAAGTACATCTTATTCCATGTTCCCAAGTTGTAAAATTGCTTATTTTTAATCAGTGCTAAAAACAATGGTTTTCAACCTTTTCTGCAAGAAAGGCTAAGAAGAAAGAATTTGAGTGGCACTTCAGGACTGGGGGGCTGTAGGCCTCCCATCTCCTGACTTTTCAACTAAAATAACTTCAGATTTAACTGATACAGATTGGGTTTCTCTTGAGATTGCCCCCTCTCCGCAATAAAGGACTGTGAGGCCAAGCAAACAAACAAAAAAAGTCCCAAAAAACTAATGTCCTGAAAGATATGTCTCCAGTCTTTATGAATGTCAAGGAAGTAAGGCCCATCATAATCAAACTCCTCTGGTCTCGTCTCCTCCCACTATCTCCTTCTTCTCAATGTTCTACCCACACTGAGTTGAAGATACTAGGACCAACATCAGCAGTCAACTAGAAAGCAAAGCAAATGATTTTGAATGATTATCCTTGGCTTTGATGAATCAAGAGAGGTTACTGATATTCTAAGCTATTTTTGTTCATATGTGGGATCAATGCCAAAATTGAAGTGACTGAAAACTAGCCTCTCTGAGTAGTTTGCATGGAGCATCCACAGGCAAGAATATTTTCAAAGAGGTTGAGCAAATATTAATTCATTAAAATCTGAAGTGGAATCTATGATGTGTTGCAACTGATGGTGGCTAAAAATACATGTGAAACACTAAAAGTCTTGATAGACAAATTTACGAGCTTGGGAAAATGAAAGCCTATGATATTATTCATCAGCAAGTACTTTATGGAAATATCAGAATCTTATATGTTATTGAGTCAGTAGTTTCAACAGTGAATTTCATTCACTTTTGTGGACTTAACTTTCATCAGTTCTGTGAATTTTTGTCAGAAACAGCAGCCGAATATTTTGACTTGCCCTACCACACAGCACTTCAAAGGCTTAGCAGTGATAAAGTTATATTGTGATTTTTTTTTTGAGCTCAGGGTTGATATTGAAATTTTTCTCAATGAGAAGAACCACCTTCAACCACTATTATCAAACATTGAATGGGCTTGAAAATTAGCTTTTGTTATAGATTTGATAATGTTTCTTAATGATTCCAACCTAAAATTACATGGTAAATTTTGCTTTTATGCAAAACATACTGCACTAGAGTCATTTTTAACAATAACTAAATTGTTTAACTCAGAAGTAAAGTGCTTTTATACATTTACCATGCTGTCAAAAGTTAAAGTAATAAGCATGCTCTTCATTTCCACACAAACTTGCAGCAGATTTATTTTCTGAGTTCAAACTTTAGTACCAGCAGCATTTTTCAGATCTCAGTACAACTGAAAAGAAAGCGTCCATATTTAAAAATGCATTTAACCGTGTAGCTGAGAGGAGCTGCCATTGAACCTTCAATTGGAAGTGACTGATCTGATCAAAGACAAAATATTGAGAAAAGAATCTAACAGAATTCCACAAATGCCCTCCAAGTGATAAATATGTTCAATTAAAGCCATGATATACTGATATCATGAGCCGATACCAGTATTTGGCATTATGTTTGTGTGAAAAAACATTTTCAAAAAAGAAATAACATGAAATCTCATTACATATCAACATTAACAAATGAACAAAAGCGACTGATTTATATGACAGGGCACATTAACCTTTGAACCCCAATACACGAAATGTTGTCCAAATAAAGTAATTCTATTCTTACTAGCAAATCAGTCTTTTAAACGTTGTACTATATTATTGTTATACTTTGAATTTCATCACTAAAAAATTTGTGGAAATTTATTTTCCTTAGAGATAGATAGATTATCGTTGATTTTGTTTCTCAGTCTACAAGTCTAAGATACTATTTGGCCCCTTACCAAAAAAGCTTGCTAATGCTTAGACTAGACGCTTCTCTAATGATCTTGAATAGTCTGAAATATATATAAAAGTAAAATTTTCCTTTCAAATATGAGTTATGCTCAGAACAAAATCTATGGTTGCCATATTAAATTTTTTTTTTGAGGACGAGTAGCCCTGAGCTAACATCTGCTGCCAATCCTCCTCTTTTTGCTGAGGAACATTGGCCCTGAGCCAACATCCGTGCCCATCTTCCTCCACTTTATATGTGGGATGCCTACCACAGCATGGCTTGCCAAGTGGTGCCATGTCCGCATGCAGGATCTGAACCGGCGAACCCTGGGCGGCCGAACGGAATGTGCGAACTTAACTGCTGCACCACCGGGCCCTCCCATGTATTACACTTTTCAACCAGTAAAGAAAAGCACTGGAGTATAGGAGAGTCCCAGCAGGGTACCAGGATAGGTGTGGCTTGTCTCAGGGATTGCCTGTGCTTTATTCTGAATAATTCTGTAAAGAGAATTTCAGTGGATTTAAAACAGGCTCAGTCTCCAATCATGGGCCTCAGAATATCGCTTACCGAGAATTTAACTCTTGAGGCAATATTTAATGTTAATTAAATATTATATGTTCCCGTGATTATATGTTTCTGCGATTGCCTAAGATTGCTGTTGATAAGGAGAGAAAGGTGCTGAAATAAAATCCATACTGAATCTCAAGCACAAACATCAATATGCACAAACATTAACAGGATAAATGTTTCGATATGAAAAGTTTTTACTATGCTATTTCAATATTGTTTTATTTCGTTAAAATGAGCACCAGTGAAAGACTTTATGTCTTCATACATGATGTGTAGACAATCCACCATATTGTAAAATTCATACATTACAAGGCTTAAAAAAGTAATTAAGGAGGCTGGCCCCGTGGCTGAGTGGTTAAGTTTGCATGCTCTAGGCTTCAGCAGCTCAGGGTTCACCAGTTCGGATCCTGGGCGCAGACCTATGCACTGCTCATCAAGCCATGCTGTGGCAGCATCCCACATAGAGGAACTAGAATGACTTACAACTAGGCTATACAACTGTGTACTGGGGCTTGAGGGAGAAAAAAGGTGAAAAGAAAGAGGAAGATTGGCAACAGATGTTAGCTGAGGGCCAATCTTCCTCATACGAACACACAAAAAGGTAATTGAGTTTACAACCCATAAATAAAATTCCTAAAATGATTTGTTGTACCCTTGTGCCTTTTGTTTAGATAGGGGAAATGTCATACATGAATTGTTCATATTTGACTTCTTTATACTTATCAAGTTGAACCAAACTTGGTTATTTTAAAAATAACAGAAATAATTTGCTGAGATTAGATTCTCCATTATCTGCGTGGATGAAAGACCAGCTGCACTAAACTAACCCTATGTTCACATGGACAAGTCTTTTACATGTTGAACTTGCAGGCAGTTTGTGTTGGCTTGATAACAACACAGATGTTTTCCTTAGTGATCTGGCTGGCTTTATCAGACTAGCCTTGGGATCAAGCTACATGTGTGCTTTAAAAAACTACTCATTTCTGGAAAATAAAACCTATCAGAGTAGCTCATCTACGAGCTGCTTTAATTGGCCACTTATCTGAAATTAAACAGGTGTAATTCCAAACATTGACTATTATTTTATAAATACCTCTTATAAAACATACTTAAAGTAAAGGATGTTAGAATCTCCAGAGATAAGGCAATGATGGCTCAAAGGTAAAGCTGGGGAACTTTTCACAGGAGTAAGAGTTGCAAAGCCAACTAGTGGTTACAGAAGATAACACTGGCTCCTTAACTGAGAAGATGGGGACCATCTGGCAACACTAGCATTTTGTCTTCACCCACATATCTCAACGTAGTTTGCTTTAATTTTCTGTATCTTCCTTCCAGATTCTGAGGAACACGTTTGCTGTTTTCTTTATAACTGTTCTCTCATTCTTCTAGAACCCCTGATGAGTTTCTTGTCCTAAATGCTTGCTTCTTTCTCTAGCATTGTCATGCTCTTCCCTTTCAACTCAGGCTCACCTATACTTTAAGAAACAAATCAACCGAGCTTGTCTTGCCTAACTCCTCCAACTCCTTTCCCTAACTGATTCCAAATACTTTCCCTTCTTCCTTTCCCTTCCAGACTTCTCCAAGAACAGTCTATTGATGCCTTTTCTGCTTTCTCACTGTTACCTTCCTGGTAAACCCTCTATAACCTGGCTCCTGTCCCAACACAGTGATGAAATTATGATCTCATCACTGGCAAATCCATAAATGTTATTTTCTGTCCTAATTCTACTTGACCTACTTACTGTATCTGACACTATTAATCATTCTTTCCTTAATTGTTCATTGACAAATGATGTGATGGAGTGAGCTTAAGGATCACAGTTTGGTAGTGTATAAACCGCATTAGGATCGTAGAAAGAAGGCGCTGAGAAAGATGGGACTCACAGGAGCCTAAATGGTACAGATAATGTGTCCATATTATTTAACCTCCAAGCAGACACTGTGGCGTGAAAGTGAGGTGCTCTTAATAAATATGTTAGGACGATAAGCATAAACTGGGATGGTCCTCTGCAAACAAAGAAAAAGGTCACCATAAGTAATGGAGGAATAAAGGGCTAGATGACTTCATTCCTTTGGGAAACCTTGGGTCATCAGAGCATTTTCCAAAGAGTATTCAAAAGTCATGCAAATAATGCACTGAAAGAGATGGCCCTGAAATGGGTATAAAAGCACAGGAGATAAAGGGATTGTTTGATCTCTACAACATGGGGCTCACTTATGTACCAATTATTATGGAAACAATCAAGTTAAGTGAGTTCCACTCACCCCCAATCCTGACGTCTATTGTCCAAGATACCGCTTTCTACCCTACATCCCTGCCAAGCCCAGCCCTCATAATCCAAGTAAAGGACCAGAGTGCGGTAGGCAGAATTCTAACATGCTCTCAAAATTTCTAGTCCCTTATGTGCACATCCTTTCTTTTACTGAACCAAGCACTACACTAGGTGTTGCTGTGAAGGGATCTTGCAGATGTAATTAAGGTCCCAAGTCAGTTGACCTTAAGATAAGGAGGTTATCCTGATGAGCCTGACCTAATTAGGTGAGTCCTTTAATAAAACCAGAGAGCTTTTCACCCTTGCTGACAGAAGAGGAAGTCAGAGAAAAGTGCTCTGGCTTGTGTGGAAGAAAGCAAATATCTATGCTGTGAACTACCTGTGGGGGCCACATGGCAAGGAACCGTGGGTGGCCTCTAGGAGCGGAGATTGGTGCCCAACCAACAGCTAGCAAGAATACAGGGACCTCAGTCACACAACTGCATGGAAATGAATCCTATCAACAACCAGTAAGGTTGTAAGAGGACCCCAAGTCTCAGATGAGAACATAGCACTGGCCAACATCTGGATTTCAGCCTTGTGAGAGCCTGAGCACAGGACCCAGCCAAACTATGTCAGACTTCTGATCTACAGAAACTGTGAGATAATAAATTTGTGTTATTTTTTTTCCTTTTTTTTGAGGAAGAGTAGCCCTGAGCTAACATCTGCTGCCAGTCCTCCTCTTTTTGCTGAGGAATATTGGCCCTGAGCTAACATCCGTGCCCATCTTCCTCTACTTTATATGTGGGACACCTGCCACAGTATGGCTTGATAAGTGGTGCATAGGCCCATGCCTGGGATCTGAACCAGCGAACCCCTGGCCACTGAAGTGGAGCATGCGAACTTAACTACTGCACCACCGGGCCAGCCCCCTAAATTTGTGTTATTCTCAGCCATTAGGTTTGTGTTCATTTGTTACACAGCAATAGAAAATGAATACACAAAGAATGAAATGAGAAAACTACTAGACACCCACCAGTATCCCTATCAGCTTCAATGAAAAGAGAATTGGCCGAAAGAGTAATTAAATCAACTCTTCTCAATTAAGAACATCCCAAGAAAGAGGAACTGAGTGGCTGGTGTAGGCACCTACTTTTCAATGTATCCCCTTTATACTTTGTGAATTTTTTCCCATGTGTATGCATTCTCTATTACAAAATAAATAAAAATAAAATTCATCATGACATATCACCAGATTATTTCAGGAAAGCATCAAGAAGGGATTTTATGGAAAACAGATGCCTATACTTCACAAACCCTTGAAATTAGGGCAATTAACCCACATATCCTACCCTAATTATCCTAAAGGGCAACCCCTAGACAGAAGTTTTTGAGGAAATCTCCAAGGAAACAGTGCTTCTCCATGACCACCTCGATCACGTCAACTCCCAACACTCTCTGCCTACTTTATTTTCATCTTCTCTCTCTTTTCTCTCTCCTTCATTCAAAGAGTGATCAACATTACATAAAAAAAAAGAGTTAGTGGCAACCAGTTAGATGCTGGATATAGGGAGCAAGAAGGAAAACAACATCAAGTTCAGTATTTCCAAATTTTAAGTTGTAGTAACTTTGAAAGTCTAAGTACGATGAAAAGGACTAATAGAGCCTTACAGTAGTGAGGCTGGCTTGGGGAAGGGAATATAATTTCTATCCTAAACTGAATCTGAAATGTCGATGGGACATCCAGGTTAAAAAGTCTAGCAGGCACTTAGTAACTAGCTATGTGATCTTGAGCTTCTTTAAGCCTCTATGTTTTAGTGTATGAATTGAGGATATAATACCTAACTAGGTGAATGTTGGAAAGATAAACAAGATTTACATGTATGCAGTTGTAAGATACTACATGGCACAGAGCCAACTCTTAAATGGTAACTATTATTATTGGTGGAAATGGGGGAGGTGAGTTGAGTCAGAAAAAAGACCCACTAGGAAGTTCTTTCATTAGTTCAGAGAAGACATTTTATTGACACAGCCTCTGGCCTTCCCTTCAGGTGATTCCATTCTGCCCAGATCCACACTATCACACCAGCTCCTTTAAGATTCCCTGGTACCTGGGCCCACCTGCTTCTTCCTTGGATTTCCTGACTCCTCTCAAGTTCCTGTGTTGAGTTCACCTGTTTTCTTCCTCTCTGGTCCTACTCTGGGCACGCTGGGCCCAGCAATCTCCACCCCAGACTCCTAAGCCAACGCCTTCGGCTGACTCTGCTCAGGCTCGTCCCCTACTGATTCTGTTTTCCAGAACATGGTTGATGGGCCTCTCCAGTACCTGGCACTGCTACTCCTCTCACCTCCCTGCCCACTAGGATTTGCTTCAGTCCAGCTGAAGAGAGGAGCAACAAATTCCTAGGCAGGAAGGGTGTGGAAAATGGCCAGTATATAATTGTATTCTGATCTTGACAAGAAGGGGAGTTGAGGCAGTACTTGTTGGGAGATCCCATCCTGTTGCTGAATAGGTTAGGAAAGGTTGGAGTATTATACTTGAAATAGATGCAAAAGATTGTACAAGGCTAATGTGAATACGGAGGAATGGACTGAAAAAGAACATAGAATGATGAACAGCAAAGAGGGCTCAATGGAGATCAAATAACATAATTCCTTTAGTAAGTTTTACACCAGGTTTCTGTGGGCATCTTTAGGCATCTAGACGGGGAAAAACTGGGTGATGGCGGTAGGGCCAAGGCTAGGGGGTGGGTAGGATGAGAAGTAAAGGAATGCCAAAGCTCTTATCAGAGGACATCACTGAAAGAGAGGACCATGGAGTCCAGGCCAGGTGGAAGCCAGAAGATTCAAGAATTAGGAGAGATTGGGGCCAGCTCCATGGCCCAGTGGTTAAGTTTGCGCGCTCCGCTGCGGAGGCCCATGGCCCGGATCCTGGGCGCGGACATGGCACTGCTCGTCAGGCCATGTTGAGGCGGAGTCCCACATCCCACAACTAGAAGGACCTGCAACTAGGATATAGAACTGTGTACAGGGGGGGTTCGGGGAGATAAAGCAGAAAAAAAAAAAAAAAGATTGGCAACAGTTGTTAGCCCAGGTGCCAGTCTTTAAAAAAAAAAAAAAGAATTAGGAGAGATCAAGTGATGGGAGTTCATGAAAAGGATGAAGAACAGGAAAGAGAGAAATTAAGGTGGGCTAAAGCTCACTGAAGAGATACAGTACACCCTCTGGCAGCTAGTCATTATTGTAAATGGACAAAATAATGCATAGACTCACGTCCAATAACAGATAAAGAAGTGTCTGGAAATGAAACCATTTCCTCTGATAACATTTTAGTTAAGACTGCGTATATGTCTGGTTTCAGACATGGGCAATCTCCACTTTTCTCCAAAATGTATTCCTTGAAAATGCATCATAAAAATCTGCCTTCTCTCATAGGAATAATAAAGACATTGCTTGTTGCCCTTCCAGTTGTAACTCGACATTAAATAAATTATAGATAAGAGCAAGAATATATCATAAAAGCAAAGATACAAAATAAACCTGTAAAATCATTTAAAAAGGTAAAATTGTGTTCCAAGTTATTAAAATGATAGAATTTTAGAGCAAAGGTGAACTTCAGAGTTTGTTTAGTCTAATCTCATTCAGAAGATGAGACTCAAATTCAAACTGCAAAGATTAAATCAGTTTTCCAATTCAACAACAACAAACTACTTCTTGACCCTCAAATAAATGAGTTCAAGGCCTATTTCAAAAGAATCCCACAAAATGAGCAAAATCATATGGAGCATTTTGAATATACAAGGATATATAATGGGCTTACAGTGAACCTACAAAACAGTTGCAGAAAAATGCAAGTATATGTACCACAGTTTTGTATTATCTAACATTAATATATTTGATGTAACGACGAATTTTAATTTGCTTCTAAGGCCTCCACGTAAAAAAAAAAGGAAAGGAAATTCTTAGACATCTCTTTACATGATAGTTAGAAACTGAAAACAATCCAAATGTTTAAAAATGAGGAATAACTAAGCAAAGAAGGGAATGCAAACTCAATAAAATGTTACATAACTTCTAAAAACTATAAATATACGGACAACACTGAATCCTAGAAATGTGTACTCAAAATAAGGATGAGAGAGAAATGAATATAAGTTCACAGGTGTTCAGCTGTAAATTCGGAGAACAACATAAATAGCGGAAATTTAACTTTCACTGTATTCTTTTTTTCCTATTAAGTTGTTCCACATCTATAATATAAACCAACAGAAAACAAGCAGGTGAATGAGCAAGCTGTCAGGGAAGTTTGGAGTGAAGCTTTCTTTCTCTCGATAAATTTCTTTGCAGCTAGAAATAGGAGCAGGGGTTTATAAAATCACTTTACTATTTATGTATTTCAAAGAAAATGATTAGAGCACTTAAAATTATTAGAGCATTTATTCAAAGAATGCCCTAAGAACTTTAGTTTCCAGGGCCTACAGAAAATAACAGTTTGAATTCTTTTTCTTCATCTTCATTTCATTGCTCATTACCTTCCTATGGCCAAATAAACAAACTAAAATCTATATCAGAAGGGGTGGCCTGAAAGTTCCAAAGGAAGAAAAGTAGGAATATTCATTTACCTTTGCATTTATTTGAATTCACACAATAAAAATAAATAAAAGTCCAGGACCAGATGGCTTCTCTGGTGACCTCTACCAAACATTCAAAGAAGATTTAGCACCTACCATTCTCGAACTATTCCAAAATATTGAAGAAGACAGGATGCTTCCTAACTCATTCTACCTGGCTAACATTACCCTGATAACAAAACCAGTCAAGGACAACACAAAAAGGGAAAATTACAAGCCAAAATTGTTTATGAACATATATGCAAAAATTCTCAACAAAATATTAGTAAATCGAATACAACAATACATTAAAAAGATCATACACCATGATCAAGAGGGATTTATTGCAGGGATGCAGGGATGGTCCAACATCCGGAAATCAATCAATGTGATACACCACATTAACAAACTAAGGAATAAAAATCACATGATCGTCTCAATAGATGCAGAGAAAGCATGTGACATGATCCAACATCTGTTTATGATAAAAAACTCTGGATAAAATGGGTATAGAGGGAAAGTACCTCAACATAATAAAGGCCATATATGACAAACTCACAGTGAACATCACACTTACTGGTGAAAAACTGAAAGCCATTCCTCTGAGAAGAGGAACAAGATAAGGGTGCCCACTCTTGCTACTCTTATTCAACATAGTAAGGGAAGTTTTGGCCAGATCAATTAGACAAGAAACAGAAATACAAGGGATCCAAATTGGCAAAAAAGAAGTGAAACTCTAGCTATTTGAAGATGACGTGATTCTATATATAGAAAACTCTTAAGACTCCACGAGAAAGCTATTGGAAATAATCAACAACTACAGTAAAGTTGCAGGGTACAAAATCAACATACGAAAATCAGTTGCATTTCTATACAACAATAAAGAACTGGCAGAAACAGAAGTCAAGAATACAATCCCATTTATGGCTACAACAAAAAGAATAAAATATCTAGGAATAAATTTAACCAATAAATTTAACCTATACACTGAAAACTATAAGACATTTTTGAAAGAAATCAAAAAACACATAAAGAAATGGAAAGATATCACATGCTCATGGATTGGAAGAATAAACATAGTTAAAACGTTCATATTACCTAAAGCAATCTACAGATTCAATGCAATCCCAATCAGAAGCCCAAAGACATTCCTCTTGGAAACAGAACAAAGAATCCTAAAATTTACATGGAACAACAAAAGACCCTGAATAGCCAAAGCAATCCTGAGAAAAACGAACAAAGCTGGAGGCATCAAAATCCCTGACTTCAAAACATACTACAAAGCTATAGCAATCAAAACAGCATGGTACTGGCACAAAAACATATACAGATCAATGGAACAGAATTGAAAGCCCAGAAATAAAACCACACATCTACGGACAGCTAATCTTCCACAAAGGAGCCAAGAACACACAACGGAGAAAGGAAAATCTCTTCAATAAACGGTCTTGGGAAAACTGGACAGCCACATGCAAAAGAATGAAAGTAGTGTCAGACTCCATACCCATCCACTTGGAAAAACTCTTCATCCTCCAAGAGCCTGCCCGAGGGTTACTGCTCTGTGACAGCCTCCCCGAGGAGTCCTGCTCTTCTGTGCTCCAGGAAAATGCAACTTATAGCAAGAAATAGATAAACAGAAATCACTTCCATAAGAATAAGTGTAAAGAGGCTGGATTTCACTTCTCACCCCCTGATACTTCTCCCAAACAGTTAGACGGCCGCACGTGCATATAGATACGCTAAAGACTTTACACAACAATTCCTCCCACAAATCTGTGTCCTGGAAACAGTGTGAGGAGACAGTGTGAGCGGGGCAGAGGGGGCAGGTGGAGTGAGGGCTTCATCCACGTCCACCTCTATCAACACTGCCCTCTGTCCGGAAAGCCGAAGCTGTCAGGGCCTGGCCACACCGTGATTGTCATGGGTGCTGGGCATTTCTGCTTTCACAGGCCCTTTTCTCCATTCAAATATAATTTTTTTTTTGAGGAAGATTAGCCCTGAGCTAACTACTGCCAATCCTCCTCTTTTTCCTGAGGAAGACTGGCCCTGAGCTAACATCCATGCCCATCTTCCTCTACTTTATATGTGGGATGCCTACCACAGCATGGCTTTTGCCAAGCGGTGCCATGTCCACACCCTGGATCCGAACTGGCAAACCCTGGGCCGCCAAGAAGCGGAATGTATGACCTTAACTGCTGCACCACCGGGCTGGCCCCAAGAACTTTGTTTTTTTACAATCTTCTTGGTACAAAAACAAACATAATCTAGGCTGCCTTCATTATCATTTTATTCATTACTATCATATTCATTTTTTTCTTCTGGTTTTAAAATAAAGTAAAATTAAAAAAAAAAAAAGAATGAAAGTAGACCATTACCTTACACCACACACAAAAGTTAACTTAAAATGGATTAAAGACTGAAGGTAAGACCTGAAACCACACAACTCCTAGAAGAAAATATAGGCAGTACACTCTTTGACATCAGTCTTAGCATTATCTTTTCGAATGCCATGTGTACTAAGGAAAAGAAGCAAGAAAAAATAAACAAATGTGACTACACCAGACTAAAAAGCTTTTGCAAGGCAGAGGAAACCACGGACAAAATGAAAAGACAACCCACCGACTGGGAGAAAATATTTGCAAACCATATATCCAACAAGATGTTACTTTCCAAAATAGATAACTCAACAACGAGAAAACAACCAACCTGATGAGAAAATGGGCAGAGAATATGAACAGACATTTTTCCAAAGAAGACATACAGATGGCCAACAGGCACATAAAAAGATGTTCAACATCACTCATTATTAGGGAAATGCAAATCAAAACTACAATGAGATTTCACCTGACCCCTGTCAGCATGGCTATAATTAACAAGACAAGAAATAACAAATGTTGAAGAGGAAGAGGATGTGGAGAAAAGGGAATCCTTATACACTACTAGTGGGAAGGCAAACTGGTGCAGCCACTATGAAAAACAGTATGGAGATTTCTCAAAAAGTTAAAAGTAGAATTACTGTATGATCCAGCTATCCCACTAATGGGTATTTATCCAAAGAAAATGAAATCAACAATTCAAAGAGATGTATATGCATCCCTATGTTCATCGAAACATTATTTACAATAGCTAAGATGTGGAAGCAACCAAAGTGCCCATCTATGGATGAACAGATAAAGAAGACGTGGTATACATATACACAATGAAATACCACTCAGCCATAAAAAAAAGACAAAATTGTCCCATTTGCAACAACATGAATGGACCTTGAAGGTATTACGCTAAGCAAAATAAGTCAGACAGAGAAAGACAAACACTGTGTGATTTCACTCATGTAGAAGATAAACAAACACATGAATAAGGAGAACAGATGAGTGGTTACCAGAGGGGAAGAGGGTAGGTGGAGGGTGAAAGGGGTAAAGGGGCATATATGTATGGTCACACATAAAAACTAGACAGTGGTGGTGAGCATGATGTAGTCTATACAGACACTGACATATAATAATGTACACCTGAAATTTACACAATGTTAGAAGCCAATAGCATCTCAATAAAATAATTTTTAAGAAAAGCAAAACCAAATCAAAACAAAGAACCAGAGCAGACAAGCATGCCTTTAAGAAGAACTGAAAACACAGAAAAGCATACAGAGAAGAGCATGCTTAATCAGAAAAAGCGTTTGACTATTAATTACACTGATTAAAGATACTATCTTAGCCCATCTTTATAATCCAAAAAGCAAAAAGAATTCTGGGAAGGCGAAAGGATGTGGTGACTGACTGTACAAGTGACAACCAGGATCAATTTTAAAATGATTTTGTTCACATCAACTTTATAAGGATTAAAGTTATATCAGAGAAGTAATTTTTTTAATCCTGTGGATCTGTCTTCAATTGGCAACAAAATACATCTTTAGTCTATGTAATGTTCAGATAATAAAAAGTCAGATTTTCTGCTCCCCAATTATTCATGAAAGAGATAGTTGTGAGAAACAGCAGAGGACTGGTTGAAAGGATGTGGAGTCCACCCACTCTTCTAGATGCTCTAAGTTTATTCTTATATTAAGCCTGACAGTGAGAAAATATTATACTCAAACTTTTTCTGAAAGTGACTTGGCATTCTCTCACCTACAATGAGGAAGAAAGGAAAATAGCTCCCTTGTGCCACTGACGAGAACATGGTATGTTTCAAGAGGGGTCACAGGAAGAATTTTTGCTTTAGTCTCAATGATAGGAATAGCTGTGTTCCTAAGCACAGGCATTAATTTTAATTTTATAGACTTTGTGTAAATCATGTAACTGACAATATTTCTCTCTTTGCACTGGCTTCTAGAAAGCTTGTGGTCAAATATGCACTCCAAGTCTAATAAGTGTATGAGACTGGAGGACATATATTTTTGATAGTAACCTTACCATTGGCATCATCTTAATTTTCTTACATCATTTTTCTCCTTTCTCTTGATTTCTCCATCTGCATTTTAAAAAATTCAGTATCTCATGTTTCTCTATAAACTAGTCACTTCCTAAGTGGAGGTATAAATAAATAAATAATTTTAATATGTTAAAAATACCCAGGCTCACATCAACTATTCAACTGTTCTATATTTCGTCCTAGGAAAGAAAATTGCTTCTACTGTTGATATTTTTATTAACTCATCTCTGAAGTTAATCCTCATTTCGTAATAGTAAAGTATAAACTAGCAGATATAAACATAAGAAAGTAGGTACAGAGATGTGCCACATAGCCACGTTTCGGTCAATGACGAACTGCATAGGTGACAGGGGCCCCATAAGGTTAGTAGCACATAGCCTAGGTATGTAGTAGTCTATACCATCTAGAGTTGTGTAAGTACAGTCTATGATGTTCGCACAATGATGAAATCACCTAACGACACATTTCTCAGAATGTATCCTTGTTGTTAAGTGATGCATAACTGTATATCATTATTTTTTTGGCTAAAACATAACTAAGTCTTGCCATTTTACTATCCCTATTGCGTATTTATTTACAAATTAATATAAAAGGAAATGCCATACACTAAAATTCATGAAACATTCTTCAACTGAGGACAGTTTCCCCTCATTTGAAGACATTATGTAAATCAAAGAAAAACAACTCTAACTTTCCTTTCCCACGTCACACCATGTGAGTAACTAACGTACCCCATTAAAGTGAATGACATACTAGAAAATGATGAAAGGGCCATGATGGATCTGTTCCCATTTTGCCATGGAAAAGCTAAATGGATATGATCTATGGTAAGTAAAAATATGTTGTGCCATTCTGTTTATTGTTTCTATTGGTGAAAATTTGCATTCTCTTTTAAGATAAATGGAAACTATACTGGAAAGTAAGACAAAAACCAGAGAAACTTTAGCAGACGTTCTCTAGAAGACAAAATTCTAGCCATTAGAAAATGGAACGATCTAAAACTGAGAGGCAAATCACTTAAATGATTTGGAGACTTTAAAAATTACAACAGGAAAGAGACTAGGGTACGAAGTTTGATATGGAAGAAGAAAATCACTTGACTTATGTATTTAAAGGGCTTGAGCTTTCTGGCTTTCCATACCAAAAACTAATTTACAGAAAGAACACAAAGGCAATCCATATCAAAACACTGCCCTCGAAGTTTCCTGAGGCTCAGAGCCAGGTACTAACAGGAGCGTGTGAGGTTACAGTCACCTTGGATCACCCTTTGTGGCTCAGTTCCTCACAGTACCTCACCACTAATTTAAGCTATCCTTTCACTGGACCTACTGAAACAAACACACCCATATATGGGCTTTAAATCATCTCAGAGTAAATAAATTTAAACTGGGATCCAAGGGGTAACAAGTTTCCATTTGTGTATGTGTCTAAATTTTAAATTGCTACTACTTATTTTCCAAGGTTAATGGTAGAAAAACAATTGAATTAAGAGGTGAGGAACACTTACCTTCAAACTTAAAAAAAAAAACCCTCATATTAAACAAACTGCTAATGTTTTGCTATTTATCCTCATGCTTTCAACCTTAGATCACTTTTCCAAACCAGAGTTTAACCTGAATGATCTAATCAAGAGGTAACAAGGATGATTAATGCTGATGCAATATAATTCCTGCCCTGCCCTAGACTAAAATATATGGGACAGATATGAGTTCCCTTTGAAAATCATCAAGTGCTATACAGATGTGGAGTATGATAGTATGACTACTAATGCACTTATTATTAAACATCACCAACAAAATTAGAAATAAATAGAAATTATACAAAGCACACAGTATACTGGCAGCCTGAGGGAACAGGCATGTGGCTAGATAACCAATGATGGGCATGAGTGGTATGAAGGATCTGAAACCTGAGCACAGCAAAAGTCAGAAAGAGCATCCCAGCCACGCTGTGAAGGCTGCAGTGAGCAGGAGAAGGGGGAATGCGACCAGAGGGGTCATCCCTTCCCCTCCTCACACACAAAAGCAGCATAGTTTACTGGTAATGGTTCACAGCTACGCCAGCTGACCAAACGGGTGTCAGATGGAAACATGAGTCAAGCCCTCTTGACAACTTAAATCAACAGTTTGGGTGCAGTCAACCCGCCGCTTACCCAAGTTCCCGCCACAATCTATTGTTTAGAATTAACTGAAACAGATTACATCTCCCAGCACTCTGGGCAGTGGCCAGGCCATGAGAGTCTTCAAGATAATTTACCCCCTGTAAATAATGCTCAAAATTAACTCTGGCACTAGGCATGAACCTGTGGAACACCTTTAGACGATATTTTTAAGTATGTACTTTTAAACAAATAGTGGAACAAGAAAGTGTTTTGCACTATCCAGAGATCAGAGAACTCATTCTGATTTTAAATGCAACTCAATTGTATTACCTGGGGACCTAGAAAAGGGGAGGCAGTGCTGGGTGTCAGTATCATCCATATACTGGTAGCTTTTCTAAATGTATTGGTGGGTCCATTACAAAAACATACAACTTGTGCTCAGGGGCAACAGGTGCTGAAATTTCTTCCTGAACAAAAATGTTTTGCATATTGGCCCTTCAGAGTTCCTAACCTAATCTCTGTTCTCTCTTATTTTCCTTTATGATATTAAAGACGCCAGCCAAATGCAAATTTTATTTACAAAAGAAGTTTGCAGGCACTTATCAACCAAGACCACTTCAAAAGGAATGACCTCAAATAAAATTGACCACCAGTGACACGGACTGTGGGGTGTTCCAGGAAAGCAAAGGTTTACACGGAAGAGGAAGGACTGAAATGTTTGGAGGACTGGCACTACCGGGAGCTGAATTAGGGTGTGGAGTGAACAAAGGAAGAAAGATCTAGAAATGGTGATGAGAACTCTAGGCCTGAAAAAACACATCTAATTTCAATCCTGATGACCCTAAATGATGGCATCATTCTCAGACATTAGTGGGCTTTGATTAATATGTAACTGATGCATATTCACCCTGCTTACTCAATCTTTAGGATGAGTTCTAACTAAACTATACTTTTAACCCAATGGCACATTTTATAAAAATTTGTAGAAAGAAAATTAAACAGAAAAAATACTTTCAATGTGTTTTTCTTCCTCCATATTGACTTTTTGTGTATTTTAGATTAAATAGGCCATGTGCATTGGCTTCCCCCTATCACGTAACAGATTTTTTTCTTTATTTTTTAGGTATCACTTAATGTCTGTGTTCTGCATTGTTGCTGTTTCTGTTGTGGTTATTATTATAAAAAAAAGTAGTAGCAATCATTTAATGAGTGCTTACCAAGCACTGTACTAAGCCAATCTTAATGCAAATTATTTCATTTAATTCTCACAACAACCTTAAAAAAAGGGTATTATTGTCCTCATTTTACAGATAAGAAAATCAAGGTCAGAGAGGTTAAGTAACTTGGTCAATATCACAAAGATAGACAGCATTTAAACCTAGTTTATCTGACCCTACACCTGTGCTCTCAATTACTGGTTAAATTAAATTCTCTGTCATCAATATTCTGATTTTGATTACTCCCACACAAAAGTTCTTGCTTGGAAGAAAATTAGGACAGCACCTCACTTGACTATCTCTACCACAGTGGCTGGGTTCATAAGACCCTTAACTTTAGCATTCTTTTTCTTTGGCTCTTGTTTTTTCTTTTTTTCTTTTCTTTTTTTTTCTTTTACATCATAAGATCTATGAATCTGCTAGAATTCCTTTCTGTCAAAAACAGCAAAAAGTAGTTGAAGATATGGGGCTGTCTCCATTAGAAGCAACTTATATAATTCTGTCTGACATTTTGAGAGAAGCAACTTATATATTTCTGTCTGACATTTTGAGAGAATGAGCCTTTTATGGCAGCCAGGTGGTGCCAAGGAAAACCAGAGACTGACCTGGCTATTAAATATATGTGAAACAGAAAAAAAAAAATTAACTTCTCTGGGTTTTGGCTGAAAACAAGAGAAGACAGACTGATTTCCAAGCTTCTAATCTTCACATGTTCATGACTATATTAATGAAATGGCAAAAATCCCATATTTTATCCCTTAATTTTTTTTTCTTTTTTTTTGGAGAAAAGAGTGAAACAAACAGAAAAGAGAAAGAAACATCTGTGTCTAATAAAGTTAGTACCACAGTTTCTAAAATTTCTAAACAGTATCATTTAGGATACTGGTGTTAGAGAAGCATTTTTACTTTGGAGATAAAATATTTATTGGATAAAAGGGGAAAAAAATGAGATAATGGCCACTGCATAAATACAATGCTTTGAAAAATGGTAAAAAGGTCAAAATTAAGCTAGAGCAGCTTTTAAGATTCTTCTTCAATGCTAATTGAAACAAGTGAATTAAATGTCCTCATTGTTATTTAGCATCTCCTAGTGGCCTGCTGGCATATGAACCATTTTGAAGGATAGGCTTAAATAGCTTCTATTTTGCTGACTTCTGTATGGATGATGATTCCTACGGACATCCAATTAATTAAGAAAAACTTAAAAAAAACCAATCACTGTAATGCACACCACACAGACAGCAGTTAATCATTCACAACAGCAGGATCACAGGCTACTGCTACCAAAGTCACTTCTAAGGCTTCTAGCAAAGGTGTTATTTAAATTTCATATATCTAATCATAGCCTAAATCACTAATATTTATGCTATCTAGCCTCCAATCTATTTTTTAACGCAAAACAAAACTTCTTTATGAACTCTAATTCTGTACACAGCAGTAGAAGGAATACCACATGGTATCTTAATTAGGAAAAAAATGTAATACATTTGCAGTGTTGCAACAAATGGCCACCTGCACAAATAGTTTTTCTTAAAAATAAGAGAAAGAAAAGAGAAAATATGAATAACTCAATGATGAGGACAATAGAAACCAATTACTTAAAAAAAATCTAACAAATCAGGCATATGATGGATGATAAAGCAAAAGAGAAAATAAGGTAGGCTAGGTATAACTTCCCTTTTGCCACTAAGAAAACAAACCTAGTTTATATGTGAATATGACCATATTTAAATACCTGTGAGAGAATGTACAACAAAAAGAGTTCACTGCCTACATTAACAAAGAAAAACCTCAACATACTAAGTAATAACAAGCAATGACTGGAAACAAAATAATAATGTACAAACTTGTAGCATTCAATTTTAGGCCATTAAAGCTTTGCTTGACCCAAGAGTTAATCTTTATCAAAAGCACCCAATGTCATAATTGCAGAAGGGTAGGCAATCTTTCCATTTTATATTTAAATATAATTTATACTACCTAGATAGAAGCTTATTCCAATACTTAATAACATACGGGGACTTCATTTTTATAAGAATACAAAGGTGACATGAAATAAATAGACCAGCAAAAATTGCAACATATACATATTTACACTTTGAGGATAAACTTTGGTTTTAGCACTTTGTTTTAAGTAATTTGCACCAAATTAGTTCACTTGGAATCAACTTTTCTTTATTTTTCTCAGCAGCTCTTACAGCAAAAAACAAATATGGAACCCTGTCTTGAAACATACAGTGTGGACCAAACAGAGCCTCTCCACGTATACTTGACTAAATTATTAGATTTATTTCCCTTGGCTTGCTATTATTTCTAGAAAAATAATATTGGGCTCTATGTTTAGCTGTCTAAAGACGACGTACTATTAATCCACAACTCTCTTAAGAGGTGACTATTCCAGCAATTTGTTTGTAGAAGGTGTAAATCCACTCTGCCCTTTCTGCGGGTGCATCAAATACTACAATGGCTTCCCCAAGGGAGACGGTACAGAAAAAGCAGAGACTCCTGTTTGACCCCTGCTGGCAATCAATTCATGGCCTCAAGCATAGAGCTTGATAGCCTTTGCAGTTCTATATTAGCTTTGCTAAGTCTTGATATTATTCTTATTCATATAAATGTCAAATTCCTATTGGTAACCTGACCTAAAAGTGTTTGTAACCTCAGTTTACATCCTTTAAAACATCTCAGAAACGGAGGGATTAAATTAAATTTTATATATTTTAAATTAAACACCCATGAGAGGGACATAAGAAGAACAGCTTTTGGTGCTAAACATAGGATACCAAGCTGTGTGAAGGGCGATCTTTCAAGAAACATAAAATAGCTTGGAAGAACGAGCTATTTTACAATAATAATAATGAAATCACTGTCTTTCAGTGAAGAAGGTCAGCAGCGAAGAATGAGACAAACCACAGCTAGGAAGGCAATGGACTTTCCAAGGACATTTCCCACAGAATACAATGATGTTGCCTTAAAACATGGTGCATGTAAGCGTGAGGCTGCCAGTAGAACGCTGTATGAACTGAAGCAAACCAGAGAGAGAGTCATTTTTGCCCCCTCTGTGGGTCCTGCTGCATTTAGGTGATGATGCAGTCCTAAGGACTTGAAAGAGGCAGCTGCCCTGGCTAACAAGACTTTTGGCTCCCTTGACCTAGGACTAGTATCTGCCCAAGCCAGTAAAGCCTTTGTTGTCCTTCTTGTGAGCTTTTTTACAGGATTCTGAAATCTCTACATCCTACAACACAAGCTAGTTCTATGCTAACAACAACAGCAATCCTTCATTCAATAAAAATGTAATGGGTTTTGTTTTAGGCACTGTAGTAGGTGCTAAAGATACACACATGAAAAGACTCATGAAGATATGTGCGAGGGGGTAGTCTCTGTGTGGAGGCGCATGCACCAATGCAGAACAATATGCTAAGTACCATAATGCAGATGAACTATAAGGAGATTTCAAGTGTAAACTACTTTGCACAATTCCTGGCAGCTGGCACAAATCAGTAAGTGGTAGGTAGTATAATTCCTCTTGTTATTGTTTCTTGTACTGAAGGCAATGGGGAGCTATGGAAGAATTTTGATCAAAGAAATACAAGGTTTGTATTTTTAAAGAACATTTCTGGCAATGAAGTAAAAGGTGGATTGGAGGGAGCGAGCCTGGGTTAGGGAAAGGATTTAGGAGGCAACATGATTCAAGAGAACTTCCTTAATGAGGGCAGTGACAATGGGGATGAGAAGGCAGACACCAGCTATTTGGAAGATGAAACTCATGGGACCTGGTGGCAGATTAGATTCGGTGGGAGAAAGTGACAGGGAAGTCCAAAAAAACTGTGGTTCTGATTAGGTTGGGTGGATAGTGGGACCTTTTACTAAGATAAAGAGGATGGCAGGAAGAGTCAGTGCTTAAGGTGGGGTCTGAGTGCTTAAGGAACATCCAAGTGGAGAATTCTCATTCAAGCGCCAGTCAGATAGATATATGAGTGCGGGAAATGGGGGGGGGGGGGGGAGCAGATCTTCACAGCGGGCCAGGCAGGAGCCACCCTAAGTAACCTAGGGATCAGTGGTAATAATAATAATAAGCCATTGCAAATACAAAAAACAAAAAAAAAGAATTAAGTGGGTTTATGTACACAAACCAATCTCAATAGTGACTGGGACATTTTAAGTACTCAATAAATATTAGTAATTAATATAATTATTACTTGAAGACAGTATTAATATATATACAAAAAGTCATGACTCTAAGGCTAAATATTTTTATTCTAATGCTGTTTGCATATTTTTGTTTTTTATTTGGAAAAACATGGAGATTTACTTTAGCCCACAGGAAAGGAAAATTTATCTTTTATGTACAAGATACATTGTTTTAGAATTTACTACAATTTAATCAATAGTTTTTTTTAAAAGCTCCCATATACTGAGATTCTTAAAGTTCTAAAATGTTTTCCAACAAAATTAGTTTCTTTTATCATTGAAGTAAAATTCAGGGAATTATACTATAAAAGTTTTCAAGATGGAATGTAATGTTTTTATAAGTAGAAAAATACTCTTTAAAAATTTAATTATATCATGATTCTTGAAAGCACAAATCATTTAAAAAGGAGAAAAAAGAATGAAACCCAATTAGAACAGTTGATAAGAGTTTGAACAAACTGGACAATGAAATAAAATTTTTCATGAAAAAAACCTGAAAAGAATAATACATTTTTCCAACAGTGCAATTAAAAGATTGAATCACAATAAATTAGGAAAAGTATATGAAAAAGAGTCATTATTGGACAGCTGAATTAAAACAGTATTTTCTAAAAGGAGTTTGATGCTTCGTCTTATTTACATGGTTAGACTAAAAACAATTTGCTCTAAATAATAATTAAGGGAAGAGAAATCTCTTCACTTTAAACACTATTCACAAGAAACCACAGATTTCATTGATCAAAATAGATTAGAGTATAAGGAGAAAATTCCTTTAGGAATTTAAGACACCTAAAATAAATAAAAGCAAAAGCACATCATGCAAGCAACCCCCTACAAATCAGAGGAAACACTGGATCGGAAATAAGCTTGAAAAGACAAATAAAAGAAAAATGTTATTTTCTCCTCTCCATCTCTTTTGTTTTATAACATGAAACTATTTAGTAATTCTGGCAGCATGCCAGCTCTAAGGTACTGGTGTCTTGGATTGGAGATAGTAGCACAAGAAATATACTAAGACTTTGTATCTATTTTTTGATCTAGTGTGATGGAAGCAGCCAATGGAAGGATATGCCCTAGATGGTAGAGAAGCACAAAAGGCACTCACCAAGAGGCTGAGGCAATTGCTACATACAGGCTACAAAAAGGAAATCGAGGACAAGAAAAAAGTGAGATAACACTGATTCTTGTTTGATATTAGAAGAAAAAAACCCTAGAAGTTAAATTTCCTTAAGTCTTTCATCAAATGGTATTTTCTGATAATCACTCAAAATGGACAACTGATAATATGCCAAAATATTAGTTTGTCAGGTTGTTACAGTAGATATAAGTTTTAAAAAAATGAAACCACCATCACCCCTAGCAACAATAAAAAATAGAGTATCAACTGGCTCATGTGCAAAACCAGGTATGATACCCCAGAGAAAACAATTAGATGCTTAGAAGTAAACACTTAAAATTATGATTACAAATTCATTTTTTTTAGGGGCAGTTATCAAACTGTAACATGAAAATTTTTTAAAAAGCACATGTAACAGCAGAAACTGTTGGTGCCCCCTCCAATATCCATTCCCTCCATCTCCCATAGAAATAGATTTTTAGCTAGACACATAGATGCCTGGAAGAAACAGTTCTTATTTCCCAGCTTCCCTTGTAGCCAGGGATGACCATGTTCTGATCAATGAGATATAAGAGGGACTGTCATGTACAACTTACAAGAGAATAACTTTTAAGGTAGGGAGGGGTACACCCTTCTTCACTCTTTCTCCTTTTTGCTGGCTGGAATGCAGACTTGATGGATGGATTTTAAGCAGTCACCATGAAACTCATGCTGAGGGATAGCTGAGCAACAAGACAGAATTCTGGGTCCTTGCTATGTGGACCATCCCAGCAGCACAAGATTACTACCTCTAAATTTCTTCTTTTTATGTGAGAGAGTACCATAAATCTATCTTGTCTGAGATATTACTTTATATTTTTGCTCATTCACAGCCAAAGCCAATCCTATCTAAAGTGGAGTACTAGATGTGACAGAACCTAAAAGTACGGTGTTAGTTTAGTTGGGCAGCAGGTAGGAAGGACTGATATTTCAGGCTGGAAGGCTAATTAATGGTATATGTTATCAAAATATTTGGTCAAATATTCACCTGCTGAACCTTGGCAGACAGACCAAGTGTTAACTAAGTGTGCAGCAGCAGAAGTGTTACAAAAAATTCAGAATGTTACATATTAGCTAGCTCCTTCCTAGTGCTCTTAGCAACAAGGAACTCAGACTAGGGCTAGCGAGCTACAAACTGAGATTTAAGAAAACAGAACTTTGTTAAGAAAATCTCTCTCTGTGAATTACAATCTAATTTGACTGAGAATCCTGTGATCTTGAGGTGTGCAGGTTCGAAAAGCCAAGCAACGCAATTATAAGCACCGAGCACAATGCACAACCACCTGAGAAGACAGAATTGGTGCCCCATCACACACTGGCCCCGTTTTCTGGCAGCGGTGGGATTAAGCGTTTCAGGTGGCCTCAAGGGAGTCATCAGGGGAAGGCAGATGACAGAAGCCAATAAATAAAAAGATAGAGTCTCCAGGTTCAAAATTATGTCCAGTCATGATTTTTGACTATACTTGTTCATGGAACTGACAAGAAACTAAACAGACCTGGGAGTATAATAAGTTATTGAGGGAGTTGGGTTGCCAAAGATCTATCAAGATGGTCTGCATAGCCTGCAACTGTACTTAACACAATCTCCAGGCAGCAAGCGAGCACCAGAAGGAAGCAGGCATGCAGGTATTAGAACCCAAAGAGGAGCATGCTGCCTAAGACCTACCTAAAACATGGCTATGGAGGACAGGAGTGATGGAGGACAATCAGCTAGGGAGCTTCTCCCACAGGGGAAAACCAGGGCCCATCACATGAGGTTACTAAAGGGTGTCCTGCAGCGCCAGCGCAGAAAGTCTTCGCGATTCCTACTCCAAGCAGGATTTGAGAATTCCCATGAAATAGCAGCTGATATGTGTTTCCCATTCTCTCATTTTTCAAAGGGGGATTTTAAAAATTATAATTATCTTCTTTCTAATCCATTTTAAATGTGGAGTTTGGGGTTGCCCCTTAGTTTATAGCCATCAGTCCACAGAAAGCCACATCTGGATCTCCTAAAAAGGACAGTACATTAACCAGCCCAAATGGGAGAGACCATGGCAGAGACTACTATTGTTCCCCTCTCTCTCACCTCCCCTCATTTCCAACAGAGCCCTTTGCTTTCAGATGGACACAAAGCCACTACATCGCTTAGCCTCTCTTTCAGCTAAGTGCAGATATGTGACTAGGTTCTGATCAACTGGATATAATCAAAGTGACATGCGTGACTTTCAGAAAGTATTTAAAGAGAAGAAACACATATCCTCCATTGCCCCTCACCTTCCTACAGACTGGAATACAAATTTTGTGTGTGTGTGTGTGTGTGTGTGTGTGTGTGTGTGTGTATGTGTGAGGAAGATTGGCCCTGCACTAGCACCTGTTGCCAATCTTCTTCTTTTTGCTTGAGGAAGACTGTCCCTGAGCTAACATCTGTGCCAATCTTCTTCTGTTTTGTATGTGGGATGCCACCACAGCTTGGCTTGACAAGTGGTGTGTAGGTCTGCACCCAGGATCTGAACCTGTGAATCCCGAGCTGCAGAAGCAGAGTAAGCAAACTTAACCACTATGCCACTGGGCTGGTCCTGGAATGCAAATTTGATGGCTGGAGCTCAAGTAGCCATACTGGACCATGAGATGAAAGCTATATCCTGTATCCCTGATATGCTGGACCCATACACAGCCCTACTGCCTACCTCTGGACTTCATTTATGTGACCGAAAAACAAACTTGTACTTTCTTTATGCCATTATTTTTTTTTGTCACTTGCAGACAAAATGAACTATAACTTTTACATACATAAATATACACATATACGTGTATGTGTGTAATCTAGTTAAAACCTTTCCTTATACTTGTAGATTTTATTATATCATAGACAAAATCAAACCTGTAAAGCATAATTGTCTAAAGAAAGGAGATTGGTTTTCATGTAAGATCTGTAATTCAGTATTTCTTTCTTATCCATAGAAAGCCTATAATAAACATTTAAGCCCCCTCCCCACAATATCAGAGTTAACATTGAGGTTTTACTATACTTAAACATTGTGGCTGGAAGCATTTATACATATTAACCATGATTTTAAAGAGTCAGTCCCTGGAATGCAGTTAACAAATTTACTAATTTCTTAATATTCTACACCTAACAAGTGCCTACATATAGTCTATAATCAACAATTATTGAGTGAATAAAAGTAAGACTTTGGATCCTTTGAAATTAATATTAATTCACAGTGACTTTTTTTGGTCTTACGTCCAGAATTTAAATTGGTCAGATCTCAATAATATGAGATTCAGTCTTTAAAAACACTTATGGTTACATTACCCAGTCTTTTTCCCATTGTTTGCCGCTGACTTAGTTATGGGTCCTTTCAGATATTACTGCAGTTTAGTAGAACTTTCAAAATTACATGCACTGTACATGCTCCCTTCATTTCTTCCTGGTTTTCTATAAAAACATAAGGTCCTAGATATAATACTGAGGACTCGGCAAATGTCCATCAGAGAATGCTGACAAGGACGAGTGTGGGGAGCAAGAGTGACCGATAACTGACTCTTTCTCCTTGTTCCAGCAGCCAATGATGAAATGGATCAGTGTTAGGAGTTGAGGCTGTTTACAGGCAGGACTTTGAGCTTGAGAGTTAACATACTTGGATCTAGGAAAGAAGGCTAAACAGCGAGTGGAAATGAGGACTTAAAAAGTTTTGGAACACAGCAGATTAAGTAGGATGACAGCTCTGCAATGAGTAATCACCATTAGTGCAGTGTCTTACTTTAAAAAGTGTACTTGTAAACACACTACACAGAGAAACTCTGTAGTTTATAGTTAAAGACGTTGTTACAGATATTTGTACTTTTTCTCCAGGTGGTCACATTCAAACACAGCTTCTTTATCATTCCCTTACCCAGTGGCTCTCTACCTAGATGGGGAGTAAAAGCAAAAAGGATACTGACTACAGAAAGATGTATCACATTTTTAGGAGAAAGTATGTCTAATTTAAAATTTTCTATTTAACAGTATAGCACAATTTTTAATTAGAAAATTATGATCATCCCTAACGTTTCTAAAAATTATCCTATCTGGAAAGGTTAGTCATAGTAGCAATGAATAAAGTTTGGAGCTTCACAGGCTGGAGCTTGAATCTGAACTCTGCCAGTCATTAGCACAGTGACTTTGGGTAAGGCACTTAACCTCTATTGCCTTAATCTCCTCATCTGTAAAATGGGGTAATAATATTTCCCATCTAGTACGTACTACTGAGAAAATTAAATGCGTTAATCCATGTAAAATACTTAGCACATTGCTTTCAACATACTATACACTCAACAAATATTACCTAATAATTATTCTTAGCTATTAGCCAGTAGGGGTTCACAGAACACAGAATCTGTAAGAAAGCAGAGTATTATGCTCCACTAAAGGAAATATACCAGTTTCTCTGCAAAAGGCAGGGGATTTTCTTGCTTATGAAAAGAAAACTTTAATTAAAACAGACTGAGAATGGTTTCAGAGTAAATGCCATTCATTCAACAAATACATATTATCGCTGCTTCTTGGCGCTTGTGCCCCTTGATGTCATGTATACAGTGTAGCAATATGCAGATCAAGGAAGACAAATTCAGCACTGTGCTAGGAACTGGGGACGCAGCAGTCACCAAAAGACCACAAAAACTTATTCTGATATTAGACATTACTACATCTCAATTGCTTTTGAACACGTATAGTATTTGGGAAAGAAAGCAATCTAAAAATACTTTTTTTTTCATATAACCCAGAGCACCTAGCCCAGTGCCTGCTTACAGGAGGCAACTCTAGTTGACATTTGACCCTTATAATTTTCATTCTCCTAAAACTGCAATGTCCCTTGACTTCCATGGTGTCATTTCCTCCTGGGTCTTCTCCTACACCGGCCTGACCCTGCCTTTTCAACCTGTCACAGGGTCCTTTTGCCTTTTCCGTCATTCAAACACTGGTGTTCCCTAGACTTCTGTTCCTAGCCTTCCATTTTCCTCCTCGTGGATGATCTCATCCCCACAGCCAGCAACCTCTGCGACTCACATGCTAACTACTCCTAAGCGTTTGTCTCTAGACCCTCCTCTCCCTTTGGGCTCTTGATACATAATTTCTACAGCGACAGGAGCTCTCCACTGGGTTTCGTACACAGGCATTTCAAGTTCAGTATGTCCAAAACCAAACTCATTACCTTTTCCACCCAAATTCCTCCTTCTTCTCATTGCCCTATCTTGGTTAACTATATCATCCTCTTCTATCTCTTGAGATAAGATACCAAGGAGCCTCCGTGACACTCATGCATACCGTCCTCATCCTCCCTTCTAAGTGCATACTGTAAATTTCATCTCCCCAATATTTGTTGAGTCTACCTTATTGTCTCCATCCCTAGTGACATGCCTTAGATTAGGCCAAGAGTATAGTACAATGGTTGAATACTGGCTCAGGAATTACATGGCCTGAGTTTTTATCAAGGTGCTATCACTAACTGCATGACCATGGGCAAACTACACAACACCCTTGGGTCTTGAGGATTAAATAAGTGAAAATATGCAAAGTGCTCATAGCAGTGCTTGGCACAAAAGTAAACACTCAAAAGTGTTAGCTATTGGTATTACAACTAATACCATACTAAGTATTATTATTGATGATGCTATTGTTGCATGTATTACAGTGCTGGGCACAAATTTGATAAATAAAAAAATAAATTGGATAGTAACTAGACTTTCAGTGGTGAACATGATGTCGTCTACACAGAAGTCAAAATATAATGATGTACACTTGAAATTTATACAGTGTTATAAACCAATGTCACCTCAAAAAGAAAAAAAAATCCAAGAGCAGCAATAAAGTATGGTAATACGGAAGGAGCGGTACCTGCCTCAGTGTTTAAGTAGAAGGTAACTTTCCATGACATTTATATGTAAAAGAGAATTTCACTCAAATAATTCACATTAGAGCTATCCACCTCTGGGGTTTTTTTGTTCGTTTGTTTGTTTAATTTTTAAATTTTTTTTTGAGGAAGATTAGCCCTGAGCTAACATCTGCGCCCATCGTCCTCCACTTTACATGTGGGACACCTACCAAAGCATGGCTTGCCCAGTGGTGCCATGTCCACACCCGGGATCCGAACCGGTGAACGCCCAGTGGTGCCATGTCCACACCCGGGATCTGAACCGGTGAACACTGGGACGCCGAGAAGCGGAACATGAGCACTTAACTGCTACGCCACCGGGCTGGCCCCAACACACCTCTGGTTTTTAAATTCTACCAGGTCACGTGTCTTAATGAAGTAATTTTTTAAAAAAGAATCATTTAATTAGTATGTATCATTGGAATGGGTAGGTAGATTGCTACACAGCAGGAACTGCGGATCTAGTCCTATTATGCATTCACTGTGGGCTTTCAACAAGTCTTTTTCACCATTCAGAACCCTGACATTCACTTTATAAAATTAAGATTAAAAAACACCTGTCCAACATACTTGGCTAAGTTTCTGGGACAACATCATGACATAACACAAGCCACATGGAATGTGAAAAACACTGTGTCAATGAAAGAAAAATGCTCACTATTAGCATATTAGACCAAAAGTATAGCACAATGGTTGAATAATGGGTCAGGAATTACATGGCCTGAGTTTTTATCAAGGTTCTATCAGTATATTATCTGTATAATAGATATTAGTATATTAGATATTAACTACTATCTATTAGTATATTACTTCATAGATATCTGATTTGACCCTTATGTTTACAGCAAAGCACTGAGGTAGGGAAAATGTACAAAGGATTAAGGGAAGGTAGCTTCTTGGTTTCTGAAAGGAATAACACCATCATTATTAAGGAAGGATGTAAGGTGGAAGGAGATTAGGAACAAAGAGATTTATTTCTCTTTTGACCAAGCTAGAAGGAAAATGGAAAGCTAAATCAATAGAAAATGTATTTGCCTTCAAACCAACAAATCAAATTTGGGGTAGTCCCCAAATAATATAGTATTTAGCACATGATGTAAAAATCTTCCAAATATAAATATAATACCATGTTGAAAAAAAAGTAAATGTTTTTCTACTAAATAACTGTTCTAATGATATGTACCTATTCTCTTGAAAAAATTTTAAGTAGCAAGGGAAAGAAGGGAAAAGAGTAGAATTTCATTACCTCAGAAAGAAATCTGACAAAAGATAAAATAGTGAACAAGACCATAGGGACACCCAAAATAACAACTTAGTTAAAGATATTAGAAATGATGAAATAAAGCCAGTAAACATCTTTGAAGGAAGTATTCTGCCTAATTTATTTTGGAGGTGGTTATTCAGTGAGCAGAAACACATCTGGGAATGCATCTGGAAGAAAAATTATCTAATCATTGCTGAATCATTCATTTTTTTTTTCCAATTTCTTTTCTTCTGTTCTGACAAATATTGCTACTTGTGTTTCCAAGCCACTAGGAATAAAACTAGATAGGAAAAAAAACCCAGAATAAAACACAAATTTAACATAACTTGTCTTTTATCAGATTGCATCAATATGAATACAAGGATGACTGGGACTAACAAAAGGAAGAAAAAGAATCCAGGATGTTAATGAGTTAGCATCATTTTTTTGCAGATAGACTGAAAAAGTAGGTCATAGGATAGGCTGGACATTATGAGACAACTCTGTGACTCACAGAAATCATTCTGCCAAAGTGATGCCGGCTTCGTGTCCTGTGCCCTTCCCTGTCTGAGTATACAGTGGAGAGGTCAGAAGCCAGAACTTTCTCTGCAAGCCCGCCACTTCCACTCCAGGTCTCCCCACTGAAAAATTCACCTTTATCCCTGAGTGCTCATTAGTTCTTGGTTGTGGCATGTCCCTGGGCAATCTCTGGGTATAGTACACCCAGGGAGTGCAAATGGATAGCACAATGTTAAAGGGATAACATTCTAGAAGAAACAAGACAAATTAATCTAGAAGTACACAGTACTTAACAATAATAGAAAATCCTGAGATAGACAATATCATGGAATTAAAAGTCAACACAAAGATGGTAGATTAAGGTGCAACTTACTTCAGATCTATGGAACTGGCAGGTAAAAACACAACTGGTCATTAATTCATTCAAAATATATTTACTGATTGAGGTCTAAGTAGGCCTTAAACTTGTCTTCCAAATTTAAGGTCTAGTTAGCACAAACCAAAAAGCCATTGGACTTTCAACAAAATAATTTATTTAAACAGACAGGTCATTTATTATACATACTGTTTCACTTCTTAAAATGTCCCTATCAGAGGCAGGACCAAGATGGCAGAGTGAGTGGTCTTCTTTGTCTCTGCCCCGTTGAATCCACAACTAATTGGACATTCAGCGATTAACAAAGGATATCCAGATAGCATCTCAAGACGCCTAAGAGTCTCGTGCTACTCCACATTAGAAGGTGGACGGACTTCCCCCCGGGAGGAGGTGGAAATAGGTGAAAAACTCTCCAACCCCCAACCCCTGGACAGCCTAGTTCCTGTGGGAGGCTCTCTTCCAGCGGACTCCCCCATAGCATTGCCACACACCAAGGGCGGGAGTGTGCACTCACCAGTGGAGCGACAGTGGAAACAGGTGATAACAGCCCTACCCAAGCCCCCCGCGATTACACCTAAGCCCAGGGGGAATGCCCAGGGTCCCACACCCACTGGCAGGGAAGGCCTCCACTCGCCATTAGCAGGGAGGCCCCGCCCAGAATCCAGAACAAAGAGAAGCTCCTGGCGGGCCCGGCATGGCACCAGACCGCAAGCTGCGGCTAGACTCACGGTCTCTGGTGCATGGGTCAGTGCAGGGGGCGCCTGGACTTCCCATAGGCATGCTTGGGGACACAGTTGGATCTCCAGCACCTGGCTCTGCGGTGCGGGGGAAGGCTCCGGGGTCTCGCACCTCCCCAGCAGGGAAAGCCTCTGCTCGCCATTAGCAGGGAGGCCACGCCCAGAATCCAGGACACAGGGAAGCTCCCGGTGGGTGGATCCCCCGGCAAGGCACCAGACTGCAAGCTGCTGCGGGGCTCATGGTCTCCGGGGCACAGGTCGGTGCAGGGGATGCGTGGACTTCCTGTGGACGCGCTTGGGGACTGGGTGGAGCTCCAAAACCCGGCTCTGCAGCCCGGGGGGACGCTCCAGGGTCCCGCACCCCCCCAGCAGGGAGGGCCTCTGCTCGCCATTGGCAGGGAGGCCCCGCCCAGCATTAGGAACATGAGGAAGCTCCCTAGAGCAGAATTCCCCACAAGGCAGCAGCTTACAAGCCACCGCCAGGCCCACGGACTCTGGCTGTGTCCCAGACGAGGCAAGGGGCTCCCAGAGATCCCATGAGAGTGGAGTAGGGCAGAGTGGAGCTCCGGTGAAACGGCTACATAGCCCAGGGGGAACTCCAGTGTCCTACAGCAGCCTCAGTGAAAGCCTCTGCACAGCACTAGTGGAGAGGTCCCGACTGGCAATTGCAAGGCGGGAAGGCCCTGGGGCAAAAGCAGCACAGCTAGGTGAGCTAACGACAGACTGCAGAAGATACCCATAGCTCTGCTGGGACCTATAGTGGACAAGTGTGATCTTGTGGGCTCTGTTAGGGACAAAGTGGCGATTATAGGTGATCCTGTTCCTGGCTGATGGGAAAGCCCACAACACCGCTGCAGACCAGAAGGAAGGAGTGCGTCTAAGTGGGCTGCAGCAGTAGGCACCAGCAGCCTGAGGCCCCCTTGCGACTGCCCCCACAACCGACGAGGGACCCCACAGGACCACTGTGACTACGAGGAGGGGTCCAGGTCCAGTCAGTAACAGCTGACAGGGTTCCTGGTTGGTGCAGTCTAAACAGCTGGCCCCACACACACCAGTCGCAACAAGTGGAAGCAGCGACTAAACTCTATCTCTATGCGGAGGTACAAATCCACACCATCAAGCAGAATGAAAAAATATATTAAATCTCCAGAACAAAAGGAAAATGATAAGCACCCAGAAAACAATCCCAAAGATAATGAAATCTATAACCTAAATGACGATGATTTTAAAACTGCCATTATGAAAAAACTCAACGAGCTAAAAGAGAATTCAGATAGACAACTCAATGAGTTCAGGAGCTATGTCACAAAAGAACTTGACAATATAAAGAAGAACCAGTTAGAAATACTGGAGATGAAGAACACAATGGAGGAGATTAAGAAAAATCTGGACTCTCTGACCAGTAGGGTCAATAATATGGAGGACAGAATTAGCAATTTGGAGGATAGGAATATAGAAATGCTGCAGACAGAGGAGGAGAGAGAACAAAGACTAAAAAGAAATGAAGAAACTCTCTGAGAATTATCCAACTCAATTAGGAGATGCAACATAAGGATTATAGGTACACCAGAGGGAGAAGAGAAGGAGAATGGGGCAGAAGGCCTGTTCAAAGAAATAATAGCTGAGAACTTTCCAAACTTGGGAAGAGAGATGGAACTTCATGTGACAGAAGCCAATAGATCTCCAAACTTTATTAACGCAAGAAGACCAACCCCAAGGCATATAGTAGAGAAACTAGCAAAAGTCAACGACAAAGAGAAAATACTAAGGGCAGCCAGGCAGAAGAAAATAACTTACAAAGGAAACCCCATAAGGCCATCAGCAGGATTTCTCAGGAGAGACCTTACAGGCTAGAAGAGATTGGAATGAAATATTCAAAACTCTGAAGGACAAAAACCTGCAGCCAAGAATACTCTACCCAGCGAAAATATCCTTCAAATACGATGGAGAAATAAAAACTTTCCCAGGTAAACAAAAGTTAAGGGCATTCATCGCCACAAAACCTCCTCTTCAAGAAATGCTCAGGAAGAACCTCATTCCTGAAAAATCAAAAAAAGGAAAGGGGTTACAAAATCCAGAACAAAGGAGATAAGCAGAAGGACAATAACACAAAGTAACAGCTCTCCATCAGGACAAAATGCAAAAGAACCAGAAAACAAGTGATAAAATGGCAACAGTAGGCCCCCACGTTTCAATAATCACTCTAAATGTGAATGGATTGAACTCTCCAATCAAAAGGCACAGAGTGGCAGGATGGATCAAAGAACAAGATCCAACAATATGCTGCCTCCAGGAAACACACCTCAGCCCCAAAGACAAACACAGACTCAAAGTGAAGGGATGGAAGACAATACTCCAAGCTAATAATGAACAAAAGAAAGCAGGTGTTGCCATACTTATATCAGACAACGTAGACTTCAAAGCAAAATAGATAAAGAAAGACAAAGAGGGGCAGTATATAATGATAAAAGGGACGCTCCATCACGATGACATAACACTTATAAATATATACGCACCTAACACAGGAGCACCAAAATTCGTAAAGAAATTATTAACAAAACTAAAAGGAGACATCAACAGCAATACAATAATAGCAGGGGACCTCAACACTCCATTAACACCAATGGACAGATCATTCAGATAGAAAATCAACAAGGAAATTATAGAATTAAATGAAAAATTAGATCAGATGGACCTAATAGATATATATAGGACACTTCATCCAAAAAGAGAAGGTTACACATTCTTCTCAAGCGCGCATGGAACATTCTCAAGGATAGACCATATCTTGGGAAACAAAGCAAGCATCAATAAATTCAAGAGGGTTGAAATAATATCAAGCATCTTTTCTGATCATAATGCTATGAAACTAGAAATCAACTACAAGAATAAAGCTGGGAAAGGGCCAAAAATGAGGAGACTAAAAACATGCTACTGAACAAACAATGGATTATTGAAGAAATTAAAGAAGAAATCAAATATTATCTGGAGACAAATGAAAATGAAAACACACCGTACCAAATTATTTGGGATGCAGCAAAGGTAGTGCTAAGAGGGAAATTCACTGCAATACAGGCTCACCTCAATAAGCAAGAAAAATCTTACATAAACAACCTCAAACGACACCTAATGGAATTAGAAAAAGAAGAACAAACAAAGCCCAAAGTCAGTAGAAGGAGGGAAATAATAAAAATTAGAGTAGAAATAAATGATACTGAAACAAAAAAGACAGTAGAAAGGATCAATGAAACAAAGAGTTGGCTCTTCGAAAAAATTAACAAAATTGACAAACCCTTAGCCAGACTCACTAAAAAAAAAAAAAGAGAGAGAAGTCTCAAATAAATAAAATTAGAAACGAAAGAGGAGAAATCACAACAGTTACTGAAGAAATACAAAGGATCGTAAGAGAATACTATGAAAAACTATATGCCAACAAATTGAACAACCTAGAAGAAATAGATAAATTCCTAGACTCATACAACCTACCCAAACTGAATCAGGAAGAAATGGAGAATCTGAATAGACCAATCACAAGTAAAGAAATAGAAACAGTAATCAAAAACCTCCCCAAAAATAAGAGTCCAGGACCAGACGGCTTCTCTGGAGAATTCTACCAAACATTCAAAGAAGATTTAATACCTATCCTTCTCAAACTATTCCAGAAAATAGAGGAAGATGGAGCACTCCCTAATACATTCTACGAAGCCAACATCACCCTGATCCCCAAACCTCACAAGGACAACACAAAGAAGGAAAACTACAGGCCAATATCGCTGATGAACATAGATGCAAAAATCCTCAACAAAATTTTGGCAAACTGAATACAGCAATACATCAAAAAGATTATACACCATGATCAAGTGGGATTTATACCAGGGACACAGGGATGGTTCAACATCTGCAAGTCAATCAATGTGATTCACTACATTAACAAAACGAGAAACAAAAACCACATGATCATCTCAATAGATGCAGAGAAAGTATTTGACAAGATCCAACATCCATTTATGATAAAAACCCTCAATAAAATAGGTATAGAAGGAAAGTACCTCAACATAATAAAGGCCATATATGACAAACCCACAGCCAACATCATACTCAACAGACAAAACTGAAACCCATCCCTCTCAGAACAGGAACAAGACAAGGGTGCCCACGTTCACCACTCTTATTCAACATAGTACTGGAGGTTTTGGCCAGAGCTATTTGGCAGGAAAAAGAAAGAAAAGGAATCCAAATAGGCAATGAAGAAGTAAAACACTCGCTGTTTGCAGATGACATGATCTTATATATAGAAAACCCCAAAGAATCCATAGAAAAACTATTAGAAACAATCAACAGCTACAGCAAAGTTGCAGGGTATAAAATAAACATACATAAATCAGTAGCATTTCTATATGCTAACAATGAACTAACAGAAAAAGATCTCAAGAAATCAATCCCAATCATGATCGCAACAAAAAGAATAAAAGACCTTGGGATGAATTTAACCAAGGAAGTGAAAGATCTATACAACGAAAACTACAAGACCTTCTTGAAAGAAATCGACAACGACATAAAGAGATGGAAAGACATTCCATGCACATGGATTGGAAGAATAAACATAGTTAAAATGTCCATACTACCTAAAGCAATCTACAGATTCAACGCTATCCCAATCAGAATTCCAATGTCATTCTTTACAGAAATGGAACAAAGAATCCTAAAATTCATATGGGGCAACAAAAGACCCCGAATTGCTAAAGCAATCCTGAGAAAGAAGAACAAAGCTGGAGGCATCACAATCCCTGACTTCAAAACATACTACAAAGCTACAGTAATCAAAACAGCATGGTACTGCTACAAAAACAGATGCACAGATCAATGGAACAGAATTGAAAGCCCAGAAATAAAACCACACATCTATGGACAGCTAATCTTTGACAAAGGAGCTGAGGGCCTACAATGGAGGAAAGAAAGTCTCTTCAACAAATGGTGCTGGGAAAACTGGACAGCCACACGTAAAAGAATGAAAATCAACCATTCTTTTTCACCATTTACTAAAATAAACTCAAAATGGATCAAAGACCTAAAGATTAGGCCTGAAACAATAAGTCTTCTAGAAGAGAATATCGGCAGTACACTCTTTGACATCAGCTTCAAAAGAATCTTTTTAGACACCATAACCCCCCACATGAGGGAAACAATAGAAAGAATAAACAAATGGGACTTCATCAGGCTAAAGAGCTTCTTCAAGGCAAGGGAAAACAGGAGTGAAACAAAAAAACAGCCCACTAATTGGGAAAAAATATTCACAAGTTATTTATCCGACAAAGGGTTAATCTCCATAATATACAAAGAACTCACACAACTCAACAATAAAAAATCAAACAACCCAATTACAAAATGGGCAGGGGACATGAACACACATTTCTCCAAAGAAGATATACGGATGGCCAATAAACACATGAAAAGATGCTCATCATCACTAATCATCAGGGAAATGCAAATCAAAACTACACTAAGATATCACCTTACACCTGTGAGAATGGCAAAAATATCCAAAACCAAGAGTGACAAATGTTGGAGAGGCTGTGGAGAAAAGGGAACCCTCATACACTGTTGGTGGGAATGCAAACTGATGCAGCCACTATGGAAAACAGTATGGAAATTCCTCAAAAAGTTAAGAATAGAAATACCTTATGACCCAGCCATCCCACTACTGGGTATCTACCCTAAGAACCTGAAATCAGCAGTTCCAAAAGTTCCATGCACCCCTATGTTCATCGCAGCATTATTCACAATAGCCAAGTCATGGAACCAACCTAAGTGCCCAGCAACTGATGATTGGATAAAGAAGATGTGGTATATATATACAATGGAATACTACTCAGCCATAAAAAAGGACAAAGTCGTCCTATTCACAACAACATGGATAGACCTTGAGAGTATTATGTTGAATGAAATAAGCGAGACAGAGAAAGACGAACTCTGTATGACTCCACTCATAGGTGGTAGTTAACATATGGACAAAGAGAACTGATCAGTGGTTGCCAGGGGAAAGGGGGGTGGGGGGAGGGCACTAGGGGTCAAGTGGTGTACCTACAACATGGCTAATAATGATGTACAACTGTAATTTCACAAGGATGTTAACTTTCATAACCTTAAAAAAAAAAAATATTCCTATCAATGGGACATTCTTACATATTTCTTTCATACTTTCATGTGTGAATTTGAGGACTCAGAGATTCTTTTACTTAGCATTAGGACATATGATTGAGATAAGTCTGCATGTTGTCATTTTTTGAATATATGTGAATATATGGTTTATGTTGGGGAGTGACTGTGTAAATGGAATGCTGCTCAAAGGAGGGGGACCCAGTTAAAGTCTATGTCTAAGGCCCTAAGGCCTTGGGAACCCTTATTATATCATCCCCAACACATCAAAGTGAAAAAGCCTCTCATTGAGAAGTATCTCTCTCAAAATTATACAAAAAAATTAAAACGAATGATTTAAGTTCTGTACTATTTTTCCCCCAGTAATATGTTAAAAACATAAGGGAGAAGCAAGTTAAGTGACAATTAATGAAAGTGATAAAATTTATGAAGCATTTATTAAAAATCACAAAAACACAAATCTCCCTAAAACCAGAATTACACCTCTTGCTTTGTTTGATATAGTTTTCTCCCATATCTCTACAAATCCCACACACATTTCAGGAAATCATCTTATCCATTTAGATAAAAACATCAGATTGCTTAGTTAATTTTCCAACTGGATTAATAAATCTGAATGGAATAATTTAAGTCATATGATTGTCTGCCCATGACCAGCTGTTTTAAATTAGTATATTAAGTAATTTAGACACTTTTCTTTGCAAAGGTTGCATGATTTAATAAATTCCCATATGCCTCAACATGTGCCAACACTACTAGGTTATCTTCAATCCAGCTGCTGTTATGATAATAGCTGCCAACTTTCAAACAACTGAAAGAATAATGAATCAGCTTCAAGTTGGCTCATATGTAAACTTCTATTGCTCCCAGCTAAAACATGGGCCAATTTCAACTGTAAAAAAAATTAATTAAGAAGATTTCACCTCCACTGTTTGAGAAACATGGCACCACAAATAGCGCTGAATTAGTAGTTTAAAAGCCTGCTGCTTCAGGTCAATTCCCATGGTTTAAATTTGAGTCTTAAATGCTGTAGGTTGTTTTAAAGATTGGATTTTTTGAGGAAACAGATTAGGAAATGCCTTGTCCCTAATTCATAATATGAATATTTGAGAAGCCTCACATTGATGGAGGAAAAAATAAACGAGACTTTCATTTGTTAAAGGCTCATTACAACAAAGTCTTCTAAGGCTTTAGAGAAAACAGGATGCAAATGAAAAGGGCCACATTTACACAGGAGCTAAAAAGCAGACAGAAGAAGAGAGCACCAAACACACCACTGTAAATCAGGGCCATTTTATGAATGGGTGTTAGGCACACAACAGGGCAACGTGACAGTATTAGACCCTCATTCTAAGGATGACAATATTGTATTGAATTTTAATAAACACCGGACAAAACAATTTTGTGCTGGATCAGTTATCCAAACTAGTGGGTCTACAGAAACCCCTGAAACTGTAGTGTTTCTGCTAACGACTAATCTGTTTGGCATAAGGTTATTCTGGTTTTCATCATGAAAAATAAGCAAAATATTAGAGCAGAAGTCTGCTTAAAATATTTCATTTATTTCTAAATATCCATTATAGTTGAGAACTGTTGATTGGACGAATGGAATCCCCCAAGAGGACAGCAAAACTTTTTCACAAAGAGCAAAGATGGATTATATTGTCTTAACAGGAGCGAGGCTGCACTATTCTTCACAAGCAACAGGATGGACTGGACGAAATACACAACCCTATGGTTCTGACGAAGTGTTTAAAACTATGTAAGGATCACCATGTTAGTAGTGATAATCTGATTTTTTATTTTTTTCCAAAGGGTACTGGTACTTTTGCTCAGTCATCTATTCTATATATCAGGCATATCATATTGGCCGCCTTCTATGGTGTTTCAATACATCTTATAAGGTATCAGGTTATAATCTAAGTGTGAAATTGTCTGCCTTCACTGCATATACACAATACAGAGGTAATAAAAAATCTCCTGGAGATGCTAAATGGCTAGCCTCACATTCTACAATTCCAGCGATTCACAGCACTTGAAACTGAAATTGTGGATGGATGGGTATGGGATGGGGTGTCTTCTCCAGGCATCTCCAAAATCCTCTCCAGTGATTTCTGATATTTCCAGTGCTGGAAATACTGGAAATCCTTGCGTAGAGTACTTGGTTCTGGGGTCTTCCAGACAGTTTGAATAGTTCTAGAAAAGCTACACAGATGCCTCAGGGTAACTCAGAATCCAAAGAAAGGACAATGAGCTTAGCCCATGAATAAAGGCAAGAGACTATTTTCTAATACTTTGATGTGATCATCTTTTGATTTTTTTACAGCTCATGGATGCTGTTGAAACTGTTCAAGATGCAACAGATTTAAAAGATCCATCTTTGGAGCAACTTAAAAGGCTAGAACTTGTTGTGAAATTGTTGCCCAGGTGAGTAGCCACAGTAATTCTGCAAACAACTGAGTCAGCACTCACCCAAAAGAAGGTAAAAGAAAGGTGTTGATTCCTTAACCTCACTGAATCACATTAGTGCAACAGACTACTTGGAAAGTGTTCTAGTCTATTCTGCACAACAGGATGCATGTCTATACTTGGCAAAATCTTGTGCAACAGGTATGAATTGTGTGCATTATTTGCTACTGCTCTAGTAAGCAGGAGGCAAGAAATTTCACAGGTGCAACAATTTATTTGCAATTTCGAAAACATTCCATTCACCAATGCCAGCGTGCCCAAAAGGACTCTTTCATGAGACAAGTCTACCTACAATAAGCCAGAATAAATGCAAAGGAGGGATACAGGTCAACAACAGGCATCTAACATAAAAATGCTTATTGTTTAGCCTTGACCTCAGTTCTGTTCAAGATCAGAAAGTATTAGACATGGTAGAGATCCGTCATTATTCTGTTTTCTACTTTGAAGGCTGTATATACTTATTGATTGTAATTATGAAATCTTAGAATAAATATACATTCTATTCACTGATTTGAATATTCGAACAATTAGCTGTAATTGTTTAAATGCACACTAAGTGTCTTTATTTCTGGCGGTTAGGATAATCAAGAAACGCCTAGAAAGGAGAAAGTAAATGGAGGAAAAAGATCTTAAAAGATTTGTATGTATTCAGGATAAGTGACTAACTGAAGGTGGAAAAAATAATTGCTTACAATTTGTATAAAGCAATCATATCCATGTAGTACTTCAACATGGTACAAAGGTACATAATTATAAACAAGAAGATGGAAATAAAAAGTTGTATCTTAATTAAGAAAAACAACAGAGGAACAAATTATGGAAAAAAATTAATGGAAAGTAGGAAGACCCATGCCACAAATATGCCAAGATAAATGACATATCCCCAAAGGGGAGAACACTGCCCTCAACTTGAGACAGTTCTGTACGGCTTTGGCCAGCACTACTATTTCCTGCCTTGTATAATCACAGAAGGCATTCCATGTTTGGTGATGATGAGAAGTGGGATTTTGAAGAATATAATTATGGGCTGCAAGTGTTTTCTGTGGCAACAAAATGATCATTCATGTCGGAGATTGTGTAAATATGCCTTAATTTTGGTCAAAAGCAATTTAACCTTTAAAAAATAGAATCTCCAAATCTCTTTATAAATCACAATTCTTCAAGTAAACTACAGGGAGAAGTGTGTAAAAGCAAACACATTCCAGATACTCTTCAAAAAAGCTATTTAGTGGAAAATTATCTATTTTATAGTTACATGATTTAGTGTACCTCCACGTCAAAAACAGCTCACAACTTCAAAAAGCCACATGAAAGGAGATTTAAGCAGAGCAAAGCTATGCAGTTTCCATCTACGAGGTCAGGTATAAAAATGATCACAATGCATGTTACCTTAGAAAGACTGGCAACCTTACACAAGTTAATGGTGTGTCAGGCACAGATGGAAGGTGGATATAAACTGAGGAGAAAGAAGAAACCACATCAAGGGTGCCTAAGGAAACTTAAAAGCTTTGAAAACTTCGAAAGTCTCGCCTTCTCTCTGGTACCTTTAATTGTGGCTACAATAAGTGCATTTTTGCCACATGCTTTTGAAAGAAAAAAGAAATGATTATTTTCTTAAGTATTAACAGACTTACTTCTCTTTCAGAAAATCCACTACTCTTTTGAAGTCAGCCACACAGTATTCTCTTTTCATTTCCATGAGCACAGTGTCAGAGGCCGACTGGACTGGTATGTGCAGAAAAGCATAGACTCTGGGATGATTAAGGATTTTTGCCATTTCCTTTAAAAAATAGAGGGAGAAAACATTAATCATTTTAACAAATTGGGGAATGGTTTCCCTAAGATCAACACTCACAAGTGCAAGAAAATAAACATCACTGAAAACAGACCAATCATCTAGGCTCTTAAAGTGAATGTCAATTGGCAGTACGCTATGATGACATCTGGGAATTTAATATTACTTTTATACGATTCTACGTATGAGTTATTTCCTCCTGTTCATCGTCTCTCTAAGGTGACAAAACAGAGATAAACTCAGTAATTCCTACAGAGTAAAAGATCTTGAGTAGTTCAATATAAACACCATTCCTCCCTTGCCTCAAAGAAGTTTTATATTCTGCCTTGTTACAACAGCAGGAAAAATAGCAATACTTAAGGCAAACAGTTGAGGTCGTATAATCTGATGTACTTGAATAAAGGTTCTAAATTTAGGGCAGGTCAACTCTTTTTATTTTTATACTGAAGGAGGAAAAAAGCAATCTATAACTCACCTGTTTGTTTTTCAGCTAGTTAATGAACACTAGCTTTTTTGAGTATCTACTAGGCAAAGGGCACAGTAAGAGACAGTGAAGCCAACCAGTTCACCACTGGTCACCTACTGACATTTACCTTTAAGATGCAGAGTTTGAAAGAAGAAAAACAAGAGAAGAACAGGAAGAAGAATCTGCCTTGCAAAGCTAAAGAGAGCCAAGTTGAATTAAACAAATTAGGAAACCCAGAGATTGTTTTAAAATTCTTCCAAGAATACAAAGAGGGTAGGAAAAGAGTGATAAAAGGAAAGCTGTGGTAACAACTATTTACGCAAGCAATAAGAAAATTGAGTAATTTAGCCCTTCTCCATTGCTGCAAGGCTGTGGGCTCATAAATTAGAGAACGAGAGAATGAGAGAGAGAGGGAGGGAGGGAAGGCAAAGAGTCTATTAGAGAAAAAAATGTCAAGAAAGGAGCAGCTTTTTAATAACTTGCATGTGTCCAGTGATTTTTAGTTTTCAAAGTAGTGCACTTTCACATCTGTTATCTCATTTCATCCTTAGAACAATATTTTGAGGGATCTCACAGGATCAGAGAACCAGCTAATTCTGTATAGTCACCTCTTAGTTATTCAGGGGTCAGTCATGCATATGTATCAACCACGTCCTTTGTTTCGCCATTTTCTTTCCACTGACTGTGAACACAGCATTTTTACCAAAGTGGAAGAAAAGAGTGATTAACTCAAATCAGTCATCCTCTCAGTAACAGCTTGTTTTAAAAAATTCTTTTGACTACAAAATTCACTTAACCAAATATCCAATATTCATGGATATCCTTTATCTACCTTCTCTACCAGGAATTAACAGGTATATATATATAGTTATGTATAGATTACTAAATTGGAACTGAAGTTGAAGAATTTCTTATTTAGCAGAAATATAGCCGGTTAACACATTACCTGAAGAGTCCCTTCACAAAACTGTTACATTTCTTGGCTGGGTACTTAGTCAGTAGGCTCTTCCCATCCATACTGAACACATACTGTGGATAAGGCTGTGTGAGGCAGGGCACCACTACGACCCCCATTGTAAATATGTCGGCCTTCTGCTCTGATTCTGCCTTTCAGGTTTTCTATAACTGAACATCAAGATTCCTAAACAGTGTAAGAAAAATAATTGTACAAAAACCTTTGTTTTCTAAAGGGGAGGACTCTCAGCTTTAGCTCACTTTCAACATCTCTGCTCTGGTAAAACATGACACCTTAACAAATAACACAATTTGTGAAACGAAATTTCACTCTCAATCTCTGTGCCTTGGTTTTCTCATCTGTAAAGTGGAGATAGTGGTAATACCCACCACTCAGGGCTACTGGGCTATTGTGAAAATAAAATAAGATAATCCAATATGTGCTTACAGAAATTATCTAATATTCTTCTTCTTCCTTGGAGAGTATTTATAGTTCATGGTAACACATTTTCACACAGATTAATGGGAACCTATCAATAAACAGAACAGCTTCTCAATAAGTTGATTCCCTTAACTAGTAAGTGAAGGAGAGAGAACTTCTAGTGATTTACATAAAATACATTTGAAAGGGGGTCCCAGCAAACATGACCCAGGCCAGCAAGGGTAGTACAGTTTCTCTTGGAAACACTCAGGGTGGCCTCCTCCTACAATAAACAGGATACTGCACTAGATGAAGCCTCGACAATTTACAAATTAAAACGTTAATAGCAAACAAGTAGGATAAATTGGTGGTTTTTCCCCTTTGGCTCTCAAAATGAGACTTCCCACTAGTAATTACTTTTATCTTCATGCTACAGACTTTGTAACCTTATAACGGTAAGCACCAGAACACAAAATAAAAATAAACTTGCCTCTTAATTAACATCCCTATTTCTCCTACTAAAAGAATCATGACAACATAAATTAATGTATCCCAAAGAGACTAAGTACATATTTTTTATTTTGTTTTTCCTTCTGTCCCTCTTCTTACTCAGCACTCTTGGTTAAGGATAACCTTTGGTCTCTTCACCTTTCAAAATTCTTCTCTTATTTTTAAGGTTTAGCTTATAGTTAACAGGTTCTCTGGTGCAAGAGATTACTTTCTTCTCTATGATTTCTCAGCAACCTGTTCCTGGTGTTAACCAAAGTGTTTCTTGGTTTTGTCTTGCAATATGATAATGGATCTCCAAAACGGAAGCTCTAAAACAGCAGAGATTATGTTTTCCTCCTCTCCCTGGATCTCTGCAATGGCTATAGCACTGTGGTGAGTATGCCACCAAACACATAAATATACATGTGGGTTAAAACCACATCAATATACACAGAAAGGGATAGAGAATATAATTGCTATTTGATAGGAAGACAAATTTTCAATTAATAAGAGTTCAGTTTGGCTAAAGCAGGTAATCAAGCGCATAGCCAAGCAGGTAAACAAGCATATAATCAGCCTGCCTTCATTTCTGGAACAAGTGAAAAATTACATGTGAATACACAGGTAAATATATACATAAGGAAAACTTAGATACTTTATAGGTTGCCCCACCATGGGTTATGTTTCTAAAAGTCTGTCGGAGCTTTAGATTGGAATCACAATGTACTTTTTTTATAGAAGTAATTTACAAACAATGTGCAAGGTCCAGGTTAACCAAAGGAAAAAGGAGTACTTAGTTCAAAATGTAATAGAAAAATGGCAGTCACGAGCAACCCTGTGCTCTGAGCTGGGTGAGAGTGTCTGAGTACACAGGCAAGAATGCTAGAGGGCATGTGCGCAAACAAGGGTGTGTGTGTGTGTGTTGGAGAGCTCTGGTAGCAAGCAGCATGGAAATGGCAGCTATTTTAATATACGGTAATTTATAATTTAAGGGTTGATCAAGGCTGCTTAAAACATAGGTATAAAAATAAAATAGAGATGGTGACTATTGTACAGGCAGGGACCAGAGAACGGCTAACCAGATCAACAAAACAGTATTTCTATCTGGTGCTTTTACATGGAGCTCTCCTATTACAAACTGATAATCACCTCAATGTTTGTAATTTTTTTATGAACCTAAAAAGCAAAGAAAAAATAATGAATTGAATGAAAACAGGTATAATCTTTAAAAGCAATCCTATGTATAAGTACATTTTTAAAAGAATTGTTTCATTTTTATTACCCTGAAGTCATCAAATTAATAATCATATTCTACTTGAGTTTAAATACATATACTACTAGCTTAAAAAGGCCTTCTCTGTGTCAGAGTATACGAAAATATATTAATGAGTGTGTTCGGATGTATTTACATTCACATTGATAGTTATCAGTCAGAAAGCCCTCTCAGATTGTAGCTTTGCTAGGAAGTATATGCATATTTAAAACACTAAACTTTACATTGCTTTGTTTTCAAGTAACCTAAGATATATGATAAAGCAAGAAAATACTTCAAGAAAAGAGAAAGTATATCATTAAGTATTTAAAAAATAGTTCTTTTGAGATATAATTCACATACCATACAATTTACCCATAAAAAGTATGCAATTAAATGTTTTTTTAGTATATTCACAGGGTTGTGCAACCATTACCACAATCTAATTTTAGAATATTTGTATAACCCCTAAAACAAACTCTATGCCCACTAGCAGTCTCTTCCCATTTTCCCAATTCCACAACTCCCTTCCTCCAGCCCTAAACAACCACTAGTCTACTTTCCATCTCTATAAATTTGCCTATTATTGACATCTCATATAAATAGAATCATACAATATATGGTCTTTTGTGACTGGCTTCTTTCACTCATAATGTTTTCAAGAGTCATCCATGTTCAAGCATGTAGGCAATCTTTTCAATTAAAAAAACAGGAATTCAGAATTTATTAAATACATCATTTCATGCAAAACTATTCCAAATGTTCTGAATATTATTAGCTCAATTAAGATAGTAAAGTAAGTTTCATCCATATGTATAGACTTTAACAACACAAATAATCTAATGGAATAAATTTCACAGAGCTTAGCTGTTACATATAAGATCTTATCAGGAAAAATTAGATGCAAAAGATAGAGGGGAATGTTATAAAAAATTCCTTTAAAAAACTGGTTCGCTTAAAAAGAGAAGAATAGGGGGTGGCTATAAATGATAATATATATTTTTGGCTCCTATTGTTTTTTATTTTATTGTGGTAAAATATACATAACATAAAATTTCCCATTTTGACTATTTTTGAGTGTACAATTCAGTGACATTAAGTACATTCACACTGTTGTGCAACCACCACCACCCTCCATCTCCAGAACTTTTTCATCACCCCAAACTGAAACTGTGTTCATTAAACAATGACTCCCTATGCCTCCCACCCCCTAGCTGTTGGTAACCATTATCTTATTTTCTGTCTCTATTAATGTGACTATTCTAGGTACCTCATATAAGTGAAATCATATGAAGTGGTTCAGAACAAGCCTCCCCAACTGTGCCACTGTAGCATGTGGATTACTTTGAGCTGAAGTCAATTAAGACCCAACAGACTCAAGAAAAACTTTCACCTCTCGCTTAACTACTGTGGGGACCTGGATTTGGCCACCCCAAGATATGTCTCTTTGGCATGATGATTATTTGTGACTTGTTACTTTGCAGACAGGAAAGCAACTGAAAAGCAGAATTTACTTACCCTTTGTAAGAGACATTTACATTGTGAAGGAAATCTCCATCAGTAAAAGATATCTCCCTCTGGACCAGGAAGAAGGGGAGATGACCTTGTCTCTAGAAACTCTTAAGCAATGGGGAAGGCAAGGACTTAAATTTGCATTTTATTGTGCTTGTCTGGTAACCTCCTGTAACTGACTTCCCTCCCCCTCCCAATGTTGGCATTTCTTTAAGGATTAAGCATCTTTCCTTAGGCTAGGAACCGATTGCTGCGCTCACCTGTGACCACCCAGCTGGAGACAACAGACCTGCCTCCTGCTATGCCTTCCAAGATAGCAGACCCACTACCTGCTGTGTCCATCAAGCACTGTGCCCACAGGGCAATCTTGTGACTATTGTGGGAGGGACATTTCAATCATATGTGAAACATCCTGTTTGGGGGTATAAAATCTCTCTGTGCACCCCACTTCTTCAGTGTCCTTTCTTCCTTCGGGAAGAAAGGCCCCGGGCCATGGTCCTCATAAAGCTTTGTTTAATTTTCTCTTGCTATTCTGTCTCATGTGAATTTAATTCATTCTCGGGCCAGACGAACCCACATTAGGTAGAGGAAAAGTCTTCCTCCCCTACACTACTTAAAAGAATTTAGACAGGGGGCCTGGCTCAGAGAGAGTGAGCTATTACCAGAGATAATTTTTATCTGAATGACTTATCTGTATGGCACAGTAAACATCTAATTACTAAACATCTGCCCTTCTTAGTGTCCTGTGAATTATCCCACTCCCCTTTGATGCCACAGACCCCTATCTCATTCCTTAGTTCAAGATGGCATACAAGCCTCAACTGCCCAACTTGCCCTTGGGTCTCATATTTTTATGGGGCTCCAGTATGTATGTAATTAAATTTGTTTTTCTCCTGTTAATGTGTCTCATGTCAATTTGATTATTAGACCAGCCAAAGGACCTAGAAGGACAGAAGAAAAATCTTTTCGCCCCTATTCATACAAGATTTGTTCTTTTGCATCTGTCTTATTTCACTTAGTGTAATGTTTTCAAGGTTCATCCTTGTTGTAGTGATATCAGGTTTTTTTCAATATCTCTTTTTCCAAGTAGTTGGAGTTCTACTCTCAATGTCAGAGCACACTGTACAGACTTCTATTAGCATTTATTTCCCTGTCAATGCTTTTATCCCAAGGGTATATCTTGTTTATCTCTATCTCCACATTTCCTTGCTCAATGCCTGGTCCTTAAATACTTCTTAAGTTATAGTTGAATAAATGAATGATTGAATGACCCAATCAATTAATCAACATGGTTATTTTGGAGTAAGTCCTACAAAGACTTCTAGCCAAAGGTCAAAACAGCTATGCCTGTGTTCTAGGACAACCCATTTCTGGAGTCACTTTCAACACTCTCAAATCATATAAGTCAAGATAAAATAAGATGAGCATCATATTTCATCCATTACTTCATTAATGACATTGTAACAGCTACTAAGTGAATTACTAGCACCTACATTTACTCTTAGCAATCTAAAAATAAATTATCATTAATAGCATCAGAAAGTGAATGAGGGAGCATAAGAAGAGAACATTTCCAATCCTTATGTCCCAAATGGAAAGGATTAGGTATTTTGAACAGATTCTAATTTACATTTGATCTATAACTTAATTAGAACAGGAAATTCACTTCTAAACGGCAGAGTTAACGTTTTCAATATTTATGTTAAAATAAGTTGAGACAAAATGTCCGTTCTAATTAGCTTTCACAGAAATGTTAAATGGCCTTCAATGCTCCTTTACCATTACCACTTCATCTTAGCGTCAGAGTGAATAAACAGACTTTGCATTACAAAGATAAAAATATACGTCTTAATACTAATGTCAAAATGCTAAGAGTTGTAATTTTACATACATTTATTTTCAACTGATATTATTAGTGTTTGGTTTTATTTTTAAATTATTATCCTGTTCTGCTAAGGCCAAGACATCAAAAGGGAGTTCTTGTATCCTGATTGTGGTGATGGTTACATGAATCTATACAAACATTAAAATTCATAAAACTGAACACACATGAAAAAGTCAATTTTACTGTATTAATTTTAAAATAAAATAAAGAGGAAGACTAACTGTAAACTCTGTTGTGACTCAAACACTATATAATATAAACAGGTATATGTTAAAACACTAATGTGTAATATACATATAATTGCCTTTTCTTCCATTTAGGAAAAAAAAGACTGAGTCTACTAAACACTAAAAGAACAAATCATAGCTGATCAATTTAATGGGGAAAATGCAGCCCAGTTAGATTGAGCATTCAGCTCAGACAATTCTATTGGCTTCTCTTAAACATGATATAAATAATTAAAGAATCCAATGGAAAGGCAGATGTTAAAGATTTATTTTAAAATATTTAACTCCCATTTATTTATGGTCTGATTACCCAAAATGAGGCTAACGTTAGATACCTTTTGTTTCATGTGTTAGGCGGTATACAGTAGGAAGAATGTTCTAGTGATTTAACTGCTCTAGGTAGAGTTGTTTAGTATGTAAAACGATGTGGCTAAGCAAGTATTTACTAAACAACAAACTATGTTTCTGGGACTGGGGGTACAAAGAAGACAATAACCTCCTCTAAACTGTGTAAACACGTAAACACATAACTGCCTCCTTTGATGATGGAGCACTGACTTATGTCAGGCACTCTGCTGAGCAGTTTATGTTGATCTCATCTGACCTCTCACTCTATGATGTAGGTATTTTTATTATTTCTGTGGTAGGCTGCACAACTATTTGCCAAATATTCTGGTTTCCCTCCCTCTGGGAGTGTTATAATCTCTTCCTAGTTAAACTCAGGAGTAGCTGTGTGACTTGCAATGGCCAATGAAACGTGGGCAGAAATGACAGGCACTATTTCTGGGCAGAAGCTTTAAAGCCAGTGGTTCTCTTTCCATTGCTTTGTGTCTTCTTTGATTTCTTTCAATGTTTTACAGTTTTCGGTGCACAGGTCTTTCACCTCTTTGGTTAAATTTATTCCTAGGTATTTTATTCTTTTTGTTGCGATTGTAAAATGAGACTATATTCTTATTTTTTCTTTGTGCTATTTTGTTGTTAGCGTATAGAAACACAGCTGATTTTTATATGTTTATTTTATATCCTATAACTTTACTGTATTCATTTATAATTTCTAATAGTCTTTTTATGGATTCTTTAGTGTTTTCTATATATAAAATCATGTCATATGCAAATCATGAGTTTTACTTCTTCCTTTCCCATTTGGATCCCTTTTTTTTCTTTTTCTTGCCTGATTGCTCTGTCTAGGACTTCCAATACTATGTTAAACAAGAGTGGCCAAAGTGGCATCCTTGTCCGGGTCTTGTTCTTAAAGTCAGAGCTTTTGGTTTTTCACCATTGAGTATGATATTAGCTGTTGGTCTGTCATATATGGCCTTATTATGTTGAGGTACTTTCCTCCTATACTCATTTTATTCAGTTATTATCATAAATGGATGCTGTATATTGTTAAATGCTTTCTCTGCATCTACTGAGGTAATCATGTGATTTTTATCCCTCGTTTTGTTAATGTGGTATATTACGTTGACTGATTTGTGGATGTTGAACCATCCCTGCATCCCTGGGATAAATCCCACTTGATCATGGTGTATGATCTTTTTAATGTATTGTTGTATTCGATTTGCTAATGTCGTGTTGAGGATTTTTGCATTGATATTCATCAGTGGTATTGGCTTGTAACTTTCTTTTTTTGTGTTGTCCTTGTCTAGTTTTGGTATCAGGGTAATGCCAGCCTTGTAGAATGAGTTAGGAAGCTTCTCTTCCTCTTCAACTTTTTAGAAGAGTTTGAGAAGGAGAGGTAGTAAGTCTTATTTGATTGTTTGGTAGAATTCACCAGGGGAGCCCTCTGGTCCTGGACTTCTGTTTTTTAAGAAAAGCCAGTGGTTCTTTATGTCTCTGTTTCTCCCTCTTCTACAGTCTAAGTTGTGAAGTGGAGACACCTTGAACAGAGCTTTGGTGAATCCATAATGGATATGTAGCATTGGCAAAAACTACATTTTTGTTGTCATTGAAATTTTTGAGATTGTGAGGGCCTTGAACTGGCCACCCCAAGATATGTCTCTTTGGCATGATGATTATTTGAGGCTGGTTACTTTGCAGACAGGAAAGCAACTGAAAAGTAGAATTTACTTACCCTTTGGAAGAGACATTTACATTGTAAAGGAAATCTCCATCTGTAAAGATACCTCCCTTTCTGTACCAGGAAGAAGAAAGAGGATGACCTTATCTCTAGAAACTCTTAATCAATGCCAAAGGCAAGGACTTAAATCTGCATTTGTTTACTGTGCTTGTCTGGTAACCTCCTGTAACTGACTCCCCCCACCCCCAACATCCTCCTTTGTCTTTAGCTGGATAATGGTATTTAAGGTGGGGGCTTCAGCCATTTTGGCAAGTTGCTCAGCTTGCCTGAGCCTCTCCCATGTATACATGTTATAAAGCTTTGTTTAATTTTCTCTTGCTATTCTGTCTCATGTGAATTTAATTTGTTCTCCGGCCAGATGAACCCAGAGAGGGTAGAGGAAATGTCTTCCTCCCCTACAAGATCATTTGTTATACAGCATAACCTAATGCATCCTACTGGCACACTGTCATTTTATGGATGAAGAAAACTAACATTTGGAGATGTTCAAAATAAATGTATGTCCACAAGGAAGAGTACTAAGTGGAATAACTGGATTTGGAACCTAAGCCTGTCAGACTGCAAAGTCCTTTTTCTTAACCAATTTTCAATAAACACTGGAATAGAAGTATGTATCAATTACAAAGATAGAACATGAGAGGAAGAAATAAACCGTTATATTGGCAACAGAAGCTTTCACTCAAAATGGAGATCAATTTTGAATGATAAACAAAAGTTTTCCAGGCAAACTCCAACAGGTAACACATAACATGTCCCAGTGCCTTGAGATTCAAGGCTGTATATTTTGTAAAATAATTCAGTGACCTGTCAAATATGTTCTGCTTTTTTTAGTCTAAAAATATCAATTATATTTAAAAGTACACTTGGGAAAATAAAAAGTACACTAGGGGGCCACTTAATGATTCTCTACCTATTCACACTTTTCTGAAATCTAATAATTATAACATTCTTTGTTGAAATCATTTAAAGACAGAATTGTGTTCATTTGAGGGGGTGGGCTCACAGATTTTATGAGGCTGAACCTGTTACGTACTTTTAGAAAAAAGATGCATAAAGTAATTAGTGCACATAAAATAATGAGAACATATTGTTCTTTTAAAAATGAACATTTTTTCTATTATAAAAGTAACACAAATTCACTTTTGAGATTTTGGAAAACAGAAAAATAGAATGAGAAAAACTGATCATGGTTAAAATAGCTATTGTTAAAAGAAAAATTCATTACTCTTGCTATTATCTTGAAACAATTAAATTACAAAATTATATCTGTTACTATCTAGTTGGTTTAGAAAAAGTGAAATGATTTTCAAAGGGCAAAATATTAAGCTAATAATATTTCTTGACAGCGCAGCATTTGGTGTGAGCTCAATTTCTTCACAACTTAGCAGGGTCCAAATCACCCAGACACTTATGCTCAAAGGGCTCATAATGCTTCCACATTAGCAGAACAGGGGAGAGAAATCTGAATATGAAAACACAAATAAAGAAGAATCAGAGATAAGAATCAGCAAAACATCGTAGAATCATTCCTGAAGAAGACATTACCTTTAGAGCAATGTAGTCCCTGGAGCTATGATGACACAGTGGAAACAGTAGACAGACAGGAAAGAAATTTCTTTGTTGAAAAAGAACATAAAAAAGGAGAATGAAAGTAAAAGAAGGAAAGAGGGAAGGGCAATTTTTTTCCCACTCACAAATTGATTGTAATATAAAGGAATTCTTAGATGTCCATTAAGACTTTTAGTCTTAAAAACAGGAACCATAAGCAGTCATTTAACTGTAATGATTATTAGAAGAATGGAGAAAGCTCATAATACTATTAGTAGTACAGTAGTAGCAGTAGCAATAATAATAATAAAAATAATGATAGGAGTTAACATCCTTATGTGCTAGACACTGTGCTGATCACACTCATTATCTCATTTAAATTTCTGAACAAACCTAGGATGTAGTAGTTTTACTCAGTCTAATACTCAGAGAAATTAATCACCTTGCCCAAGGCACAATGGTGGAGCTGGAATGTAAACACAGTCATCCCAACACTTGAAGGGTAGCAGAATATGCCACCCCCAAATATACCTATTAGGCATATGGGTTATTTTGAGCTAAAGGCCATTGAGAACCAGCAGACCCAGCAAAAGCTGTAAAAACAGGGCCCTCCTTTTCCTTTTGTAAAGGAAATTTCTACCTATAAAGGAAATTTCCATCTGTAAATTTAGGGGGAAAAAAGACATTAAGATGGAAATTCTTATTAGGAAGAAGAGGGCTTTTAACAAGTCTTATCAAGGGTAAAGGCAAGACTTAAATCTGCATGACAAACGTTACTTAACAATTCTTGTTCACCATACTTTCTCTGGTCATCTTCTCAGAACTTGTCTCCCCTGCTTTGAAGCCCCAAATCCCTTTTCCTTTGTTGTAGCGTAAGACGGTACACAAACCCAAGTGCTAAATATCCCTCTGGGTTACTCATTGCTGGGTGCTTCCATGTGTATATGTGCGATGCACATATTAATAAACTTCTGTTTTTCTCTTGTTAATTTGTCTTTGGCCAGTCTAACGTACAGAACCCCACCTGGAGAATCTAAGGTGGGTAGAGGAAAAGATCTTTTCCTCCCCTACACACTACTCCATCAAGTGTGTCTCACAAGAGCATCCCTTCTGTGGATGGATCTGTGATCTTACCTAAACCTAAAACCATTCTTGAGGAATAACACAAACTAATTCACACGAAGATGTTAACAATAAATAATTTCTGGAACCAGGGTTGAAAAGAAGCAGTGGAGAGTAGTCTCTCCAAAACAAGACATTAAAAAAATGTATCAGACAACTTAAATTTTGTAGTATGCAAGATCTCCTAATGTGGAATTTATTAGAAATGTGTGGATTTTTTTCAAATGTCTCCAAATGCATGAATTAAATGTGTCTCATTACATTGCTTGAAATTAGATGATAGATGAACAGGACTTTTGCAGTCTTTTGCTACTGAACAATATAGATTTTGAATAGAAACTGATAAGCAGGTATATATATTTCCACCTTGTTCCACTTTAATTGTTTTCACTTGGTAAAACTGGTTTCACTTTTCAGTTCTTTAATTGGAAGTGAAATTAAAGCATTTCCAGTTACTGCACAGTAGCTAGCTTGTCTAAGAACACCTTGTCAGAATATTTTCTGAGATTCTAACCTGCTGGTTTTTTAAGCACTGTGGCTCTGAAGTGCCAAGATCAGAAAGCTCATTTAGCATGTAAAGAAAGATCCAGAAAAACTTCCATTTGGTGAGCCAAACTTACTTTTTAAGAAGATTTGAGCTATTTTTCTAGTGTTTTGTTATTTTTTAATCAAATGGAAGTTAAAATTTGATGCAATTAAAGTAGATTTCTTCAGTTGAAGAGGAAAATGTAGAGTTTTATTTTCCTCCCTGCTGTCAAAGTCTGTGGCCTCTACAAATATAAAAATCTGAGGCACCTTTCTTGCAAGGTTCTGCCTAATGACAACAGAAGCAATCATTTGATGTATAAGTACTTTCACATCTTAAATTTTGCCATTTTTATAAGATTAAAGTATTTTTTTAAAAAGATGGTAGAGCAGGCTTTGAACTTCATCTTTCCAATGATCAAATGCGTTATAAATATATACCAATACATTATGTATACCTGCCTTCAGAACTGGATAAACATGGTTCTAAAAAAAATGATTACGGATATATAACGTACCATACTACACGTTAAGAATTTCCTTCTGCCTTAGGTGGAAAAATGACTTTCAAATCAAGTACTCTGTCTTTTTTAATATTCAAAGTTAGCGAGAGATTGGGAATATAGAAGACAGCTAGGAAAAGAAAGAACTATGTCAAAGATGAATCTAACAAAATTAGTAATAAGCTGAAGTGAACCAGGATAGAGGGTGCTGGTAATCATCAACTGTTTTCTATGTGATGTTTCGATCATTTCTTTTGTCCTATCCTCACAGGACTCTAAATAATCACTCCATAGAATTACTCAATGAGCACAGTTCAAACGGGATATTTAGAAAGAACTGGGAATTATTTTGAAAGGAGTGTACAGTTCAAACGGGATATTTAGAAAGAACTGGGAATTATTTTGAAAGGAGTGTCCCTGAAAAAACGGTGTCAAGAAGTGGGAGAACACATTCCAGATGAAGAAATTTATCTCAAGTACAGAGGTTGCCCTGAGTAATATTAACATCTGACATGTCTTCAGCTGAGTGAAATGAAGAAAGGAAAATCCAACCTCTTGGGGGTTTAACATATTAAAACTAAAAACATATGAGATATTTGCAATCTGGGTGTTTTATTTTCTCCTTAATAGACTACTGAATGACTTTCTACAATCACTGATTATATACAAGTAGTTTAAAAATGAACTCAGTATGGATGAATGGATAAAGAAGATGTGGCATATATATATTTATATATACACACTCACACACAGTGGAATACTATTCAGCCATTAAAAAAGAAGGAAAGCCCACTGTGTGCAACAACCTGGATGAACCTTGAGGTTATTATGCTGACATAAGTCAGACAGAGAAAGATAAATACTGTATGATATCACTTATATGTGGACTAAAAAAACAAAACAAAAAACAAGCTCATAGATACAGAAAACGTATCAATGGTTCCCAGAGGCGGGAGTTGGGGGTAGGTGAAACAGGTGAAAGGAGTCAAAAAGTACAAACTTCCGTTATAACATAACTAAGTCCTGGGGAAGTAACGTATAGCATGGTGACTAGAGTTAACAATACTGCATTGTACATTTGAAAGTTGCTAACAGAGTAGATCTTAAAAGTTCTCATCACAAGAAAAAAAATTTCTATGTGTGGTGAGGGATGTTAACTAGACTTCTTGTGGTGAACATTTTGCAATGTATACAAATACTGAATCTATCTTGTACACCTGAAACTTTATAATGCTATGTCAATTATATCTCAATTAAAAAAAAATGAACTCAGTATTTCCTTGCCAAAGCATTAGAACCTCTTCCTGCTCAGTTACAGAGGTTCAAAATCTGAATTTCTCACCCTCATCCACTATACTCTATCAGTTGCTATGTGTTTTTTATACTACTCAAGCCCCAGAAGTCTCTGATATTTTGCCACATCTACCTCCTGGACATAACTTTGCATGGTCCAGGTCACGCACTTCTTTCTTACAAACCATAGTGTAAGTGTGAATCTTCAAATGGGCATAGGGTACTTCTGGAAGGAAGCAAACCAGCAGGTAAGGATCATCTGAAAATGAATCCATTTCTAGGTCTTCAAATTCCATTTGTACTCTTTCCTGAAACTGACTTGTCTGTGGTGAAGGCTTCCTGCTGGGGCTCCTTTCACACCTTCAGGTCACCAAACAATGGATTTGTGAAACTGCCTTTTCAAAGCAACCTAAAGAATTCCCATGTGTGCCACCCTCACCATCCATTACATTAGAGACTGCTTTTATAATAATTTTTTACATTTATGCTTAATACACTGTTTTGATGAATTGCCTCTAGTAAAAATTTAATCACAATTCAACAAAAAACGTGTTGTTTAAATAAATACTTAAGGGGCTGGCCCAGTGGCGCAGCAATTAAGTTTGCATGTTCTGCTTCGGCAGCCCAGGGTTCGCTGGTTCGGATCCCAGGGGCAGACCTACGCACCGCTTGGTAAGCCATGCTGTGGCAGGCACCCCACATATAAAGTAGAGGAAGATAGGGACACATGTTAGCTCAGGGCCAGTCTTCCTCAACAAAAAGATGAGGGTTGGAGGCAGATGTTAGCTCAGGGCTAATCTTGCTCAAACAAAACAAAACAAAAACTTCAGAGCCTCATGGTCACAATAATGTTTTTATGTTTAATTTATACACATATTTTGTTATAGAAAAGGGCTGTAGAATGATCAATAGAAGACTTTCAAGCTTTAAAATATATTAGATAGAATTCCATAGAGGAAGTAGAAAGAAAATTCAAATTCCAGGAAAAAAAGAGGATGCTGTAAATTTCCTTATTTTTTATATTTTATTGAATACAAGGGCCATCCAAGTTGTCAAAAGTGACAGGATTGCCTTCTTTTTTATGGTTAAATAATATTTCATTGTACATATAGAAATACCACATTTTCTTCATCCATTCATTGGTCAATGGACATGTTACTTTTTATATGGGAGAATTTTTAAGGAACAGATAACTAAAAATAATTTGTCATTATTTGAAAATATGAAAGACTAATTATGAGTATTACTCAATTATAGGAGTCCAAAATTAAAACCCTTTTTAAGATAAACAAGATGCATGGAGGTCAAATAACAAGGCAAATCAGTTGAAGAGCAGAGAATACTGCTCACACACTATGTTAGTGCCCCGACCTATCTTAATTCTCTTGTCAAAAACAGGAGATTTTCTAAACAAATAAAAACTCTAAATGCCTAAAAAAAAAAACAAAAAAATTCACTTTCACTAATCATTTTACTATTGATGTCTCTAAAACAACAATCAACAATAAAGTGATGATTAAATTCATTTTATTTTTTTACTGAACAACATAGAGAAATTCCCACAGTTCACTCCAAAAAGAATATACTCTATTTCATCACTCAGTAATAAAACTATTAACTTACAGCCCAAAGAGAATATGAAAACCTGGTAGCCAAATACAGCTCAACTTGATAGTTATCTGTAAGTCTAACCTAACATCTGTTTCTTTATTATCTTTTCCCAAAGTATTTTGCATTACTAGATATAATTATATATTCTGCAGTAAGAAAAAGTACAGTATAAGGCCTCCTTTAGTCCCATCTGTATGTAATAAAGGAATCAAATTTTGAAATGGAAGACTGTGAAAGGAAACTTCTACCTTTAATCATAACAGAAACAAAAACAGCTGATTGCCCTTTTTCCTGCACTGTGGCACCTACTAATAACGGTAAGAAAAACACTAGCCACATGTGCAACTCTGAATCAGCGTGGGATCTGAAGAGCCACAGACTGGCTGAATCTGTTTCAAGCTGACTTTACAAAACCAAGTCCAAAGCTGAACCTTTGCAACATTGTATGTGAAATGTCCTTTAGGATTCTGATTACGTAGTAGCTAGTAGCCACATATGTGATGTATTACAAAACCAAAGTAGGTGCCAGTAAAGTTTTTAGTGTTTTATTTGTTAAGAATATATAATTTAGGTTTAGTAAATCCCATATTGTCTCAGTAGTCTAAAATTTGAGATTCACTTCCACGACTTTGAGTCTGTAACTACTTATTTTCTCTTTCTTAAGTTAGTGGAAATTAATTTGTTACGTAAGGAAATGAAATTATTAACTAACTTTAAGTGACTTATTAAAAAAGCATAGAATAAGGAAACCAAAAAGAACCTAAGAGATCATATGGACCAAACTTCTCTCCTACCACTACTACTTCCAGATGAAGACGTGAAGATTTAAAGAGGTTATGTGATTTGCCTAAGGTAACACAATTAAAATAGTGCTAGAATTAGGGTTAGAACCCAGGTCTTCAGATTTTCAGAAGAGTGTTCTCTTAAATATAACTCTTAAGAGTTGTATTTTATGATAGGTTTTATAATAAAACCTCTTTATTATAGATTTAACTACATTATACCAAAATGCCTTCTAACAGAATATGTGGCTCAATTATTCACTCTGCCATCATATAAATATATCTAACATAAATAAAACCTCCATAATTCTGAATTTTTCATTCTCTTGAAGGGGTATTACATCAACTACCCATTGAAAAAAACCAACTCACAACTAAACCCAAACACTTCCCCTTTTGGGGAAATATTATACTGGGTCATCTGCTGAAGGGTCCTTACTACTTCCTATACAAAAGTCTATTTAAGAGAACTGTGGCAACTTGTAGACATGGCTGGCAATTATAGTAAAGCCAAACATATGACTACCCTGTGACCCAGCAATTCCACTCCTAGGTATACCCAAAGAAATGAATGCCTATGTCTACCAAAAGACAATTATAATAATGTTCATACAAGCTTTATCCACAATAACTGAAATCTGGAAATCATCCTAATGTTCAACAGGAGAATGGGTGAACAAACTGTGATATATTGACACAATGGAACACTTCAGAACAACAGAAAGAAACAAATTCCCAATACACAGAACCACATGGATGACTCTCACAGATATTCTGTTGAGCAAAAGACAAGACAGTAGCATTACAGCAGAAACTCACACCTCTATCTCTGCTCACAGTCACTAGTTACCTATGAGCCACTCCTCCCCCTACAACTTTTGGAAAGTCTCACACTTCCCCCATGAGTCCTGCTTCACTCCCTCACTAGATTGCTTTCTCCTTCCTTATGAGGATACTAGACTTCAGCTTGCTCTGTCAGTCATGAGATTTCTAATGAGAAAATACTTAAAAAGTTGAAAACACCTGATCTAAAAGATACTTTCATACAGGAAAATATACGACAAGATCTGAAATATACTTTCAGATCTGATCATTGTTTTAAGGTAAAAATCCAAAATTCCCATATAACAACAACAATAACAGCTAATAACTACTGAGTACCTTTTCTGTATCAGGTACTGTTCTAAGCATTCTACATATAATAATTCATTGGTATAACAATGTTACTCTATTACAGGCTAAAACACTCTTAAATTTATACAGCATCCCATAAAGCACTGTTGATAGATTATTTAATATTCTTTGTACAGGGTAACTGCTGTTATGCTCCAGCTGATATCTGAAAACATCAACACCCAGAGAAATGTGAAAATTTGCCCAGTGCCCCACAGAAATCAGCAGCACATCGAAGACTACATCAGAGAATGGCCATGATATCAACTAGCAACACTCAGTTCTGTTTTCATGGACTCTCGTCGAGTTTTAAAATCAAGAATGCTTGCTTAAGACATGAGAACAGAGACCCATAAGATACACCACATTGAGGTCCAAGAATTAACTCTTCAATAACCCATGTTCCAAGCAAAAAATGCACTTGAAACTGAGGAAATGAATAGAGGTGAAGGTGGGCCAGGCTGGTGGTAAAGGCAAGAGGGACAGAAGTAGATTATTATTTATTGTGCTTTCTTTTGAAAACTGCATTCCAGAAATGGTAAGGACTTTCAGAAGGAAAGACAGAAAAAACAACTGATAGGCTTCCATTGATAAAACTGAGGGTACACAAAAGAACAGTAGCTGGTGCCCTGGGAGACTTATAAGGATCCACTAAGAGCATAGGGAGTGTCCCAAGCCTGGGGAGATTGGGAGCAAATGCCAGATGGGTGTGTCTGCGGCCACATGGAGCCAGTGACCAAAATGATCCCCAATCCCTCTGCACTCATGAGTGGGGAAGTGGAAGAGTCTGTCTGCAGAAAAATCATTCCTTGAATGACAGAGAGATCTTTGTGATACAGTTTTCTGCAAATTTCATTTCTGCACTGTATTATTTGCAATACAAAAAGCACATACAAGAGAGGAGGGCCATGCTATCCTAAAGAAACCCATTTTTCTCAGGGTTTGGGGGGAGGATGCAAGTCAAGTAACTGATTCTGCATGTTCACTAAAGAAACAGAAAGCCCTGTGTCCCAAGCCTATTGGACACAGGGTTGTATAAATATGATACGACTGCTAAAGCAAGTGTTGAGATGATTATTTCACACCAAATACTAGATGATGAAATGGCAAAACAATTCTTTAAAATGCTATCTTGTTTTCTTTTAAGTTCTAGGTCAAATCAAATAAAATGAGTTTGAAAAGATTTCAGAAGGCTCAAAATTAGAGATGAAATAGAAAATTAAAAATCTATCTCATTCAGTTCAATCCCTTCAAAGTGTTGTTCCCTTTTCAGAGAGACTGAGATGTGAATGGAATGATCAAGATTCCACTAATTTGTCAGATTAATGACAAACTGATTGCGATGCAGGTCTTCCACTTCTGTGAAGATTTCAATACAGCCAGGACCCATTCAGTTAGAATAATAATAAATAAAAACATCATAAAGATATTTTAGCAAAAACGTTGGAAATAAAACTGAGGAACTTTAAAATCTGTGTTTACTTCCATGACAGTAAAACAAATTTCTGCAGATTTCAAAATGGCTCTTTAATTCCTAGAATTAAATATCCTCAAATATTTTCCAGTGCTTTACTGCAAATTCTGGAGTTTCCAGCTATTAATTACAAGTTTGATATCTTTTCAGTTTAGTAAAGGAGCATCAACAGCAAACATCTTTCTGATTAACAAATGCCTAATCAGAAGACTGAAGATGATGGAGCGTGGCACAATGAAGGGGACATCATATATCACGAAAACAAAGTATATTTATGAATCGAGACCAACGGCAGTTTCAACAACATAGAAGACGGTGATTGTGGAACTTGAATTACCTATGAGAACAGAAATAATGAAATAATATTTGCTATGGTTCTTAACAAAAGAATAAAAAAGACGGCTGGCCCCGTGGCTGAGTGGTTAAGTTCGTGTACTCCACTGCAGTGGCCCAGGGTTTCACTGGTGTGGATCCTGGGTGTGAACATGGCACCGCTCATTGGGCCATGTTGAGGCGGCGTCCCACATGCCACAACTAGAAGGCCCCACAACTAAGATGTGGGGGGATCTTCCCTCCCACAATCCCCACAATAAGATGTATTGGGGGGATTTGGGGAGACAAAGCAGAAAAAAAAAAGATTGGCAACAGTTGTTAGCCCAGGTGCCAATCTTTAAAAAAAAGAATAAAAAAAAAAAGAGGGAAGCAACCAATTATTATAGGCAGGATTCAGTGTATGTATGCCACATTGTTTTCTATGTGGTGCTGAGAGCTACAAGTATCTGAGGTACACATTTTAGTCTGTAAATCTTTGTGATTTCTGTAAGGGTGATGTTCGTTACAGGCCACTGAAAGACTCAATTAATAGTGATCTTTTGCTGTCAATAACCTACTAATGTCATGAGCTCCTCCTCAAGAGGTTTACAAGGGCAGATGGTACCATAAGTGATTGATAGCACCTTTGACATGGAACACAAAAATTAAGCAAGAAAACTGACTCAACCCCACACACTAATGGTCTAACAGATATAGAAGTGCCCCATTTCATGGCATGAATAATATTTACTGACATCAGCAGGAATAAAGGAGTAAAAACTTCTGAAAATCCTCTCCTCCATAAAAGCAATGAGGATACTGAAAAAATGGTCAGAATCAACGTGTTCAGAATTCTGGAAATTAACTAAAGGCTTGCAGTGATCTGGGGAGCATTGATTCAAGAAAAACGAATCTTGATAAGAACAGCAAGTATGCAACATTATAAATCTGCTCTTTTCTCACCTCCCATTCCCCAGCTCTACGGTAGCCTTGAAAACCAAGTGCCTTCAATCATGGTGAAAACCAGCAGCCTGGCAGCCACTGGAGGTGGAAAAAGAGGGTTGGAGCTCCTTCAAAGCCTCATTCCCAGAAAATTATCACTATTTGACCTGTCTGGTAGGTTCCCTGAAAGACACCACTCACAAGGCTTGCTTATTTAACCTGATCTGGCACTCACCCAGTGAGAATAGCCTTTTTCCTAGCAGTATTTGTCAAAAATAATTAGCTCAACTGTTTGACATCATGGCTGCCCAAGGCTGTGAAGAACAGGGCCAACAATAAGCAAACCATGAAGCTTAAAAGGAAAAGCTAGGGAATATAATGTTTAGAAGGGGCTTTCAAAAACACCAACATATTCCGGGGAATGTAGAAGGCCATGTGCAGGCATAGGGCTGTGTGCATGTCCAGTCTGTGCTCTGTAAAGACCTGAGAAAGTCCTCAGCTCTCATCTCTGGCTAAACGTGAGGTTTTACACAAGTAGGAAGTGAATGCAAGGATGGAGTTGTAAGCAATCTGACTGAGCATTGAAGGCATGCTCCAATATGCACATGGGGCTCCTCTGCAAAGAGTGAGAGACTCAATGGTTCCAGGAACTTAAGGAAATCTCTATCAAATCATTAGCTGACCACTACGCCAACTGCGTAGGGACTTCACTGGCCACACATAACAAAGAGTACAGACTTTACAGAATTAATTGAGAAAAGTCACTAAATAAACAACAACAGCAAACCCTGGGGAGGGAGGAGTATTTGACTTCCAGAACTGCTACTTTATATTTAAATGTATACTGAGGCCGGCCCGGTGGCACAGCAGTTAAGTTCACATGTTCCGCTTTGGCAGCCTGGGTTTTGCTGGTTTGGATCCAAGGTGCGGACATGGCACCGCTTGGCAAGCCATGCTGTGGTAAGCATCCCACATATAAAGTAGAGGAAGATGGGCACGGATGTTAGCTCAGGGCCAGTCTTCCTCAGCAAAAAGAGGAGGATTGGCAGCAGACGTTAGCTCAGGGCTAATCTTCCTCAAAAAACAAAAACAAAATGTATGCTTAAATGTCTAGTTTTCAAAAAAACCAAAAATTATAAAACATGCACAACACACAGATAAAAATATGGCTCACACACAGGAAAAAAAAGCAGTCAACAGAAACTGTCCCAGAAAAAGCCCAGATATTGAACTTACTAGACAAAGACTTTAAACCAACACTTTAAATATGTTCCAAGAAGTAAAGACAACCATGTTTAAAGAACTAAAGGAAAGTATGAGAATGATATCTCACCAAATAAAGAATATCAATAATGAGATAGAAATGGTAAAAAAAAACCCAAAACAAATTCTTGGGGACGGCCCCGTGGCTGAGTGGTTAAGTTCGTGCACTCTGCTTCAGTGGCCCAGGGTTGCACCGGTTTGAATCCTGGGTGTAGACCTGGCACCGCTCATCAAGCCATGCTGAGGTGGCATCCCACATGCTACAACTAGAAGGACTCCCAACTAAAAATACACAATTATGTACTGGGGGTCTTTGGGAGAAAAAGGAAAAATAAAATCTTAGAAAAATAACAAACAGAAATTCTGGCATGAAAAGCACTAGAATTGAAATAAACAATGCACTAGGGGGGCTCAGCAGGAGATCTGAGCAGACTGAAGAAAGAATTAGCAAACTTGAATACAGGTCAACTGAGATTACTTGGTTTGAGGAACAGAAAGATAAAAGCATGAATAAAAATTAACAGAGCCTCAGAAATCTGCGGGACAGCATCAGGCCTATCAACACACACATCATGTGAATTCTAGAAGGAGAGGAAAGAAAAAGTCAGAAAGAATATTTGAAGAAACAAAGAAAACTCCCAAATTTGAAGATTAATCCAGACATCCTAGAAGCTCTACAAACTGTAAACAGGATAAACTCAAAGAGCTCTATAAGTAGATACCTCACAATCAAACTTTTGAAAGACGAAGAGAGAATCTTGATAGCAGCAAGAAAAGCAACTTACCATGTATAAGAAATCCTCAATAAGATTAACAGTTGATTTCTCATCAGAAATCAGATGCCAGAAAGCAGGGGGATGACATACTCCAAGTGCTGAAGAAAAGACTATTAACCAAGAATTTTATATCTAGAGAAGCCATCCTTCAAAAATGAAGAAAAAATTAGGATATTCTCAGATTAAAAAAACTAAGAGAACGTGTTGTTAGCAGAGCTGTTAGAAATACTAAACAGTGTCTTCCAGGTTGACGTGAAAGGATACTAGACAATAACTTCAATCCACATGAAGAAATAAACAACACCAGCAAAGGTAACTATAAATGACAGTATAAACGTGGTTTCTGTTTGTAACTCTTGTCTTTATCTTATCTAATTTAAAAGACAACTGCATAAAGCACTACAAATTATAAATGCTGATGGGTATACACTGTACAAAGATATAATTTGTATGACAAAAAACAGCATAAAGAAGGGGAGAGGGAATTGGGCTATACATAGGAGTAAAGTATTTGTATACTACTGTAAAGTTGGTATTAATCCAAACTCGATTGTTATAAATTAAGATATTACTTGTAATCCCTAAGGCAACCACTAAGAATATAACTAAAAATATACATATAATAAAAGAAACAACAAGGGAATTAAAACAGCATACTAGAGAATATCTGTTTACCACAAAAGAGGGCTGTGTGGGTTGAATTGTGTCTCACAAAACGATATATTGAAGGCCTAAGCCCTGGTACCTGCAAATATGATCTTAGTCGGAAACAGTCTTTACAGAGGTAACCGAGTTAAATGAGGTCATGGTGAATCAAGGTGAGCCCTGATCCACTGACTGGTGTCCTTGTATGAAGAGGAAATTTGGACGCAGAGACAGAGAGAGAGAGGAACACCATGTGAAGACTGAAGCAGAGAGTGTGGTTATGCGTCTACCAGCCAAGCAATGCCAAGACTGCCAGTAACCACTAGAAGCTAGGAGAGAGGCCTGGAACAGACTATCCCTCAGAAAGGAACGAACCCCGCCAACATTTTGATTTTGGACCTTTGGCCTCCAAACCCGTGAGAGAATAAATTTCTGTTATTTTAAGCCACCTGACCTGTGGCACTTTGTTACAGCAACCTTAGGAAACTAACACAAAGGCAGGAATAGAGGAATAGAGGAACAAAAAATAACAAGGATCTGTTGAATGGGAAAAACGAAGGCTGAAAATACAGTAGCAAATTAATTAAAAGATTAATGTCTAAAATTTCAACTGATCAGAATGTAGGCTGATATTCCATTGACATTGCATAATAAAAGCTGATATAAAGCTTTCTTTTTATATACATTTTAACATGTGACTAGGAAGGTTACATCTTTAGAGACAGACTTAGCCACAATATTTTCTGTAATCAAACGTTCTTTTATATGAGGCAAACTTTCCAGTGCTTTTTAAAAACAGACAAAAATACATGGTATAAAAAAGAAAGAGAAGAGATTCCCCCCTAAACTAATGAACAATTGGAGAACTTTCAACATTAACCAATTTGATTCTCTCTGGCCCACGTGCAGCATCCTCTGATACTAAAAATGATTTATTACTCATAGACCATTCACTGCCATTATAATCTATTTGCTAGTTCTGCTAAAACACATGGAAATAAAAGGGTTTTTAATAATAATAAACCCTTACATTTCCAATTTTGGAAACAATCACTATTTACTGTTAAATGCCATTAAAGAATTTTGAACTTAAATTTTGAAAGCTTAACATTTTCATGTGGATTATTTTTGTGGTAGGTAAAGGAAGATGTGGGAAAAAGAACAGATGCATACTGTACCTAAAAACAAAAAGCAATTTAGTAGATTAGAAATGAATAGAAGCAAAATAAGGAAGTGCACTTTGCTTTCTGAAAAATACGCACAATGTCCCTCAACTATTCTATGAACCATTAACTTCGTTACTAACCTTTCTGTTCTACACCATGAATCACCTGAAAATTCCATTACCCACCTGATATAAAATATGAGGATTTCATTTTACTAAGTGCTGAATTAGCAAGTGCCTACGGCAGGCTTTCATAGGCTATCAGAGCAAAGAAATCGATACAGAAATGATCTTAGAACCAAAAGTATAAACGAAAGTACGCTGATTGCCTTATGTGTTAGCTGTTCTCCATGCTTATGAAGGAAAGTCAAAGGCAGCTTTTCTCAATGGTTTGAGCATAACTGACTTCCTAAATTAATGAGGAAGATAAAGCCCACAGATGGTGTATTGTGGAGTTTGAACTATACTAATTTTGACAGGTGACATGGAAGCCTTCTCAGCTACTCCTGTGAAATTAAGGATTCAGGGGAATGGCAATGTGAAATGCCTTTTAAGATGCAAATTAAACTATATCCATATCTAATGCCCTCTTTTAAAAACTGAAATATATACTAGAATGCTAAAAGATAAAATAGGAATCTTTGTATGCCACAATTGAAATAGGTAAAGTGCCAGGCTGCTCAAGGATTCTAGAATTTTATATAAATATACTTTATATATACTTTTTTTTGTTAGAGGATATATATACACAGAGAGACACAGTTCCAGATATTTGGCTATGACATCAGCTTCTTTATAAAGCATTTGCTGAGGCCTTTTCACTCATCATCTTAACACACGTTTTATCCCTATGTTCTTTTCCTCCCAGGAAAATGATCATCTCTTTTGGGAATGAATATCCATATGCCACTGCATTTCAGGAGCAATATGCAATAAGTTAGGCCAATGACAAGAGAAAAAACTGATGAGATTAGTGGTTGAGAAGTTTGGATAGTTTTTACCACAAAGTGGACTACAGCATTTTATGGTAACCAAAAACGATTTGACCACTTATATTCCCCACACTGAGTCTAGACTCCCACGCACGCTATCCGGTAATTTAGAAACTGGAGAGCAGCAGTGAAGCCCACAGGGTAGGCCTCTGTATAAATTACTGATGGCAATATAAATAGAATTTTTAAAAAGGCATTTTCCATTGTGCTCCCCATGAAGACAGAGGTACTCAATATTTTCTACATGAGAAACATTCAACCACAAAATAGTTCATTTTTCCATGAAAACATACCTGGGATGATAAGCATAAAATAAAGTTCCTAATGAAACCATTTGAGCCAGTGGCTGTGAGGGCAGGAACAAAGAGTAATCTGTTCTGAGATCGAGTCTATTTATGAGTTCATTTCTTTTTTGGGTCCTAATGTAATCATGAGCCTTAATCATCCAGACTGAATATTACAAACTGAGGCTCAGTAGTAGGAAGCAATAAGCTATGTAAATTTTTCTGAGTGGGTGCTTAGTTCAAGAAAAGCTTAGGCTTCTTGGGCCTGGCTGGAGTCGGGAGCTAAAGCCTGGGAAAGGGAACAAGTGAGGATCACAGGAATGAATGGGCTGAGACAGAAGTATGGGCAGAGATGCAGGTGTTTTAGTAGAAGGGCCTGCCTGAAGCTTTGATGATGCTCAGATCTAGATCCACTGGGGAAGCTGCAGAGTTGGAATGTGGGCTGGAGCCTGCAATCACGCTTATATGGAACAGTATTTCAATTTCCCTTTATATCAGAAGCGGGCAAGTCATTCGGCAAACACCATCTTCCCCTCTAGAGGGGCCGCTCCCAGCTCTCAGAATTAGGCTCCTGGTAAAGCCTGATAGACCTTTTACTATGGATATAAATCTTTTTATTATTTGATGAGGGTTTTCTCTCCCCAAATTTTCAGACAGGCACAAAACTTTGGTTGCCAGTTTCAGGAGTTTCACTGACTGCTTGAAATCTACTCATGAATGCCAGGTTAAGAATGAAGTAAAGTGCTGATGATCATAATTGGCAAGAAACTGGGTGGGAACAGTCAGATCAAACCACACAGTGACATGTCTGAAAAGCTATATGTGGATGATGGAAATAAAGGATTTTTCCTTTCCATTTTCTTGCTCAAAATAAATCATCTACCATGTCCTTCTATTCATCAAAAGGGGGGAAACTTTTGTATATAACAGCACAAAATCTATTTGCATACTTTTCTGTTTTTCTGGAAAGTATAAGCCCCAAGGATAAAAAAATTTTAAAGACCCCATGTGAACTGCTTAGTTCAGTTTGGAAATTTTGTATTCCTTTGACAAAACAAGCACAGCAGGTACTAAATTTGCTATTATTTTGAAACTATAAGGCATTTTTAAAAAGTCTGCCAAGCCAAGCATACTATTAATATTCATAAATTACCATGCAAAACTCCTTTACAGATATCTACTGTCTTTTACCAGATAGATTAATTTTGTTAAATATACAATTAGGTTAGTAGATAAGGTCATTTAACTAGAAGTAAACATACAAAAATCAAGGGTAGTGGGAAACTCATTTATTGTAGTGATTACAAGATTTCCCAACCAGAAACAGATAAAGCATTTAAAATATCACTATTTACAACTAACCGTACATAATACAACATATATAATATATATAACATAAATACACTAAACGTAAATCTTGTTAAAAAGTATACATATTAATTCAAGCTAAATAAAATATACTATAATATCAATGTGAATATTAGTGTCAATATTTTTCGGCAATATTTTACAGAATAATATAAATTTAAAAATAAATAATTTGCTTTATTCATAATTTAAAGGTAGGAAAATCCTTAATACTATGCATTTGCCCTCCAGTTCAATCAACTTGCCCTCCCTGGACCAGGCTGTAAGTAATACACTAAAATTCGGATACAATTTTAAGGCATACAGGACTCTTAAAGGGAGATTACAGCTATTTTAAATGATTCATAACACAGGGAGAGCCAGAATAGCTTAAATAAAATCCACAGATACTTCCCCTATCTCTTACTGGTCAATACCTTTAATATCTTTTCCCTACCAGCCAACCCATAAAACTAAAAACAAGACAAATTGCCTGATTTTAATTTCTCCTCCTTGACCATTCATTCACTGCTGACTTCTCTGATTGGGATTATAAAAAAGCTAAGCAGCAGGAAGAAGAAAGAAGTTAAGAGCCTAGACAATCTACAAATTCAGTAATCATACAATGAGCCCATTTGCTCTAGGCAGTCCTAAAGATACTACCTATCACGATGATATTTTAGCAGGGCAAATAAACAAAACACATCCTTTATATGGATTTTCCCCCATCATCCAGTGCATCTTCAAAGACGTGTGACTCGTAAGAGAGAAAGACATATGACAACCATCCACAAACTCTTCTAAAACTAGATGCTCAGCACAGACATGAAGATAGTGCAACATATATGAGACATGAAGTCAAGGAACAGCTAAACTTAGAGCTCTCACATCATTCTATACGCATTTATTAAGTGTGTGTTATCACAGGCACTGAACTGCAAAGATGAATAAGACAGCCTCTCCCTAAAGATAACAGTTTTGTTAGATTTACATGCAAATAAGTAATCATGGTGCACCATGAGTGTTGACAGAGATTCTGAACAGAGTCTGACAAAGCATGGAAGGAATCTACAAAGTATCTGGGAAGGCTTTGTGGAAGATGTGGTACAATAAAAAGCAGATTAGAGTCAGACAAGATTAGAACCAGTTTAATGGCTAACTAGCTTTGTGATTTGGCCAATTATTTAACCCTTTTAAGACTTGCCTTCTCAATCAATAAAACGAGGATAATGACATCTATATAGCCTAGCTTGAGGTAAGAAGGAAAAGAGATAATGTGTGTAAAGCAATCAGCATGGTTTCTTGAAAATAAGTGCCTGATAAATTCTACTGATATTATGACGATGATGATGATGATGATGATGATGATGATGATGACGATGCAATCTTGAAAAAAAGTTACCAGTGATTTCTGGCGCCCGCTTAGCAGTAGCTCTTGTATCAGTGTCACTGGCCTCATTAAGCCTTGTTGGGTTCATGTGTATTATGTTCAGTCTGAATTAATACCTTAGCTGTAGGCTACCTACAATTAAGAAGGGAAAACTAAGCAATGTAAGTTTCAGAGGTGATCAAATTCACAAGCTGCTCCACTTTCTATAAGGTCAGAGTTCATCAAAAAGGAATATGTTAGGGTTAATACCTTAGCGAGATTAATAGGAAAGCAAACACACAAGGAACGTCTGTTACGTGTCTCTATGGGGGCAATATATTAGTGAACACATGAAGTAGCAGATATTAGTACATCTGATTACTCATTATGACGAACTGTCATCACATGGCAAGTATCGAATAGGAAAAAATTAAAGTAAAAATTTCAGGAGTATGAAATGATAAAAAAAGATACAGGCTATATAGAAGGCAACCTAAGGGTACCAAAGGAACCAGAGAATGGGGATATAATGGAAGAAGCATCTTAAGAACCTGTATGTCATGCTAAAGAGCTTACCGTTATCCTATGGGTAATGGAGAGGCATTGCAGACTTTAAGATGAGGTAAAATGTTTTTTAATCTATTGTTTTTATCTCATATCCAAATTTAGAAAGTATTGCATGAGCTCATAATTATGTTTCTTCAATGTCAGGATGTTTTTCATATATATATATTTGAAATATCCCTTTGTCAGCTATATCAACATTTAAAATGAATCACATACTGTTTTTCTAAGGCAGGTGATAAAAAGAGGGTTTGTAGATATTCCAAACAGACACTGGACTAATTGCCTGCCTGTTAGGGATTAAGAATCCTTCCTCCCCTCCTTCTATTCACCACACATTTATTTAATATCTACTACATAAAGTGCCACACATAACACCAGATTCTTGATAAAACCTGAAAAGTGCAGCCTATGTTAAGTATAATATGCATTTTCTATTCCTGTAGGGATCTAATAAAATGTATTATCAGGAGATCTATTTTTCCACACCATACTTTTAAGTAATGATAGAAACTTTGGTATTTTCCTTTAAATGATTTCCCCTTTAAACTGTTCAGTTAAAAAAATAAAGCTGGTAAGATGGTTTTTAAAAAAAATCTCAAGAGTCAGGTGAATGTGAAGTGGACAGAAGAAGAGGAAGGAAAACAGCCCAGGGAACTGCTCTATAATTAAAGTCTGTAGTGTGAAGCATCTTCCAGAGACACAAGAAGGCTGGATCCTATTGCACAGTTCTTAAGGGATCCTCACCGTGAGGGTATTAAAGCATCAGAGTAGTTATGTGAAGAGTGGGTTCTTTCTATCTCTATACCTTAAAAAATCACCACCTGTCATTCACTGGTGTTATTTTTTTTCTGTTTTCATCTTTTCTCCCGCTTTTATTTTCCTCTTCTTGGTGAACTCTCTTAAGCACTCTTTTAGATAAGTCAAGTAATTTCTGTGGAGTGGTTTCAGTGGAGTGAGAGGAAAATGGGGAAATACAGTGTGTCAGTGAGCAGCGGCTGAGGCTCATCAGGTTTGGGCTCCCTTCCCTAACGTCCTTTTTTTCACCCTGGGAAGCCAGTGAAGCCTCTGCAGCTTGGTTACTTTTCCTGTTACAGAAGGATATGTTTGTGAAACACTGCAAGCTCTGGGCTCCCCCACCCAGAGGAGGCTAAGAAGACCCACCAAGGTGTGAAGGTCTTGTCAAAGGAACAAAGAAAGAATCTAAAAGCTCTTACTTCCAGATACTGTGAGTCTTTTATTCCTGCACACCTTCGCCTGTTTGTTTCATTTTGTTCTGTTTCCTTTGGATTGCTTTCTCCTTTGCTGTGGCACAACAGGACTAGATTACTCCCTGCTTAGGAGGTGCACAGGAATGGGTGGCTTTCTGTGGGACAAACTCTCACTCTTGAAGTTCATTTACTTGGGCATCTTCTGTTGCCTCTTATGGTGAGAATGTTAAGACTTCAAAGTTCAAGACTACAGAGTGAGCTCTACAATTTATTTTACAAAGAAGGCTCTTCCTTTGTTCACCCTTTTATTCACTCACTTATTAAGTCACTACTGGGCGGAGCAGATCCAGAGGTAGATACGACAAAGTCCTTGCCTCATGAAGATGACAATGTAGAGGGAAGGCCAACGTTATAGATATCTTACAGCAAGAATTTAAAAAAAGGTGACGTCATGACAATCAGAACTTAACACTCTAACCGCAGTCTATGAATTAAACATCTGGGGTTTTTCCAGGTAAAGTGTAAGGCTATATTTAGCATATTCTGCTCATTTTTACAAGCTTTCCTGGAGTATCTATGCGGAGGTTAACAACTCTAGCTCTACTTTAGGTGCTGAACATTAGGATTTTCTATAAATGTGGCATTAATTTCTGCAATCTTGCAGTTAATTCAAGTGCTGAATTTATTCCAAGAGATATTTAGCTAGTCATTTCAGAGCCAATACGTGATTTTCTTCCCCCTTGGGTTTACTCCAGGTCTGAACTTCTCTGACTTTAGCTACCACGGTTCCCTTGATCCTTGATGAGATTTTTGTTTTTTCAATCCAAAGAAACTGGCATGTTATCTACTATACATTGGTAAGGCTGATTTCCCTTCCTACCCACCACGCATCTAGTGTATCTCTGGTCTTCATGATGTATGCCTCGCATTTACTGCAAATATAGCAAGATGGCTACAGCTCTTAGCACATTGAGTTTTACACAGAATCACTTGCTTTTTCAAGTGTTGAGTCAAAAAGCTAAGCAGAAATTGACATGCCTGTGACTTATTTTTACATAGCAAATCATAATTGTCGCACACTGTCCAAAGTACCAAAGTTAACATATAAATCATAAACCTTTACTAAAAAGATCTGGTTAGGAAAATGTGAATAACAAAATTGAAATTGCTAAATTTCTTCATCACATATTTATAATTAACGATCAGATTGCTATCAGCTCTGTTTTCAGAATTTCTAAAATATATTGTTGATATTTGGGAGGCTTTTCAGCAACAACCTCTACAAGTATAGGCCTCAAATCAAATCAACAGAAACAATCTTTTAAATTTTTGAATATTAATTTCTATACGCATTAAATTTCAGCAACTATACTTGTTTTTAGGTTTTTGGGATGTTATTTTTCTGGACAAACTAACTGCAAAGAACATACAATTAAAAATGTAAGTGACATGCTTCTATACTTTGCACATGATGTTCCAACAGCACTTATTAGATTTCCTGTCCATAACTATGGGCCTAATATAATTATTTTATTTCTCAAATAAGAGTCATGGATCCTAGTATGTGCTTTTTCATTTAACTGGCTGCTCCCGTATCCCTATTCCTTGCTCACATTTATTGTGGCATTTGTCATCAGGTGCCACAGTTACTTGTACACAGCTATTTTTCTAGTTTAATAATAAGCTACTTGAGGATAAGCATCCTGGTCCATGGAAGGTATAAAAATGAAACCAGGGATCTCACATTACCACACCTCCTTCTTTTTCCACAGTGATCACAAAAGAACCAAGTAGAAGAATACCAAGCTCTGTGTCTTTTTGATTCTACTTCACCTCTAACTATCCCCAAAGGGATGAAATTTAAATTCATCCTCAAACTTAACAGCACAGCACCCTTACCGATAGGGCTAAGAGTAGGTCAGATAACGTGATGTTCACTATTGGTTACAAAATTAATGCAACGTATTAGCAGTCCTGAATGGGACAAGGGTTCAAATGGAGGAAGTGAGGCAAATTTATGCAATGGAAAATTGAAGGGCTGAAAGAAGAAACAAAGAACTGTGACAAGATGCCAAGTACTGAAAAATCTAGGCAACAGTAATTAACGGTGGGGAAGCGAAAACAACGTGCAGAGTGACAAAGGAGGGGATGCGAAATTATTGATTCATTCGTGGTAAGATGGGGCCACAAAAAAACCATGAAAGTAGATTTAAATGAAGCTCATGTGATGATGCTGCGGCTGCCACATTGTCTGGATTGGTTCATGTCTGTGTCAGCATGGAAATGTGGTGCTTTCCTTACCTCCAGATGCTCTAAAATATAAGGCGGATTTGTCATGCCAAGCCTCAGCATTGCTCCCTCAGGAATCACTTCAACCAGTTTCCACAGCAGTGCAGGGAGACTGGTGCCAATATCTCTGCCATAAGCCCCTGTGTCTTCACTGGTCAACCATATCTCACAAACACCCTCTGTGAATCAAAGGAGATAATTAACAAATCTATTGCAGAGCTGTTTCCCTCATCATACAGCTGCTCACTCTTTTTAATGCTGTATTTCTCAACACTATTATGCAGGCGGTCTGGGTATTCAATTGCAGAGAAAAAGCAGCTTATCCCATGGCACTGGGTTATTAAGTTCATTTTATGAACACCAGAGAGTTACAACAATGCTGTAAATTATCAGTGCGTCCTATGGAGTGATTAACATTCACAGCCAATCAGTTCAACTGTGCTTCCTCCAAAACACTTTGATCAAGACTAAAGCTTCAGCCCATCACAGAGAATACCGATTTTATTGAACACCATAAGCCCTGGAACTGAAACAGTCACTCTATGGAATAGGTACTATGAGCAGTTAACTCACTAATCAGTCTGTCACCAACCCAAGGAAAAATGTCAAATGTAGTTAAGGTTTAACTTACAAATTATTAATTATAAGGTACCCATTTCTCCCCTAGTAACTATTCTATTTTTTGTCTTCTTTATTCACTTAAGAATACAGTATATTGTATTGCTGCATTCAAAGAAACTGGTTGCTGTATAAACTAAGTATTTGTGTTAGAAAACCTGTTTACTGAGCTTTTATCCTATTTTCCATCAATCAGACTTTCAGAAAATGTATGTATGTCTTGCTGTTGTTGTGTTATAAAGAATCATGATTTCAAATATTACAGCCTATAGCCACATCTTTCCAAAAATCGAAAGGAAATGCTTCTGGATAACATAGTACTATTTAAAATGAATAAAGTAGAGTTAGCAAGAGCCACCCAGGTTTTCATGGCACAAAGAACCTTTCTGAACACCTATTCAACTAAAGGATTAGCCTATTTTAAAAAGCCAAATGATTCACAAGGCTATAACAAACAGTGAAATGGGCCTGTGAAATTTGTTCATGCTAAAGTGATTTGTTGCTTCTGAAGAACCTCAACACACACACAAGGCACATAAACAAAGACTACAGCCTAAACCAAAAGTAGAAGTTTCTAGAAAGAGTCTTAGAATTATAATTTTAAATTGTCTTTAGTTTACATAACAGAAGAATTTCAAAAATACATTTAAATATTCCTAGCCAAGAGAGACAACAAATAAAACACATGGGTTTTATGTGAACATTAACTTAAAACTTATAAAGAAGAAAAAAGTAAAGATCTACGCTCTAACATGTTCTACAGACGTGGAAAAATATACATGAAGTTCAGATCTCTAATCACTATTCTTTCCTTTAGAATAAGAGATATATTTACTTTATCAGAAAACTATCCAATCCACATAAAAATATGTTCACTTTCCCCCACTTGCCTATCTTTCTGAGACATGCACATCCTCGCCCACACCCATACAACATGGAAAATACAAGGATAGAAATAAAATTTTAGTTTCCCCAAATTAAAGAATCAATGACTTAGCATAGAGAACCGGAGATATCAAAAAATAGCTCCCATTTAAAAAGTTGGAGTTGTTTTTAGTATTTGAAAATCAGTAGTATTATGAATATATAGGTTTTTTAATTTAAATTAAATATGTAGTTCAGAAATTAATAAACCCTTGCTTAGTTTTAATCGTTTAATAAAAAGTTTTATCATTAAAAGAAATAGTCTGGCACATTCATAGACTACCTTTGTAGTCTTATAATTTTATAAATATTCTCTGTACATGGAGTAAATATTTTCCTATTTAAAAAATGGGTTGCAATTAGTGTTATCATCTTAATTTTAGTATTACACATGTATCAGACACTGGACTCATACAAGATTTTTTAAAAAAATCTTATCACAGAATCCAGTCCAGGAAAAGAGATGGCTAAGTAACAACATAAAGGGATTTTAAAACACTCTGAAAGAGGTTATAAAAACAGGACGTTATCCATGATTTTCCAGTTACTGGCATTTGAGCAACACAATATGAATATTTTAAAATGAACAGAATAATTTTAATTTATAATGTTTCCATCCAAATGGTTCCATGTTACGCCTTATGTAGAGAGAGCGAGTTCCTGGAACAGTGCCTTGCTGTTGCTACATGAAAATAGAAGGGGAAAAATCACTATGAATAGGAATGGAAATAACATCCATGGCAGAAAACAGCAGCCAGCTCTTAAAGCTGCATAGGTGGGGACTAATAGCCCCCTGGTGGGCTGAAACTTCAAATTAGATCACATAAAGAGGAAGCAGCTGTAACACTAAATCAGCAACAACAGGAATATTGGTCTTGATGTCTCCAAGATCAAGGTTGCTAAAATGCTCTATATAATAGCAACCTGGTTTAAAACACAATGAAATGAGAGAACACGTGCAAAATGAGAAACCCCTAGACTTGAGGAGAATTGTGCCTTGCCAATTCAATCCAAAAAATCTGTCAAAGGTGACTTCTTCTTAATCACTGTGGAAAAGTTCAGATCTTGTAAGGTTATATTTCACATATTAATTGTAATGAGAGCTGATCCCTCAAATAATTAGGATATTGAAAGTCATTCCATACTAACGGTGAAGCTAAATGTGGAATCCCCATACCTGACATTCTTTCTCTGGGAAGTCTTGTGATTACTCATAGCACAAGAAGTGCCTGCCAGGTCAGCTTGCATATGAATTCACCAAGGAAACTGAAGGCTACAGACCACAATCACTAATGGATATTGGGACACATGCATGCTTCTATCCGCACACTTAATTGGTTATACTTATGGGCAGAAGTGCTTGCCTAGACAGCTTCAGTCCTTAAGGACTTCAGTTATGAGCTATATTCCTTTGCACATTCATTTCTTAATTCATTCATCAAACATTTATTAGACCCCAACCTACTATGTGCCCTGCAGCTCTTCCAGCTCATGACATATATGGATTCATCACTAAACTTCTTTGATCTAAGATTGGTTACTACCAGGAGCTGGCAAGGGGACAAGGATAAATATCCTGGGAACTTCGGTACATCCCTATCGATATCGGGTGGTGGGAGATGGGGGTGGGTATTGGAGAACACAGCCTTAGAAACCAAAATGAAGGGTGAACTGGGCTGGCTTGAAGTGGATATAATGTCAGCCCCAATGAGACAGGCCCAGTCTGCACTATAATGTGGACTTTGAATAATACATGTCAGAAAAACAAACACATGAAATGAAAAAGAGAAGCAAGCAGGAAGAACTGAGATAAGAGAAGTGAATGTCCAGTAAAAACTCTCATGGCTGTAAAAATAAATACATACAAAAAAAGAAAATGGTGGGTAGAAAAGTGAGAGACAGAAATTAACATTTTTTATGCATCCAAGGAGAAATTTTACTTTTTCCTAAAATTGTGCATCCGCCTGACTTTTGTTCATTTTCCTTAAATTGTTCAGTCTATCTGATTTTTCTAACCAATATTAGGTTTATCGGATCATCTATCATCCTTGCGTAGTGTTAATTTAGTAAAAAGAAAATACTAGGAAGAAATGAAATGGATCTTACAAGGGAAAACCCTACAAAAAGTTTAGTTATTAGAATTCATTATCATTTTACCCAAGTAATTACAGATCAGCTTATAGTTGAAACACATAGTATTTGCCTCTTATTAGAGAGCAACCTCAACAGCTGGATTCTGATCTCTGATTCACAGTAGTTTGACTTGACAGAGGATGGAAAAAGCAGAAGACATAAAAGGTTAACAATAAAAGAAAGATAATATCCTCAATAAAATAGTTTCACAACAAAGAAAATCCTTTCCGAAAAATCAGACTTTGCCAAAACTCAATTTCAAAAGACTATGACTCACTATGACTTTTCCTGTGTATGAGCTTCACTGAAATAAACTAAAATATGAGTGAAGATTGATTTCATCTGGTCGGAGAAGTGAAATTTCGCTAGCAGTTCTTGCTTTATCATTGGGGAAAATTTCCACCATAATAAGTTGTTTCATTTATTCCATTATGAGTAGAGTCTCTAAAAATAGGGATTGCAAAAATACAAAGACTGTAAACTGATTAACGGGATCAACAGTTAAAGGAACTACATGGCAAGAAAATCTACATCAACTTAAACACACAAAAAAAATCACCTCGAAATCTGCTAAATCGCTCTTCCTCAGAAGACGTGTTCCCTCCCTTCTCCTCCTGGCTTGTGCTCTCCGTTACTATCATTGGCCCTTCCTCTCCTCCTCTCAAGTCCATTTCCTACTCTTTCTTCTTTCTTCACCATTGAAGCCTTCATTCGCCATTTTCTTCAACGGCCAAGAGGAAATGTGAATTAAAAACAATTTGTTATATTTACTTAATATGCATTAAATTCTCTGCTCTTAATTCCTGCTTCTCTATTTTAAGAGTCACAGTGCATATTAATTAGATTTTTATGGACTCTTTCTTCTTAAAAAAAAAAATCTTGGAAAATTCAGAAATAAATATGGCCCTCCGTATAAGCATTTGAAAGGTCATGGAAATTTCTCCAGTGGCAATGTTTCTAAGTAACAATATACATAGGCAGCCATCCATCTATTTAGCCTATTCATTTAATAGCGAATTAGACAATATAACTCCCTGGGTCCCTTCTAATCTTATTATTGGACAGAAAGGTTTTGTGTTTTCCTTTTACATAAAAAAAAGACTTAAATGACAATTTTATTAAAGATAACATCATAACAGGACCAACAAAGGCTATCTTTTATATATCAATGATAAAAACCCAAATAATAGGCCACCATAGAAGACAACTATTAATTAGCTAATTCTTCAATTACATCATGTTTATACATCTTTTGCAAACTTTAAAGTTTATTAATGACTTGAAGGTTTTGTCCTCTAACTTTTTATTTTGAACAATGTTAAATTTACAGAAAAGCTTCAAGAGTAATACAAAGAGTACCTGTACCTCCTTCACTTAGACTCACGAATGTTTTGCCACCCCTGTAAGCACTCTCTCTCCACACCCACAAACACACAGATATTTTTTTTGAACCATTTGAGAATTAATTGCAGATCTTATGACACTTTAAATCTAAATATGTCAGCAAATATCTCCTAAGATCAAGAACATTCTCCCTCATAATCACAATACAATTACTGCTCTTGGCAAATCTAACATTGGACAACAATTTCAGCTCAGCTAGAGTGAATTTCTTGTAATTTCTTGAGCAAGTCACTGTAGCTGAGGCCTCTGTGCTTTAGCATACGCTTTTCCCTCTGTCTAAAATGCCTTCCACTCTTCTTTACATAATCAATAACTCCTCCAGGAAACTTTTTGATCACCCAGACTAATTTAGATGCTCCTTCCCTGTGTCCCCAAGCATCTTGTGCAAAATTCTGTATCACAATGCCTTATAATTATTGGTTTAACTGTTTGTTTCCCCTGATAGAATGCAAGCACCTCCAAGGCAGACGTGCAAAAATCTTACTAATATACATATGCCTAAGACCTATTATGTTGTGTAGCACATAGCACTCAAAAGATTTTGGTTCTATATACATACATAAACATATATACATGTACATACATACACACACATAGAGAGTGTGCACAGGAGGGCCCCAGGTTCCTTATTAGGCAATAAGGAAATATCAAAATGAATTTTCTTTGGAAAATATGGAAATGCAGCTTGAATGTTGCAAAGTGCGTTGCATAGTCTCTTAACTTCTATACAAGATTAGCAATCTTGCTTCAAGTCCCTTATCCTATGGTGATAGCTGGATAGCACAGCAAGTGAAGACAAACCATGTTTTTACTTAGAAGTAAGATTTTCCACTCACAGGTAAGTTCAGATATATCGATTACCCATAAAACAATTAAACTTTAAAATTATCTTTTTTTATTGCTTTAATAACAAAAGTTTACAAAGAGATAATATTTCCAGAGCAACCTGACATCTTGTGATTATAGTGATACACAGAAAAAAGTTGTTGGCATAAACTGATATTGTTGCTAAAAAAAAACCTGTTTATTTCTTTTGAAAGGTCATAATCGGAGAGAATATTGTTTATTTCCATACTTCTACAAGAATCTGGAAATAACAGAAAGCTAAAAACAAACTAAACACCACAAAAGGATGACACATTTTCTGAAAACCAGGCATCTGATTCCCCAGTCTCCAAAATCTGCAATAAGCCTCAATGAGGCAGATTAAGTTTATCCTCTTAATACGACAATGTATTTTGTTCCATATATGGTCTTTTTTTTAATATCCCTAGAGAGAACACAGCAGTGTCTATGAATGAGCCCTCTGGTGTTTCAGCAGGATGTGGGGAGAGATGTTATTTTGTATTTAAAAAATCACAACAGGCTCAACTCCTAACAGTCCAAACATTACAGATACAAAAGGAAGTAGGAAGAGGAAAGGAGAAAATAGCTAGATGCCTGCAACATAGTACCATGCTCTCAGAAAAGATTAACATCAGTTGATCATGGTGATGGATAGACACCTATCTAGATTCCAAGACTAACTCAGAAAGCTATAGAATAGTTTAGAGGGTAAAGAAAACTAAAATGGCAAAAGATTTTGCATTATTTGGGCCACTGAACTCAACCACAGAATGAAGAACAAATAGAACTTACATTTTAAAAGGACAGAACATTTTTATGACTAGCATTTTTCTGGTCATAAAAGTCTTTCTCAGAAGTGAACTCCACCAGGTCTAAAATCAAGTAGGACCTGAAATCCTATAGTTGTAATTAGGGAAGTCAGACTTTGAATATAAAACATAAATTATTATTTCAAGTATTTAAACAGCAAACATACTTTTCTACTCTCTATTATATTCTTATGTTTAGTTTGAAGTTGCATCAGGTATATAGTTTAGGTGTCCTACTACAAATAAAACATCATCCATTCATTCACTCCTTCTAGCAAGTATTTGTAGAGTAGTATTATGTGACAGACTCTGTTATAGATCTTAGAGACAAGGTCTCTGCCTCATGAACTTTATTCAAGTAAGAGAGACAATAAACTAAGAGATAAATAATATATTGCCAAGTAGAAGTAAGTGCTAATAATTTTGAAAGTAGGCTAAAAGGAATTAGTGATAAACTGGTTGGGAAGAGACATTGCTTTTTTGACAGGGAATAGCTGAAGACTCACAGTGACCCAAAACCTGAGTGAACCAAGGTAGTAAGCCACACAGATTAGCTGTCAGAAGGAAGAGCAGTTGAAGTAGAGGGAACACAAGTGCAAAGACCCAGCAAGAGCATGTTTATAGTTCCCAAAGAAGTGCAAAGAGGTCCACGTGGTTGGGGTGAAGTGAGTGAGGGGTTTGTGGTGAAGAAGAATGGTAAAATGGAAGCCAGTGATGACAGAAGTTGCTGCAAGAGACTCAAGCTCACAAGGCAGAGATAAGGGAGCAAAAATTACATGCTGATAACCTACTCCCTGTCATATGCAATGAATATGAATATGTATATTATACGTGCTAGTGAAAGCTCTCAATAACTCTGGTTTTAAGATACTCATGCTCATGAATATTCAAAGCAGTTTCAGAACTCTCAAATCACTAGATTTGGTGTATCAAGGGGCAGGAAAAGGAAAAACAATTACAGATAATGTCACTGTCCAGTTTTTCTAAAAGAAATTAGCTTCTTTCACTCTTTTTTTGGAGGGGGAATTTGTTGTAATTGACCAAAATGTGTGAAACAAGACTCATGACTAAGTATAAACAAATAAAAGGAACTCAAGACCAGTAATACATTTATGCTCTTTAGTTGGTAGCACCTAGAGGGAGAGGAAGTGGTGTCAATCTTTTCTCTCTTCTTTTTCTTCTTCCTTTTCTCCATCCAACAGAGCCTAAGTACCAGTATTGGGCCCCAGCTTCTTACGTAGCACCATTTAAGTTGACATCCAACAAACCAAGATTTGCCACGAACTCAGAGTCTTAAAAGAGGCTGAACCACTGCTATAACTTCAGAAGGAAGGACAAAACAAATAAGAATAAGTAAAATAGAATTATCTCTTCTGAGGCAAGAAAAGGAAAGGAAAAATTCATTTTTCCTTCACTAAAGGAAAAATAGGCTCACTCTCAAGAATCTACTGGCTACACACCAAGTAACTACAATGACAAGTAGAATAATTCGGATAAGTTTTACTCTTTTTAACTAAGATAACTGGCAACTGACCAAAAAGTGGGTTAGTTAAAATAGTCTTGTTAGTATAATTGTGCCCTTTCCAGCTCTGATGTCACAGAGATACGAAGATAATTATGTTTACTGGTAAATAAAAAGCGAAAAAGGGGAAAGGGGTGAGCACTGTTCCTACATAATGAAAAGGTAAGGTGCAACTCTAGGACAAAAAAATACTTAAAAGTTTAGAAGTTTTATAGAGAAGCTGGTAGTTGTGCCTTGAGGAAAGGAAGAATAATCTGAATAGGAGGTCTGATACATATCCAGATATCAAGGTTCTAATAATCAGCTACCTCTTCAGTTAAACATTTCTAAGAACAAAGCACTACCAACACTTGGAGGTGGTGTTAATAAAAGGTGATTTTAATATCTATTAAAATAGAATAACATACATACCAATAAACAACTCTATAACTTGACCGAGCTATGCTAATCAAAATTATGTCTACCAACATGTCTGTTTCTGTAGAGGAATATATAGTCTCCAGTACAAACTGTTCACTCTGACCATATTAATGACAACACAAAATTTTAACTTAAAGAAAATATTGTAAGGACTTCTACTTCTATACCTGAAGCTACAGGAAGTGCCTTAATGCTATAAACAACTAGAAAATTTGACAAAACATGAAACAACAATCGTCAGACGAAGAATAAGAGGCAGTGCAGGACTGTGATTCTTGAGAGAAGCAAATGAGGTGAGCACCATGACTGCCCATCTTACTGCCTGGAGGCATTTTCTAGGCCGCAGTGCAGAAAAGGGGAAACTGACAGTGCCCAATGATCCTGCTGAGTTGAGGAGACACAGATTAAGAGTTCAGAGAGCTACAATTTATAGTGTTAAATATTATAGAGAAGTGAGTTGCACAGAAATGGAGCTGCAAAGATTAGCAGAGGGCTCCCCTCAAGTGTTTGGCTGAGTGCTGATCTGGGCATGCATGAGAGAAAACTAAATCCCAAGGCTGGGGAAAGAACCACAGGAAAACAGTAAGCCAAACAATTCCTAGAAATTCCACAGGACGAAGAATGGTTTGTGGTCCTACAAGCCAAAAGAAAGACCTTAGAATATGTGGGTCACTGCATAGAATCCTTAAAAGAATATCTGCTTTAGTGGTGGAGAAAAATTAGTGTTAAACCAGAAGCTGCTCTGGACCTATACTAATGGACCTTAAAAGAAAGCCTCAAGGAATCAAACTAATTTCAAATAACTTAACTCTATGATAGAACAAAGTCCAAAACTCTTTAAAGGAACACAACAAAACAGAATGTTCAACAACAGGAAATTCAAAATGTCTGGCATCCAAACAAAAGTTACTAGGCATGAAGACAAGAAAGAAAATATTGACTATGGTTATGATCAGGAGAAAAATCAATCAATAGAAACAGAGTCATAAATGACAGAGATGATGAAATTGGCAGACAACGACATTAAAACAGCTATTGTAAATGTGGTCCATGTGTTCAGAAAACATGAACATGATGAGAAAAGAAGAGTTAGAAAAAGGCCCTACTGGAACTTCTAGAGATGAAGTTGAAGACCTAGTAACAGAAACTATCCAAAATGAAACAAAGAGAGAAACAATGAGAATAAGAATGAACAGAGTAGAACAATACCAAGCTGACTAACATGCATAAGTAAATTCCCTGAAATAATGATTGAGCTTTTTTTCCAAATTAGATGAAAACTATAAACCACAAACTCAAGAAACTCAACTCTCAGCAGAATAAACTTAATAAAAACCACATGAAGTCACATTATAAACAAATTGCTTTTTTTAAAAAAAGTAATAAAAAGAAAATCTTGAAAGCAGCTGGGGGGACAGTGGGGAAAACATTGTACATAGGCACAAAGATAAGAACGACAACTTCTTGTCAGAAACTATGCAAGCTAGAATATAATGAAGAGATATCTTCAAAATACTAAAAAACTATCCCAGAATTTTGCATTCACTGAAAATAGGAAAATAGCTATAGCTATCCAATATGAGGGCAAAATGAAGAATTCAGATAATCAAAGCTGAGAGAACTCATTAGCAGCAGACCACTACTCCAAAGAATAAAAAGAAAGATCTTCAAGCAGAAGAGAAATGATTCCAGATGGAAAGAAAAGCATCAGATGATGGAAAAGAATAGCACCAGAAATGATAAATGTGTAGGGATATGTAAAAGATTTTTTTCTCATTTTTTTATCTCTTTAAAATATCATTGACTATTTTAAGCAAAAATAATATATTGTAGGGTCTATACTTTATGCAAAAAAAATATACGACAATAGCACAAGGCACAGGAAGAAGGAGGAAACAGAAGTATACAATTATAAGGTTCTTCCACTATAACTGAAAAAGTGTAATGTTATTTGAAGGCTGATTGTGATAAGTTAAATGTGTATATTTAAACCCTAGAGCAACCACCAATCAATCAACCAATCAAATGGAGTATAGTATAGCTAACACGCCAATAACGGAAATTAAATGGAATCATAATACTCAATCCAGAAGGCAGAAAAATAGGAAAGAAGGAACAAACAAATGATGGGAATCATAATAAATCATCAACTCCAGAGGAGACAGGAGTGGAATGGAATCATGGAGGGATACACACAAGATGCTTCAACATTATCTTTAATTCTTTAACAAAAAAAAAGTCCAAAGTGAATATGATAAAATATAAGGGTCTGATACAGCTGGTAATTGGTATTTTTTAACTGTATTAGTTTCTGTAGTTTTTTATCTTTTTGAAACATTTTATAACAAAATTTTAATGACAAGCAATAATCCCTGTGATTAAATGAATATTGAAAAAGTCCATCTTTTTTCTAATTTATAAAACACTTAGAAAAAAGCTACATCAACCAATGAAGTCAGTGCAGTTTAAAATAAGTGGTCCTATAAGCATAATTAAGTGCAATGACCTTTATTAAATTCTGCTATGTGAGGCTAATCTAGATAGCTAATATCCAGTATTTAAACACAGAATGTTAACTCTCCTCTAGCCTAAGGGGAAAACAGAATACCATTTTAAAATAACTACCTCATGGGAGAAAAAATGATAATTTCTTACCATCAATAATTCAACTTTTCAAAGAAGATAAAATATAGTTGGTTGGTGACACTGAGGAAAACAATAAACCAATGGCTCTTTTGAACTCACCTTTTCTCTTGCCCCAATTATCCCAACTTAAGGCTCTTCAAATTGTACACAGATATGATGTAAGACTTTAATAATTTTACACTTGAGAGTGACTTAAGCTATTTTTCTCTCTCTTCATGGCCTATCAGGAAGCCATTCACCCTGGTTCACTAAAAATAGATCCCATTAGATAGTTCTTTTTTAGTTTTGGTACTATGCCTAAAACAATCCATATTAGGGCAACTGATCAATGTAGTTGAATAGAAAACACAAAGATAATTTTTTTTTCTTCAGGAAGATTTACCCTGAGCTAACATCCATGCCATTCTTCCTCCGTTTCGTATGTGGGTCGCCACTACAGCATGGCTGACGAGTGGTATAGGACCACTGAAGCACAGTGTGCAGAACTTAACCACTACGCCACGGGGCTGGCCCCAACACAGAGATAATTTTAAAAATTAGAATTATCTACTTAGAAAATGACAAAAGACTATATTCACTTCATTTTACAAACATAGACTCTGAAGATCAGAAAGGTTAGCGACTTGCCCACAGTTATACAATAACCAGTAGCAGAGCAGGGCTAAGAACCAAGCCCTTGACCTCCAAGGAAGAAAACTCCAACATAATTCTTTTTATGCCAATTCAGTGACATACAGAGAAGATCTAAAAAATTTGGCTATAATTATGGCCACATGAGAAGTACCAACTCTCAAAAGAAAGAAAGCTTTAGCACCATTAAAAATAAGAAATGACTGAAGAAAACCAAAACAATGCTTAAATAATATATGAGATACATTGAGTATAAGCCTACACTATCCAGTATGACGGCCACCAGCCACATGTGGCCATTGCACAATTAAAATGTGATTAGTCCAAATTGAGTTGTGCTCTAAGTGCAGATTTTAAAGACTTAATATGAAAAAAAAAGTAAAATATTTCATTAAGAATTTTTTATATTGCTTATAAGTTGAAATGATTATATTTTGGATATATTGGGTTAATTAAAATATCATAACATCAATATAATCTATTTCTTTTTATTTTTCTTAAAGGTACTAGAATATGGCTACTTAAAATCTTTAAATTACATACATGGCTCATCTATTTTTACTGGACAGCACTGTTATGTAGATTATAAAACCATCTACAATGAAGAATTGAAAGAATTAACATGAACTTCAATTTATTAATAAATTGTTCTTTCCTCTAAATAAACTGAAAATTCTTCACAGTTAAATATGATTAATAAATATAAGATGCTATACCTTATATATTTTATATTTCCTTTACTTATATTTGTTTTTATTTACTTGATTGTGTTGCTATATTTTATTAAAATTTGCAATATATTGAAGTTAATAAACTTAGAATGTCATTGACAAACTCCCGATCCTACTACCACCATTTTGCATATTATGATTAAGTCATCTTTGACATGTACATTTCATATAATTCACACTATTTAAAAAAATGGCAAGACTATTATTCTATTTTAACCTATACCCAAAAGTTCTTTGAATCATTAATTCTCACCACTATGTTCAGTAAGGTCATTTTTACTGCAAACAGCATTCCCAACTTTGATACATTCAAAGATCTACAAACTGCTTCTAAGTGTAAACCATTATTTATCTCATAACTTAAAAATGCAGAAACAAACATAGAAAATGAGTAAGAGATGCGTCTCACCTACAGTTAACCAACACCTGAGTTGAATAGAAATCCTTTAAAAAGCTCCTAATTTCCAAGTCTGATTTATACAACTTTTCTTCTTGGGGAAAAAAATGAAGTATCATCACCAAGGCCCTCACACTAACTTAATAAAAACTAACATTCACCATGCCCCAGTCCCTCTCCAGGAAGCTATTACAAGGAAACGCTCTACCTTTCCCTCCGTTCCTGCAGCCACTACATTACTGTAGTACTTTCTAACTATGGAGAAATAATTTAAAAAGAACAGAGTACTTGTGGTAATCGCACTGGCCCAAACCCAGCCAATTGCAGCAAAATCATTTTGTTATTTTTTATAAGTGTGTTGGTTAAGTTTTTAAAAAGCTTTAATTTACCTATATTAAGTCTGCCAAATCTCTGCCAGGAAACACCACTTCAACACTTCAAATTTGAGTTCACTTAAATATTCCACAAAACCCTCGTGAAAAAGAATTTTATTCTGTATCCTGAACTTTCCTAGTTCTTTCGTGTTATTTCATGTTACTTCAGCTGATAAGGGATTAAGCTGAGGTCCTAGAGAGGGTCTCGTTCATTCATTGTTTATTTTAAAGCTCTCCAACAGCATCCATGGAGAGAAATTGCCCAGTGAATAGCGTAGGTGAGAGGAGCAGGCAGATGGAAAAATGGAGAGAAGTATCTCTTTCTAACATACTACAATTTACCTCTATGCTTAGAAGTATCTCTTTCTAACATACTACAATTTACCTCTATGCTTATTGTGTATTGTCTCTCCACCCCACCCCCAACTAGAATGAAAGCTACAGTAAGTCTGAGATTTTCATGTTTTGTTCACTGATGTAGCTCCTGCAATAGAACAGTGCCTGAGACATAGTAGGCATCTAATGAGTATTTGTTGAGTGAATTATTTAATTAACAAAAAAATAGGGAGAAAGGAAAACATGAAGGAATGAAGGAGGAGGAGAAGATGCAGGGTTGAGAACATGTGGAACTGAACTAAGAGACTACAACTGCAGTGCTCAGGCTTGTTTAAGTGGCAGGGACACAAGTCACAGTATTTCAAATAGAACACAAAATATAAATGCTTATTTCCACTATAATAGAAATTGCACAATCAGAAAATGCTTAGAATACACTGAATATATGCACTTCAAAAAAAACTCATGAAACAGACTATAAAGATAATCATAATAAATTGTTTGACCTTCTGTTAATACTTATTTCCTATTTATGCACTAATTTGTCATCTTTTATACATCCAGCCAAATAGCGGGTAGTCATCAAAATAGTAAGAAAAATTTTCTAATACTGAAAATGGAAATGATTCTATACATTATCTTAATATTTTCCTTTTGAAATGAGAAAAAATTTTATTTTAATAGGAAAAAAGCAGTTTCACTAGAGAATCATTTGAGGATCATCAGTTTATAGAGAACTGAACTTTGTTCAGCTCCAGTAGAACACTCTACACTTGAAATATAAAAGATCAAGCCAGAGGATGATACCCAAGAAGCAATGAGCACAACTAGTGACCAGATCTTGGTTTCTAAACACCATTCTCCAATAAAAACAGCAGGGGTTGCTTGGAGCAATGATTGATTCTAGGACTGGGCCAGGGAAAGTACAAGATGAGCCTGAAACATTTTCTGGTATCAGTAAGGAAGAAAGTTCTCAAAAAATTATGATAGCATATCAAAAGAACACAGAAGCCAACTTGAAGAAGTTCCCAATGGCCAATCTGTGGCAATTTTAGCAATAATATAAATAACGATAGTCACGGAATTTGAAGTAAAGAATAAAATTAATATCCATGTCCATACTTACATAAATAAATATTGGAAAAAAATAGGGGAAAAAGCACAGCTTTTCCTTCTAACTCCAATTACTAAATGTAAAAGGAAAGATAGAAAAATCACCATGCAACAAAGACCATAGTCATAACTGGAGGTAAGAATCCTCAGTGGATATTAAAGTTAGTGGGCAAAAGCAAGAGGAGAAACAGGATATTTGCATAGTCTTGAAGTATACCTCCATAAGATATTTATTGGGAAAAACAGTAACTTCACAGTGGAGAAACCTGGCAGATACCACCTTAAATGATAAAAATTAACCCCACCTGTAACAAGATATTTCAACATCACGTACCTGGATGACCTGAATGGTGCCCAATATCATTTCAGTGGTATTGTTAAAATTACATAATCTAAATTTAATCATGTGGAAACATCAGACAAACCCAAATTGAGAGAGGTTCTACAAAATAACTGGTCAGTCCACTTCAAAACTCTCAAAGTTATGAAAGACAAAGGTACTATCCCAGATTGGAGGTGAAAGACTGAGAAGACAGGATAAGTAAATGTAATATGGGATCCTGGACCAGAAAAAGGATTTTAGCAGGACAATGGGTGAAATTTGAATAGGGTCTGTAGATTACATAATAGTATTATGTCAATGTTAATTTTCTGGTATTGATCATTGTACTATGGTCATGTAAGATATTAATATTTGAGGAAGTTGGATGAAGGGTAAACGTGAATTCTTTGTGCTATTTTTGCAACATTTTTGTAAGTCTAGACTTATTTCAATAAAAGTTAAAAAGGAAGACGATCAAGACAGGGTATTGGTTACCAGGACAAGAGACTGCGTATGTGAAACCTTTGCTCACAACTTCACTGCAGAGGCTTCAGGTGAACTTAAGCAGGGCAGACCCAACCCAGTCTTTGTCTAATGTAAATCCAGAACCTATTTCTCTCATTACTGAGTAAAGCTTTCTGATTTAAAGTAGTTAATATCAGGATGCTCCTAAAAATGATCACTTTATTACAAAAACCCATCAAACGAACACATTCATCTTCAAATAAAAAGCTTCACACACTACATAAAAAAGAGAAATTTTATAAACTGTCTTTGCAATTAGAAACTAAGAGATTGCCCTCTGAAACATGTCATAGGACTGCCATTACCATCACCAAGTAGTATTTATTAAGTAGTCACCATTGAGCCCTATGTGAAGTTTCCCAAGGCACATATAAACAAAACTGATGACATAGCTATGAAGGAGAATTCAAGAAAATAAATGTACAGAAAAATTTTACGTTAAATATTTACAAAATAGGCAATTATAACCATAAGGAGTGGGCCAGGGAGACATGAAAATGACAATGCCAGCAGGCAATGGGAAAGAATATTCTATGTTTTTGAGGTATTAATCTTAGATACAATGAGATAAAATATATTACATCTATATTTATTATTCTATATATGCACTAAAACAAAGAAGAAGCTATGGGATGAAGTACAGTGGTGTAAAGGGATCAAGATAACACTTATATCTGCAAAAGAGCGAATCAATTGCTGACAGCTGCCAATGCTCTTCCATGGAAGAGGGCAGGGAAAAGGTCTGGTGTGCAGCTCGAAGAGTCCAATTCTGCACACCACACGGGGCAGCTTTAAGAGCTGGAGGAAAAACAATGGGAAGAATGAGGAGGGAAAGTATCTGGCTCCCTAACAAATATATTACAATTTAGCCTTAGAAAGACATGCCTTTCACAATACTCACCACTTAGAAAAGACCAAAGTTAAAAAATATTCACCACAAATTACAAGGCTATTAAAAGTCATGAGTAATAAAAAATGATGTTACTTAATTTAATAAAAAGTATGTATAAAGTGAATTAAATACAGGGTCTTAAAAATGCAATGGCTTACAATATTTCTTAAAGTTTACAAAACAGTCTACTCAAGCAGAAAATGAGAAAAGAAAGTTCACAAATGAAGATAATCTGCATAAAATGATCTTTGATTCCCTCCTGGTCAACACGTTACTCACAGTAATTCCACAAATATTCCTAACTGAGAGCCATGTGCCAGGCACCATGCTTGGAGAACAAATATGAATAAGACACAGGTCCTACATCCCAGAAGCACACTTTGGGCAAGTTATTTAATTGACCTGAGGATAAATAACTGTGAAATTCAATAACACAATTAAATTCAAAACACAGAAAAATAGCAGCAGAGGCAACTAGTACTAAGGAAAACCATGCTTTCAGTGAGTGCTTACATCAAAAATTCTATTCCACCAAGAGATGAAATGCCCTCTAGGCTTGATTCTAGAAATGGCCCAGTCATACCTGCTATGACCTGCCAAGTACCTATAAGCATGCCTTGAACCACACCGCTCTCTCATACTGAGCCTTTCCCACCCATAAAGCTATTTATTTAGTTTACCTGTATCACACAAAATAGCCTATTTTTAATCCACTTACTGAATCTTGGTCTTCTCAAACTACTGTGATCAGTACCCAGCATACAAATAATGCTTTGAACATTACCCGCATTCAGTAAATAACAAACTAGCTTTACTATTAAAAAAATAAATTAAAAAACCAACAATGAACCTAGATTGTAGAAACCTCTATTGACCATAGAATTGCTGTCAGTGACACTAAAAGCTATTTTACTATAAAAGGCCCTCAAATTACAAAATATGCAAATTACCTTTAGGCAAGGAATATACCAAATAGTCTAAGATTCAGAGTGCTTAAAAATATTCACCCAACTGGGATGATTTCAGATTAAAGAAAATAAGGACTGTGTAATTATATACACTTACCTTGACAAATAGAAAGCAATCTGTGATTAGAACATAGCAATTAGTTACAAAATGCTTCACATGGATTTAATTACCCATCAGTCTACATGTAGCTTAATTACTTTTATCTCATTGCATCAGTAAAAGATTTCTGCCTGAGGCAACTGCCAGTCATATATTTATAAGGCTTCTAGACTTTACAGTGAATACATTATAACATTCAGGCAAATGTGCTAAAGTTACAGTTGCAGAGGCATTCTTAATCTTGAGTCTCTAGTTTTAGTTCATAAATATCTCACCACTTTCTTAGTATCAACTATCATCTAGCTTTCACAGTGACAGTGTCACCTATTTGGCTAAATAACATTGTTGACATAAACATCACCTCTCTGTATTCTAATCCTGTACAACCTAGAAAGAAAGACCTGAGGCAAAGGGTACTATATTCTCATAGGTAAGGTAAACACTTAAATTCAGAAAGGAGATCACCCCTCTTTCAGGACAGATGAAGAATGTCCTTTCACTAAGAGCTACTCTGCTGATTTTAAGTTTGGAAAGATGGTGGCTTCATGGGATGGATGTTTTGTGATTCAGGGCGTGAAGCATTGTCTTCCATTTTCTTCTCCTTAGGAAAACATGTATGCAGTTTTGAAATTCAGCCAACTGAGATTCCTGGCTCCTTTGCTGATTAACTCAATGTCTTTGGGTGAGTCATTTAACTGACCTAAGGATAAATAACGTTAAATTCAATAACACAATTACATTCAGTAACACCAAAAAATATCTAGTAAAGGGTCTGCCTCATAGCAAGTGTATAATAAAAGTTAACACTGTTTGCTGGGTTCCCGTGGTCTGTGAGGATTAGACAAATTCATCAGAAAAAGGTGTCTCTTTGGAACTAAGTAGAAAATACCCTCCCCTCCATTTTTCTTTAAGAGAACATTTTTGGTATTGGTTGGGAATTTAGATTCTGTAAGAGATGAGAGTTTTCAAGACTCTGGAATTTGGTGTTAGTGGAATCTGGCCTCATCCTACTCAGAGCCACTGAAGAAAGTCCCTTAGAAGGAAGGTCTTTGGGTCAGGGTGGCACTGTGTCAACTTAATTTACAGAGATCTACGAAGGCTTTCTTTAGGGCTCCCAAGTCATCTGGTATCCTCCTGTAATTTCTTTTTTACCCAAACCAGAGTTTCTTCTGCTTCTGCTTAAATATAAACAAAGTCGACAAGAAAATGGGTCTCAAGTGCTACTGTGTTTAAGAATCACCTATATCGCATGTTAAAAATTCAAGTGGGAGGCAGGGTGGGCAGGATGCTAATGATGTAGGCCCAGGATGATGTCTAAGACCATGTACCCTGGCAATCCTGATAACCACTCTTACAGAAAGGCTAGGTCTTAGGGCTCACGAGAGTATACAACAACAAGTTAAATATATTTAGTTATCAAAATCTTAAAAAGCAGAAAAGAATTTCATGCCTTTAAGACTTTTAAAATTCCCTCCTTAAATTGAGTTAACACTCACACTATAATTTCGTGCTTCCCAATTATTGATCCTCAAAAGGAGTATAGGCTCCAGATCCTTAAAAGGAGCTTGCAAATGGTTTGTGTGTCACCATGATGTATAGACTTCCCACTACAGTTGAAAGAAACATCGAGTTGGGAGAGATAAGCATGTGATACAAAGATAAGATTTCATGGTTATTTGTGGGCACTAAAGCACAGAGAAAGAACTCAAAGTTTGAGATGTATATTAAATACATAGAGATAATCTATACTGCACAATCAATCCTCTAAAGGTTTTATGAATTTTTACTCCTTTATTTGTAAACTTCAAAGCAAGCAGTACACAGTAGTTGCTCAAAATGTATTTGGAGGTTGCTCAAAAATAGCTGGAAGTTCTTTCGGGTAAGGTTATGTTCTTTGAGGTAAGATTACGTGTTCTTTCACATAAGGTTATGTGTTTTATTCATTTAGGTGCTCCCAGTTCTTCACATAATGACTACAGCACATAATAAGTACTCAACTAATATTTGCCAAAGGAAGGAGAGGGATAGGGCAGAAAGGAGGGAAATGCTTCACATATTTAACCTTCTAGGCAAGGGCAAATTGTTTGCAAAAACTTTTCCACTATTTCTCTTGGTAGGAAATACTTCTTTAGAAAGTGTAAAGATAATTTAGATGCTACAGAGACAAACATCATCACCTATTTTTTAAAAGAACCTAATTGCACTTTAATCCTTTTGTCTTGTTTGTCCAAGTAGTTCTCACCCATCAGTAGGATAGCTTTGTTTGGAGAGAGCCAGCTGGCAGACTAGGTTCTCATACCCTGGGGTGGCCTCTTACTAGCCAGCGACAATGAGCACATTAAAATCTACTACAAGCTGTTTGTAAAACACGCATAGTAACATTGGATTGCTACAATTCAATAACAGCAAATTTTCTAGTAAAGAACTTAGCACAGGACCTGATACCTGGTACAAGGCCAATCATTACATGTAGTTACTCCTCTAAACTGAAGAAGTTTCAAAGATGAATTGTAACTAGAAAAACATTACACATTTATCAAAAAAATCTACATCCCTAGGTATCAGTATAGCACAGTGGCTCATGTTAGAGAAAGCTTTAGAGTCAGCTTGGGTTAGAATTCTGGCTCTACCACTGACTAGCTAGGTAACCTTGGGTAAGTTAACTACCTGTCTCTGAGCTTAGGGTTTCTCAGCTGTGAGATGAAGAGAAGCATACCCATGCCTCCTAGAGCTGATGTAAAGATTAAATGAGATAATCCATACAAAGCAACTCCCACTCTGTCTGGCACATAGTTAAACAAATGCTAGTTATTATTATGTGAGATAACAAAGTAACAATGAAGGGATATGGGTCCATTCCAGGTCTCAACACGAGCCATTTGCCTTTGGAGACTGGAAATGACAGTATGTTTACTAAGGCCTTCGAGTTACTCTGGAATTTCCATTTGAAGAAAAAAAGACTACTTCTTTGATAGTAAAGTTACAACAAAAAGGATAATGTGGCAGAGCCTGTTCAGACCGACATGCAGAAATTGCCCCATTTGCAAATGGGAACTACCCAAGCACAGAAATAGAGCTTGATGTGGGGCTTTAAAAACAATAAAGTTAATTAAAAGGAAAAAAATACTTTTTATAGAGTTCAAAAACAAGTTAATTTTTCTCAAATTCACGTTTATAGTGTTAACAGTCAAGGAGTTAACAAAGCAATGAAATGAACGCTTAGAACCACTTCAACTGCCTTCTCTTAAATAGCTTTCAATTAATTTGGTTTAAGTCTGCTTTTTTTTAACTCATTAAGTGTTTTTAAAATTAGATTTGTTGTTTTAATGCAGCTTTTCTTGGTACTTTTTTGTCAAGAAAAAAGTCCAGAAATCACTCACACTTTTTATCAGGAAAAGCTAAATTAAGCTGATAAAGAAATTTTTTGTAAACCAACTTTACAAAGACAAGTTAAAATTGAAGACAAAAAGAAAATATAGTTTTCAGAGTATTTAAGCAAGTACTAAATTCATCAACCAGGAGCTGAAATCATTTAAAAAAACACGGGGCTGAATCTCCGAGCCTTTCTTCCTTGTACTCTTTGAGGTTCAAGGACGAGATGTTGATGTGAGTCAGTCCTCGGATGCTGTGCAGTAAGGGGTCATCAGCAGCCCATCTGCCAGTGGGGAAAACACTCCTGCCATTGGACCGGGGAAGGTCCTTAAGGCTTGTGTCAGGCAGTGAAAATTAATAATAAAAATAATAAATCAGCCCATATCCTGCCTGTTACAAAAACAACCAAAAAACCTATTTTGATGAAAATGATTGTAAAAGAAAAGGCCAAATATAAAGCAAAAATCACTGATACTAACATCAACATACAGAAGGATTATTAAAAGATTAAACAGGAATAAGGCTAAAAAGGAAACATTGAATCTGCTCTCATTCCTTCCTCATGAATAACTGCCCTTGTTAGAACATCCCCAACTCACCGCCTCCTTGACTATATCTTACTTTCCCTACTCCTGCTGTTGCAGGGACCATCTCTGCTCCTCTGGGTCCTCCCTTCTATTTTCTCCTACATTGTGCTGCCCTGGAGACAGCTATCCTTGCCCCGGAGGCTAGCCTTTATTACCAGGAAGAACAGGATTGTTCCCATATGTGCCCCCTCCCCAGAGAAGACTTAGAGTATCCCCAAAGAAAACTCAGCTGTCTGTTGTCCTAGGAAAGTCATCCCACTAAGCTTGGACCTTTAAGTGAGGATCCTTTCAATGTCCACTGGTAACCATCCATTTTATCTGGAGCTGCCAGGATTTATTCTAACAAATGCAAGAAGCAGCAGCTACATTTCCACTGAATAGGGTTAAAATTAGGCAGGGGAGGAGGCATTATTTTCACTTATAAGATGTAATGAATATTGGCTGGCTTCCATAGATAATATCTTCAAACTAAGATGAAACTCAAAACAATATCCTTGAGATTTTACGAATCCAAGACTCTAGTTCACGTGTATTTTGGGTTGAACAGATTTTTGTATGGGAAAGGTTCATAATTTTTTCAGTTCCAGGTTCTGAACATTGAACTTCTAAAAGAATATTGGAAACCTTAAGGACATTCCTCAGCAGGGGAAAGGATTTTAATTGTAGCTTTTCCAACACTGTCTCTCTTTAAATAAGTCGCTTGATTTTGCTGGATCACACTTTCTTCAACTGGAAAATAAGGAGATTAGACCAGGCTATTTGGCTAAATTCTTCTGGGTTAGAGATCCCCTTTGACAGTGATGGAAGTTGTGGATCCCTTTCCAAGAATGAGCCACATACAACATTTTGCTTGATATTTCAGGAGAGTCACAGATTCTTGGAAGCATATCTGTGGAAAAATTCTTGGACTATATATTAAAATGTGATGCTACAGTCAGCACACATAGCAAACCATTTTGAGAAGTAAAGATACACAAATTTTACTACTAGAAAATCAGTTTCTTCACATCCCCACTAAATAACTGTTGGACAATTACCTGAAAAGTCTAAGTTTAAAGGGACTCTGAAATTACCAGCCTGCCCATGGCACCTACATATACCCATACATGCTGTCTAATTGTAAAGTAATCACTCTATCAGCCAAGGATGGCCACTACTGATTGGCAAGTGACTTAAGTACAAGGAGAATCATAATTTATCTCAGCTGAGACTTTCAAAGCTCTCACCAAACATTAATGAAACAGTTGGTTAAAGCTAAAATAAGTTTTTCAGAGACAATCATTTCTCTTTTATATCAAAAGCAGGCTATTCACTTAGAAAAAGAGAATAAGACTGGTTAAGAAAGAAGCATCTCAACTATCAGCAGTCAAATGGCACAGTTAATAATCCAAGATTTTAACAAAAATTCACAGATTTAATTTTTATATTCAGCAAGGATCCTATTAAAGAGGGTAGATTTTATGATTATTATTAAAGAAAGTAATGTAATTAAAGACATATAGGTTTTCTAAGTTTAAACTAGAAGACATCACGTTCAAGGGAAAAAAAATAACCATTATTTCTTGATTCAGGTTTATTGGTTACTCAGGCAAATAGAAAACAGTAAAGCAAAAAAACATATCCCTCCTTTAGGAAACCTAGGATGTGATTCCCTAAGTATCTTTCCAGTTCCAGAATTCTAGAGTCTAAGACATATCTTCCTGTTCAACATTTGATTGGTTAAAAATTTGATTTTCCACTTATCTTTCCTACTGTGGTTAAAAATCAATGAAAAAGTAATATTAATGCAAAATAGGTGTACTCCTATTGAATTATTAATAGGCAATACAACTGTAAATGTTTTTGTTCACCATTCTTCACTGCCCTTGCAAACAATTTCAAAATGGGGGGTGCTGAAGCATGAAGATTGTTTGCAGCCATTGCTTTTTGAAATCACAGCACTGGGAATTGGTGGCATTCTTGCCTCCTTGGGTTATTATCAGACATTGTGAACTTTCTTTGATAGCAGACTATAAATCCACAAGGGGGTCCCTTGCTTTCAATCAAGGGAATGCTTAAAACGACCCCATCTGCCATTTTAATGTATGCCTCTCAAAGACTGCCATAAATATTTAATATAAGAAAGGCACTGTTTAAACACAACGAATAGCTTATGAAATTAAAGTTGGCTGACGGATTACACCATGTATAGAATACACTGTAAATAATAACAAAGAAAATATGAGCAGCATTACTAACCTTCTCTTGCTTCTCTTGACATTTCTTAAGGAATATTCAAAAGATGGTTAGATATGAAGGTCAGCTTAATTGACATCAAAGGGTGACTAACTCTATGGAGCCATTCTATTCTTGATTCTCTATATAAAATGTTGGTACATTACCCCACTGAAAGTATACTACATAGGTTTTTCATTTCTCAAGAAGACTTACTTTGCCTGCTAGCTATCTTCACAAAAGTCACAAAACTAAGAGAGATAGCTTCTATCTGGACCCTGGTTTAGTCTCTTGTATTCAAACATATCAGACTTTTCTATGGAAGACATTCAATACATATTAATCAAATAAGTACATATAGTTATTATCAAAAGCAACTGTATACCGCATTCAAAATTTCTAAGTAAGGATGTTCCTTTTTCTCTCTGGACTACTACAACAACCAATCTATACATTTTCCACTCACATTAATATCCATTTATTCTTACTCTGTTAACAGAAATGGAGAACATCTGGTGCCTCTTGTCCTTATAATTCCTAATCTCTTGATTCTTCTGTTCAAATCAAACAATTTCAATTTCTTTAAATTTTTCTCAGAGGTCTCTTTTTTCTAACTCATTTTCACTGAATTTCTCTAGAGAATAATAGAATTATTATTTCTCAATAATTATATAGTTTACCCCAAAGTAATGTTAACTCTCATAAGAATAACATATCCTTGACATAATCTAAGTGTGCTGCTAAGATTTCATCCCCTTTGGGCTTAGTGCCAAGTCTCAACTCTCTACATAAAGAACATTACAGTTCAACATACTGTATACCTATTGATGTTTTTGACCAAACTTTCCACAGTTAATTTAGATTCTTTTACTCTCTTGATGCTACCAATTTTTCCTATATTGATGTCATGCATCAATACCTTTGTATGTTTTTCTTTTCATTTACCAAATAAAGTGCAATATTTTTCCAGGCTAATGACATCATCTGTAGATTAAGAGAGCTCTGTAGAATATCTAACATGTATGAATTCATTTTCCTAAAATTCTTATAGAAAAAATACACTGAAGCTTGTCAAGATTTTCATTAATGTCTAGATAGTTAACATTAATTTCTTTCCCAACTTTTAGATGGGCCATCACTCCATCATAAGAGAGAGACACAAAACTAGATTGGAAGTATTCTTCAAAACGTCATAGTACTTACTAACAAATATCATTGACTTGGTATTTTGACTATTGATTGCGGTTCCAGTATCCTCCTAATTTTTATCATTAGTATGATTTATAGAAATGTCTATTTAAAAGGTGATTATTGTATATAATGGAATCTAAGACATCAACAATGTAAAATATACCTTTTTTGTTATATGTCAAGTATATATCAATAAAGCTGGAAATAAAATAAAATACATTTTATAAAATATACCTCTTATGAAAAAAACTACCACAGAATGCTTCCAAATAATTATAAAATTCCCTAAGTTATAAGATGCATCCTCAGTTAGATGTAAAATGAGCTTTAAATGTATCTTCATTTAAATGTAAAAATCAATGCACCCTAAAATTTATTAAACAAAGTATTGTAGTTTTCTGCTCTTCGAACATTATATCTTATAATAAGTACATCTCTGAACATCACTAATGTAGTATTTATAATGTAAGCTAGAGAGTTAACTATTTAACGTAACAAGTCAGTCTGTTACCAAATCAATTTTCTCTATCAGAAATTTGAACATCTTAAATACCTGAGTTTATATATACATGCTCTCCCCTCAAATAACCTTTAAAATCACTTTATCTTTTTTTATAACTTCTAGTTTGCCTTAATAAAACATTTTTGAGTCAAATACCACCCCACCCAATAAATACTTTTATGTCTGATGCTTAAGACATATACCTTAAACACAATTATGGTATTCATTTATTTTAATAGATCAGCTCAAATGATATATGGATGCAGCTTAAATTACAAACCATCTGGTAAATGATGGAAATTTCTTTAGAAATTTTTAGTGCATTATTTAGACCCACTACAAGGACCTATTTTTATAATGAACAACAGGTTCCTAAGTGAGATGGCGAGTGTTTGTTAAGTTCCTCCCTCATCCGTCTCCACACTTCCCAGCAATCAGGGATACTGTAAGAGGGTAAACAAAGGAAAACTTCAAAACCAGGATTTCTTTACAGCCCAAAATATTAAAAAGTTTCTATAGTGTTTCCTTTTACGTCTGTGTTTTGAAAATGTGATTCATTATGGCAAGTGCAGCAGACCCTTTGAATGTTGGTGGGGCAACGATTTATTCAAAATCAAAGTTTGTTCCTCAAATAGCACAAGAGGATTGAAATAAGTCTGATATGACTCTTCTCTCTGGCAGTGTCTCAGAATGTACGCCTTTATCACAATACCAGTTTGAATTTTGTTCAAATATCCAGTTATACTTAATTCAAAATCTTCTGTGCTTTTAAGTACATAGCTGTGGAAAATCTATCTGAGGTACTTCATTCCCAGTTACAACATACAAATATATTAGGGCCTCTAAAGTAACTGCAAATCAGTCCTGGCATCTCCTATATGAGAGGAAAAGTTGAAATGTTTGACTTATTCCTCCTTCCTCAAGAAAGAAAATAGTAGAGATATCTGCAATTATTGACAAACTAGTCAAAGAGGATTTAAATTGTCCACATAGCATTCTCTTACTCATTTGCTGTTTTAGCCATGTGTGAAGAATGGAAACTAGAGAAAGCAAAGCTCAAGTCTCTGAGAAATTACTTCACCAATAGGGAGTGAAATGAAGTGATTCTTCGTAGTCACTGCCAGCTGCTAAAAGATAAATAGCCTGTGAAATCAAGTAACAAAATTGCTCCAGAGGTTAAGGACAACTATTCTCTGAAGATATGAACTAGGATGGGCCACAGGGCCATTCTAGTTAGACAGTGAGATCAGGTTTAGGATAAGTAACAACAAAAGATTCCTAAGAAAAGTACCTTAGTCTCCTTTTTTGTTTCATTAAAAATTACTCTGAAACATCAACTTAAAATAGACCTGGATAGCCATGAGCAAGTCACTGAACCTCTGGGCCTTATTTTCTTTATAAGATAAGGATAACAACTTGTCTTGCTGGGGGCTGTATGGCTTCAAGATCATTAATGTAAAACATCTAACACAATGACTGGACCCAGCCAGTACTAAATAAATGGAAGCTATCTTGATTATTAGCATTTTATTTTTTAATTAGAAATTTTAAGAAGGAAACTTACAGTTACATATATATGAGATGGGCTTTAACTAAGACAACCATCTGAATCTCAAGAAAGATAGGTACTTAGCAGTTTGGACCTTATTATTAAAGTAACACTGCCTCCTGATTGCCATATTCCCAAATTACTGGGTCAGTAATTCTCCATATAAAGGATAAGTAAAACTCTCAATATTAGGATAAATCTATTAAACTAAGAGTCTTTGGATAACAATTTCATAGGTCTACAATTACTGGAAGGGTATTTTCATTATAAGTGCTTTCTTGGGCATAATGCCTACTAATGATTGGAAGACTGGCATCATTATTTTAATACCAACCAAATGGAAGTGTGGCTGACAGTACATAATCCTAAAGACAACAAAAATAATTTTGGTTTCACTTCTGTATATAGTAGACAAAGAACTTGGTTCTCTGAAACTTTTTCAGACTTACAGTCTTGGAAATATGACAAGGGGAAGTCAGAATCAAAGAACGGTATTGAAATCTAAAATTTTCTAAAACCAAGACAAAAATTACACATATTTCAGCTTCTCAATCAAGCATGAATCTAACCTATTCTATTCACTTTGTTGACTTTGGTCTCTATCCTCCCCTCACCTAGGAGTTATCTTTTCCTATAGTGGCTCAAACCTTTATCTTGAACTCAGTCTTCAGGCCTCATTTATAGGCCTACATTTCTAGGTCTAGTCTTAAAAATGATATCATTCATTCAAATTTTCAGCCCAGATCCTGTCTCCTGCCTTTATCTGTCACTGCAAGGCCAAATTTAGTCTGGGCACCCTACTGACATGCTCCACAGTGCTGGTTGAGAATTGAGACCATTCAAGTTCTTAGTTGTAAGCAACAGCTGCTGATCCAATCACACAGAAAAAGAGTTTACTAAAGGGATATTGAGAATAAAGCTCAATATTAACTTTCTGGGAACAATGCACAACATAGTGCAAAACAGGCCTACTGAGAAAATGGTCAGTGCTTCTGCTCCACCAAGAATTCAACCCTGCAAACACTGCGACCTCCAAGAGCAGGCTGCCACCTCTGCTGCCCTGGCTAGCAAACTGGATTACAGGAGGAGCCTCCATCCTCCAGTTGCTCACTTCAGAATTTAGGTTTGTTGCTGGAATCTAGGTCCCATTCCTGGGCAAAGGAGGTGTTTTCTGAGCTTGGTCCTGGGGAGGTGGTTCTTGAAAGATTGTAAATGCCACAGATTACAGCAAGAGTGTTCAAAAGGTGCTGGGCAGCCAGGAAACACAACTAATGCCAAAGATACAGGGTTATAAATGGCTAAAACCAAATAAGCACGCATGTGAAGAAGACAAGGAATAGTCTTCATTCCTTCATCCTGGAAAAGAGACATGTTTTAAAGCAAATAATTAAATCATAAATATAGCAAGTGAATATGATTTGGCTATTGCAGTATCTCCCATCACGATTTAAGTCTACTATGCACGATGAAGAGTCTGTAGTGTACCTAACTAACTAGTGCCAACCTTTCCAATATCTATTAGTTACCTTTAACCTTTTCAAATTATTTAGGCACAGGTGATGCTTTAGGTCCCCATATTGACTTATGTCACACCTTGGCTAATTCTGTCCCCTTTAATCCTCTGTTTCCTTTTTCCCTTTTCCTTTTCCCTTCAGTAACTCAATGACTACTGACATACTAGTTTTTGCTGAGCTCCCACAGAAAACCACTTTCATCATTAAGCATGCGTATTTAAGTGGAATCACCTCTGTTATATGAACACTTTGTCCTGACTCAAAAAGTGAAGAATTCCAGGATATGACATGCACAATATCACTATTGGCCAATACTGGAGGGTAGGAATGTCCACAAAAAACTAAGTGCTGACATTCTTATTTATCTCAGTATCTTGTATGGATACACACAATGTGGATGGGCTGATCACTGTTACTTAATACCCTGTAACATAGCATCATTTTACGTAGCCTCCCTAAGCCTCCAGGCTAAAGTGCTAAAACAAACAATATGCACTTACATGCCTTAAAATGATTTGAAGCCCACAAAGAAAACTGCACAGTGCTTATCTATATAGGGAGAATTATAGAATGAGCATATTTTATTCTTCTTTGCACTTTTTGTTTTTGAGGAAGATCAGTCCTGAGCTAACATCCACTGCCAATCCTCCTCTTTTTGCTGAGGAAGATTGACCCTGATCTAACACCCATGCCCATCTTCCTCTACTTTATACGTGAGATGCCTGCCACAGCGTGCCTTGACACGTGGTGCATAGGTCCATGCCTGGGATCCAAACCAGTGAACCCCGGGCTACTGAAGCAGAACGTGTGATCTTAACCACCTGTGTTACTGGGTCAGTCCCTGCATTTTTGTTTTGATGTGCAAGGCAGCCCGGGGTTCGCTGGTTTGGATCCCAGGTGTGGACAGGGCACTGCTTGGCAAAAGCCATGCTGTGGTAGGCGTCCCACATATAAAGTAGAGGAACATGGGCACAGACGTTAGCTCAGGGCCAGTCTTCCTCAGCAAAAAGAGGAGGATAGGGAGCAGTTAGCTCAGGGCTAATCTTCCTCAAAAAGAAAAAAGAATGAGCATGTGCTACACTTCTCCAATTCGGGGGAAAATAGGTAGACTTGGAGTATAGTCCCCCAAATATAACTGACCCATAATCCTATCTTCCAACAAAATTTAAGATTATTAAGATTCTCATTTTCCTTTTTAAAATAACATTTTTATAACTGCTTTTACTGGAGAAAGTTTTAAATCAAATAAAGCTTATAATATTTAAATGGCATATTATATCTCCCTTAAAAATATGTGTGGTCAAGGCAACCTTGTTCACTACTCCTTTTCAACGTCATATTGGAAGTACTAGCTAATGTAATAAGATAAGAAAAAGAAATAAAAGGTATACAGATTGGGAAGGAAGAAATTAAACTGTCTGTTTGCAGATGACAATCATCTATGAAGGAAATCTGAAAGAATCGACAAAAAAATACTCCTTGAAATAATAAGCAATCATAGTTAGGTTGCATGATACGAGGTTAATAAACAAAAGTCAATCAATATCCTATACGCCAGCAATGACCAAGCAGAATTTGAAATTAAAATCATAATACCATTTATATTAGCAGTCCCACAAAAATGAAATACTTAGGTATAAATGTAACAAATTATGTATAAGATCTATACAAGGAAAACTACAAAACTCTGATGAATGAAATCAAAGAAGAATTATGTTCTGTGTTCATGAACAGAGAAATTTAATATTGTCAAGATGTCAGTTCTTCCCAACCTGATCCACAGATTCAATGCAACCCCAATTAAAATCCCAGCAAGTTATCGACAAACTGTTTGTAAAGTTTATATGGAGAGGCAAAGACCCAGAATAGCCAACACAATATTGAAGAACAACAAAGTTGGAGGACTGACTACTTGACTTCAAGACTTACTATAAAGCTACAGTAATCAAGACAGTGTGGAATTGGTGAAAGAATAGACAGATATATCAATGGAACAGAAGAGAGAGCCCTAGAGCCACGTGAACTGATCCTTGACAAAGGAACGAAGACAATATAATGAAGCAAAGAAAGTCTTTCAAACAAATGGTGCTGGAACAACTGAACGTCCACAGGCAAAAAACTGAATCTAGACACTGACACTCTTCACAAAAATTAACTCAAAATGGACCACAGACCTAAATGTAAAACACAAAACTATAAAACTCCTAGAAGATAACATAGGAGAAAACCTAGATGATTGTGGATATGATGATCACTTTTTAGATACAACATGAAAGAAATAATTAATAAGCTGGACTTCATTAAAATTAAAAACCACTGCTCTGTGAAAGACAACACCAAGAGAATAAGAAGACGAGCCACAGACTGGGAGAAAATATTTGCAAAAGACGTATCTGATGAAGGACTGTTATCTAAAATATACAAGGAACTCCTAAAACTGAACAATGAGAAAATAACCTGATTAAAAAATAGGCAAAGACCTTATCAGACACCTCACCAAAGAAGATATACAGATGGAAAATAAGCATATGAAAAGATGCTCCACATCACAAGTCATGAGGGAAAGACAAATTAGAACGAGATACTGCTACACATCTATCACTATAGCCAAAGTCCAGAACACTGATAACATCAAACACTGATGAGGACGTGGAGCAACAGGAACTCTCATACATTGCTAGTGGGAATGCAAAATGGTACAGCCACTTTGGAAGATACTGTGGCAGTTTCTTACAAGACTAAACATTCTTAACACATGATACAGCAATCATATTCCTTGGCATTTACCCAAAGGAGTTGAAAACATGTCCACACAAAAGCATGCAGACGGATGTTTATAGTAGCTTTATTCGTAATTGCCAAAATCTGGAAGCAACTAAGATGTCATTCAGCAGGTAAAGAGATAAACTTTGCTACACCCAGACAATGGAATATTATTCAGCACTAAAAAGAAATGAGCTATCAAGCCATGCAAAGACATGGAGGTAACTTAAGTGTAATTACTGAGTAAAGGAAATCAATCTGAAAAGGCCATATATGATCCCAACTACTATATAACACTCTGGAAAAGGGAAAACTATGGAGACAGTAAAAGGATCAGTGGTTTCCAGCGGCTGAGGGGAGAAGAGGAAGAGATGACTAGTCAGAGCAGAGAGGATTTTTAGAGCAGTGAAAATACTCTGTATGATACCACATGGTAGAAACATGTCATTACACATTTGTCCAAACCCATAGAATGTACAATACCAAGAGTGAACCAAACATAAACTATGCACTTTGGGTGATAACGATGTGTCAATGCAGGTTCATCAATTGTAGTAAATGTGCCACTCTGGTGGGAGATATGATAATGGAGGAGGCTGTGTTTGTGTGGGGTCAGGGGGTATATGGGAAAACTCTGTACTTTCCTTTCAATTTTGCTGTAAATCTAAAACTGCTCTAAAAAACCAAAATCTTTAAAAAAAAGTAAGAGGATGGGAAAAGTTATACAAACACTAATCAAATGAAAGCTGATGTTACTATAATAACACAAGAAAAAGCAGATTTCAGAACAAGGTATATTACCAGGGATTATGACACAGAAAAGGCACCTGAAAAAATAGAGCCCCCATTCACAATGAAAACTCTCAGCAAACTAGTAATAAATTTTCTTAATCTGACTTAACAGCGCATCTACAAAAAAACTACAGTATACATCATATTTAATGGGGAATAATCGAATACTTTCCACCTAAGAGACTGTGAACATGTCAAGGATTTTGCTCTCTCCACTTCTATTTAACATTTTACTGGTGGTCCTTGCTGGTACAATAAGGCAGGAAAAAGAAAAAAAGGCATACGTTTTAGAGAGGAGGAAGAAAAATGCATTTACTTGCAGATAACGTGATGGTTGTTATGGGCTAAATTGTGTTCCCCTCAAAATTCCTATGTTGAAATCCTAACCCTTAGCATCTCAGAATGAGACTATATTTGGAGACAAGACCTTTAAAGAGATGATTAAGTCAAAATGAGCCTTTAAGGTGGACTCTAAACCAATCTGACTAGTGTTCTTAAAAAAAAGAGAAAATTTAGATACGCAGAGATACACTGGGGGCGTGGGCACACAGAGGAAAGGGAAGGTACCATGTGCAAGCCAAGGAGAGAAGCCTCAGAGGAAACCAAGGCTAACACGTTGATCTTGGACTTCTAGATTTCCAAATCGTGAGAAACAAATTTCTGTTGTTTAAGCCATGAAAAAATTAAAATTAAAAAATGTGTAGTAAAAATATGAGTAATTATACAGCAAATACATATTGTATTATAAGCTCTTACTCACTCATTAGTTCAATAAATGTACACCAAAGCCTAACCCTCAAAAGGTATTTGATTGTATTGCTTGTATCTTCTTCTTTCTAGTGATTATTACCAGAAATCCTTCCTTCAAAGGAAGAACTTACTACATGTAAGCCTACTGTCAATTTTAAAAGCAAACTTGCCTGTTATTTTACCCTCAAAATGAGTTTATTCAGGAATAGTCAAAAGAACTGTAATTTGGGATGTTCATGCTATGGTGAACCACAGGCAAATTCAGAAAAGAAAGGAGGGGAGCTGCTTTTATAGAGAGAAAGGGGGAGTAGGAAGGGCTGTTCTCAACAGAAGCCCATTAGGGGAAACTAACAGTTCAGGGCAGCAACAGCTTCTCATTGGCTGAGCCGCAGCGTTTCTCACTGGATAGGCAGTTGCTGGGTGGGGAGAGAAATCCTTCTTCAGTAGTAAAGTAGTTCTACTTCCTGTCAGGAGATGCAAGCGGTGTCTTTTCCTGTTTAGAGTAACTGACGATGTATGATAGGGTGTGAGAGCTCCCCCTACAGGCCTTCCTGACTCCAACTTAATTAAGGTTTCTTTTATTATTGCCACATTATGTTAGGACAAAAGTATACATATAAAAACACAAACACACACACACAATGGACTAATGTTCTTAGAATATTTCAGTGATTATTAAGCATGGCATCTCCAACTTCTTGATGTTTTGCATTTTTCAGACCTAAAACATAACTGTCCTTTTATTCTGGATTCTGACTTAGTGAAAAATCCCATAAAAGCTCCTATTTTCTCCATTGGAGATAAGGTTTCAAATGCCTCAAGCACACAACTGAGGTCCACAATGAGGCCCCACCCTCTGCATCTGATCTTCCTGCCTACGACTCCACACATGATTCCCTTTCATTAGCCTTTCTCCTCCCTGACCTCCACCTCCACCGTGTTCAGTCCAGCTTTAGAGCTTCACTCTTATTTCTTCTGCCTCTCTTCTCTGCCCACCTGTTTGCCATTTTCAGTGACTTCTCAAGTATCTGTTATCTTTTACTTCTTTTTCCTTCCTTTTCAACAACTTTTAATTTTGAAATAGTTTTTGACTCACATAGAAGTTGCAAAATTAGTAGGGTTCCTTTGTACCCCTCACCCAGATTCCTTGAATGATACCATCTTATATAACCTAGTATCAATTATCAACACTAGGAAATCAACATTGTTAAAATGAGGTTAACTCAACTATAGGCCTTACTTGGATTCCACCAGTTTTTCTAGGAACTCACTTTTTACTGGGGAGGGGGTTCTATAACTTTTATTGCATGTACAGATTCACGTAACTACCACCACAATTGGCATACAGAACTGTTCCATCACCTCAAAAAAATTCCCCACTTGCTATCACTTTATAGTCATTACTCCTCCCACCTCCAACTCCTGGCAATCATTAATGTTTTCCATCTCTATAATTTTGTCATTTCAGGAAAATTCTATACAGACTCATACAATTTGTAATCATTTGAGATTGAGCTTTTTTTGGTGAGGAAGATTGACCCTGAGCTAACATCTTTGCCAATCTTCCTCTTTTTGCTTGAGAAAGATTGTTCCTGAGCTAACATCTGTGCTAATCTTCCTCTATTTCATGTGGAATACCTCCACAGTGTGGCTTGACGAGCAGTGCCAGGGCTGTGCCCAGGATCCAAACCTGCGAACCCTAGATGCCTGAAGCAGAGCTGGCAAACTATGCTACTCGGCCAGCCCCCATCTTTTTTTTTTAACTCAACATACAGCTCTTGAGATCCAGTCAAGTTGCTGCATATTTCAATACTTGTTCCTTTTTATTGCTGAGCAGTATTCCCCGGTGTGGACATACCAGAGTTCGTTTATCTGTTGAGAGAAACTTGGGTTGTTTCCATTTTGGGGCTATTACAAATGAACTGGCCACAAACGCTCATGTGCGGGTTTTGGTATAAACTTAAGTTTTCATTTCTCTAGGGTTAGTACCCAGGAGTGGGACTGCTGGGTCATAAGTTATCTGTGTAAAAATAAATAAGGAATATAAATAGATATAAAGAAAGAATAAGAAATATAAATGAATAAATAAAGAAAACATTTAAAATGGAGTCAGGGAGCTCTGAAGGGGGAGCTCACACGCACGTACCACTTCTTGTAGCCTACGTAACCAGGAGGAAGAAGGAAGGCAAGAATTATTTCAACAAGGGAGGACATTTTTCACATAGAATTTTTATCTCCTGCTTTTAAGAAAAGGAAAGAAGATCCCTCTTTGCCCCAGAACTACACTCTAACCACTTCTTGCGGCCAACGAGAAACCTCCATGACCTCCAATTCCTGTTCTTCTCCAATGAACTTTTGTTCAAAACACCCTCCCCAATCTCCTTCTAAAATCTAATAAAAGCTGACCTTCCCTTTGTCTTTCAGACTCACCTATGGTTCACCATAGCCTGCTTGTCCCAATTTGCAATTCTCTGCTGTTCCCGAATAAACTCATTTTGCTGGTAAAATAACTGGCTATTTTATTTTTAGGTTAACATCTGTGATGGTTAATTTTTATGGGTCAACTTGGCTAGGCTACAGTACACAGCTGTTTGGTCAAACTTCAGTCTAGATGTTGCTGTGAAGGTATTTTTTATATGTGATTAACATTTAAATCTTTGAGTAAAGCAGATTATGCCCCCTAATATGGGTGAGTCTCTTAAATCAGTTGAAGGCCTTAAGATCAAAGACTCGGGTTCCCAGAAGAGGAAGGAATTCGCCTCCAGACTGACTTCAGATTCAAGACTGCAACAGGGCCTCCTGCGGGAACTTCTAGCCTGCCCTGCAGATTTCACACTTGCCAGCACCCTCAAGGATGTAAGCCAATTTCTTAAAATCTGCATGTGTGTGTGTGTGTGTGTGTGTAATTCTGTAATTCTCCGGAGAACTCGGACTAATACATTGCTCTAACATGAGGAAATAGGCAGAGATGTCTGTTCTCAACAATTCTTTTAAATTTTTTCTTATTAAATAATCTGTGATTTTCAAAATATAAATCAATTTATAATAAGTACATTTCTTCAGATATTTGCACTAGTCAAAGTGTAAGAATTTAATAGAGATTCAGTAAATATGTGAGAACATCTGATCGTAAAGTCCATTAGTATTTCAGCAAGTAAATTCTGTAATCAGGAGTAAAACAAATTACCCTATCTCCAATTTTACACCCACCATGGTAAACTAAGCAAAAAATATGTTCAGGAATATGAGTTTGGAAGTGAGCAATACTCTAAATATACAAATGATATGCAAATTTTGTCAATATGGCACCAGACCTAATCCCACATTAAAAAGGTAGGAAAATTGAGTACTACTTCAAATGATTACAAAAGACCTTTTAAGGGGGCTATATGAAACTACAGAAAACTATTATTCTGTTCTATATGGTGTATGGTGTATGAATGGTGTAGCAGAATATTTTTAAAACTTGCCTTAAATAGCAGTGTTTTAGAAAATAACGCAGGACTAGACAGGTGGTGTTAATATCTCTGCCATGAAGATAGTCGTTTAAAAATTCAATAACAAATTTCTATTGAGCATCTATTAAGTTCTAAGCTCTGAGGATATAACCATAAAGCAAATATCCAGTCCAAACTCTCACGGAATCTACCCTGGGCTGGGGTGGAGTGAAGAAAGAAAATGAACAAACATACAATAAGTCAGATCATGATAAAATCTTATGAAGAAAAGTAAACCTAGGTGAGACATTGAAAGATGGAGGTGTGGGTGGTGGTAGGTGCTATTTTAGAGAGGACAGACAGGGAAGATGTCCCTGAGAAGACATCTGGGTAAAATACGGATTCTTTAAAGTCAGGGTGACCTCCCCGAGAAGGGAAGATGGAAAGAGAAATACTCAGAAATTTCCCTCTAGTGAGGTTGACCCTCAGTTCCTCCAACTCATTTCCTGCTTACCTGGGCTATCTGGTTTTCACAAGGTGCCTCTGATTTCCTTCTTGATTACCTGCCTCATTCAGCTATTCTTGAATCAGATCATCATTCCCACTCCTTATGTATCTGGACTCCCGCATGCCTTATCCTGGCTTTTTGAACTTAAGACCCAACCGACACAGCACTTCCCTCACAAAACTACTCATCTGCAGAAACTAGGAGACCAACTTCACCTCGAGAAGAGCCTGACCCTTTACCCCAGGACCCAGTCCAGGAAAGCCTGCTGCTTCCCCACCCAGGCAGGGAAAGTAAATTAGGTTTAATTGAACTCTATTTTAGATGAAGGAAAGGAAACAAATAGCAGCTAAAGAGAAGTTAGGAGGTTGGAGGGAGAAGAACACAGGAAATTTTTACGAATTTGAATGAAATAATAATAATAATAAAATTGCCCAGTAGTTTCCTGGTAAAAATCAACAGCAGAAACAGGAGCTTCTTCATACACTTTCATTCAGAACAAAATGGCAGTGGATCATGGGTACATCAATCACCATGTGGGAGAAAAATACAAGAACTATCAAACTATTGGGTGGTCCTTCTCAGAGGAAAGTTGTCAGATCCATCTGACTTTGATCTCTCATTTACAGAAACAGCCTGAAGAAACTTCTCCACCCTATAAAAATAATAAATCTCAGAAGCCACAAACTCTGCAGGCCAGAAATCACCTCTGGTGAGAAATCCTCCCTTCCAATAAACTGAGCAAACATGAACTGTTAAAATGCTGGACTAGACACATTACAGCGAAAACCCAAAGGATTATGTTTGCACCATAAATCTCAGGGGTTGGGGAAGATACAGGAAGAGAAAGAAGAGAGGGAGGTAGAATCTACATTATCCCCTGATCAGAAAGGTTTTATTGCCAGCAATCCTTTAGGGAAACTGTTAAGCATTAATAAGAATACAATACCCAGAAATTAAATTTGATTATGTCTATTCTGGTCTAAGGGCAAAATAAAAAAGAACGTAAACAAAAATGTCTGTAGCGATATGAAAAACTTAGTTGCATAAAATTCTTTTAATTCTTGGTAAAACTCATAAACAAAGGCATTTTGGGCAACGTCACTCACATAAAAAGATTACTGATTCATGTGCACAAATGCAAAATTAGCATGTGAACCAAAATATGTAATTCTAGAGAAAAAAGAATCCAACTAAATAAATAGCCTCCTTTCTCTCATCTAGTCCCTTGTGGAGTTACACGACTGGTTAGCAGTTTTCCTGACCAGAAGAAATATAGAACAGAGCTTGGAACTAGAGGATTTGGACTTGATTCTTGGTTCCACCTCTTCGTACCTACTACTAGACTACGCCAAGACACTTTCTGTTATCCGAGCGTCAGTTTTCATTCATAAAATGGAGTTGATAAATAGAGCCTACCTCACTGGTTATCTCAAAGATGAGATTAGATCATGCACATAAGGGTAGGGCACATGACCATCACCCTACAAAGGTTATTATTACAAAAATATATTCCATATTTATATGGCAATAAAGTATGAATCCCTAAATCAATAGTTTGCTACTCTGAGCTTCAGGTTTTTCATCTGTAAAATGGAGATCATACTACCTGTCCAGCCTAATTCCATCGATTTTCCACACAAATGAGAGACAGAGCTCATCAGTCCAACTTCTGTATTGCCATGTTTATTAGTTTGCTTGAGTTACCCTAACAAAGTACCACAAGCTGGGTGGCTTAACAACAGATATTCCAGCTCTGGAGGCCAGAGGTCCAAGACCAAGACGTCGGCAGGGTTGGTTCCTTCTCAAGGCTGTGAAGAAGAATTTGATGCCTTGCTTCTAGCTTCTGGTGGACTGCTGGCAACCTCTGTAGTTCCTTGGCTTGTAGAAACATCACCCCAATAGCTACCTTCATCCTCACTTGGCATTCTCCCCATATGAGTGTCTAGCATCAAAATTTCCCCTTTTTATGACAATACCAGGCATATTGGATTAAAGCCCATCCTAACAACTTCATTTTCATCTGATCACCTCTGTAAAGATGCTATCACCAAATAAGGTCACACTCTGAAGTACTGGGGATTAGGATTTCAACATACAAACTTTACAGGGACACAGTTTAACCCATAGCACCATGCTTCATCAAAAGAGCCAGCAAATCAGGGCACACGTTGAGGGTCTGAAGTAGCATCTACGTTTTAAGTCCAAGAGAACTCTCACTCCTGGCTAGAATTCTTCTGGCCCCCAGGCTACAATTCAAATAGCTGTTTCTAAGCATAAATTTATTTCCTCCAGCGGTAGGATTGCTAGATAGAACACCCAGTTAAATTTGAATTTCAGGTAAACAATGAACAATTTTTCACTATAAGTATGTCCCATGAGCCTCATGTATTTTTATTTGCTAAAGCTGGCTCTCTACCCACTGGTGGGTTGTTGTTTCAATGCCGCGCTGAGCTAGCCTCTAGGTCAGGCAGCATCACCTAATCGTCCCCAATGCGACCCGGACCCAACGAATCAGACTGGCAACGAAAGAAGTCTGAAAAGCTGTAGGTTTAATCAGCAGCCAAGGTGATTCTTATCAAAGACATCTGGGAAACAATGGGTTCGGTGAGGACAAAGAACAGTTGAAGAGCTATTAGTACAGAACTACAAGGAAGAATGATAATGTAAAAACAAAATCTAGAAATAACCAGCTGGGAATAACCAACATTTTTCAAATTTAGAACATGAGAACATAGGAAATAGGACTAGGTAACCACAAATAATTAATGCTTACCTTCGGGGGAGGAGGGGGTGTGTGTGATAATTGTATTAGACTGTTTACTCCTGGGCTTACTCCACCAGGTATCAACCTGCTACACTCAGAGTGCCCTACCACCAAGGCCCCCTCTTGGTGGAAGTGAGGACGTGCTGTTCTGCCCCTCCCAGCACTGCCCCTTTGGCTCTATCTGAGGCCTGCCCAGAAACACGTTCCCACTCCTTCCGAATTCTCAACCTCCTTGGCACAGGGAAATGATCTTTCTCCCTACAAGAGGAGAATCTGAGGGCAGAACTGTACCTAGTTCGTGGGTGGTCTGGGTACAGCTCAAAGTACTGAAATATGTTTTAAATACTGGGAAAAAAAATAAACAAAACCAGGGCAAATGCCACATTAAAATAAAATCTGTGTTTAAAGTTGATTTTCAATGAAGCACCTACAGCATTTAAATATATCTCATTGACTGCATATGCAGGAACAGTTCAGATATGATTAGAGGCCTTTGTAAGCAAAGCATCATTGGTTTATGAAACCAAATTGAAGTGAATAAAGACTTGCTGAATTAATTCTCAAAGGTGCTGAACTGTGGTATACTCTTTGGTCAGTCTGACCCATTTTCGGTCCCTTCATCAATTCTGATTACCGAATACCAATTTTCTTCTTGTACTAGATGTTTGGAAAGACTTCTGAGCTCTGTGTAATTTGAACTCTGTCCAATAGAGGCTTAAGTTCAACAAGAGCATTATTCATATCACTTCATGCACACAAAATCACATATAGATACACACATTTTCATCACATTACCGCTTATTTTAGTTTTTGGGTTTTAATTTACAGTGTCTGACTTTTTATTTAATATAGTTTTGCTTATTAGAAAAGGATGCAGCAACAAGTAAGTGAAAACAATCAGAAAGTTTGAGACTTCATTAAAACCAATCCAATGTCTAATACTCATCCAGATATAATGTAGCAAGACACCCAAGGATATAGTTTCAGTGACAAAAATGACTAATATTCTTCTGACTGAAGCTAAACCAGCACTATCGCTGAAAATATAAACGAAGATTCCTCTTAGAAAGATAATCAAGAAATAAGAGTACTTAAATTTGAATAAAAATATTCTTTCACATTACAATTGCACTGAGACAGACATCAATGGAATCAGACAATATGTAATGCAGGGAGTCTATTCGTTAGAAGATTGTTACTTAGGATAAAAATGTTTATTATATAAGTTAATTTATTAATTGGGACTTTTTTCACTAAAGACAGGGTAATACCTGAAGATTGTACAATGCTTCATAGTTTTTACATATGGTATTTCTTTTAATTTTTGTAAATAAACAATCTAAGGATGAGAAAAATTAAACATTTATGTAAAGTTATATATATGGTTTATGACACAGCCAGTATTAAAATTTAGACTGAGTGATGTCTAGTCTAGGGTACCTTCTCATATGCCTAGAATGAAGATTCAGGAAGGAATTCATTGCAATCATTCAATTAAATTTGTATTTATAATTCCTATGCATCTTAAATATGACATTTTTAACCAATACTAAATATTTCCACGTAATTACACTTAGGCCCATCCAAATCTGATAAATATAGACAGGACTCAATTCTTTTAAAGTTGATCTTGCATATTTCAGACTGTCATTTGCCTTCTAGTGAAAAATACATTAAATTTCTTTGTCTCCATTCAATAATTCTTGTATTTAAAGTGGTAGAAAAAAAGGTCAACTTTTAGGAGCCCCAGTTATTCAGATTCCATATGTGGTAGTTTGTTCTTTGTTAAGTGGCTCAGCTGGAATCCCCAGAAGGCTCTTTCCTATACGGTTCTGAGTTAAGGCTGGCCCACGGAGGAATTCACGTGAGATCTGCAAGCAGAAGTGAAGCAGCAGCCGCTACTCTCTGAATGAAGGTTGTCATGATTAGAAGTGGTGACAGAAAACACAGAGACGCCAGCAGGTTCCAGCTTATCCTCACTCTCCTCCATTCTGCCTCCAGCAATTCTGTCTGAGCTGAGCCCGTTAACCAACACAGCCTGAGGTCCACCATCACATGCGTGGCAGAAACGCACAGAGAGCTGTCACAAAGGCACAGCTCCTCAGAGCCCTCCAAGACCATCCCCTTCACCGTCCACTTGGGCAGCTGGCCCTGCCGGGCTTCTGACTCACTGCTCCTCCAGCTCCCACTTGGACTTCCACAACCCCAGCTCCCCGCACACTGTGGAAGCTCTAGTTCCTGCACTAAAGTCCCTTACCCCAGAACTCATGGCAGTTCTGCTTCCCTTGATTGACCTTTGACTCATACACATACCTTCTAGACTACAATTGTGAGAGGATTAGCCTAGGGTTTCTTTTTTTCTAATTACTATTCTAGTCTTCATAGTCACTTTTAAGATTATACTTTTTAATCCTAAAAGGATTTATGTCTATCTGGATAAATAAAGCAAGCCCAACTCTGCCTTGTGATGTGAATGCACAGGGACTTTAGAGTTTTATCTGTTCCTTAGGGGTGTTTACAAGCGTTTTCGAATAAGTCATTTTCTATTTAGAAGTAGCACCTTTGTTACCATAATTCTCTCTTCTTCTCAGTTACAGTAGTCCCCCCTTATCTGAGGTTCCAGCTACCTATGGTATACCATTATCAGAAAATATTAAATGGAAACTTACAGAAATAAACCACTCATAAGTTTTAAATTGCATGCCATTCTGAGTAGCATGATGAAATCTCATTCTGTCCAGCTCTGTCTCGTCCTGGACATTGAATCATCCCTTTGTCCAGTGTATCCACACTGTATACACTACCTGTCCATTAGTCACTCAGCAGCCGTCTGGGTTATCAGATTGACTGTCTTGGTATCGCAGTGCTTGTGTTCAAGTAACCCTTATTTTACTTAATAACGGCCCCAAAGCACAAGGGTACTGATGCTGGCAATCCAGATATGGCAAAGAAAAGCCGTAAGTGCTTTCTTTAAGTGAAACAGTGAAAGTTCTTGACTTAATAAGGGAAAAAAAAAATGGTATGCTGAGGTTGCTAAGATCTACAGTAACTCTTATTATAGTATATTGTTATAATTGTTCTATTTTATTAATACTTGTCTTTAATCTCTTACTGTGCCTAATTTATAAATTAAACTTTATCATAGGTATGTACCTATGCACAGAAGAAACCTAGTATATATAAGGTTCAGCACTATCTGCGGTTTCAGGCATCCACTGGGGGTCTCAGAATGTATGCCCCGTGGATAAGGGGGGACTGCTATACTATCTGCGAGTATATGGAAAATACAATCATGACTGAGCAATCAAAACAAAGTTTGTAGGAGCAGGCATCATCTCATCTGTTTCAATAAATATATAAGGGTTCTGTAAAAGCAGCAAAGCTAAAAGAGGGAACATCAAGATCGATCTCTGAAGACTTCTAAAATGATGTATATTACTATGCTCAATTATAAAATCTCAAAGGAACTCAGGCTGAGTAAAGTAAAGAACATGCATTTACCAATTCCAGCACCACTTTATTCAAGAACACAGCTCTAAATAATGATGCGTGGGAAGATTAAAGGGATAGGGTTTCAAAGACTAACATCCTCAGAAAAGCTTTGAAATCAAAATTAAGATATTCAGCATTAAAGGTATCTGCATCCGTGTGTGTGTGTGTGCGCGTGCACACGTATCTTGAATCTGTCCATTTTTCTCTATCTTCATTGCCATGGCACAGGTCAAATATGATTTCATCAAATGGCCTCTTATCTGGTCCCTCCACTTAAACTCTGGACCTAATGTGTTCTCCATACTGCAGCTACTGATCTTTAGAAATGCAAATCAGATGATGTCATTTCACTGCCTCAAACCTTTTGATACAACTTTCCATCGGTCTTAGGATAAAGTTCAAAATCCTTAATCTGGCCGTTTATAAAGGCAAAACTAACCCACAGTGTTAAAAGTGAGGACAGTGGTTACTCTAGGTGGATGACTGGGAGATAAGAAACTGGTTTCTGATTTGCTAGAAACGTCCTGTTTCTTAAACTCGGTGCTGGTTACATTTCATATTTCTGGGTTTCAGTTTGTGAAAATCATCAAACTGTACACCCAAGATTTGTGCATTCTTTATACATACATTACACTTGAATAAAACATTAAACAAAAATTGAGGAAAAAAACAGACTGCAAATAAAGGTAGCAGTCACAAAGAAAAACTCCATCTTCATATCTGTGCATTACTAGAAGGGTTACTCAACGTGCATGTCTTATTAGACCAGTCTGCTCACATACTAGTTAGTTTCCCCCTCTTCGCTCCTCCCTCCCATCCACCCACCAACAGCAAGCACTAGTGAGGCTGTCACCTCTGGATGTCAAAGGCAACCTAAATGCTCATATTTTGATATGTGAAGTCCAATGGACATTACCTCGTCATGAATATGAAAGACGTGTCTCATTGATTTTCAGTACATGACTGCGACTAAAACTATTATAAACTACACAAATCCTTCAGGATGATGATTTTTCATTTAATTTTAATATTTAACTTCCAGGAAAAAAAGATCTACACAAATGATAAACTCTTCTATTACATGTCCACAAAAGATTTCCTTAAGGAATGGTGTCCATTTTCTTACATTTTACAGCAGATTACTTAGGCAGAGATACTACAGTAAGATTTTGAAAAAGAGAGTTTGTGTTTTCCTCCTTTACCAAGAAATCCATTAGCAAAAAACAAGGTGTGATTCCAGAAGAGAAAGTTGGAAATGACTCTACCCTACAGGTGTTGTTTAAAAGTGACGTTTCTGACAAGGGAGCAGATGTTTAGGGGCAAACTCTTTGAAAAACATACAGTTAATGACACTCAGCCTCATCATTAAATTTAACAGCAGCCTTTTTCACTCAAGAAGCCTATCTATGATATGCCACTAGCAATATCTACTCATGGTGCTGGTGCTTTTATTTGCATATTGCATCAGAGTATTCACTATTTAAAGTGAAAAGATGGGAGGCCATGTGACAGTGCTGATTACAATATGAGCCTTGAGCTTCTCACAATTTACCGAGGAAGCGCCATTATCAGCACTGAACTATCTTTTAAATAGCAGAAGATATCAAAAAATTGTTTATATAACACCATTTTACCTACCTGTCTTGGAAAACGGCTTTGGTGTGATTCTAGGTATATGTTTAAGTACTGCTTTTCATGAGAATCGGGCCAAACACTCAATATCTGAATAGAGTGCCAAATTCCATATGGGTATAAATTGAAGAAGGAGGGGCTATTTAATCTCAAATCTACTCTGTAAAAAAAATTGATTGCAGGTAAAATTTAAGGACTACAATACTGAGAAGGTCAAATATAATCTCAAACTGTTCCGTAAGGTATTAAGAGCAGAGGGTCCGGGAAGAATCTCTAGTCACTGATCATTTCATCAGTACTTAAAGCTAATGCAGCATAGTCTAAAAAGGGAAACACTTATGTTACCTTGGTCAAATCTCTCAGGACCTTTTTGCTTCGGTTTCCTCATCAATAAAATGTGGATAATAGTAACAACTTCACAGGGTTATTGTGAGAATAAAAATGACATTAATGTACTAAGCAAATTTATCTGGTAAATACTATATCCCCAATAAGTGGTTTTAAAAAGCAGCATCATTCTGTTGACAAGATTCATTGAAGTAGGAACAAAACACACTGTGCCCTGAAATTAACACCCCATTAACAGGACACAGTGTGATGTGGTAGCTCAAGAACTAGAAGAGGAAGGATTCCAAGAGACTGTGTCTTGCTTGGTCTGAGTTCAGTAGAACTAGTTATACAACACTGGGCAAGTCATTTCGCCCTTCTTGCTCTCCATTTCCAAACAAATAAAATGTGGAATTTAGTAAGACGTTGTTCAAGATGCCCCTTGGCACTAACATTTTGTAGAGAGGAAATCTTGGGAGCTATTTAATCTTAGTATAAACTACTCTGAGCAAACAAATTAGGAGGCAATCACTTCATAAAAAGTTTCATAGAGGATTATTTTAAGCAAAGAATCTTATTGTATATGAAAATAAGAAAATATTTACATATCATTGATTTTACAAAACTTTATTTTACTCAATTTTCATGATGATTTCATTTAAATAAAGTTTAGTTTATCAGTACTCTCAGTAAGTGTTCCTAATCCTATTGAATCCATAACAGTTAGAAAGAGGAACTGGGTTTCTACCTCTTAAGATTTCAAATGCCAAGAAAAACAGTCATTAGTCAAGAGTAGGCCACTTTAGAACAATTATAGCATGCCTATAAAAATGAGTTCACTCCTGAGAGGAACCGAGGGAAGCCTAAGCAGGAGGCCACTCTCAAAATGACAGTCACATTTAGTGAATCTGCTCCAGTCATTATTGTCTAGTCTGCCTAAAAATCTCATTCAGGATATCTCAACTAGAGAGGGCTACGAAATCATCAAGAACAAGAAGAGAGGTGAGAGAGGTGAGAGAGAGGCAGACAGACAGACAGACATGGGCAGAGAGGACACACCACAAAGAACTAAGAGAATATTTGGAAGTACAGAGAAAAACAAGCAGGACAGGAAGACATACACAAATCAACAAGAGACAAGGACAGAGATATGCAGAAGCAAATGAAACAAACTCAGACCAAGTAGAAAGACCTCAGGTAGTCCTCCATTACAGAATTCAACTGTCACAAACTAAAATAGACTCAAGAGCAGCTGGGGCTATCCTTGCGATCCAGAAGTAAATGAGTAAAAATCTGTTGATTAACAAGACTGTACCTAAAGAGTAGTGATGTTTTCATAGACTTCTCTACAGATTCAGAAATTTAATTTCATCAATTCATCAGACCGTGACTGAGTCATTCATATAATCCAATCTTAAACAGACTGATGTATTAGTTATAAAGCCATTTAACTGAAAAATCAATAAATACACCACAAAAACATGATAGCCACCAACATATCCACCTCCTATCTGTGTAGCATTAAAAGCACGAAGTGCTTTAACTATGTGTTTTTAATTGGGGGTAAAAGTTAATTCATGTTGATTGTAGGAAAAAAAGATTATGGATACTCACCATAAAAAGTTCCAGAGTGCCAGCCCTGGTGGCCTAGTGGTTAAGTTCGGCTGGCTCCACTTCAGTGGCCCAGGTGTGAACCTATACCACTCGTCTATTAGTGGCTATACTGTGGTGGCAGCCCACACACAAAATAGAGGAAGACTGGCAACAGATATTAGCTCAGAGTGACTCTTCCTCAGCAAAAAACAAAAACAGGAAGATTGGCAACAGATGTTAGCTCAGGGCAAATCTTCCTCAGTAAAAGAAAAAAAAAATTCCATAAAATATAAAATCAAAATAACTAAAACCCACTACTGAGTGATAACCACTTAGATGTTTTATTTGAATCCAGTCTTTTTTTCTATACACATGTAGAGAAACCATTTTTTTTCCTAAATAATTGGGGTAAGATTGTGGTCCTTAATATAAAAGTAGACATCATATGATTATAAAACTAAAAATTTGGCAGGAAAGAGACATGAAATTAGGGTTATTTCTAGGAAGACTTCCCTAACAATTATTCGTTTTTTCTATATTGTAGATATATGTTGTTTGAGGCCCCTGACTGCCAACAGATTCCCAAGGTCAAAGAGGGACTGACACGTGGCCTCACTTTCAATCTAGTTTGGGGCAAGGTTGACAGCCTTCTCTTTGAAGGACATGGCATGCCGATCAATTCTTCGCCTGAGCCTGCATCTTCCCATCCCCACTTGTGGGCTCTTCATGTCAAGTGGAGGTGAGGAAATCCAGCTGCTTTTCCTGTGGCCCTCCATTTGACTTAACTCATTTCTGAACAAATCTCCACATTGCAGTGTACGGACTGGGGTCTTCTTGGAACCAAAGCTAAGCCAACGATACGACATAACTGAGAGTGTCTCCTCCCTCTTCTCACGGTTACGACATGAGGAGAGTGAAAGTACAGTACCAGCCTTCATCCTCATCCACGCTTTATATCCCAGTTATTTTTGGTCTAAGAAGGTCATCTTTTTCATGGAGAGAATCATGTCTCCAGTGGAAAGCTGGCTTTTGTTTAACACTTTAAGTTAATTGTGTGGGACCATTTCAAATCAATATTATTAATTTAGGAATCCTGAAAACAACGAAACTTAATAATCAGCTCCCAATTATTAGATACATTTAGCCAAGACAGCCACACTTCTCAACAACCTACCTGGCAGATCATATCATATATTCGTCTATCTTTTAAATGTAAGTTTCAAACAGGAATTTTTTTTTAATTCACTTTTACCAACAGAAGGTCCAAATCTAAACCCCTTTTTATTATCCTTTGGAGGTAGCAGGTCTGAGTAAAAAGTAATTTCTGAGACCATCCTCTAAATTCAATAACCTCTGAACCTGATGGAGCTGCACGTACTACAGAGGTCCAAGGCCACGGCTCTCTCTGAGAAGAGAGGTTTATTTGGAGAAAGGCAGGGAGAGGACAGGGAGGGCATTTTCATCCTGGCGATCCCTCCCATGCTTCATACCTAACTTGATAACATCTAGTAGTCTCAGTCTCCAACAATGGGGCACAGAAACCAAAACTAAACTGAAACGTTAACTGAAAAATGAAAGAACATTAATTTGATGATTTCACAAGTCAAACCCAACTACATACATTTCTTTCTAAACCACAAAACCCAATCCATACCTTTCATTATTGATTTAAAATAAAGTACTCTTTATTTTATTTAGCAGTGGAAAATGCTCATCTAAGCAACTGTGAAAATACTCATTTTACATCAAAAAGACATAAATGTTTTACTTACTAATTTGTTTTGACCTTACCTATTCTCCCACATCCCACTTCTAAATTTCATAAACTTATTTCAAAAGAAAAAAAGCCATTTCCAAATCCCAATCTCTTAATTTTTATCTGTCGGTGTTCCCTTCCAGTCATTGCCCAGAACGCTAATTTTTCTTTGAGATACCTCCAACGAATCTGGAGACCATGTTTTAAGTGGCAGCACGTCAGAAGCTGCAGCGAAGCCAGAGAAAGGAGACTTTCAGCTTCCTTAAAAGAGCCACTGGGTAAAGAAAGTTGAGGAACACAATTTTAAGAAGTGACTACTATGAAAATACGCACATTTCCATAGGGTAATCATGCACCTGAGTGTGTGCTGGGGCACAGCGGTGCTTGCACTAGGGTAGATTCTTATAGGAAGTCACTCCCTCTCTGTCCAGGAACGATTAGAAATAGTGGCAGTTAAATAAAGCTAAAGAGACAGAGACTTGACAGACCTCTCACAACTGCCAATGTTAGATGTTACTTGCAAATTCTGAAATCTCCTAATGGAATTTATCAACACAATGATGATAAATACCCAGTGAACAAATGATCTCTGTCTGTGTTTATCTACGTATTTATCATCTTACACACATATACACACACACACAAAAATATAAGGTCTTTAAGTTCATTCTTCTAATAGACATTTTAGACTCTGAATTCTGAAAATGAATAGCTGAGTAAGGATGTGAGGAAATGGAAATACTTAACCACTTCTGGAAGGAGTGTATGAGAGCATTTAGGTAATATCTAGCAAAGTTGAAAATAAGCATATTCATTAACTCAAATTTCACTTAGATGTAATATATTCCAAAACAACTCCTACATGTGTATTCAAGGAAATAAGTACGATCATTGCAATTCCATTATTTGTAATTAGAAACAATCCAACTGTCCATCGGTGGAGGAAGAATAAACTGTAGATCCATATAGTGGAATACTACAGAGACTAAAATGAGTGAAAAAGCTACACTGACAGGTAGCTTTATAAAACAAAAGGTTCAGTGAAAAGAGAAAAGTTGAAAACTATTTTAGAGTTTGAAATCATTTTTTAATATTATAAACTTACAAAACGTATAGACACACAAATACACAAAAGATAAACACCAAATTCATGAGAGCAGTTACTTTCGGTCGAGAAGCAGGAGAATAAAGCCTGGTAGGAGATGATAGCGTATTCCAACTTTATCTGTAACATTTTACTTCTGAAAAAGAAAATCTAAAGAGCATGTGATAATAGTAGCATCTGTTCACTCTGTGGAAAATTGACCAGTTTTTGCTATATTACATTATATATTTTATGTGTTAATTTTATTTGTCAAAACTACAGTTAAACAGTACATAACTTAGTGTAAAAATAAAAATGATTATCTCTATAAATTAATGGTTTATCTCTATAAATGTGGGGTCAGTTATCACACCTGTAACACTCAAACATGAAATAAAAGACCTTCTTCAAACTTTCCCAAATGGAAAATCTTTGATTCAGAAGAGTAGCTTTTACAAAGAGGATCGCTCAAAATTCTCTTAAAAACAAAAGTTAGGGGATGGCCCAGTGGTGTAGGGGTTAAAGTTCTGCACATTCCACTTTGGCAGCCCAGGGTTTGCGGGTTCAGATCCCAGGCACAGACCTACACACCGCTCATCAAGCCATGCTGTGGCAGGGTCCCATGTACAAAATAGAGGAAGACTGGCACAGATGTTAGCTCAGGGACAATCTCCCTCACCAAAAACAAAAACCAGATGAATTTAAGTTCTTTTAAAAACTTAAGGTGTTAATATGTTTTTTCTCTGATACCACTTAAAAGAATTATTTACTATATGTTTGAAAGTACAGCAAAGAAAGAATGTAGAATGCAAGAGCAAAGATTAATTCTCCCAAGTTCTAATTCTGGTAAATTTATCAGCATCAATTTCAGAAAACCATCTGAACGGTATGGTAAGAACAAAAGAATTTTTGTTGAATATATATATTAATCTACAAAACAATACTAGACTAAAAAATAGTTAAGCTGACTTTTAAAAGAATCAAATAGTTGAAGTCAATAATACATTGAACCAGGGCCGCCCGGTGGCACAGTGGTTAAGTTCACGTGCTCTGCTTTGGTGGCCCAGGGTTCATGGGTTCTGATCCCAGGCGCAGACTCGCACACTGCTCATCAAGCCATGCTGTCATGGAGTCCCACACATAAAAAAATAGAAGACGACTGACACAGATGTTAGTTGAGGGACAAAACTAGCAAAAAGAAAAAAGAGGATGATTGGCAACAGTTGTTAGCTCAGGGCCAATCTTCCTCATCAAAAAACAAAACAAAATAAAAAAACCTTGAGCTGGAAATTACTGCATCAGACTGACTCCAAAACAACATTTTAGATACTTAGTATGCAGCCAATACACAAATGAACTACCAATGTCTTTGACAACAATTCCATTCACCCCTTGATTAAAATGTACTTAGTATACAATTACACGCCAAAAAGTCTGAAACCTGTTTCTTTTCTATGTATTCATATTTCATTTATAATCACACCACTTGACAAGGACTGTATTGTCAGTGTGAAATAATGTTAATTTCTGCTCTAGTAAGAAATGTTCAGTTATATACCCAATCTTTTTACTCACATACTACTATACTATTAAATACTCATCATCATCATCATCCCCGTCATCATTGTTTGAGCACTTACTCCAAACCCAGCACTTTGCAGACATTTCTTCATTTAATTGCCATCACAACTCTAGGAACTTAGTTCTGTCATTATCCTCACTTTGCAGATATGCAATTGAGAATCAAGATGTTAAAAAACTTACCCAAAGTCACAGAGATTCAGCAAATAGGAGAAGCGATTGATCTGATTACAGAAGTCAACAACTTAACCACTCTACATCCTACCAGATGGAAAACCTTAGAAACAATACAGGTAAGTGCAGCTATGTACGCAACAAAAATTACGCAATGAGGTAAAACATACCTTAAAATTTACATTATTTCTCGCCTAGGGTCAGGCCCTCCCCACTCCAATAATCTAGCCTTAACATAGCCTGTAACATACAGCCCTTACTTTTTATCATAATTATTGAAAAACAGTTGCAATAGGCATAAGATCTAAACTGAATATGCCAGGAACCATTTAGTTACATGGTGGGGAGACAGGTGCACTGAACTCTATTGTTCTTTTGCTCTGAGACAAGCAAAAGGCCGGCAAACAGCTCCTGGCAGTAAGCTATAAACTGCATTCAGTGCAGTGTCTTGAATGAATCATGATTATCTTACTGAGTCCAGTCAAAATCCCAGAGAATTTAGGACCTTATTAAGATGTCCTAATGTGCTTCTTTTGTGATGCCAAGTCAAAAATATCAGCTATTAAAAATGAGCCTGCACAAAGAGCTGCATGTTTGGGATCATTCCAGACCCACCTACAGGGTAATGCTATTCCGCTTGCAACAGCTGTTTCTCCTTACCTGAGGTGAGGCAGGTGCAGGACAAAAGGCGCAAATGGCTCCGCACCTGCTCCCTCAAATTCAACTCAGGTAAAATCAGTAAAACTGACCTTTGTGGGCCTGTCACCAGGAGCAGATGTTTAGTGGGAGACCAGGAGGTTCACAGCCACTTGACTCTGCCTCAGTTGAATTCATTCAATTTAACCAATCTATCAGACGCTATTGACAGATGGTTAAGGCAACTCCTTCCTGAAAGTTTGGTTTATCCAGGAAGATTCTGTCAGAAAACACTGGAACAAAATCTTAGCAGGCCAAGATAGAAATGCACGGTTAGCACGAGGTAAATGAAAACTCCTTAGAGAGAATCAGTTTTAAAGGAAGAACTGCTTCCTCAATCCTGGAGGGCGCGTGCAGACAAAGGGCCACAGGCACACATTTGAACCTTTGATCATAGGAAATTTCAAACGCACACAAGTAGACAGTCTAGTCTAATGAATCCTCAGGTACTCATCAGCCGGCTTCAACAAATACAATCCACGGCCACCCATCCACACATCCACCCCATTCCCTGACCCCGCCAGGGATTTTTGAGGCAAATCACAGATAGGTCATTTCATCTATAAATATTTCATTATTACTAGACCTAAAAAGTTATTAAATAATTTTTAAAAATCATCAATATTCAATTTTTCCTTTTTTAAGGAAGTTTAGCCCTCAGCTAACATCTGCCACCAATCCTCCTCTTTCTGCTGAAGAGGACTGGCCCTGGGCTGACATCCGTGCCCATCTTCCTCTACTTTATATGTGGGATGCCTGCCACAGCATGGATTGCCACGCAGTGCGTAGGTCCACACCTGGGATCTGAACCAGTGAACCCGGGGCTGCCCAAGCGGCACGTGCAAATTTAACTGCTGCACCACTGGGCCGACCCCAATATTCAATTTTTTAATTGTCCATTTTTTTTAAACATTTGTTTGAATGAGGATCCACATACAGTACACACATTGCCGTTTACTTTTAAATCTTTTAATGTGTAAGGTTCCCCTTACACCTCTCTCACTTTACCATTCTCCTCTCTCCTCTCCTCTCCTTTGTTGAAGAAACTGTGTCTTTGGTCCTATAAAGTTTCTCACGGTCTGGATTTTGCTGACTGCATCCCTTAAGTGTAGATTAGCATGTCCCCATGTCTTCAGCATTACCTTAATCAAATTTGAGTTTGACTTTTTGGTAAGGTTTCCTCATGGGTGGTGGTGTGGAAACACTTATTTTTAACAGAGATACATATACAAGCAAAAATCACAAAAGTGCTAAAGAAGAGGAAAGACAAAACAGCAGCAACTCTAAGGATGTTACAGAAACTGAAAGCAGAGTTAGGAAAAAAATCTCTGGAGACAAGGCTAAATTTAAAAAAGAAAAATAGATGACCATCAAAAAGCACACAAGCCCCGTCAGCACATAAACAATAAGCAGGATGGGCAGCAAAGGGTGAAATGGCATAGAATGGAGGATAAGTGACGCAGCGCTTGGCATCACCTCCTGTGATCCACACACCACCGGAAGTGTTATTAACTTGCAGTAAGGACAGGCTGCAGCATGCCAGCCATCCTGCTGCCAACAAGTGATGGTGTCAGAGCTCAAGTCAAACCCTTCCAACCTGTATGCAGTTCAGGATCACTAGACCAGAGGTTGGTAAGGAGATAACCAGAGGAAGGACTGAGAAACTGGACCAGTTATTCCTCATTACTGTACTGTAGAAAAATCCCTTCCAACCCTCAGAAAGAATCCATTCTTCCTCTAACCCATACTGCAACCAAGCACATCACTGGGTAAGGCACGGGCCCTGTAGCCAGAATCTCTGGGTTTAAAGCCTGACCCTGTCACCTTCTATCTTTATGACCAACGGGAAATTATCTGTCTTCTCTGGACTTGTCTGCTCATCTGTAAGATGAGATAATAAAAGCACTTCCTTCTTTTGTGAGGATTACACAAGGTAATACAAACAAAGAATTTAGAATAATGACTGGGATACAGCAACCGTTTCATAAATATTCAACATTATCTTATCATTGTTTTTATTATTATTATATTGAAATATTAAGCTATTATTGGTCATCACTAAGAATTACAAGAGTACAAGAATGTCTGATGCCTTTAGCTACAATCTGAAAACAATGTTTCCCAAACAATCTGATGCAAATTACCTGATGTACTTCTTAAAAAGACAAACATTATGATCCCCATCTCAGACCTACTGAGGCAGGATCTCCAGGAAAGGAGTGTAGGAAATATATTTTGAACTGACACTCCAGGTGATTCCTATTTTAAGCAATGTTAAAGCAACACTGGAGAGCTCAGGAGAGAAAAATCTGGATGTCACCAGAAGGTTCTGATAACAACTATATTTCTTTTCTATCAAATTGTTTAAAATTACAGTGGACATTAATAGAAAAATGCGATTTTATAAATACTCTTTTGTTCCTGAAAATATATCGAATTACGTACTGCACACTATTTCTTCCACGTATATTGCTGAGCACAACTGCTTACACTGTGCAAATCTGGGCACCAATGATTTTATCACTAGAGCAGTTCTTCAGAAAGGAAAGCTTCCATAAATACCATTTGTGCATCTTGCTTAGAGTCTACAAATGGATAATTAAGCAGTAAGAAACATCAAGATGTAGCTTAAAGCACTAGTTCTTAACATGCATAGTGAGTATGCTGTAAAACATCAGGCTGGAACTGCCCAAGGCCAGTGGTTAAGGCCCCATAAACAATGCAGTTGTTTTATGCCACTGCATGACTATCTTCAAAGCTTCGAATTATTTTTTTCTTTTCTATCGTTAACCAGTTTTTTATCTGACGCAAAATTTACATAAAATGAAATGCACAGATCTTAAGTGAGTTTTGACAAATATAACTCAAACTCCTCTCAAGACATAGAATATTAGCACTCTTCTGGAAAGTGACCCAGGCAACTATCAGTCAATCTCTACCACTCCCTCCCCCACCACATTCTAAAGGCAACAAACACACTGAATACTTTTCCCCCTTTCAGTGATGTTTATATTCACAACATTGTGCAACTATTACCAATATCTATTTCCAAAACTTTTCATCATCCTAAACAGAAACTCTGTATCCATTAAGCAGTAACTTCCTACTCTTCCTTCCCCTCAGCCCCTGGTAACCTCTGACCTACTCTCTGCCTCTATGAATTTGCCTAGTCTAGATATTTCATACAAATAGAATCAAACAGTATTTGTCCTTTTGTGTCTAACTTATTTCACTTAGCATAATGTTTTCAAGGTTCATCATGCAGTAGCATGCATTAGAAGTTCATTCCTTTTTATGGCTGAATAATACTGAATTGTATAGATACACTACATTTTGTTTATCCATTCATCCGTTGATAGACATTTAGGTTGTTTGTACCTTTTGGCCATTGTGAATAACGCTGCAGTGAACACTGGTATACACGCATCTATGTGAGGCCCTGTTTTCAGTTCTCTTGGGTACATACCTAGGAGTGAAATTGCTAAGTCATACGGTAATTCTACGTTCAAGTTTTTGAGGAAGAGCCACAGAACCTGCACCATTTTCATGTCCACCAGCAATGTATGAGTGTTACAATTTCTTCACGTCCTCACCAATGCTTGCTATTTTCCATTATTTTAAATTATAGATATCCTAACAGGTGTGAAATGGTATTTCACTGTGGTTTTAATTTTCATTTCATTAATGACTAATGTTTTAAGCATCTTTTCACGAGCTTATCTTCTTTTAAAAATGTCTATTCAAGGGGCTGGCCCCGTGGCCGAGTGGTTAAGTTTGCGCGCTCCGCTGCAGGCGGCCCAGTGTTTCGTTAGTTCGAATCCTGGGCGCGGACATGGCACTGCTCATCAGACCACGCTGAGGCAGCGTCCCACATGCCACAACTAGAAGAACCCACAACGAAGAATACACAACTATGTACCGGGGGGCTTTGGGGATAAAAAGGAAAAAATAAAATCTTTAAAAAAAAAAAAAAAAAAAAAAATGTCTATTCAAGTCCTTTGCCCATTTTCTAATCAGATTCTTTTTTGTCGTTGAGTTGTAGGAATTCTTCATATATTCTAGATGTTAACCTCTCATCAAGTTTATGATTTGTAAATATTTTCCCCCATTCTGTAGATTGTCTTTTCACAGTTTCTTGATAATGTCCTTTGATGCATGAAAGTTTTAAATTTTGATGAAGTCCAATTTATCTATTTTTTCTTTTGCTGCTTGTGCTTTTGGTGACATATCTAAGAATCCATTGCTAAATCCAAGGTAATGAAGATTCATCTTTGTTTGCTTCAGAGAGTCTTATTGTTTTAACTCTTTTATATATGGTGTGAGGTAGGGGTCTAACATAATTCTTTTGCATGTGAAAATCCAGTTGTCCCAGTACCATTCGGTGAAGAGACTATTTTTTCCCTATTGAATAGACTTGGTACCCTTGTCAAAAAATTAGTTGGCCATAGAGGTATGGGTTTATTTCTGGACTCTCAATTCTATTCCATGGTCTATCCCTATGCAAGTACCACACTGTTTTCATCACTGTAGCTCTATGGTAAGTTTTGAAATTGGGAAGTATGAGTCTTCCAACTTTGTTCTTTTTTAAGATTGTTTTAGCTACTTTGGGACCCTTGCAACTCCACATAAATTTGAGGATCAGCTTTTCCATTTCTGCAAAAAAGGCTATTAGAATACCGAGAGGGATTGTGTTGAATTTGTAACTCATTTTGGATAATACTGACATCTTTATAATATTAAGTCTTTCTATTCATGAACACGAACGTCCTCCCATTTATTCAGGTCTTCTTTAAGTTCTTTGAGTAATGTTTTATAGTTTTCAGCATACAATTCTTTCACTTCCTTGGTTAAATTTACTCCTGGATGTTTTATTCTTTTAGATGCTACTGTAAATGAAATTGCTTTCTTAATTTCATTTTTAGATTGTTCATTGCTAGTGCATAGAAAAACAACTCATGTTTGTGTATTGATCTTGTAATCTACAACTTTGCTGAATTCATTTCTTAGCTTTAGTTGCTTTTTTAAAATATAGATTCTATGGGGTATTCTGTATATAGAATCAAGTCATCCGCGAACAGAGAAAGTTTTATTTCTTCCTTTCCAATTTTGATGCATTCTATTTCTTTTTCCTGTCTAATTGTTCTGGCTAGAACTTCCAGTACAACGTTAAATAGCAGTGGTGGAAGCAAGCACCCTTGTCTTGCTCCTGATCTTAGGGAGAAAGGTTTCAGTCCTTCATCATTAAGTATGATGTTAGTTGACAGTTTTTAATAGATGTCATTTATCATATTGGGGAAATTCCTTTCTAGTTGTAGGGTTTTTTTTAAAGTGTTTTTGATCATAAAGAGGTGTTGGATTTTGTCAAATGCCTTTCTGTGTTAATTAAGATGATCGTGCATTTCTTTTACCTCATTGTTTAATGTGGTGTATTACATTGATCAATGTCCTATGTTTAACCACCTTTGCATTCCTGGAATAAATTCCACTTGGTAGTAGTATACAATCCTTTTAATACGCTGTGTGATTTGACATGCTAGTATCTTGGCTGAGGATTTTTGCATCTATATTCCTAAGTGATAGTGGTCTGTAATTTCATTTCTTCTAATGTCCTTTTCTGGCTTTGGTATCAGGATTATACTGGCTTCAGAGAATGAGTTAGGAAAAGTTCTCTCCTCTTCTATTTTTTTAAAGAGTTTGAGAAAGACTGGTATTAATTTTTTTTTAAATGTTTGGTAGAATTCACCGGTGAAGACATCTGTTCTTGGACTTTTCTTTACTGGATAATTAATTTTTCAGTAAAGTCCTATGAAAGATTTCCTCCCATCATGTTATTATAAACTTTTCAAATATACAGAAAAATTTGAAACAATCTTACAATGAACCCTATATAACCACCACGTAGATTCTATAATAAACATTTTACCATACTTGCTTTACCAAATAACTATCCATCTTATTTTTTTATGCATTTCAAAGTAAGATGCAGCCATTAGTACACTTCACTCCAAATACTTCAGTAAGCACATTATTAACTCAAGCTGTCACTACCTCTATGTGGCTATTTTAAAATTAATTAAATAAAACATTCAGTTGTTCAGTTGCATTAGCCACATTTCAATGTTTAATAGCCACATGTGGCTAGTGGCTGCAAAGTCACTGGAAGACTATCCCATCATATTCACAGGTTCAGCCACATTCAAGGGGAGGGAACTATACAAGGTATGTACCACAGAGGGTGAGAACCTTGAGAACCATATTTCAATTCTGACTACCACATGTGGGAAAGGGGCAGCTGCCTGGAATTAGTCATACTTGTCTTGACTAAAGCACAACAACTGGGAAAACAACGCATGCAGAGAAGGTGAGAAGAGGCTCATTCCTGTAGCTCAAATCCTACTCCCCACTGCTCCATTTCCTATCCAGACACCCACTGAGAGTTGGGTTTTGTTATTTCCTTCAGTATGGATTTAGGAAGGTTCTTTTGGAAGAATTACAGGTGGGATCCTATGCCAATCTGTGTCAGAACTCACGGTAATAATACTTATAGTACCCAATTTTGTCTAGACTTCACAAATGACTGTGGACTTCTTTCTTACAGAAGATGAGCAAAGAAAACACAGAACATATAAAAATTTCACCAAAGAGAAAAGAAATCAAAATGCAAAAGAGAGATTAATTCCCATCAATATGAAACGTAAATCAAAAAATAATTTTTTTTGTTTTTGAAACTTGTTCTTAAAACACATAAAAGGAGACTGACTCTACAAATCAGAGGAAGCCATTATGAAAAGAGAATGCATCATAATAGGTAAAGACCACATGAAAATGAAAAGCTCATGAGGAAAATCAGAAACTACCTTGGATGCGTTCTCACAAAAATCTGTATGTGAATGTTTATAGTGGTTCTATGCATAAGAGCCAAAATTTGGAAGCAACCCAAAGGTCCTTCAACTGGTGAACAGATAAAATGTGGTACACTCATACAATGGAATACTACTCAGCAACAAAATGGAATGAACATACAACAATATGGATGAATCTCAAATACATTACGCTAAGTAAAAGAAGCCAGACTCAAAGAGCTCCAAACCATATGATTTCATTTATACAACATTATGGAAAAGACCAAACTATAGGAACAGAAAACAAATTCGTGGTTGCCAGGGCTTACAATGAGAAGAGGGTTTGACTACAAAGGGACAAGGAGCATATTTTTGTGGGTGGTATAACTATTTGGTATCTTGATTATGGTGGCAGTTACAATTCTCAAAAAGAATGAATTTTAAAGTATGCAAATAAAAAATGTTTACTTTGGGGGCAGAGACAAGAGATTTGACATTGCATAAAAATGAATTAAGGAGGACAGACTTAAGAAATAAAACCATAACAAACAAAAGAAACTAATAACCACATGCTGGCAGACAGGAAAAACATTTCACAGAGAGCCATTTTAGGAATAACCAGAGTTCAAAGAAAAAATACAAATAATATGGTTGTTTACCTAGAAAACCCAAAAGAATCAATTAAAAAGCTACAAGATTAATAATTAATAAGAAAGCTCAATCAAATGTCTGGATAAATATAGCAAAATCAATAGTTGCCCATCTATAAGGGATAAAGTTAGAATCCATTCACCAGAAGAAGAGTAAACTAAAAATAAATTCTCAAGAAACGGATCGGGGGGATACAGAATGAAAAATGAATTTAACTTGAGCCAGCTCTGATGGCCTAGTGGTTAAAGTTTGGTGCATTCTGCTTCAGTGGCCCAAATTTGATTCCCGGACGCGGAACCACACCACTCGTCTGTCAGTAGCCATGCTGTGGCGGCAGCTCACATAGAATCAGAAGGACTTACAAAAGTAGAATATACAACTGCGTACTGGGGCTTTGGCGAGGGAAAAAAATAGAGAGGAAGATTAGCAAAAGATGTCAGCTCAGGGTGAATCTTGCCCAGCAAAAAAAGAAAAAAAGTTTATGGATTTATATATCATATATACAGAATATATGCTTATAAATATATATGGTAAAGAAGGAATCATACACCAATGGAGAAAGGAAGGTCTTTTTTCAGTGTTTCTTGAAGTATAGTCCCAGACCTGCAGCATCATTATCATCTTGGAACTTGAAAGAAATGAAACTTCTCAAGCTCTTCTTCAGATCCACTGAGTCATGAACTCTGGAGACCAGGCCCAGCAATCTGTGCTTTTAAGAAGCACCCCAGGTGATTATGATGTTCCTTAAAGTTTGCGAATCAAGATGCTGATGCTGTTGGTTTGGGAGCACACTGGGAGAATCACTAGTCTACGTAAGGAATAATGTGGGACAAAGGCTTTGCTACTAGAAGGACACCATATTAAATCTTCCTTATTTACAAATATATATATCCTGAAATAAGTGCTAGGTGGATAAAGAGTAGTTAAGGAAGATGCCTGGATAACTTCCCCAATCCTCAGAGAGCTGGCGATCCCTTGCCAAGGAAGCCCCCAACCCATCCAGCCAAGTCATCTGTGAACGCTCTCCCATCTGCTGAGTTGCTCAGGTGTGCATGAACCAATAATAATAAATTTTATAATTTTTTAAGCCTTACGAGAATTTATTTAGCAATCTTCCCCTCTTTATAACATATAACTCATTATCTGACTTTTAGATGATCTACTTTCAAATATGTTTTCAGACTCCTGTTATATATGAATTCATGGGGCTTTACTTATATTGTGTAAGAGCTGGGTCACATGTATGTATAAATACATACATATACATATGTATAAATAACAGAAATGTATAACTAACAGAAAGCCCAATACTATAATAATTTATGGCATCTTGATTTTTTGTTTTGAGGAAGATTAGCCCTGAGCTAACTACTGCCAATCTTCCTCTTTTTGATGAGGAAGACTGGCCCTGAGCTAACATACATGCCATCTTCCTCTATTTTATACGTGGGACACCTGCCACAACATAGCTTTTGCCAAGCAGTGCCACGTCTGCACCCAGGATCCAAACCAGCGAACCCTGGGCCAAAGAGAAGCGGAAGATGCGAACTTAACCGCTTTGCCACCAGGCCGGTCCATCTTGATTTTATATTAAAATATTGTAAACTATATAGAACTACTTACCATTACCACACATTTCCACTCTTAGTATTCTAGAGTCCTTGGCAAACTTCTTCATGTTGATGCATAATGAAATTACTTACAGAAATTTCAATATATATAAAAAATATGCCCAAAGGCTTGTGTGTGTGTGTGATGTGGAAGACACAGAATTTATTTATAAAAATATTTTTTAAATATGAGAAAATTAAAACTACTATCTTGGTGAACAAAATATTGTTTTCTGACAGGAAGGCAATGGCAAAAAAAATGTCAGACAATCCTGCTCCTAACATGCAGAGAGGCCTGAAACTGAGAATGATAAGAGGCACCCAGATTTCAATACAGTGAAACAGAAAATGAGGAAAGGCTGGAAACAGAAAGAAGATAATCAGTATCAAAATTTTGTACTGAAATTAAAAAATGCACAGTCAGAGTAAACCTTTACTGACTGTAGGAAAAGACTGTTAAAAAAAACTTGGGGCCAGCCCCAGTGGCCTAGTGGTTGAGTTCGGCATGCTCCGCTTCCGCAGCCTGGGTTTAGCTCCCAGGCATGGACCTACACCACTCGTCTGTCAGTGGCCATGCTGTGGAAGCAGCTCACATACAAAAAAAAAAAAAGAGGAAGATTGGCAGCAGATGTTAGCTCAGGGCAAATCTTCCTTGGGGGAAAAAAAAAACAACTTGGTCAACTTCTCGGTTTTGGTAGGTTGGATTCTCTTACCGAATATTACTTCCAGATGTGGGGAGCAAAGAGCAGGGGTCAATACACAGAACAGAAACCAGAAGTCCAGGGAATCAGGGATGGCTTTTAGAAGCAGAGAGGTAGGAAAAGTTAGAGGAGGTCAGAAGCGAGAAGTTGAGGAAATCCAGCAAGGATAGGAAGGAATTTGCTGCTAGTGCATGTTAAAGGAGAATGAAGTTTAAATTTCAAAATACCAGGCAGAAATGACAGTAAGCCTGACCCTGGGATATACAGTTTTGCTTCCTGCATGAATCTTTGAATCTCAGGTTCTTCATCTATAAAATCTGGAACAATGATTACCTAAAAAAGTTGTTTTGAAGGTTAAATGGCATAGAAACTGTTAAAGTGCCTGGTACATAACAGACAAGAAATATTATTTATTGAGAGGATTTTTTTTAAGCATATATGAACAGTTTTAAGCCCAAGAGGTGTATTCTACCCCTCACCAGGGAGGACCAATACTTTAAAACCACCTGGAGGTTCTTCCTGCATCTTCCTCCCACTGCCAGAGTGGTTTTGCTCTTTTTAGGAGGCGTGGCTTTTTCTGTGGTACTACTGGCTTTCTGCGACCACAGAATTGAGGAGAGCCCACCTAAACATCAGTTCTAATCCTGTGCAGATACTTCTCTATCCTCTTAGTACTAGAACAATCACTGATGGGAGAGATTAATTTTATGACAAAGTTGTTATGGTTGGCTTGAAAGATTTGTTGATTTATTTAACACTTGAAGGAGTCCAGCATAATAGTGTAAAGGTAGATTCTACAGTAGGTTAGCACTGAAAGGGCTGCTGGAGATCAAAGTCTGCAGGGGGAACAGGGAGAAACTCATCACTTAAGAACAGAGAAGCAGAGCATTCAATTTTGCTGTTCACAGTCATTATCTAAAGTCTGGGTCCCCACTCCATTCCACCACCAAAACTGTACTTAGAACCTATAATGTGTACAACATTATATGGGATATGGACAAAAACATCTTACAGTCTAGCAGAGGTGATAAGACATAACACAAATAACTACAATGCAAAGTGGAAAAAGTAAAATATCATTAAATCATGATAGCATCAAGTAGGGAGAAATTATTTCAGTACGAGAAATCACGGCAAGTTCCAAAACCAACATGGCAATTTTGAACTTGGCCTGAAGGAAGGAAGGAAACCAGGTCAACAAAGATCCATCATCTTGGTAGGAAAGCTTGAGACACATATGCAAAAGTATAAGTAGGTGAGCTTGACAGGAGCAGCAGGAAGTGGGATGGTTAGGGCTAAGGCTGGAAATAGACCACAAATGGCCAAATTTCCAGGCTAAGGGGCTAGGATTATAACCATACAAAGCCAAATACAGACACTTCAAACACTAAAGGGCTGAGTCAAAACAGGGTAAGTAAGAGATTCTGCTTCTAAGAGAAGGCAGGCTCAATTAAGAGCGACTCCAATGTACAAATTTAAAATGAGAACCGAGGCATGAGTCACGTGTGGATGAGTAACAGCAAGAAATGCACACAGAACCAATTTAGGGTCGCAAACAGGCTCTCTGAGTTCATACTGAACTACAGCTGAGGAAGCAGAGCAAGGCCACCTAAAGTAACACACGGTGAGTCACCGGTAAATCAATGACACAGGTCTTAGCCCCGGGGCAGTGACCTCAGGCTGACCTGTCTAACGGCCAGATATGTACATCTCTGTCCTGCTCAGCCTGTGAGGGTATCTGAAGATTCTGTGATGGTAGGAAAAGGACAGCAATTTTAGACAAAGAAAGATCTGAAAACTCCTGAGATACGCTCACTGTATTTGACTGAAAATTCCTTAAATCTGGTCAGATCTTAAGATTGCAAAGGTTTGTATGTGACACACACAAATCTGTCAGGGTCAGAATCACTATGCTCACTCAACAGCCGAGGCAGTTGCATATCCCTGAGTCATACCTGCCGTTCCTAACGTATTTTTGGTGAAGTGTTCCAACGTTTGCACCACTGCCTGCAGGAAAGCCTCCCTAACAACCCAAGCCTCCCCTATTCGCAGCACTGATCAGACCATAAAGGGCTGTTTGTTCTCCTGTATGCACAGCAGTCCACGCCGTTCCCCCCTACCCCCATGAGAATGTCAGCTCACGGAGGCCAGAATTATAACTGTCACCACTATGTCTTCTAATAGCTACCACATACTGTACCAGAAACACATGTGTTGATTGAATAAGAGTATTGACTTTTAGCTGGCTCTGGTTAGCATGCAAATTTATAATATCTAGAAGTCTGATTTGTAAGAAGATTGAAAGTAATGAGGTAATGGGATACACACACACACACACACATATGTATACATACATATATATATATGTGTGTGTATCATACTGGGAACTGGTCAATCTTTTAACTGCATTACTAAAGGTGCTAAAGCAAAAACACTCAACACTATCTTCTTCAACATGAGGAAAGAAAACAAAATGTTTAATGATCATACTCTGAATTCTAGATCTTTATTACTTATAGAATCAGAATATATTGAGTTTGCACGATACTGACAACGTAAGGATTTAACACCAAAATGTTCCAATTCTGAAGCAAACAAAAAACTTTTACTAAAAATTTGTCCTTTCAATAAGTGTACACCAAGGGAAAATATAATAAAAGCACACTAACCACAAAAGTAATTTCACATCTGTGAAATGAATATACTACCATTTGGACACATTATTACACAAAATTGCTAAGCCTTCACATGTGCTCCTTGGTTACTATTCATAGTATCACGGATCTTGACACGGGGTGGGAAACCACAGATCACCTGACAGGCCTTATTCCCTCAGAAGGCACAGTGACCAAAAATGGGCCATTGTTGTTTTTCGCCTTTATTTACACATTTTCAGGCCTACAGAAACAGTATCAGACTAAAGTGGCTTTCCAAGGAGTATAAATTGCCCTAACAATTCTACCAAGGAGATATTATCCCTCTTTTACAGTTGAGGAAACTGAGGCTCAGACAGTTCAGGCAATTTGTTTAACATGACCACATACTTAAGAAGTGACAGTCTGAATTCATGTCTAGGTCTGTCTGACTTCAAAGTTCAAATGCTTTCCAAGAAGTTGTTATCTCCTCTATGCTCAAAATAAAAGCTTTGGAAATGAAATACAGGAAGAAAAAATATTAATGAATTTAATCTAGAGTATAAAATTTCCCAGCAATGTACTAATATTGCCATTTTGCCTAAAATATGTCTGCTACGTAAGAGACGATTGCTAGTTTTTTTCTCCAAGGATGACTCCACACTCAACAGCAGCACCATCCAGAATGTTCTGACACCTTAGCTACAAGTAGTAGTAGCCCATCCTTCTCATTTGTCTTGGCAACATCTGCAGACAAAGTCTCTCTTTATTTGGCCCCAAGTGGAAGAACCTCTGCTGCTTAAAATGGCAGTGACTTTTCTAATCATCAGTCCAGTCCTGTCAGTTTAAACTACACGCTCTTATATTTATCAGCAGCGACCCACCAGTGTGTTCAGATCCTGAGTCAGCTTCAGAAACCCCAGCAGCAGCTGGTAAAAATGGAATGCTAATTCATTACAGATGGCAAAACACGGCCTACATTTTAATTTATTTACATTTTCAGAAATTTTGAATCTGCAGTTAGATTGCCAAATTATTTTAACATGTAAGTTTAGCCTTTTCGATTCAGTCTGTGCTCAATAAAAATTAATGTTTATATGTTAAAAATTATTTCAACAAGCCCAATTAGTCCTATATTCCCAAAGTTTATATTTTAAAAGCTATTTAAGATGGTGAGCCTTTTTTGAATTTCTTATTATACAAGCCACATGCAGAGAGGGGACAAAATTAGGCCTAAATCATCCCCAAATTTTTCAAATATAACTGTTATATATAAGGATAATTTTCAGTACCTTTGTAATTTCCACAATTGCTATGTTTAGTAATGTGAGACTAATAAATTAACAAATTGTAAGATTATTAAATAGCTTTATAGACTCTATTTTTTTTTTCATTAGTTAAGGTAACAGGGACAGAAAACACCTTATTACTTAATTTTTAAAAGCCAAGTAAACAGAGAAAGGAAATACCCAAAATAAATGCTTATAGCGCTGCTGCCCCCTCCTGGCATCAGTCTTCCAACCCCCCACATCTCAGAAACAATAGTGAGGATGAAATATTTTAAATCTAAATACCGAAACATTTTCTAAGAGGTTCTATTATTTTTCTCTCTTATCAATTTCAAAGGTCTAAAAAGACATAATTATTAGGTGACATACAACCATTGCCCTCAAATCCCCAGCACTTCCTGGGAGCAGACGGCCTTGCTGCCTGCTCAGTAAAAGAGCCAGAGGACCTATCGTTTTGAAAGTCTTTAACCTTCCTCCCATCGAGCCAACATTTCTCATTTTGACACCAACACTCTTTTCCTTTTTTGTGTCAGAGTGGAAAGCATCCCCACTCTTTTGCTTCCCTAACCTTACCACCCTTTCCCATCTCCCTTGAAATCACTCTCCCATCATACAAGATCCATCTTTCCAGTAAGATCAAAATCTTTCTTTCTGCTTCCTTTTTCCCTGTCATCCAGAAGTGTGCATAAATAGCCCCTAACGTAGAAATATTGTTCCCTTCATACAATTTCATTGTCTACTACACCATTTCCATGCTTCTTTCCATAGTTGGGGCCACCAAAGGGTAGCTCTTAAAGGGCTTTAGCAATCTCCTCCTGACCCCACTACTCCTAGCCCCAATTATTTCCTTCTGTATACCTGGCCCAATGCCCTTCAAGGCAGTAGAAATAAACATAACACTAAGTGAAATCAATGTGCTTGTTTTAAAACCACAACTCCCCCACCTGGGACTACCACCTTTAAGTTCCTTCTCCATAGAATTCCGGACCAGCCACTACTCCTTAACCTCCAAACCTTGGCTACTGTGATTTTCTCACCTCCCTTAGCTACTCATTTCACTGCAATCACTCACCAAGAGCCTCCTGGAAGTTAAGAGAAGACGGGTCACTTACATTTTTAAGGCTCAAAGAATACTAAAAATTAAGCAAGGTCAAAACAGTGTTACAAGAATTGTAACATGAAACAAAGCAATGCCTTTTAAAACCCCTACAGAAATACAACCTCTAAGGGCATTGGTAGATGTAAGGCTGGGTCAATGGTCTTCCTGCGCTGACCTTTGATGGGCCCTGCTCTAAGGTACTGATTCTCAGCTGGGAGTCACAGTGATTTGGAATCCACTGGGAATAACACAGTGGTCAAGATCATGAGCTGCAGAGCCACCATTTCTAGGCTATGTAAATTTAAGCAAATTATTTAACCTCTTTGTGATTCAGTTTTCTCATTTGTAAAATAGGAAAATTACAGTACATAACTTCATAGGGCTGTTATGAGACAATGATTATAAATACAATCAACTTAAAACAGTGCCTGGCATATAAGTCATATATATATATGTATATATGTCACATATACACACGTCATACATATGTATATGTGTGTGTGTGTATAGTTCATCTGAGTGCTTACAAAAGATTTCCAGGCCCTGCCCTAGTCCTAGAGACCTGTGATAAAGAGTTCCCGAACCTACATTTTTTACAAGCTTCCTAGGTCTTTCTTATGTACTCGAAAGGCTGGGAATGACTCCTCTAATGAAATTGTTCTCTTAAAATAATCAATGAGTACCTAATTGCCACATTGATGATATCTTCCTAAATCTCATCCTCCTCAACCTCTGGAAAACAGCTGGTATCTCTTCAGCTTTCTACTTCAATGTGTGACTGTCAAATTTTCATTTATACCTGAACTCAGATGGGAATTTGGAATATACAGCTATATTTTTCTACAAAAAAAAGGACATGCAACACTACACTGAGCCCAAGCCTAAAAATATCCTTTCCCTTGAAACAAGCTGCTCCCTTTTTGATCTCCATTTCCACTACTGACACAACCTTTTCCAAGCATTCAGGCTACAAATCTCATCATTTGTGACTGTCTTTTTTTTTCTCTCATTCTCCAATTTTTCAAAATCTGTATTCTAAACCATCCCTTGGTTCTAACTCATCCTTTCCAAAGTTTCCAATGCCAAAGTTTGAGTCTCCCACCCAGAAAATTTGAACAGCCTTTAATGATCTCCTTTGTCTCCAGTGTTTTCCCTTTTCTAATCATCCTTCACATTACAATCTGAATTATTTTCCTAAAATGTAGATTTGTTCCAATGTTCTCTCTGATTAAAAAAGAAAAGGAAAAGTTTATTTCTTTCCAATAATTACAAAGTAACGGTTAAGCTTCTTAGCTATGGACATAAGGCTACAATAATTTGGCTCCTAGAGAAACTCACTGCACAGTGCCATGCACCCAGCTATTCAGACTGCTCAGTGTCGCTGACTAATACATGCATGTCCATCTCTTTCAGTATTTGCTGGTATTATTTCTCCAGCCTAGAATGGAAATGTCCTTTCCCATCTTACCATCTGCCAAACCCTACATGTCTTTTGAAAACCAGCTCAAAGGTACCTCTTTATAATCCTGCACCATTCTGAAATCCAAATTTAACCTTGCTCTGCGCTCTAATGACTCTTGCTAAATTGTTATTTTTACTTAGTTCTGAGTACAATTTTGACAAGCAAAACTATAATAATAAATCAGTCTTTTGAAGAGATAATCAAGAAAAGTGCATATTAGGAAAAGTAAGCTTTTTTAGAGTAGTAAAAAGAAAGTAGGCTGCTCTAAAATATACATTTTAAATTAAAATATTTTCAATAATACAAGCTGCTGAGTATGTTTTAAAACACCTGATAAATTTTGTGGCTATTCCCTTCTTGATGCACTCTTGCATTCCCTTCCGTAATTAAGGATACATAAAATTATGCAACTACAATCTCTAAGGAATATGCTTGGGTTTTCCATGTTTGGCTAAATAATTTAAAGATTTTAATTTAGGCATCTACTCAAGCTCAGGCCAAATCATTTGAGAACTTCAGGCCTACTGTGTTCTTAAGCACTCTTTGCTCAGAGGTTAAGGGACAGATACTTTGTTTATAAACTAATTCAACATTATAGACCCATGATATATAGACAGATTCAGCAGGAAATTATATTAATTTCATGGAAAATTTGGATTCTAGTTCAAGTAAAATAATAAGTACATTTGAAGTCATAATCAAATAACAAGAACTGTTTTACATAAAATTCTAAGTAGTAGTTAATCTTAAAGGTGGGGATCCACAGAGGTAGTATTGAAGGGCCCACCAACCAGGGGGTCTTGGTCAAGGGGCAATACAACACGAACCTGCTGGTCTGAATCATTTTTGGAATATTTTGTTGTTGACAAGTGTGTTTATTAGTTTCTCATTGTTGATGTTGTTTATATCTTTTCATTCATTAAGAAAGCTGGTTGAAAGTTACCTATACTCCAATAGGGGATCATGTCTTGGGGACAGAAACCCTGAAGGCATTCATGGACAGGAACTCAGGGTTGTGAGGAAGAATGCCTGAACTTGGATGAGAAAAAAAAAATCCTAACTTTGTTTTCACTAATCTCTTGCCAAAATTTAGCATTTCTACAATTATGAATGTAGGCAACAAATTATAGGTATCAGCAATATGTGTGATTTTGTCCATAAGAAATTATAGATATTTTTATATCATATTACAGTTATCCCAGATATTCTGAAACTTCATTCACTACTTTGAAATTATAATTATTAAACACACAGCTGTATCTTGTTATTTAATGTATTGATAAAGAAGCACACATCTTACTCTATCAAAAATGTTCTTTTCATAAACTGATAACTCAATAACATTTGTTTTAACGTTATGTATTTCACGCATTTAAAAATATCATCATGAGAGAGATCTATGGGTATTTCTCCTAATTGATTAACGCCCTCCCACTGGTATTTCTTGTCTATTAAGTACCTTGGAACCGTGTGGATAAAAGTTCATCCGTGGCCTTGAGGAATATGCATTACTAATAAATCTAAGAGAATGACATATTCTTGTGTTTTCCTGTGAAGTGATTTCTGTGAAGATAATCTAAATATTAAAGCATGGGCTCTTAATCATACTTGTTGGTAAAAAAAGAACCCTAACAGCAGCAACATCTGAGAGCCTATGCACAGGCCCTGTGCTAGGAAGACATTATCATGAACTCTCATAATTTATGCAAGGTAAAAACCTATTAACATAGGTAAGAAGGCTGAGGCTTGGAAAGGTTAAATTTCTTGCACAAAGTCACACACCTGGTTAGTGGCCAAGACAGGATTCAAATAGCTTGATCTCACTAACCAGGATTTTGCTAAACTCACAGCGTGGTAAATAGGTGATCTAGCCTGTTGAATGTATGAGAAAACAATCATGATATTTATTTTATTTTTTTTTTTGAGGAAGATTAGCCCTGACCTAACTACTGCCAATCTTCCTCTTTTTGCTGAGGAAGACTGGCCCTGAGCTAACATCCATGCCCATTTTCCTCTACTCTATACATGGGACACCTACCACAGCATGGCTTTTGCCAAGTGGTGCCATATCTGCACTCGGAATCTGAACCAGCAAATCCTAGGCTGCCGAAGTGGAACATGCGAACTTAACCGCTGTGCCACCGGGCCAGCCCCAAAATCATGATATTTAAATGCTAAGAACACAAATGAGTAAAGTTGAGAGGAAAAATAAAGTACTGCTGATATACTTTCTATCCACCACCACACTATATATTAAGTAATAATCAAGTAACTTCCCAAGAGATAACTTAGAAGGAGTTTTCAACCTCTTCTCATTTGCCACCTTACATGAATTTATACAACTAGAAAGGAGGGGAAAATGGGATACATTTCATTAATCTTTTAGGAGCCTTATTCAAGGTAAATGTGAAAAAAAATTAGGCATTTAAAATACTAAACTACTTATAACTCTCTTTTCATGGAGCTGGAAGTATCTGGACACCAGTTTGGGAACTACTGAAGGGACACTGAGATGGCAGCACTGTCATCTAGAGAAAAGCTCACCAAGCCTCTATGTCACTACACTGACAAATACTGACCACAGAGACATCCCTGGGAGTATTCATGTAGTTTTTGGAAGAAGCTAATATGTTTTTCTCTTATTTTCCATTTTAGGAAAATTCATGGAAATGAAATGACAAAAAGCATGGAAATTCTCTTGGTGGAAAATTTTAACAGGGTATTTCTGTTATTTATAGAAAGCTCTTGAAGAATCACCCAGACTGTACAAAAATTATATTTGTATTTATTAAAGAGATTGTGAAATCACTAATCTAATGTCAGTTAAATGCAACCACAGACTCCAGAAGATTGCCCAAATTATTCTGATACACTGCACTCTGTTATAAAATATATACTATAAAAAAGTCAGCCATCAGATGCCACTTTATTGTTGCGATTTGTGTTATATGAATATATACTATAGATTCCATTAAAATGTTTCATGATATTAATATTCATATTAATAAAGGAAGCATCCATATGTGAACTACCTACAATCATACATGCTGGGTGTCTTTAAATTATTTTTAATATTATGTGAAAATATCCATAAAAAATTAATTTAGTAGGTTTAATAAAGCATTTTACTTCCCTCATAATATAGAACTTCAAATACCATAATCTTCTTTTTTTTAAACCACTGTAACCATTCCTAAGTATACGGCTTAGTGGCATTAAGTATATTCATATTGTTGTGCAACCATCACTATAATTTCTTATTCTTAAGCTTGACTGAAAAATGTTTTTGTTATATTTCAGGCAAAAACTACATCAGCCTATAGAATTAAAACATACAATTTCAAAAAATGACAAAAGAAAATGCACTTTTGTAACTATTTTCTCTTTTATATGTCATTATACTTTTATTTATAAATTATTTTGGAAGACAAGGTGCGTTTGGCCAATTTAAACAGATTTTTTATTTTACTAAAAACAACCACAAAAGTGGTAAATCACTTAGAAGCAGAGGGTCTTGTGGATGTCACTAAGGACAGTTGGCTTTACTCAAAAAGAAAATCAACGAGATGATTTGTTTTAATATCTTTCACATAGATGAGATTGTGAATTACATCATATCAATACCAGTGTTGAAAGCAACTCCCAACTAAAATGAGATGAGATACTGAACAGATGAAGTGCTGTTCAAAGTCAATGTAGGCCAGACTTAGGGGACAGAAGAATTAATGAGAAAATGAGAATCTACCAGATGGTGCTGCAGGATTCCTCACTACATATCCGCCACCTCAAGCAGCTTCTATACATGCAAAGCCCCAGGGCCCCACCTGGTAGCAGCATAATTACCCTAAATGTGCACTTATGTTTCATTACACCTTGGCCATTACTATGTGCACTGATTACAAGTATCAATCCCTTTCATTTTCATACACCTCCGCAGTTCCATAGCATTCAACTGTGAAAACTCAGCACTCCAGTCACTCCTAACATGCGGCCCACGCTGATAAAGCCGCAGAGGGTAAATTATTTGTCACTCTACAGGGTGCCAATTCAGTTTGATAAGGATGACATCATCCCCATTTTACCAATAACAATGGCACTAACAAGAACGTGTAATCAACAAACCTCAGTCCTCTGCTAGCCCTGGCAGGTGCAACTCTTTTTATGCTAAAAATAAGCCAACATTAGCTTCCAGCTCAAAACTATTTCTTTTATCACAATGCTAAGCAGAAGTTGGCTTCCATAAGGCACTGCAGCTGCTGCTGCTGCCGCCGCCGCTTCTGCAGATGCCTGCATTAATTGTATCAAGGACATACTGAAATAAGTGCTTATTCAGCACAATGGCTATTGGGGAGCAGCTGGAGGCACAAGACAAACTGTCTTGAAGAGAATGTACCAACCCAGTGTGTAAATTACAATGATGAAGTACAAAGAGAGTCTAAGTTTAAGGGTCTAATGTAACTGCAGAACAGCATGAAAATTTAGTGTTGTCTATGGAGTCCAAACCAACGTATTTTCTAAATAAGGAACAGACACTTTCAGATTTCATTAAAACCACTTTTAGAATGGGGGTAATATTTAGTACCTTTTCAATACAGCAGAAATAGGAAAGTCATCATTAAAAATATCAAGTGTTAATACTGCCCCTTCATATATGGATAAATTATAATATAATTCCCCTCATACGTATGTATTTGTTTCAAAGAAATAAACAGCAATATGAGAATAACATTGTTTATTCACATGATATGGAAGCAACATGTGGCTCAAAAGAAAGGACTAATTTGGCTAGCTTTCTTCCTTCTCCCCTTACTACTTATTCATGCCCCCTCTACACATCAGCTGTATGTTTCAGTTACTTCCCTTCCATTCTCCAACCTTTACATTCATGGGGAGAAATGCATTAATGGCTTTTCAAGGTGATAGGTAATTATGGAGCATTCGCTCATGCCAGTTTGGGTGGGGATAAGGGAAATGGATCAATAAAGATCCTGCTGAAACAAAGTGTAGCCCTGGAGAGGAATGGAATGTGAAGTGAGAGAAATAGGTTAGGGCCAGATCATGAAGTCCCGCGATTCCGTCCGCCTTCACCATGATCTCCCCAGTAACACGCAGTCTCTCTGGAATGGGCTGGGGATGGCCTGAAGACATCAAGTGGGCAGACTAATCCATCAATATACCTAATCTCACTGACTTCTAGGTGAGTCAGGACCAAACTGCTTCATGTCTGCACCACAGACACATCACACCCCACACAAGATGCATTTCAACCATGAACATGTTTTTTGAACTTTCACAAAATGACCCACATGCCTGGTAAAGAATGACATTTTACAAATTAGAAATGCCCTCAAATAAAAATATCAAACTTTTCAAATGTTCAATTAGTAATACAGTAGTTCATTATCATCCACAAATCTCCTAATTTACAAAGGTTACACCACTAACATGTGGCTTTCCTTTAGGTGATATCTTGGACACATAAAGAAGATGTAGTAACTTACAACTAAAAATTTGCAAGAGACTGTAGATTACAGTGAGATATAAATGCTGAGCTGCTGGCTAAACCCATTCACAGATAAATGACTTGATCCTCCACTAGAGCCTCAGAATACAGCCATTCAAATACAAATTCAAGCCTCAGAAAACTCAAGTTGCTTCTTTCCAGAGTCTTTCAAGATGTCAAGAAATAGTTAAAAACACAAATGGTAAGTCTTGAATGCCAAAGGTCTACTATACGTCACTAATACATGACAAGTACAGTTTGCTTTAATGTTAGCTAAGTGCAAAAAGGGAATTCTGGATGAAGAGACTACGATGGGTTTGTAGGAACACTGTCAAGTACATGTAGGCAATAGTAACCGTACTGGTAAGCAGTGTTAGGAACCAACACCTCACTGCTTCAGTAATAATTTCCATTTTTATGTAGCATTTCCTAGCACAATTGCCATGATGCTAAAACGTTATTACTGTCATATTCAAACCATTATATCATCTGCAATCCCATAAAATAATAATTAACAGTATGTTTTCATTCAAATGGTATATAAGTGAATTTTCAAGTTTCTAACCAATTTAATCACAATGTACACAACTCAAATGATTCCATTCACTCACCCATGACCTCACAATCTATAAAATAATATCCGTATGAATATTTGAAGACTTAGAAAAGATAAATTTAAAAAAGAACAAGAATACAATTCTGGTATAAACCACAAAGCAAGATAGCCATGTCCAAAAGATCTTAATAGTTTTTTTCTGAAACAGTGTTTTTTCTTTGAGTGTATTTGATATTTGACAGATATATTAGCTCTCGAGCATCATTAATCATGTTTATTTTTAATAGGTTTCCCTTAGAACAGCTGCCTAAGATGCTAATCTTTTCTTTTTTCTTGGGCCTTTTGTAAATATTTGAAATAGCTATTCATTAACAGTTGCACATTTATTCAGTCCTGTTGTACGGCTTGTGAACTAGAATTAGCTTTTATTTTATTTTTTCTATCTGTTGGCCAGACTAGAGAAACCCTGCTGTTTGGGTTCAATCTGTCAAGGTTCAAATTATCCTCCAACTGAGAGCTAATCAACGGCGTCTGACCTGGTTTGCAAATAAACTACGAACAAAAGTGAGTTTATTTTTTCTTTCTTTGGAGCGCTGGTTCTCAAAAAGTAAAGGAAAACAAGAGTCGGTCACAATGTAATTGCCTAAAATTAAAAACAGGCACAACTGGCAACTGAAGATGAACTGGATTTATTCGACATTTCTGAAACACCCAGTTTTCAAGCTGTAAATCCATTTTTTTATAGGAACCAGTCTGCAAATACATTTCAAATTAAAATTCACAGTTCATTTAGTGCAAGTCAGTGGCACGAGGAGAACATAGATTTTAGGAAATCAAGCTATGCTGATGGGTAGACTGGAGACTTTAAGTATCTTCATGGATCCCAAGCCTCAAGTTAATAGGTACATGTAGCAGAACCAATCTTTCTGCTTCATTAACATCATTACTATATCCATTTTATGTACATTTCTAAAATATGAAATACAGTTTTCTTTTATTTTAAACATTTTTAATCTCCAAACTTAAAGAATCGGTATTTTTACAAATTAAGCAGAGTTAGTTTTAAATGTACCTTAGTGAACTATTTAATGAAAGTACTTAATGTAGTCTTATTTGCTAATACATATATTAAAACATTTTCTCTTAGCATATTAAGGTTCCTAGAACCTAAAATTATTGCTTGAGTCTGATTTTCAGTGTTCTGTTGTTTTTAAGAAGTATCTAACTAATCTTTTGAAACAGCAATGGCCAATGAAACTGAAGGCCTGTGAAATGTGTCAGTGCCACCATTCAAGAACATTATGATTGCAGTTCCACTAAGGGTTCTCTCAAACTGATCTCAGCTGATAAAATGACCCCAGTTATCATAATATACTAAATTGCACTATAGCAACCAACGCATTTGCAATATCAAGTATCTGAGCAAAACATTTCCCCTGAAGGGCAGCATGCTACAGTGCAAAGTGCACTGGCCCATCAATCAGGACATCTCTATTTTAATACCCTTCCTCAGACTTGTAGTGTAACCTCTCTGGGCTTCAGTAACACAGGGACAAGGAGCACCAGCAGCTGGAATTCACCAGGCGAATGCAAGGATGAAACAAAAAGTAGATGCAAAAGCACAAAGAAAATTATTTGATACCCACTTCTTAGACAATTTTATTAATATAAGTGCCCATAAAAGAGCATAATATCTGAATTATGTTTATAATCAGACTTGTATTCAATGAAAAAAAACCACTGTCACAAGTAAAAAAAAAAATTAGCGATGGGCAAAGGTTCTACTTTATGGTTTTTGGTGACAGAATATAATAAATACTATGCAGCATATAAAATAAATTTTTATTTCCTGGAGATGGCAATTTTGCTTCTGGAGTCTATGCTCAGGAATAGTTAGCAATATGGTGGCTGAATCATGACTGGATGTCAACAATTAGCTGATATCCAATTTGAGAAATATCTTGTCTTACCTAAAATACATTAGTCCAAGTTTCCATTTAGTTTTCCTTTTATTTAAATTATTCTGAACAAGTCAGTCATCTTTAAGTAGTACCTTATATTTTAGCAAGTTCTATATTTTAGTGAAGAAAAATACATATTTGTTTCATAACTTGCTATAGTCATACTTAAAAATTACAAATTGCTTCTCCTAATGTTCCAGCATTCACTACAGAAAATGCAAAATGTAAACGGCATTTCAGTATCATAAATCCTCCACTTAATAGGTATTTGACAAATGTTCGTTAAATAAACAAATAATAGTGATAACAAGACCAAATTGCACACCAACTTTGGTTAACGTGCTAGGAAAAAAACTCAACCATTCTCTTATATTTACTCAAAACAGGCTACGTTAATGTCATCATTTTAAGTCAAGAAATATACAATAAAATGCAAAATGTTAGTCTGAGCAAAAACATTACAGATTTTCAAAATTCATAGAGAGAGGCATATTTTCCATGTGGGTGCAATACTTATGAATTTACAAAAAGGACTTACCATTTGAAAATTTAGTTGCAGAAATAATAATGCTGGAAACATTCAAATGCCAGGTTAATACAGTTAGAGAAATTATTTTAAATATCTTTATTCAATTTATTCTCCACTTAACCATAGTGCCAAGTTTCTCCCACCCCTTCTTTCTTTACTAAAGCTAATTACATAGTGAATTACATCTTCATGTCAGTACAACTGTAAATGAAGATCAGACCACTGTATATAAATTATTTCAAGTCTGAAAAATAAAGCACAGATGTAACCAGACTGAATATAGATGTAAAAACAGAATTGAATTCACTTGTATACAATATGTAGCAACCCAATTTTTCAAAGAAAACAGATATTATCTTTTTAATTGCACTTTTCTTCAACATTTCCTATGTAAAGCATTTACTTTGTTTCAAATATTATCTAGTTTGCCATTATTTGCTTATATAATATAGTGTGGGTATATATTAATATTCACAAAAATAAACAGTCTTAACTGGGCTCAATCTATATTATCCTCTCTAAATTACCTCACATCTGTGAACAATCCATCCTCCTCTCACCACCAATCAAGAGTACTGGCTGACTATTCCTTCAAACTCCAAGATCCACAGCCAGACATTTGGAAGGTTTATTCTGAGAACATTCACTACTTGCGGCTGGTAAGGCGAAAGATGAAGTTTCCAGTCTACAGTTAGAAGAATCATAAGGGCAAGCATGTATGCATTTGAAAAACGTTTACTGAACATTAATTTTGATATCAAGATAAGTAAGAACCAAACAGTACTTAACACAGAGGAGGTAAAGTGGAGGATAAAAACATTTAAATAAATCACTTTAACTAAAGCTGGTAGGCACTATCCTAGGTGTCTGAAGAAAACATTCTGTGTGATTGAAGAACAAATTCTGTGTGCAGAACAGTGCAAGATGATGACTGAAAAGGAAATTTAAGATCAAAATATGAAGGGTCATGAAATCATTATTACCCTATAGGCCCTTTCTACTCAGTGTGATCCAAGGACTAGCAGCTTTGAAAATGCAGGTTCTCCAGCCTCACCCCAAGACCTACAGAAATAGAATCTGCATGGAGGCAAAATCTCCAGGTGCTCTGGATGCATTTTAAAATGTGAGAAGCACATCTATAGTCCAGTGTTTCTTCTTAAAAGTAGTCCGGGCATAGGCATCTGAAAACATGTGGGTATATGCACAAAAACACACAGAATAGAGCTGGAAAGAAAAAAAAGGGAGTAAAGTAAAATGGCAACAGCATTTTCACAGGTAGCGACTTATTTTCACCTGTTCCTCTTCCTCTTTCTTGCCCTTTTATTCTATTGCTAAGAACAATAATACACAACAATTTAGTAGTATTCTCCAAGTATCACAGACTTAGCATTATGTAATCTCATTTAATTATTAAGCTGATTACCTAATAAGTATGTTTTATTCCTATTTTTCAGATGGGAAAACTGAGGCTGAGGGAGAATAAACAGCTTCCTTAAGGCCGCAGAGCTAACAAACTATGGAAACGAACCTATTCTGTTCTTAACCAAAATGCCTTAGTACTTTAGGCTTATCTGGATCACTGCTCTTAGTGATGTAATGCCTTGCCTACTAGATTGTGATTTTTTTTTTATTTTTTTTTTTTTCCTTTTTCTCCCCAAAGCCCCCCGGTACATAGTTGTGTATTCTTCGTTGTGGGTTCCTCTAGTTGTAGCATGTGGGACGCTGCCTCAGCGTGGTCTGACGAGCAGTGCCATGTCCGCGCCCAGGATTCGAACCGACGAAACACTGGGCGGCCTGCAGCGGAGCGCGCGAACTTAACCACTCGGCCACGGGGCCAGTCCCTAGATTGTGATTTTTAGCTTTCTCTTTGCTTAACAGTTCCTGGTGATATGCCAGTAATTGTTTAAACCATAACCCTATTACTACCACTGTATTTAGTTTAATGGGAAACAATCCCAGATATATTTGGCTAATCTTAAAAGTTATTATAAACATAATAAAGGCATTATGACATTTTAGTATTAAAATACACTTAAAAAGTATCTAACACAATATACTTATTGCTGCATAACACACTATACAAAAAATTAGTGACTTAAAACAATAATTTATTATTGCTCACAACTCTGCAGTCTGGGTTAGGCTCAGCCGGGCTGGCCTTTTGATCAGTGTGGTAGCTTGAACATTCAATATGGCTTCCTCGTTTACATGTCTGGAGTCTCGGCTGGGAAGCTAGAATATCCGTGAACTGGCTGTGCATTTCTCTGTCCATATGATATTGCCAGTAGGGTAGCCGGACTTCCTGAGAAGGTGGCTCTGGGCTCCAAGCTACATTCCATAAGAATAAGTCCCAGTGTGCAAGTGCTTATCAAACCTCTGCATGCAGCATGCTTTCTAATGTTCCATTGGCCAAAGCAGGACCCCTGACCAAGCTGGCAGTCAATGTGGAAGGGGTCTATCCTTTCCATGTGGTATTTAAAGAAAACAAGAATTGTTGATTCCCCAGATTGGTTGTTTCCTATCTTATTCAAGTAATAAAAAGTGATTCTATTTCAAATATATGTAATTTAATTTTTGATACTGAAAAACTCTGATAATTTAATATGCCATTAAAAGAAGTGTATTTTGTTCATGTAGTCTAACTAACGGGATATGTACTTATAGAAAATTTAGAAAATACTAAAAGCAGAAAAATTTTTAATATACTCTTTGTCCCTCCAACAAAAGTAATATTTTAGCTTAATCTTTTTTTTTCCTTTTTTAAAGATTGGCACCTGAGCTAACACCTGTTGCCAATCTTTTTTTTTGTCCTTTCCTTCTTCGTCTCCCCAAAGCCCCCCAGTATATAGTTATATATTTTAGGTGCAGGTCTTTCTAGTTGTGGCATGTGGGACGCTGCCTCAGCATGGCCTGATGAATGGTGTCACGTCCACTCCCAGGAACCGAACTGGTGAAAACCCAGGCCACCGAAGCAGAGTGCACGAATTTAACCACTCAGCCATAGGGCTTAACCTTTTTTTCTGCACTTAACTCTTTTTGCTTACTGCCTTTTAAAAATATTATGACTGTATAGTACATATGATTTTATAGCATTTTTTAATCAAAGTTATGAAACAACATTTTCCAGGTTACTATAAACTTTGTAAACATTATTATTCATAACTGCATAATACTCCATCATGCAAATGTATCAAAATTAAGTGTTTTCCAAGCTAGTAGAAATGTAGATTTCCATTATAATAGAGATTTGGCATTTCTTAAATTTGTTCTTATCAATGAAAGAGAAATACACAAAGATATATCTTGTTTCAAGGAAATAAAGATATTTTCCAAGTACACAAATTTACATATTTTTTCTATTCCTATAAAAACAAACAGCTTTCATGTTGATACATAGTGAAGAGTTATTTCCACAATACAGGCATATGTGTTTTATAAGACATGTTTAAGGCAGTTAAATGCCCTTTTGTTCTTCTAATTATAACACTGTGATATTCTGCTTTGAAAAGCCCAATCCAAACTGTACCAAAAAAATAATACTTAAAAGAAGGAAAAATCAATACAAACTTATAGATCAGAAAGAACTAGACCTCAAAAAAGATCCAGGCTTGGCTGGCCCCGTGGCGAGTGGTTAAGTTCGCGCGCTCCGCTGCAGGCCGCCCAGTGTTTCGTTAGTTCGAATCCTGGGCGCGGACATGGCACTGCTCATCAGACCACGCTGAGGCAGCGTCCCACATGCCACAACTAGAAGAACCCACAACGAAGAATACACAACTATGTACCGGGGGGCTTTGGGGAGAAAAAGGAAAAAATAAAATCTTTAAAAAAAAAGATCCAGGCTTTTAAAACAAACATTCCCAGTCTTTAGCCTAGCTTACAGAATCAGAATCTTTTGAGGGGGAACCTAGGAATCTGTATTTTAAAACTCCCCAAAACAATCTGATGAAAGGCCTGGTGTGGGAAAAATGGAGCTGGTCTACACACTGCATCAACTACAGGGGGAAAATAGGCCCAGAGTTTTAGCTTATTTCCACACATTAACAGTATGTTTTTTCTCTACTTCCATTGAATATCTTGATCAAATGACTTGGTATATTTAATAAAGAAAATCCTCTAGAAAAAAATTTCTAGAAGTGGCCCTCACACCACCTGTATCTCAATCATTTTGAGTGATTCATTTGAAAATGCAAATTCCTGAGCTTATAGCAGACCAACTGAAAGGGGAAGCTGGCCAGATACAGTCAGCCCTCGCCCTCAGCACATGCCAAACCAGTGGAAACTGAAGGCCTGCTAAGGGATTTAAGTAACTTCAGATTTTGGTATCAGCGGGGGGAGGGGGCTCGCCATGAAACCAATGCCCTGCAGATACCGAGGGATGACTGTATTTGCATTTTAAACCCACACTCCAAAGGTGCAGAGGCCATTCTCAGAGATAGTAAAGGTTAAGACCCACTTCTATAAATGATTACTATCTCACCACCATTCACCTTCCTTAACTAAAATTTGACAAATCAAAAAGATCTATGTGGAGTGTATGATCAGCTAATTATTCCTTCTTTTCCTTATTCATTCAATTCGTTCTTTCATCAGATCTTTCATCTCCAGTTATATTTTCACTAGTTAAATCCTCTTACCTCCAGGTTCTCATCCTTCCTTTGTTGACATTACCAGAAATGATGGACTAAAAGGCTTTTTTTTTTGAGGAAGATTCGCCCTGATTTAACATCTGTGTCAATCTTCCTCTATTTTGTATGTGGGTCGCCGCCACAGCATGGATGTTGACGAGCCCTGTAGATCTGTACCCAGAAACCAAACCCAAGCTGCTGAAGTGGAGGGCATCGAACTTAACCACTAGGCCATCAGACCAGCCCCCCTAACGGGCATATTTTTTAAAGTCAACAATATAAATAGAATTTTTCTTTCTTATATTACAAATAACAAGAAATGTTGGAACTCACCAAGAGAAATAAAAAAATATAACTAAGAGCAACAAATAAAAAGAAATACAGAAATTTATAACCTCTGCAGAAAAGCCAAGGTTGTACTAACATTTTTTTTTATGCAGAAAATTGTGCTCGTCATACCTGACATTGTGCAAGCATGTTTACTGCAATTTAATATCCACACAAGCATGAGAAGAAACTTCATAATTTTTCAGCTGGAATGAATTGACAGCCAGTGTTAGAAAACTGCAGACTCTGCAGAATCAATAAAAGCTGCTGGCATCTCAAAGCAGTACTTTTGCCCAGAAAACATCTCACAAAGGTCAGGTTTACAAACCACCAGGTAGCAGTATCACTTTCACATCTTTCCAGGGCTATTAAAATTCCATTAAATAACCTTCCAAAACTAACTTGCAGCCTTTAAAGTTCACCAAAATGATCCCAGAGACAGATCAGCCTCAGTTCAAACTCTGAAAGCAAGCCCTTAGTTAACATTTGTCCCCTTGTCACCAAAAATTGTTCATAATTCTGTTTAGTGAAAGAAAAAATATCAAAGCAAATATGTATTTATATATAACTACAAATGTGGATATACCCATTTAGTGAAATAACAGATACCCACCAACTATCAGGAAATAATTCCAAAAGTAAATTATTTCTCTGTTGCAAATCTCGGAAAGCTGCCACCACTAAACATCTGGTGTCATAAAAATCAAGCCTGGGTTATAAGACACAGTATTCAATTTTGCCAGAAGAGCAGCAGAAACTAAGCAATATCTCTTGCCCACTTTAGAAACACAGCTTTTCCAGGTTATATGCATTACAGGTTTCAAGTTGCATGCGGAATTTCATCAGGCATAATCCATTCAGGATTAGCCACTCATTCAAGATTTATCGAGCACCTACTGAACCCATATACACACTGTCACATATGCCTGACCCATGCCCTACTGGCTCAGTCTTCCAATGACCGAAAGCACAGATGGAAGGAAAAGGGAACGTGTGCTACAGAGAATGAAGAGTCTCTCTACCTTCGAGCAGAGATGCACGGCAAGAGTCTTCATCAGGTACTTTAGTTTTCCTCCAAAGAGCATAAATTTCATTATTTGCTTATTTGATCTCAATACCAGATGAATTTGTACTCAGTCAAAACAGAATGTGGGCACCTTAGGACCTTGATAGCACAGAACTCTGCTGCCCTACTCAAACCAAATGCCTGGCTGAAAAAATTAGGTTGATAGTGGGAAATGGGCAAGCTATCTGTTCCTCTAATTCAGTAGTTCCCACATTTTGAAAAATCACTTTCTTGAATCAGTTAAAAAATTTAAGAATGCATCCCCATAAATGTATATTTATTATGTTCATGTACTATTGTACTAATATATAATGTACAACATAAAACATATACAAAAGAAAGAAAATTTTAAAGGATGAGAAAATACAAATAAACACAAATTCTAATATTTTCTTCCTGATGTATACACTCCGATGTATCATCTCACAAAACGACCTAGGGTCTGCAAATCCCTAAGCTGTTAGCCTCTGTCGCGGGATTCCTTTGTGGCACCCAACGGCTACAGAAGTGGGGCCGGATCACTAGCGAGTCACAAACACTTGGAATGTATTGTCTTAGCCTCCCAAGAAATCCTTTTAGAGTGTTAAATGCTTTTCAGGGCACAGCTGGAAGTTTTAACAAGGAATGCCAAAATATACAACTTTAAGAAACAAAGTATGTGACTTTTGTTAAAGGGATGCTGTTGAGACCTACTACATCTCTCAGTACTCCCTTGATGATCTCACATGTGAAAAGTTTCTTTTAAATCTAATGCTAAGCTGGGGTTTTTCTTCCTTATTGACAATAAGCTTTCAATAGTTCAGAGTCAAAACTGCATATATGACTACACCTAACTTCCCACCAAGTCTTGACTTACCTATTCTCATTTGTTTTCCCAGGGTCTCGTTATTTTATATATTTTTTACTCTTGCTTACATATTTGCAGGCTGTTTTGTGGAACACAACAGAGTAAAAAGAAAAAACTCACCAACAACAGTGGGAGATTGATTACACTCTACTTTTCCTAAAGATGGACACAAAAAGGTATTCCTGGAAGTTCCAAATTTTCTGTACTTTGCATTATATGTACTCTGAACTATGAAAGCTCAGTGAATTATGAACAAATGTCATTCTGTAAAACAGCCTCGGGACTGCATTCTTGTTTCCCACTGCAAGGATAAGCTGTTTGCTCAATTATCAGCAATTCTTACCCACTAGCCTCCCTATCTTATTGGCAGACGTAATCAACCATGTGATTGCATCACGTAAACCTCCAGATTCAGAATGGCAAGTAGATTTCATCTAGAATACTAAGCATAATCAAATCGCAGTGGCTACCACGGACTCTGATTGAAAGGGATTCTGAAGAGAGATGCTGGTGGATCAGTAAAGAAATGTTCAGAGTTAGGGAAGGCGGAAGGGCAACACAACCGTTGTCAATTTTCTGACCCCACCCTACATAGGTAATGGATGTTTTCAAAATCCAAAGGTGCTTATTTAAGTTAAAAGGCTCAATGATTTTTCTTAATACTTTAGTACTTAGTACTTTAATTTTTATTAGTCCGATTTGTTACTCTCTGTCCTTTTAAACTAGGAAGAGCTCCTTGAAGACAAGGACTATGTCTTTTCCATCTTTTTAATTCCCACACAGCACAGTAAAACCTCAGTAAATGTCAGTTGACCTTCTTATGATACCTTGGGGATAAAATCATCAAGCTTTTGAACTTAAATAAGCACCCTTGGATTCTGAAACCATCCACCAACTATCAGGGTGGTGTCAGCAACTGACACTGCGCTGCCCCTCCAGCCTCCCCCATTTGGCTCATTCTTTACTAATCAACCAGGGTTTCCTCTTCACAGTCCCTCTCAATAGAAGTTGAGATGGTCAGTTCATTTTATAGCTTCAACCAAAAAATCATCTCAACTAATGGTTCTCAATTATAGTTAACTCCAGCTATATATCAGAATCACCCATATTTTAGAAAATGCAGAGCCCACCATCCACAGAAACTGTGATGCATTTGTCAGGAATGGGACAGAGACCTAAGTTTGGTTTTGGTCTTATAAAATTGCCACGTGACTAAAATGAACAGCTAGACTGAGAAAACTGATCTATTCTAGATCAACATTAGTTCCTAAACACAATATCCTTCTTTTATGGATTTATGATACTTGTTAGCATATTAGAGACAGCAGGAAGTTCTGCCATAGTCTTATTTAAGTTAGCTATCCCTGAAGTTGACCACTGAACCCTTTCATTCATATCTCCTATTATAAATACAGTTTTATTGGAACACAGCCATGCCCATTCATTTACGTATTACCTATGGCTGCTTTCCTGCCGCAAGGGCAGAAATGAACAGTTGCAACAGAGACCTTATAGTCCACAAAGCCTAAAGTATTTACTATCTAGCCCTTTAAGAAAATGTCCGCCACCCCTGGAATGGCGTGTTAAAGAATACACCAGAGAAATACTAATCTAAACGAGGCAATACAGGCTGGATCCTAAAGGTTCTGAGGAAAAACCTCAGAGGTAAGGGCTCATTAAACAGGGCCCCGCCTCTACTTCAATCATGGTAGTTCTGCTTTCACTTTTCAAATTTCATTTGAAGAAAGTTTCCTTTTACTGCTAAGAAAAGTTTGAACACCACTGACTTAGAAACTCAAAGATCTGAATAGGCAAAGGCCAGGTAAATTATACCCTGCTTTGTCATAGACAGCCCTAACTAACATTCTCTGAAAGCAAAGAGATTAACCTCAGCTTATTTAAATTGAATATCTGATACATAGCTATTTAGACATCAGGTCCCCCTATCAAGTTACATGTACTATGTACATTACATTTATTTAGCTTTCCCATTGAAATTTCTTTTAAGAGTTACATTTTAATATTACATTTTTGGGCTTTGTAAGAATCAACAAAAGAAAAGGCTACGTAGAGACTATATTTTGAATTTCTATATATTACCAGCTAAAGGCATTTGTATTAGACTATTCAATGTCTCTTAGGAAAGGACATATGAAAATAATTCTTCTTAGTTTTAACAGCCTAGAAACATGTACATCTCTCATCATAAACTATACAGTTCCTTTTACACATTCATATCAAATTATATGACTCTCCTGATTTCCTTATTCTCCTGCAGAGCCTGGATTCACCAGTTGGTAAAATCATTTTCCCTCTTCTAAACACAATACAGCATTTTATACAACTTTCATTTTCATGGTCTATTACATACAATCATCTAATGTAAGCTGCCTAAAATCCTTTTTGGAAGTTGACAATGTATAACAAATGTAAATTAACATTATTAATGCTACAGAAGAAATAGATTTCTCAATTTTATTTGAACACAGCACAAATGAAAAGATAAAGGAATAAAGAAGACATTTAAATAACTGCCATACAAATTAAGAGGATACAATTATTAGTCTCTTTTCAATCTTAGATCAAAATCAATATATAGTGACTATTACTAAAGGTAATCAAATGCAGCTTGATATAAACCATACGACTCAACAATATAAAGTTTATACACCAGAAAATCAAATATTGCTCATATTCTTTCCTATCTAAAAGGGCAGGAAGCAATGTTTTCCAGTTGCATTTCATAATTAATCTTATACACAGAAGACAGTATCTTTGCAAGTCTTGAACAAAATTCATTTTTTTTAAATTCCAACATTAATACTGAAATCACTAAGCATCAAGAAATTTCCTCCCTGCTTTGAATATTTCATCTTAATTTATTTACCTTTCCATAAGCGTTTTATGCCACTTATCTTGTGGGTCTTTTTCAGATTTATGAGGGAGAAAAAAAGTAGCAACACACAAATGAGATCTAGAAAAGCACACGATAGCTATAAAAACAGCTCATCCATCATCTCTACATTTTGATTCCAGAGACAGCAGTGAAAGGTGTTGTTTCCACACCACTCACCCAGCACACTTAAAAGGCTTTGCTCCATCACTTACACAACTGAAACTGATTGATTAGCTGCTAGAGAAAAATCAATACAAATATCCTAGAAAACACTAGCTTGTAAATTCATTCTGGCCCCAACAAAGTCCTGGTCATTGCTTGACATGTTTTTCTAGATATCTAAAATGCAACCATGTCAAACCCCAGCCCCAAACACTGTTATGCCCAGGAATTTTTAAAACCCGAATCTTAGCAGAGGTGAGGAAGTAAGGGGGAAGGTTTCCCAAGAGTCTGTTAGAACAATGAGAAGATACCCAGAGGCTACCCGGCAAATCTTACACTTAAATGCAGAACTGCTGCAAAAACGATGAACACAGTGAGAAGGCAAAAATAGTCAATGAACGTGTCAAGGGGACTAGGTTAAGTGAAAGAAAAAGAAAAAAAAAGCTAGGGAACCAATTAAACAGAAATTAAATATATATATTTTTTGGTAAAAGATAAAGTTTCCATTTAAAAATATAAATAATTTTGACTTTAATGCTATCTATTCAAAAGTTAATGAGCTCCCTTTCTTCTTTTCTGGCAGCTGGATGTATAGCCAGCATGTTTTCAATGCTCTGGGAAACCATTTTACATTCAGAATGATTTCATGATTGTGTCAGAATCTCTTCTGAATGCTCCCTTGCCTTTGGGTTAGCCCTTACTCTCTTCATACATTAGACTACGAAGAAATAAATTTTTATGAATATAAAATGTTTCATAAATATGCTCTTCAGAAAGAAACTGTGATCTTATTGTATCATGTGACAGGCAACCTGGGTTCTAATTCCCATTCTACAATTGGTTTAGAGTTTTAAAAAATCATTTTGTATTTCTGACACACAGTCATTAAAAATTTAAGAAAAAGAAAGAAAGGAAATGTAATTTTCAGGGTGAAAAATTTAACTGCCACTGACAGAGTGGCTTTAAACATCATACTAAAATTTGTTGGCAGTATAATTAGACTTTCCAAGTTAAAGTAACCTTTCAAAGAACCATAATGTTTATTATTCATTATAGGACAGACAATTTAACAATGGCACAATGCAGAATTTAAGGGGTTCTTGCCCAAAGAAGATTCCTAACACCTGAATTATTAAAAGACTAAATATGTAAAAGTCATAAAAATAAGAAAACGGGTTATTTCTTCTACTGGATTTACCTTCATAATTATTCTTAACAATTCTAAAGCTTAAACATAGGAATTCTATAAGACTATTAAAATTGTCTTTTGCAGAAAAAAGATAATGGAGGGGCCGGCCCTATGGCTGAGTGGTTAAGTCCACACATCTGCTTCAGCAGCCCAGGGTTTGCCGGTTCAGATCCTGGGTGGGGACCTACACACTGCTCATCAGGCCATGTTGTGGTGGCATCCCACATAGAAGAACTAGGATGACCTACAACTAGGATATACAACTATGTACTGGGGTTTTAGGGAGAAAAGAAGAGGAAGATTGGCAACAGATGTTAGCTCAGGGCCAATCTTCCTTACCCAAAAAAAAAAAAAAAAGACAATGGAGTAATTCAGTATCTTTAAAATGTGAGCTTATAGACTGCTATTTCCTATAGTGAAAAGGGATTAAAAGGCTATCTTTAGCATGAATTTGCTTTTCTCAAGTTAAGAAAATGAAAAATATTTGTCACGCAAAATAGATTCTATCTATAGAGACTTTTTTTTTTTTTTGAGGAAGATTAGCCCAAAGCTAACATCTGCTGCCAATCCTCCTCTTTTTGCTGAGGAAGACTGGCCCTGAGCTAACATCTGTGCCTATCTTTCTCTATTTTATGTGTGGGACACCTGCCACAGCATGGCTTGACAAGCGGTGCACAGGTCCGCAGCCAGGATCTGAACCAGGGAATCCCGGGCTGCCGAAGCAGAACATGCGAGCTTAACTGCTGCACCACCAGGCCAGCCCCATCTCTAGAGACATTTTTCATGAAACATATTTTAGGAGGAAAAAGAAAATTTGTCATTTGATTCTAGTCATTAATGTCTGTTACAGATTTTGCAATATTCTCACTGAAAATTAGACTTCTTTTCTTGGAGTCATTTTAAATTCCTTCAGTTTAAGTAATAAGTCTTCTTCACAATAAGGACACAGCCAATTACTTCATAGAAGTTATCTCAAATTCTAACAACAAACAACATTAAATGTCATAGTAATGAGAAAACCATGTCTTGAAGAGGTCAAGTACCTTGCTCAGATCATGTGGCTGGTAAGCAGCAGAACACTGTTTCAAATTCAAACTCTCCTTTGGCAAAGAGCATCAAATACTTGATGACTTAAAATTCTCCTACACATTGGCTTACCTAGAAAGTTATGACCTTAATATTTTAGTAAGAGTACCACATATCAATCAAATGAGCTCACCAGTCCAAAAACTGCATTCAGTTTTAACTCTAATATACAGCTAACAAGACAAGAGAAAAACTTTAGATTGCAAACATTCTATGAGTGGGAATAAAAGGCATATACATATATAAAATCTACAGATGATGATTAAAGTAATACTAAATAAATCTTTTAAATGCTTTCTCTATAAATAGCCACTAAGTCACTGCTAACCTCTGATACAGTCTTTGAATCACTCACCTTAACTGGCTGAACCTCCTTGGATATGGCAATGTTAATAACAACTAGAGTCTACCAGCAGTAACACACTGCACCTCTGTTGCTCAGAGGGCTTTTCTAAAGATAAGTCAGAGAGCTAAACTGGATATCTTTAGAACAATTCTATAATCAGTTTATAAAAACTATATTTATTCTTTTCTTCTTTTTTCTCAAGTCACATATAACACATAAATGTGTCCTTATTAAGTCATGAAGCAATCATATCAAACTGTTACGTATAGGTTACAGGTGAGGATAGATACAAAGGAGTCATGTGGCTTTCATTTCTACATGGTGATTTAACAGTTTCATATTTTTTAAAATAAATTTTCAGAGTAAAATGAGAAAAATTTTAAAAGTTATGTAGTTGTACGTAGAAATGAATAATGTTGAAAAAGTACCTCAAAGGAACTAATTTGTATGACTTCCAATTTGTAGTGTTTGGTGGATAGACCACATAGCTTTAACATCCTCATTATCTGATAGATACATGGGAAAACAAACACCAATTAACAGGGCCAGCAAGAATATCATTTTTCAAACAGATTAGGTTTCTGTCCAAATTTATGTTCTCTCTAAAAAATCCTTAAAGTAGTCATGTTGTAGAAAACAGCCACCCAGACTTTTCCTCAGATTATATAATTACCTGACTCTCAAACAGAACACTGGCAAGAGTCAATGAGCTTCCTTTTATTTCTTGTTCAATATAAGGTGAATATAAACAGAGGAGGGAACTGAGTTAAGAATATAAAAGTAGAAAAAAAATTGTTGGGAGGTGTTAATAAATCAATTAGGGGTATTTTTCTCTCTTATAAAAAGCATTGAAAATTCATGTTGATAAAAGCTTTACATAGACTAAATAGAGAAATGTATTTGGAACTCATACTTTCTAAGATTCAGGGTGTGAAGTACTGAAAGTAGCACTCCAAGTTACCTGGTAAAAGGAAAAGCACATTGCCAAAACTATTAACCCACAGACAACAGATTATCTCATGTTGGGTATAAACACACATCAATGTTATATATACATATTATAGACAAAGACAAAAGAGGAATTTTATGGTAAAAGCAGTTATGTGTCAACACTACTGTGACTCATGTTAAAGATAAGTCTTTAGTACATCCTGAGAGAAACCGAGACAATCACATTTTCCAGCAAGTGATGATTCAGAAGTAGCTGGATAGTCACACAAAGAATTATTGTCATTAGGACTCTCTACCAGTACCACTCTTTACTGGTCCAACCTGTGGATAAGGAGAGTTATCTTTATTGGCTGATAGCAAAATCCACCTTCCCTTTCCAAGTCTGAAAACCCTTATTAGCTCTATTTTCTAAATGGCCCAAAAATTACCAAAGAAAGAGGTACAAATCTTGAAAAGTATTGCACTCAGTCCACAGAAGTCTTTCTCTTTCCCCTTGTTATGGGATAAATGGAAATTAAAAAGAGAAAACATACAACAACATTCAACTCTCTTAGGAACTCTATTCATAAGAGAGAGGCCACAATTTGTGTTTTATTTTTAAAACATATACATCAGAAGGTGATTTCATTTTTGTTTGTCTTTTCCATGGAGTCTAAACATGGCTGATAAAGTTCACAATATGTCACTTACTTTAGAGTCATAAGAAAATGGAAGACTGATAAAAGAAGAGTAATGTGAATATTATAACTTAAATGATTGAATCTGGTAACATCTACTATTAGATAAGCTAAAACATTTATAAACTCTTCAGAAAGCTAAAACAGCATATATCTAAAGTAAAGTGTTACTTAGAAGACTACTATAATTCATTAAGAAGACTAAAATCACACACAATTCTAGAAACTCTTACCTTGGAAAGACTGTTTGGCTCTATCTACTAGTTCATCAATTGGATAACTGGCCAAATTTCCTCTGGCATGTTTAGTTTTGCAGTAGGTACAAGCGTTGAGACACCTGTTAAAATGATAGCAAGAAATAAGGCACAAACTGTTAAAGATGGGGAACACTTAAGGTAGGAAAGAAAAAAAAGCCCAAAAGATACACCAAAGTGCTATTTTAGTAACATTTGCCAATTTATACTCTGTTTTTTCTTTTTTAAGGAAGATTAGCCCTGAGCTAACTGCTGCCAATCCTCCCCTTTTCGATGAGGAAGACTGGCCCTGAGCTAATATCTGTGCCCATCTTCCTCCACTTTCTATGTGGGACGCCTACCACAGCATGGCTTGTCAAGCAGTGCCATGTCCTCACCCAGGATCCGAACTGGCGAACCCCGGGATACTGAAGCAGAACGTGCACACTTAACCGCTGTGTACCGGGCAGGCCCCCACATTTGCCAATTTATATAATAGATATACAAAAACAAATAGCTACCATACTTCATACTTACTTTATTTCCATCAGGCACAGAAATTTGCAATTTGCAATTCTTTTAGGTTTCAACTATTCAAAAATGGTTGTGCAAATCACATAATACTATCTTCAAATGCACGTATTCATGAGGAATAAAGTTTATAAATGCTTACAATAATTAAGTAATCAACAGAAATTCAAGATCCACATTTTTCTAAAACTACTGACATTTCTTTGGCATCACAAAACTAAAATATTAGTATTGATTATATATACTATATGCATAAATGATAAAGCATATTGATTTAACTTTTAACTAATGATATAAGAATAAATAAACAGGAAACATAGCATTCTCACATGAAAATACACCCTTAGACATTTTCAGATATTTTTCATTCCTTGAAATCAGAAAAAAATATTAAAACAAGTCCAATGTATACTCTTTAGGATTATATTAGTCAAAGTAAAGAAGAATGACGACATTAGTTTTGAAAAATTAAAAAACAGAATTATTTCCCAATAGTCTTTAGACATGATAAAGAATTTTTTAAAACTAAAATGTTGCTTCTACTCTTGTAACTTTTAAAAACAATTTAAATAAGTGATCTTCTTATAAAAGAAACAGTTACAACATCATAAAATAGTCCTATATCAAAAAGATAAAGCTCAATAACATTGAATAAAACAAAAAAGAACATCTCTTCAGTGATTCAACTGCTATAACAAGTAGCATTTTAAAAGATCATCACTATACAAATGCTTTAAAACTTCAAACTGGGAAAAATGGAATCTGGCCAATGTTAACTTTGTTAATATATGACTTTAAAATACATGTGAATCACTGTTCTCAGAAGTCAAACATACAATGCTTAATTTCTGATAATTTTTGCATGGAACTCAAGTAAAGTAACACATACATTTTGAAATGATTTTTATTGTTTAACCAATCACACAGTCTTAAAGAATCAACACTCCCTTCTTCCTAAGCCATTTACATTTTTAAAAAATAAAACACCTTGGGCCGGCCCCATGGCCGGGTGGTTAAGTTCGCATGCTCTGCTTCAGCGGCCCAGGGTTTCGCGGGTTCGAATCCTGGGTGCGGACATGGCACCACTCATCAAGCCATGCTGAGGCGGTGTCCCACAAAAAGACCCACAACTAAAAATACACAACTATGTACCAGGGGGCTTTGGGAGGAAAAATACAATCTTTAAAAGTAAATAAATAAATAAAACACAAATTGTGGCCTCACTCTTATGAACAGAGTTGCTAAGAGAGTTCAATGTTGTTGTTGCATGTTTTCTCTTTTTAATTTCCATTTATCCCATAACAAGGGGAAAGAGAAAACTGTTTTGTGGCCTCTCCTTAAGAGAGTAACTCACTTTTGTTTAGCCCTGATTGAACAACAGATACTTTCCTAGAATGTTTTACATACATTACATCACTTACCATTCTACAGTTGGCTATTACCATCTCCATCTCACAGATGAAGAATCTACTTCAAAAAAAGTCAGATAATACAACTGATACCACAGAAATATAAAGAATAATAAGATACTACTATGAATAACTATATGCAAACAAATTGGGCAACCTAGGAGGATAAATTCCTAGAAACATACAACCTACCAAGACTAAATCACGAAGAAATACAAAATCTGAACAGATCAATAATGAGTAAGGAGATTGAATTGGTAATCAAAGAAAGAAAAAGCCCAGGCCCAGACAGTTTCACTGGTGAATTTTATTAAACATTTAAAGAAGAATTAATGCCAATCCTTCTCAAACTCTTACAAAAAATAGAAGAGGAGGGAATACTCTCAAACTCACTTTACAAGGCTAGTATTACCTGGATGCTAAAGCCAGACAAGGGCACTACAAAACAAAGAAAACTATAGGCCAATATCCCTCTTGAGTATAGATGCAAAAATTCTCCACAAAACACTAGCAAACCAAATTCGATAGCATATTAAAAGGATCACACACCATGATTAAATGAGATTCATCCCTGGGAAACAAAAATGGTCCAACATACACAAATCAATCCACATTCCACTAACAGGAAGAAGGATAAAAATCACATGATCATCTCAGTAGACACAGAAGAACCATTTGACAAAATTCAACATCAATTCAAGATAAAAACTCTGAACAAATTGGATATTGAAGGAATATACCTCAACAAAATAAAGATCATATATGACAAGCTCACAGCTAACACCACACTCAATCGTAGAAGGTTCAAAGCTTTTCCTCTAAGAGGAGGAACAAGACAAGGATGTCCACACTTACCACTCCTATTCAACACAGTATTCTAAGTCCTAGAAACTAGAGTAATCAGGCAAGGGAAAGAAATAAAAAGCAACTGAATTAGAGAGAAAAAAGTAAAATTATCTCTGTTCACAGATGATATGATCTCATATACAGAAGATCCTAAAGACTCCACCAAAGAACTGTGCGATCTCATCATGAATTCACTAAAGTGATAAGAGACAAAATCAACACACAGAAAGGAATAGAATTTCTACACACTAACAATTTATCTGAAAAGGAAATAAAGAAAATGATCCAATTTACAATAGCATCAAAAACATACTTAGCAATAAATTCAACCAAGGAAGTGAAAGACCTACACACTGAAAACTACAATTTTGAAACTGAAAGAAATTGAAGACACAAATAAATGAAAAGATATTTCATGCCCATGGACTCGAAGATTCAACATTCTTAAAATGTCCAAATTAACTAAAGCCATCTATAAAGTCAATGTAGTCCCTATCAGGGTTCCAATGGCATTTGTTACAGAAATAGAAAAAACAATCCTAAAATTCATTTGGAAGCACAAAAGACCCTGAAGAGCCAAAGCAATTCTGAGAAAGAAGAACAAAGCTGGAGGCATCATACTTCCTGATTTCAAACTATATTACAAAGGTATAGTAATCAAAACAGTATGGTACTGGCACAAAATGAGACAAATACAACAATGGAAAAGAATCTGAGCCCTGAAATAAACCCATGCATATACAGTCAACTAATATTTGACAAAGGAGCCAAGAATACTGAATGGAGAAAAGATAGTCTATTCAATAAACAGTGCTGGGAAAATTGGATGTTCACCTGCAAAAACATGAAACCAGACCACTAACTTATCCCACCCACAAGAATTAACTCAAAATGGATTAAAGGCTTCAATATAAGACCAAAAGCCATAAAACTCCTAAAAGAAAACATAGGAAAAAAAGCTCTTTGACATGGGTCTTGGGAATGATTTTTTGGATATGACACCTGAAGCAGAAGCAACAAAAGCAAAATTAAACAATGGGACTACATAAAAGTAAAAGGCTTCTGCTCTGCAAAAGAAATGGTCAACAAAATGAAACGGCAACCTACAAAACGGGAGAAAATATTTGCAAACCACATATCTAATTCAAAATATAAATGGTTCATAGTATTTGATTATTATTCCATAGTAAGAGATTCATAATATCTGATAAGGTGTTAATATCCAAAATATATAAGCAACTCATACAACTCAATAGCAAAAAACAAACAACCCATTATTAACAAAGGGTCAACAAAGGGTCAAAGAATCTGAATAGATACTTTCCAAAGAAGATATTCAAATGGCCAACACTAACGTGAAAAGGTGCTCAACATCACTAATCATCAAGGAAATGCAAATCAAAACCACAATGAGATATCACCTCACACCTGTTAGAAAGGCTATCATTAAAGAGACAAGAGATAAGAAGACTTGGTGAGGATGTGAAGAAAAGGGAACACTTGTGCACTGTTGGTGGGAATGTAAACTGATGCAGCCACTATGGAAACCAGCATAAAGTTTCCTCAAAAAATTAAAAACAGAACTACCATATGATCCAGCAATTCTACTTCTGAGTATATATCCAAAGGAGACAAAATCACTATCTTGAAGAGCTATCTGCACCTCCAATTTTCATTGCAGCATTGTTTGCGATGGCCAAGACATGGAAACAACCTAAGTGTTCTTCCATGGATGAAGAGATGAAGAAAAAAATATGTATTTCATCTATTGTGTGTTTGCGCGTGTAAATATTTACACTGAAATATTACTTGGCCATACAAAGAAGAAAATCCTGCCATTTGCGACAACATGGATGAACCTGGAGGGCATTATGCTAAGTGAAATAAGTCAGACAGAGAAAGAGATACCGTATGATCTCACTTATATGTGGAATCTAAAAAACCCCAAAAATTCACAGAAACAGAACAAATTGGTGGTTGCCAGAGGTGGGGGGAGAGGGTGGGGAAATGGGTGAAGGTGGTGTAAGGGTGCAAACTTGCAGTTATAAGATAAATTCTGGGGCTCTAATGGACAGCATGGTGACTATAGTTCTCAATACTGTATTGTATACTTGAAACTTCCTGAGAAAGTAGATCTTAAAAGTTCTCATCACAAGAAAACAATCTGTGACTATTTAAGGTGATGGGTGTTAACTAAACTTACTGTGGTAAGCATTTCACAACATATACATACATCAAATTATTATGTTGTACACTTCAAACTTACACAGTGTTATATGTCAACTATATCTCAGTAAAACTGGGTGGCGGGGGAGAGAGAGAGTCAGAAAAGTAGCTTGCTCAAGACATGTAATAACTGAGATTCAAATTTAGGCCTGCGAAATTTCAAACTTCATCTGCTTCCCCAGAATAAACGTGTGTGAAACATCCTAGCTACATACACATACAAATAATAAGATAGGTAATCATCCAACAAAAGATGTAACATACTATAGAATATCCAGTCAAAGATATGGCCAGTACTCATCATCCTGTGTATGAAGCTATTTGTTTACAACACGTGTTTCTCTCTTTCATTCTTTGGAAATCTAAGGCTAGACTTCTTTTTCATCCACTTTTTCATCCACAGTTATTTCATCCTTGTTACAAATTCTGTTTTTCATCTTCCTGCTGGCTCTGTGGCAAAACGTCACCTCCTTCCACTGGGCTGTCTTTTTAAATTCTACTGCTCAGGTTCTCAAAGCTGACTGCTGTCTCTGCCTTCTCATCAAAAGTGGCTCCATGATCCACTCTATGCGGCAGACACCTCACTTCATTCACCTGTGGTTCCCCTTTCCGACTGGCATTCACTCAAGTTACATCAGCACCTTCCAGGGCACCTGCTCTCTCCTCCCCCTGGTCCCACCTCAGGTCTCCTGACCCCTTTCTCTAGTTCTCCTCTTCCCCAGGGAGGGCTCCATAAATTAACAGACAGTCTTAACTGAAGCTACTATTATTTTCGACTTGGGTGTTTCTTAAAAGTATCTGTCTTACGGGATACCAGCCTGGAGAAGGGGAAGGAAAACAGAAGAAGAAGGGAAGAGAAACATGCATTTGGAACATTGATAACATAAATGAATGAACACACTAAAGCACTTAGAATAGTGTCTGCAGCTAGTAAGTGATCAGTAACTGCTGGCCACTGGTTGGTTAATGTGACTGTTCTAAACAATTCTGTAAGAAAACAATTAAGCATCATCATGGTCCAGGTGTACCTAACTTTATGGAACAGATGTGTTGCTGATAGGTTGACTTAAATCAACTGTGGAAACCAAATCATACTTTCCTACTGGCTCACTTAATAAAGGTGGAAATGTATCCCCCATGGAAATTCACTCATGAAAATGCACTGACACGTTTAAATAAAACAAGGTGATATTTGGAAACATTTATAATAATCAAAATAAGCCAGCAAGTATAAATATTACATTAAGAATTCAAAATATTCTTCACTAAACTGCTCCCCTGGGGTTAATTAGGGTTGTTGATGTGATATGTTTTTGAAGTTCTAAACTCTTCATTGTATAAGATAGGTTGAACCTTATCTGCAGTTACGAAAATAATACTTTATATCATTAAAATAAAGCGAAAATTCCTATGGAGTGTATTTCTTTAAGAATCTTATAATAGCACTATCTCAAGCATTAAACCTGCTATGTCTTATGTTTAAAAACAAGAGAGATTTGTTATAAGGCACAGGAAAAATATGCAGTACAAAATCAGAAAAGAAAGAATGAACTTTTTGATACTATTTGCTTTAAAAACAATTTTCTCAATCACCAGGAATTATAATGACGAATCATTTCGACACGACCAGCTTCCAATAAAATAAAGGGATTCATCATAGAAACCTTTAGTAGCTAGTTCCAGTTACCCATAAACAATAAAATAATTGTCTGAGAGTAAGAACAGTGAGCCAATTTCTTCAACCGTCAGAAACAAAAGATCTTTGAAGGCTGACTGTTGAAAGCCAAAACCAAAAAGAGACGGCTGTTAAACTGCAAGGAAGATGCAAAATTCTGAACAGACCTAGACTGTTGTGATAGAAGGATAAAGCTAGCACCCATATCTACTGATCTTTGCACAGGTTCTTACATGGCCACAGGCCAAGAAAGAACTAAAACCTCAAAAGCAGACATAGATCAGGCATCTAATTTAGCAGGAGAGCTCTGAAGTCTTAAAAAGTATCTGTGGTAAGATATTTTTAAACTATAGGAACTAAAAAGTGAAATAACAATGAATTTTCACAGATTAAAATATTTCAAAGGGCTCAAATGCATAATAAAATGTCAATTTAATACTTGAAAGACATAAAGCAAATGAAGACTAAAAGTTTTAACACATTCAGTTTTTTCTCCTTAAGAGCATCTTTATATATCACAAAACTAGAGTTATATTTTTAAAAATTCACTGTACTGATATCTTTTTTTCCAGGAAAAAAAGGCCTGTGTGCCTCAGGATTCTTCTCCCAGCCGAGGGTCAAAGATAAATGTAAATATGCAAAAACTATTGTGGACTCAAACATTAACACTTCAAACTGGCATTTTCTTTGTCACTGACATAATTTAATCCGTATTTTTAATCAATTGACAGTGTAATATTTCTCAAAGCTTCAAATTTTACAAAATAATAAGCCCTTCATAGAGCTAAACCTTGGAAAAATCATACTGTGGTCCAGCCACATTCTTCCATATTGAAGCATCATGAAACAAAGGAAAAAAAAAACCCCAAGAAACAAAAGGTTCACACACCGTAAGTTGAGCCAGGCTCATTGTTAAATATAGCCTATTGTGAGCCCTCATCTTGGTTTTAAAAGTATTTCCAGGAAAATTACAAATTTTTTGATCTTTTAAACAAATACAAAAGAGAGACTCAATATCAGCAGAATCTGATTAGGTCATCAAATGATAAGATAAAAATCTACTTGCCAAGATCAAAATCCTGACCAAGCAAAGTAAAAATGACATACTTGAAAAACTAGCAAAATATAGTTCCAAAATCTTAAATTCTTTAAGCTTTCTGTGGCCAGGACTTTTCCCATCTGAAATAAATCTCTCCACCTTGCTTACTGACTCAATCTTCTCTCCTCAACTCCAAAATCATATTCTAATGATGAAAGCCTCAGTTCAACTGTACCCCTTCAGGAGTTCCTTTCCTTCAGGGGTTGGGGAGTAAGGGGTGGGGGGTGGGAGGGGGGTAGGGAGGGGAAGGAAGGAAGCTTAGCAGCAGTTAACCGTTCTCCTGTATATACTAAATTAAAAAACAACTACAGCTACATTTTCTCTTATTCTATCCCCATTAGCTACTGTGCTACATCCTTTGCTTCAAAAAGTTGTTCCAAAATATTTAAACTCTGTACCCTTATTTCTGGTTCCCTTTACCTGGAAGAATTATCTTTATCATCACTCATCAACCAGTGTAAAAATCATCACAACCTTTAACATTGCTTGGGGGGGAGATACTAATAATAGTAAAAGATGGTTGCTGTTGGTACTGGTACAAAAACAGGTCCACAGATCAATGGAACAGAATTGAAAGCCCAGAGATAAAACCATACATCTATGGACAGCTAATCTTCGACAAAGGAGCAGAGGGCCTACAATGGAGAAAAGAAAGTCTCTTCAACAAATGGTGCTGGGAAAACTGGACAGCCACATGCAAATGACTGAAAATTGACCATTCTTTTTCACCACACACCAAAATAAACTCAAAATGGATCAAAGACCTAACGATTAGGCCTGAAACAATAAGTCTTCTGTAAGAGAATATAGGCAGTACACTCTTTGACATCAGTTTCAAAAGAATCTTTTCGGACACTATAACTCCTCAGTTGAGGGAAACAATAGAAAGAATAAACAAATGGGACTTCATCAGACTAAAGAGCTTCTTCAAGGCAAGGGAAAACAGGATTGAAACAAAAAAACAGCTCACTAATTGGGAAAAAATATTTACAAGCCACTTATCTGACAAAAGGTTAATCTCCATAATATACAAAGAATTCACACGGCTTAGTAACAAAAAAACAAACAACCCGATCAAAAAATGGGCAGAGGACATGAACAGACATTTCTCAAAAGAAGATATGAATATGGCCAATAGACACATGAAAAGATGTTCATCATCGCTAATCATCAGGGAAATGCAAATCAAAACTACGCTAAGATATCACCTTACACTGTTAGATTGGCAAAAAACATCCAAAACCAAGAGCGACAAATGTTGGAGAGGTTGTGGAGAAAAAGCAACCCTCATACACTGTTGGTGGGAATGCAAACTGGTACAGCCACTATGGAAAACAGTATGGAGATTTCTCAAAAAGTTAAAAATAGAAATATCCTATGACCCAGCCATCCCATTACTGGGTATCTATCCTAAGAACTTGAAATCAGAAATCCCAAGAGTCCCCTGCACCCCTATGTTCATCGCAGAATTATTTACAATAGCCAAGACGTGGAACCAACCTACATGCCCAGAAACTGATGATTGGATAAAGAAGATATGGTATATATACACAATGGAATACTACTCAGCCATAAAAAAAGACAAAATTGGCCCATTCGCAGCAACGTGGATAGACCTCGAGGGTATTATGTTAAGTGAAATAAGCCAGTCAGAGAAAGACGAACTCTATATGACTCCACTCATAGGTGGAAGTTAATATATTGACAAGGAGATCTGATCGGTGGTTACCAGGGAAAAGGGGGGGTGGGGGGAGGGCACAAAGGGGGAAGTGGTGTACCCACAACATGACTAACAAAAATGTACAACTGAAATCTCACAAGGTTGTAATCTATCATAACATTAATTAAAAAAAAAAAAAAAAGATGGTTGCTGAATCCTTGCCAAACACTCAGCCATGCATTTTACATTAATCATTTATCATCACAGTGATCTTGATATCAGTATTATTATCCCTAAGTTTCATACAGGAAACTGAGGCTGAAAAAGATTAAGAAACTTATCCCAAAGTTACAGATTGCCAAGTCAAAGATGCAATCAATCTTACCTGAAATTCCTTTATCACTGATTGTACTCTACTTCTCTTAAGATACAGCTTACTCTATGTAAGAATACATGATTGTTGAGGAGGATTCTGGGAAGATAGTGGAGTAGGAAGCTCCAGGAATGGGTCTCCTCACCTAGACAACAATTAGACTGCAGAAATCTATCTGATAGAACTATTTTGGAACTCTGGAGTCTAGACTTCTAGGGGAAGATTTGGATGATAAATTGCAGATAACTTCAGGCAATTTCAGCTCTGAGCACAGTAGCAACTACCCATCCCTCACCCCTAACCACATGACAGGCAACTGTGCATGTGTTCTGGGAGCAGCTTACTCATAGCATGTAGGAGCTAGAGTGGGCAAAATGAACCTTGTCATCAAAATATCAGGGATCTATGCTCTGATCACTCACTGCTGCTTCTGATCACAGAGGTGCCAGACAAAGAGACAGCAGCCATTGTTGCTACACCTCTCTACATTCTTAAAAGTCCCTCCCCTTCTCAATGAAATGACCGCCAGGAGATTTAAAGGGGCGGCACTTCCCATTCCCCCTTAATTTTTCACTTTTTTCTCCTTTCAGGAGCCAGACATTAAAGATTAGGATATTTGAAAAACAACTGCACATATGGGGAAAATTAGAATGTGATTACACATGGCAAGAGAAAGACTCATAAAAGACCCGAAAACACCTTAAGTTTATATTTCAGGCTGATCCTTGGCACAGAAGAAGCCTACAACAATTTAAAAAATAAAAATAAACACAAATAATAACAAAACCAGCAAAACCTGTGAATCTGATTGCCAAAGTTACCACATTATTAGATTCAAATGTCAAGTGTTGAACAAAATCACAAAGCATACAAAGAAACAGGAAAGTATGGCACATTCAAAGGAAAAAAATATTAATCAACAGAAACTGTCACTGAAAAAGACCTACTGGCAAATATACTAGACAAAGACTTTAAAATAACTGTCTTAAAGATGCTCAAAGAACAGAAGGAAAATATGGAAAAATCAAGAAAACAATGTATGAACAAAATTGAAATATGAACAACGGGATAGAAAGCCTAAAAAGAAACTCAAAAGAAATTCTGGAGCTGGAAAGCACAATAAATGAAATGAAAAAATCACTAGAGGGATTCAAGGCAGATTTGAGCCGGCAGAAGAAAGAATTAGCAAATTGGAAAATAGGACGAGGGAAATTACCAAGTCTGAAAATCAGAAAGAAAAAAATTGAAGAAAAGCAAAACAGAGCCTAAGGGAACTGTGGGACACCACCAAAACGACCAACATATGCACTGAGGGAATCCAAGAAAGAGGAGAGAGAGAAAGAGACAGAGAGAATATTTAAAGAAATAACAGCTGAAAATTTCCCAAATTTGATAAAAGACATGAATATAAACATCCAAGAAGCTCAAGAAACACGGTAAGATGAACTCAAATAGATTCACAGAGAGACACGTTATAATCAAAGTTTCAAAAGACAAAGAGAATCTTGAAAGCAGCAAGAGTGAAGTGAATCATCACATACAAGGAATCCTCAATAAGATTATCAGCAGATTTCTTATCAGAAACTTTGCAGCCTAGAAGACAGTGGACCAAAATATTCAAAGTCCTAAAACAAAAACAAAAAAACCTGTCAAACAAGAACTCAAAAAGAAAGATATCATAAAAAGTATCTTCTCTGACCACAAGAGAATGAAGTTTGAAATGAATAACAAAAGGAAAATTCAGAAAATTGTGGAACTTAAACAACACACTTTTAAACAACAACTACTCAAAGAAGAAATCATAGGGAAAATTAGAAAATACTTAGAGATGAATGAAAACAAAGATACCACAAAGCTTCTGAAATGCAGACAAAGCAGTAGTAAGGGGAAAAATTATAGCTACAAACACTTAAAAAAACAAGAAAGATCTCCTATCAACACCCAACTTTTCAACTTAAGGAGAGTGAAGAAGAAGAAGAAGAAAATAAAACCAAAGCTAGGAGAAGGAAATAATAAAGATTAGAGAAGAGATAAATGAAACAGAGAATACAAAAACACTAGAGAAAAATCAACAAAGTCAGAAGTTGATCCTTTGAAAAGATCAACAAAATTGACAAACCTTTAGCTAGACAGACTAAGAAAAAAGAGAGAAGACTCAAAATTGCCTTATGGCCAATTAGTTATGCAGTGAAAATGTTTGTGGCAAAAATGCTTGTAGTAAAGATGTCCACCACAAAAATGCTTATGGTAAAAGTACCTAGAACCAATTAAAACAATCAAGAAACTAGGAATAGAAGGAAACCTCCTCTACATAATAAAAACCACATATGAAAAACTTACAGTGAACATCATATTCAATAGGAAATAACTGAAAGCTGTTCCTCTAAGATCAGGAGCAAGACAAGGATGCCTACTTTCACTACTTCTATTCAACAGGTTTTGGAAGCCTAGCCTGAGCAACTACACAAGTAAAAGAGCAAAATGCATCCAAATTGGAAAGGAAGAAGTAAATTTATCTCTCTATTTACAGATGATCTGATCTTCTATATAGAAAATTCTAAAAATCCCACCAAAAAACCCATTAAAACTAATAAATAAGCCCAGTAAAGTATCAGGATACACAGTTAATACACAAAAATCAGTTGTATTTCTATACACAAACAATGAAAAATCAAAAAGGAAATTCTAAAACAATT